>NC_133137.1:50474806-51127306 GCF_048418815.1 Hemitrygon akajei
CTCATTGTGGACATGCCCAGTGTGGACATGCCCAGTGTAGACATGCCCAGTGTGGACATGCCCATTGTAGACATGCCCAGTGTGGGCATGCCCATTGTGGACATGCCCAGTGTGGACATGCCCATTGTAGACATGCCCAGTGTGGACATGCCCAGTGTAGACATGCCCATTGTAGACATGCCCATTGTAGACATGCCCAGTGTGGACATGCCAGGTGTGGACATGCCCATTGTGGACATGCCCATTGTAGACATGCCCATTGTAGACATGCCCATTGTGGACATGCCCATTGTGGACATGCCCAGTGTGGACATGCCCGGTGTGGACATGCCCAGTGTGGACATGCCCATTGTAGACATGCCCAATGTAGCCATGCCCATTGTGGACATGCCCAGTGTGGACATGCCCAGTGTGGACATGCCTGGTGTGGACATGCCCATTGTGGACATGCCCATTGTGGACATGCCCGGTGTGGACATGCCCATTGTGGACATGCCCATTGTAGACATGCCCAGTGTAGACATGCCCATTGTAGACATGCCCATTGTAGACATGCCCAGTGTGGACATGCCCAGTGTGGACATGCCCATTGTGGACATGCCCATTGTAGACATGCCCAGTGTGGACATGCCCAGTGTGGACATGCCCATTGTGGACATGCCCAGTGTGGACATGCCCATTGTGGACATGCCCATTGTGGACATGCCCATTGTAGACATGCCCAGTGTAGACATGCCCATTGTAGACATGCCCATTGTAGACATGCCCAGTGTGTACATGTCCGGTGTGGTGATGCCCAGTGTGGACATGCCCAGTGTGGACATGCCCATTGTGGACATGCCCATTGTAGACATGCCCAGTGTGGACATGCCCAGTGTGGACATGCCCATTGTGGACATGCCCATTGTAGACATGCCCAGTGTGGACATGCCCAGTGTGGACATGCCCAGTGTGGACATGCCCATTGTAGACATGCCCATTGTGGACATGCCCGGTGTGGACATGCCCATTGTGGACATGCCCATTGTAGACATGCCCATTGTGGACATGCCCATTGTAGACATGCCCATTGTAGACATGCCCAGTGTGGACATGCCCATTGTAGACATGCCCAGTGTTGACATGCCCAGTGTGGACATGCCCAGTGTGGACATGTCTGGTGTGGTGATGCCCAGTGTGGACATGCCCAGTGTGGACATGCCCAGTGTGGACATGTCCAGTGTGGTGATGCCCAGTGTGGACATGCCCATTGTGGACATGCCCATTGTAGACATGCCCATTGTAGACATGCCCATTGTAGACATGCCCAGTGTGGACATGCCCATTGTAGACATGCCCATTGTGGACATGCCCATTGTAGACATGCCCATTGTAGACATGCCCATTGTAGACATGCCCAGTGTGGACATGCCCATTGTAGACATGCCCATTGTGGACATGCCCAGTGTGGACATGCCCATTGTAGACATGCCCATTGTGGACATGCCCAGTGTGGACATGCCCAGTGTGGACATGCCCATTGTAGACATGCCCATTGTAGACATGCCCATTGTGGACATGCCCAGTGTGGACATGCCCATTGTAGACATGACCAGAGTGGACATGCCCATTGTAGACATGCCCATTGTGGACATGCCCAGTGTGGACATGCCCATTGTAGACATGCCCATTGTAGACATGCCCATTGTGGACATGCCCAGTGTGGACATGCCCATTGTAGACATGCCCATTGTAGACATGCCCATTGTAGACATGCCCATTGTGGACATGCCCAGTGTGGACATGCCCATTGTAGACATGCCCAGTGTAGACATGCCCAGTGTGGACATGCCCATTGTAGACATGCCCAGTGTGGACATGCCCAGTGTGGACATGCCCAGTGTGGACATGCCCATTGTAGACATGCTCATTGTGGACATGCCCAGTGTGGACATGCCCAGTGTAGACATGCCCAGTGTGGACATGCCCATTGTAGACATGCCCAGTGTGGGCATGCCCATTGTGGACATGCCCAGTGTGGACATGCCCATTGTAGACATGCCCAGTGTGGACATGCCCAGTGTAGACATGCCCATTGTAGACATGCCCATTGTAGACATGCCCAGTGTGGACATGCCAGGTGTGGACATGCCCAGTGTGGACATGCCCATTGTGGACATGCCCATTGTAGACATGCCCATTGTAGACATGCCCATTGTGGACATGCCCATTGTGGACATGCCCAGTGTGGACATGCCCAGTGTGGACATGCCCAGTGTAGACATGCCCATTGTAGACATGCCCATTGTGGACATGCCCATTGTGGACATGCCCAGTGTAGACATGCCCAGTGTGGACATGCCCATTGTGGACATGCCCATTGTAGACATGCCCATTGTAGACATGCCCAGTGTGGACATGCCCAGTGTGGACATGCCCATTGTGGACATGCCCAGTGTGGACATGCCCAGTGTGAACATGCCCAGTGTGTTGATGCCCAGTGTGGACATGCCCATTGTGGACATGCCCATTGTAGACATGCCCATTGTAGACATGCCCATTGTGGACATGCCCAGTGTGTACATACCCATTGTAGACATGCCCAGTGTGGACATGCCCAGTCTGGACATGCCCAGTGTGGACATGCCCAGTCTGGACATGCCCAGTGTGGACATGCCCATTGTAGACATGCCCATTGTGGACATGCCCATTGTGGACATGCCCATTGTAGACATGCCCAGTGTGGACATGCCCATTGTAGACATGCCCAGTGTGGACATGCCCAGTGTAGACATGCCCATTGTAGACATGCCCATTGTAGACATGCCCAGTGTGGACATGCCAGGTGTGGACATGCCCATTGTGGACATGCCCATTGTAGACATGCCCATTGTAGACATGCCCATTGTGGACATGCCCATTGTGGACATGCCCAGTGTGGACATGCCCGGTGTGGACATGCCCAGTGTGGACATGCCCATTGTAGACATGCCCAATGTAGCCATGCCCATTGTGGACATGCCCAGTGTGGACATGCCCAGTGTGGACATGCCTGGTGTGGACATGCCCATTGTGGACATGCCCATTGTGGACATGCCCGGTGTGGACATGCCCATTGTGGACATGCCCATTGTAGACATGCCCAGTGTAGACATGCCCATTGTAGACATGCCCATTGTAGACATGCCCAGTGTGGACATGCCCAGTGTGGACATGCCCATTGTGGACATGCCCATTGTAGACATGCCCAGTGTGGACATGCCCAGTGTGGACATGCCCATTGTGGACATGCCCAGTGTGGACATGCCCATTGTGGACATGCCCATTGTGGACATGCCCATTGTAGACATGCCCAGTGTAGACATGCCCATTGTAGACATGCCCATTGTAGACATGCCCAGTGTGTACATGTCCGGTGTGGTGATGCCCAGTGTGGACATGCCCAGTGTGGACATGCCCATTGTGGACATGCCCATTGTAGACATGCCCAGTGTGGACATGCCCTTGTGGACATGCCCATTGTAGACATGCCCAGTGTGGACATGCCCAGTGTGGACATGCCCAGTGTGGACATGCCCATTGTAGACATGCCCATTGTGGACATGCCCGGTGTGGACATGCCCATTGTGGACATGCCCATTGTAGACATGCCCATTGTGGACATGCCCATTGTAGACATGCCCATTGTAGACATGCCCAGTGTGGACATGCCCATTGTAGACATGCCCAGTGTTGACATGCCCAGTGTGGACATGCCCAGTGTGGACATGTCTGGTGTGGTGATGCCCAGTGTGGACATGCCCAGTGTGGACATGCCCAGTGTGGACATGTCCAGTGTGGTGATGCCCAGTGTGGACATGCCCATTGTGGACATGCCCATTGTAGACATGCCCATTGTAGACATGCCCATTGTAGACATGCCCAGTGTGGACATGCCCATTGTAGACATGCCCATTGTGGACATGCCCATTGTAGACATGCCCATTGTAGACATGCCCATTGTAGACATGCCCAGTGTGGACATGCCCATTGTAGACATGCCCATTGTGGACATGCCCAGTGTGGACATGCCCATTGTAGACATGCCCATTGTGGACATGCCCAGTGTGGACATGCCCAGTGTGGACATGCCCATTGTAGACATGCCCATTGTAGACATGCCCATTGTAGACATGCCCATTGTGGACATGCCCAGTGTGGACATGCCCATTGTAGACATGACCAGAGTGGACATGCCCATTGTAGACATGCCCATTGTGGACATGCCCAGTGTGGACATGCCCATTGTAGACATGCCCATTGTAGACATGCCCATTGTGGACATGCCCAGTGTGGACATGCCCATTGTAGACATGCCCATTGTAGACATGCCCATTGTAGACATGCCCATTGTGGACATGCCCAGTGTGGACATGCCCATTGTAGACATGCCCAGTGTAGACATGCCCAGTGTGGACATGCCCATTGTAGACATGCCCAGTGTGGACATGCCCAGTGTGGACATGCCCAGTGTGGACATGCCCATTGTAGACATGCTCATTGTGGACATGCCCAGTGTGGACATGCCCAGTGTAGACATGCCCAGTGTGGACATGCCCATTGTAGACATGCCCAGTGTGGGCATGCCCATTGTGGACATGCCCAGTGTGGACATGCCCATTGTAGACATGCCCAGTGTGGACATGCCCAGTGTAGACATGCCCATTGTAGACATGCCCATTGTAGACATGCCCAGTGTGGACATGCCAGGTGTGGACATGCCCAGTGTGGACATGCCCATTGTGGACATGCCCATTGTAGACATGCCCATTGTAGACATGCCCATTGTGGACATGCCCATTGTGGACATGCCCAGTGTGGACATGCCCAGTGTGGACATGCCCAGTGTAGACATGCCCATTGTAGACATGCCCATTGTGGACATGCCCATTGTGGACATGCCCAGTGTAGACATGCCCAGTGTGGACATGCCCATTGTGGACATGCCCATTGTAGACATGCCCATTGTAGACATGCCCAGTGTGGACATGCCCAGTGTGGACATGCCCATTGTGGACATGCCCAGTGTGGACATGCCCAGTGTGAACATGCCCAGTGTGTTGATGCCCAGTGTGGACATGCCCATTGTGGACATGCCCATTGTAGACATGCCCATTGTAGACATGCCCATTGTGGACATGCCCAGTGTGTACATACCCATTGTAGACATGCCCAGTGTGGACATGCCCAGTCTGGACATGCCCAGTGTGGACATGCCCAGTCTGGACATGCCCAGTGTGGACATGCCCATTGTAGACATGCCCATTGTGGACATGCCCATTGTGGACATGCCCATTGTAGACATGCCCAGTGTGGCCATGCCCATTGTAGACATACCCAGTGTGGGCATGCCCAGTGTGGACATGCCCAGTGTGGACATGCCCATTGTAGACATGCCCATTGTAGACATGCCCAGTGTGGACATGCCCAGTGTGGACATGCCCATTGTAGACATGCCCATTGTAGACATGCCCAGTGTGGACATGCCCATTGTAGACATGCCCATTGTAGACATGCCCATTGTAGACATGCCCATTGTGGCCATGCCCATTGTAGACATGCCCATTGTGGACATGCCCGGTGTGGACATGCCCATTGTGGACATGCCCATTGTAGACATGCCCATTGTGGACATGCCCAGTGTGGACATGCCCATTGTGGACATGCCCAGTGTGGACATGTCCAGTGTAGACATGCCCAGTGTAGACATGCCCAGTGTGGACATGCCCATTGTGGACATGCCCAATGTGGACATGCCCATTGTGGACATGCCCAGTGTGGACATGCCCAGTGTAGACATGTCCTGTGTGGACATGCCCATTGTGGACATGCCCATTGTGGACATGCCCATTGTAGACATGCCCAGTGTAGACATGCCCTTTGTAGACATGCCCAGTGTAGACATGCCCATTGTAGACATGCCCATTGTAGACATGCCCATTGTGGACATGCCCATTGTAGTCATGCCCATTGCAGACATGCCCAGTGTAGACATGCCCGATGTGGACATGCGCAGTGTGGACATGCCCATTGTAGACATGCCCATTGTGGACATGCCCAGTGTGGACATAACCATTGTAGACATGCCCATTGTGGACATGCCCATTGTAGACATGCCCATTGTGGACATGCCCATTGTAGACATGCCCATTGTGGACATGCCCATTGTAGACATACCCATTGTAGACATGCCCATTGTGGACATGCCCAATGTAGACATGCCCATTGTAGACATGCCCAGTGTGGACATGCCCAGTGTGGACATGCCCAGTGTAGACATGCCCATCGTAGACATGCCCAGTGTGGACATGCCTATTGTGGACATGCCCGGTGTGGACATGCCCATTGTAGACATGCCCATTGTAGACATGCCCAGTGTGGACATGCCCAGTGTGGACATGCCCATTGTAGACATGCTCAGTGTGGAAATGCCCAGTGTAGACATGCCCATTGTAGACATGACCAGTGTGGACATGCCCATTGTGGACATGCCCATTGTGGACATGCCCATTGTAGACATGCCCAGTGTGGACATGCCCAGTGTGGACATGCCCATTGTGGACATGCCCGGTGTGGACATGCCCATTGTAGACATGCCGATTGTAGACATGCCCGGTGTGGACATGCCCATTGTGGACATGCCCATTGTAGACATGCCCATTGTAGACATGCCCAGTGTAGACATGCCTGATGTGGACATGCCCAGTGTGGACATGCCCATTGTAGACATGCCCATTGTGGACATGCCCAGTGTTGACATAACCATTGTAGACATGCCCATTGTAGACATGCCCATTGTAGACATGCCCATTGTAGACATGCCCATTGTGGACATGCCCAGTGTGGACATGCCCTGTGTTGACATAACCATTGTAGACATGCCCGTTGTAGACATGCCCATTGTAGACATGCCCATTGTAGACATGCCCATTGTGGACATGCCCAGTGTGGACATGCCCATTGTAGACATGCCCATTGTAGACATGCCCAGTGTGGACATGCCCAGTGTGGACATGCCCAGTGTAGACATGCCCATCGTAGACATGCCCAGTGTGGACATGCCTATTGTGGACATGCCCGGTGTGGACATGCCCATTGTGGACATGCCCAGTGTGGACATGCCCATTGTAGACATGCCCAGTGTGGACATGCCCATTGTGGACATGCCCATTGTAGACATGCCCAGTGTGGACATGCCCGGTGTTGACATGCCCAGTGTAGACATGACCAGTGTGGACATGCCCATTGTAGACATGCCCATTATCAACATGCCCATTGTGGACATGCCCATTGTAGACATGCCCATTGTGGACATGCCCAGTGTGGACATGCCCATTGTAGACATGCCCATTGTGGACATGCCCAGTGTGGACATGCCCAGTGTAGACATGCCCAGTGTGGACATGCCCATTGTAGACATGCCCAGTGTGGGCATGCCCATTGTGGACATGCCCAGTGTGGACATGCCCATTGTAGACATGCCCAGTGTGGACATGCCCAGTGTGGACATGCCCATTGTAGACATGCCCAGTGTAGACATGCCCATTGTAGACATGCCCATTGTAGACATGCCCAGTGTGGACATGCCCAGTGTGGACATGCCCAGTGTGGGCATGCCCATTGTGGACATGCCCAGTGTGGACATGCCCAGTGTAGACATGCCCAGTGTAGACATGCCCATTGTAGACATGCCCTTTGTAGACATGCCCAGTGTGGACATGCCCAGTGTGGACATGCCCATTGTAGACATGCCCAGTGTGGACATGCCCAGTGTGAACATGCCCAGTGTGTTGATGCCCAGTGTGGACATGCCCATTGTGGACATGCCCATTGTAGACATGCCCATGGTAGACATGCCCATTGTGGACATGCCCAGTGTGGACATACACATTGTAGACATGCCCAGTGTGGACATGCCCAGTCTGGACATGCCCAGTGTGGATATGCCCAGTGTGGACATGCCCAGTGTGGACATGCCCATTGTGGACATTCCCATTGTAGACATGCCCTTTGAAGACATGCCCATTGTAGACATGCCCATTGTAGACATGCCCATTGTAGACATGCCCATTGTAGACATGCCCATTGTGGACATGCCCATTGTGGACATGCCCAGTGTGGACATGCCCTGTGTTGACATAACCATTGTAGACATGCCCGTTGTAGACATGCCCATTGTAGACATGCCCATTGTAGACATGCCCATTGTGGACATGCCCAGTGTGGACATGCCCATTGTAGACATGCCCATTGTAGACATGCCCAGTGTGGACATGCCCAGTGTGGACATGCCCAGTGTAGACATGCCCATCGTAGACATGCCCAGTGTGGACATGCCTATTGTGGACATGCCCGGTGTGGACATGCCCATTGTGGACATGCCCAGTGTGGACATGCCCATTGTAGACATGCCCAGTGTGGACATGCCCATTGTGGACATGCCCATTGTAGACATGCCCAGTGTGGACATGCCCGGTGTTGACATGCCCAGTGTAGACATGACCAGTGTGGACATGCCCATTGTAGACATGCCCATTATCAACATGCCCATTGTGGACATGCCCATTGTAGACATGCCCATTGTGGACATGCCCAGTGTGGACATGCCCATTGTAGACATGCCCATTGTGGACATGCCCAGTGTGGACATGCCCAGTGTAGACATGCCCAGTGTGGACATGCCCATTGTAGACATGCCCAGTGTGGGCATGCCCATTGTGGACATGCCCAGTGTGGACATGCCCATTGTAGACATGCCCAGTGTGGACATGCCCAGTGTGGACATGCCCATTGTAGACATGCCCAGTGTAGACATGCCCATT
This sequence comes from Hemitrygon akajei, assembly GCF_048418815.1. Taxonomy (NCBI): domain Eukaryota; kingdom Metazoa; phylum Chordata; class Chondrichthyes; order Myliobatiformes; family Dasyatidae; genus Hemitrygon; species Hemitrygon akajei. The sequence goes on from NC_133137.1 coordinate 50,483,647, forward strand.
GTAGACATGCCCATTGTAGACATGCCCAGTGTGGACATGCCCAGTGTGGACATGCCCAGTGTGGGCATGCCCATTGTGGACATGCCCAGTGTGGACATGCCCAGTGTAGACATGCCCAGTGTAGACATGCCCATTGTAGACATGCCCTTTGTAGACATGCCCAGTGTGGACATGCCCAGTGTGGACATGCCCATTGTAGACATGCCCAGTGTGGACATGCCCAGTGTGAACATGCCCAGTGTGTTGATGCCCAGTGTGGACATGCCCATTGTGGACATGCCCATTGTAGACATGCCCATGGTAGACATGCCCATTGTGGACATGCCCAGTGTGGACATACACATTGTAGACATGCCCATTGTGGACATGCCCATTGTGGACATGCCCATTGTAGACATGCCCAGTGTGGCCATGCCCATTGTAGACATACCCAGTGTGGGCATGCCCAGTGTGGACATGCCCAGTGTGGACATGCCCATTGTAGACATGCCCATTGTAGACATGCCCAGTGTGGACATGCCCAGTGTGGACATGCCCATTGTAGACATGCCCATTGTAGACATGCCCAGTGTGGACATGCCCATTGTAGACATGCCCATTGTAGACATGCCCATTGTAGACATGCCCATTGTGGCCATGCCCATTGTAGACATGCCCATTGTGGACATGCCCGGTGTGGACATGCCCATTGTGGACATGCCCATTGTAGACATGCCCATTGTGGACATGCCCAGTGTGGACATGCCCATTGTGGACATGCCCAGTGTGGACATGTCCAGTGTAGACATGCCCAGTGTAGACATGCCCAGTGTGGACATGCCCATTGTGGACATGCCCAATGTGGACATGCCCATTGTGGACATGCCCAGTGTGGACATGCCCAGTGTAGACATGTCCTGTGTGGACATGCCCATTGTGGACATGCCCATTGTGGACATGCCCATTGTAGACATGCCCAGTGTAGACATGCCCTTTGTAGACATGCCCAGTGTAGACATGCCCATTGTAGACATGCCCATTGTAGACATGCCCATTGTGGACATGCCCATTGTAGACATGCCCATTGTAGACATGCCCAGTGTAGACATGCCCGATGTGGACATGCCCAGTGTGGACATGCCCATTGTAGACATGCCCATTGTGGACATGCCCAGTGTGGACATAACCATTGTAGACATGCCCATTGTGGACATGCCCATTGTAGACATGCCCATTGTGGACATGCCCATTGTAGACATGCCCATTGTGGACATGCCCATTGTAGACATACCCATTGTAGACATGCCCATTGTGGACATGCCCATTGTAGACATGCCCATTGTAGACATGCCCAGTGTGGACATGCCCAGTGTGGACATGCCCAGTGTAGACATGCCCATCGTAGACATGCCCAGTGTGGACATGCCTATTGTGGACATGCCCGGTGTGGACATGCCCATTGTAGACATGCCCATTGTAGACATGCCCAGTGTGGACATGCCCAGTGTGGACATGCCCATTGTAGACATGCTCAGTGTGGACATGCCCAGTGTAGACATGCCCATTGTAGACATGACCAGTGTGGACATGCCCATTGTGGACATGCCCATTGTGGACATGCCCATTGTAGACATGCCCAGTGTGGACATGCCCAGTGTGGACATGCCCATTGTGGACATGCCCGGTGTGGACATGCCCATTGTAGACATGCCGATTGTAGACATGCCCGGTGTGGACATGCCCATTGTGGACATGCCCATTGTAGACATGCCCATTGTAGACATGCCCAGTGTAGACATGCCTGATGTGGACATGCCCAGTGTGGACATGCCCATTGTAGACATGCCCATTGTGGACATGCCCAGTGTTGACATAACCATTGTAGACATGCCCATTGTAGACATGCCCATTGTAGACATGCCCATTGTAGACATGCCCATTGTGGACATGCCCATTGTGGACATGCCCAGTGTGGACATGCCCTGTGTTGACATAACCATTGTAGACATGCCCGTTGTAGACATGCCCATTGTAGACATGCCCATTGTAGACATGCCCATTGTGGACATGCCCAGTGTGGACATGCCCATTGTAGACATGCCCATTGTAGACATGCCCAGTGTGGACATGCCCAGTGTGGACATGCCCAGTGTAGACATGCCCATCGTAGACATGCCCAGTGTGGACATGCCTATTGTGGACATGCCCGGTGTGGACATGCCCATTGTGGACATGCCCAGTGTGGACATGCCCATTGTAGACATGCCCAGTGTGGACATGCCCATTGTGGACATGCCCATTGTAGACATGCCCAGTGTGGACATGCCCGGTGTTGACATGCCCAGTGTAGACATGACCAGTGTGGACATGCCCATTGTAGACATGCCCATTATCAACATGCCCATTGTGGACATGCCCATTGTAGACATGCCCATTGTGGACATGCCCAGTGTGGACATGCCCATTGTAGACATGCCCATTGTGGACATGCCCAGTGTGGACATGCCCAGTGTAGACATGCCCAGTGTGGACATGCCCATTGTAGACATGCCCAGTGTGGGCATGCCCATTGTGGACATGCCCAGTGTGGACATGCCCATTGTAGACATGCCCAGTGTGGACATGCCCAGTGTGGACATGCCCATTGTAGACATGCCCAGTGTAGACATGCCCATTGTAGACATGCCCATTGTAGACATGCCCAGTGTGGACATGCCCAGTGTGGACATGCCCAGTGTGGGCATGCCCATTGTGGACATGCCCATTGTAGACATGCCCATTATCAACATGCCCATTGTGGACATGCCCATTGTAGACATGCCCATTGTGGACATGCCCAGTGTGGACATGCCCATTGTAGACATGCCCATTGTGGACATGCCCAGTGTGGACATGCCCAGTGTAGACATGCCCAGTGTGGACATGCCCATTGTAGACATGCCCAGTGTGGGCATGCCCATTGTGGACATGCCCAGTGTGGACATGCCCATTGTAGACATGCCCAGTGTGGACATGCCCAGTGTGGACATGCCCATTGTAGACATGCCCAGTGTAGACATGCCCATTGTAGACATGCCCATTGTAGACATGCCCAGTGTGGACATGCCCAGTGTGGACATGCCCAGTGTGGGCATGCCCATTGTGGACATGCCCAGTGTGGACATGCCCAGTGTAGACATGCCCAGTGTAGACATGCCCATTGTAGACATGCCCTTTGTAGACATGCCCAGTGTGGACATGCCCAGTGTGGACATGCCCATTGTAGACATGCCCAGTGTGGACATGCCCAGTGTGAACATGCCCAGTGTGTTGATGCCCAGTGTGGACATGCCCATTGTGGACATGCCCATTGTAGACATGCCCATGGTAGACATGCCCATTGTGGACATGCCCAGTGTGGACATACACATTGTAGACATGCCCATTGTGGACATGCCCATTGTGGACATGCCCATTGTAGACATGCCCAGTGTGGCCATGCCCATTGTAGACATACCCAGTGTGGGCATGCCCAGTGTGGACATGCCCAGTGTGGACATGCCCATTGTAGACATGCCCATTGTAGACATGCCCAGTGTGGACATGCCCAGTGTGGACATGCCCATTGTAGACATGCCCATTGTAGACATGCCCAGTGTGGACATGCCCATTGTAGACATGCCCATTGTAGACATGCCCATTGTAGACATGCCCATTGTGGCCATGCCCATTGTAGACATGCCCATTGTGGACATGCCCGGTGTGGACATGCCCATTGTGGACATGCCCATTGTAGACATGCCCATTGTGGACATGCCCAGTGTGGACATGCCCATTGTGGACATGCCCAGTGTGGACATGTCCAGTGTAGACATGCCCAGTGTAGACATGCCCAGTGTGGACATGCCCATTGTGGACATGCCCAATGTGGACATGCCCATTGTGGACATGCCCAGTGTGGACATGCCCAGTGTAGACATGTCCTGTGTGGACATGCCCATTGTGGACATGCCCATTGTGGACATGCCCATTGTAGACATGCCCAGTGTAGACATGCCCTTTGTAGACATGCCCAGTGTAGACATGCCCATTGTAGACATGCCCATTGTAGACATGCCCATTGTGGACATGCCCATTGTAGACATGCCCATTGTAGACATGCCCAGGGTAGACATGCCCGATGTGGACATGCCCAGTGTGGACATGCCCATTGTAGACATGCCCATTGTGGACATGCCCAGTGTGGACATAACCATTGTAGACATGCCCATTGTGGACATGCCCATTGTAGACATGCCCATTGTGGACATGCCCATTGTAGACATGCCCATTGTGGACATGCCCATTGTAGACATACCCATTGTAGACATGCCCATTGTGGACATGCCCATTGTAGACATGCCCATTGTAGACATGCCCAGTGTGGACATGCCCAGTGTGGACATGCCCAGTGTAGACATGCCCATCGTAGACATGCCCAGTGTGGACATGCCTATTGTGGACATGCCCGGTGTGGACATGCCCATTGTAGACATGCCCATTGTAGACATGCCCAGTGTGGACATGCCCAGTGTGGACATGCCCATTGTAGACATGCTCAGTGTGGACATGCCCAGTGTAGACATGCCCATTGTAGACATGACCAGTGTGGACATGCCCATTGTGGACATGCCCATTGTGGACATGCCCATTGTAGACATGCCCAGTGTGGACATGCCCAGTGTGGACATGCCCATTGTGGACATGCCCGGTGTGGACATGCCCATTGTAGACATGCCGATTGTAGACATGCCCGGTGTGGACATGCCCATTGTGGACATGCCCATTGTAGACATGCCCATTGTAGACATGCCCAGTGTAGACATGCCTGATGTGGACATGCCCAGTGTGGACATGCCCATTGTAGACATGCCCATTGTGGACATGCCCAGTGTTGACATAACCATTGTAGACATGCCCATTGTAGACATGCCCATTGTAGACATGCCCATTGTAGACATGCCCATTGTGGACATGCCCATTGTGGACATGCCCAGTGTGGACATGCCCTGTGTTGACATAACCATTGTAGACATGCCCGTTGTAGACATGCCCATTGTAGACATGCCCATTGTAGACATGCCCATTGTGGACATGCCCAGTGTGGACATGCCCATTGTAGACATGCCCATTGTAGACATGCCCAGTGTGGACATGCCCAGTGTGGACATGCCCAGTGTAGACATGCCCATCGTAGACATGCCCAGTGTGGACATGCCTATTGTGGACATGCCCGGTGTGGACATGCCCATTGTGGACATGCCCAGTGTGGACATGCCCATTGTAGACATGCCCAGTGTGGACATGCCCATTGTGGACATGCCCATTGTAGACATGCCCAGTGTGGACATGCCCGGTGTTGACATGCCCAGTGTAGACATGACCAGTGTGGACATGCCCATTGTAGACATGCCCATTATCAACATGCCCATTGTGGACATGCCCATTGTAGACATGCCCATTGTGGACATGCCCAGTGTGGACATGCCCATTGTAGACATGCCCATTGTGGACATGCCCAGTGTGGACATGCCCAGTGTAGACATGCCCAGTGTGGACATGCCCATTGTAGACATGCCCAGTGTGGGCATGCCCATTGTGGACATGCCCAGTGTGGACATGCCCATTGTAGACATGCCCAGTGTGGACATGCCCAGTGTGGACATGCCCATTGTAGACATGCCCAGTGTAGACATGCCCATTGTAGACATGCCCATTGTAGACATGCCCAGTGTGGACATGCCCAGTGTGGACATGCCCAGTGTGGGCATGCCCATTGTGGACATGCCCAGTGTGGACATGCCCAGTGTAGACATGCCCAGTGTAGACATGCCCATTGTAGACATGCCCTTTGTAGACATGCCCAGTGTGGACATGCCCAGTGTGGACATGCCCATTGTAGACATGCCCAGTGTTGACATGCCCAGTGTGAACATGCCCAGTGTGTTGATGCCCAGTGTGGACATGCCCATTGTGGACATGCCCATTGTAGACATGCCCATGGTAGACATGCCCATTGTGGACATGCCCAGTGTGGACATACACATTGTAGACATGCCCAGTGTGGACATGCCCAGTCTGGACATGCCCAGTGTGGATATGCCCAGTGTGGACATGCCCAGTGTGGACATGCCCATTGTGGACATTCCCATTGTAGACATGCCCTTTGAAGACATGCCCATTGTAGACATGCCCATTGTAGACATGCCCATTGTAGACATGCCCATTGTAGACATGCCCATTGTGGACATGCCCATTGTGGACATGCCCAGTGTGGACATGCCCTGTGTTGACATAACCATTGTAGACATGCCCGTTGTAGACATGCCCATTGTAGACATGCCCATTGTAGACATGCCCATTGTGGACATGCCCAGTGTGGACATGCCCATTGTAGACATGCCCATTGTAGACATGCCCAGTGTGGACATGCCCAGTGTGGACATGCCCAGTGTAGACATGCCCATCGTAGACATGCCCAGTGTGGACATGCCTATTGTGGACATGCCCGGTGTGGACATGCCCATTGTGGACATGCCCAGTGTGGACATGCCCATTGTAGACATGCCCAGTGTGGACATGCCCATTGTGGACATGCCCATTGTAAACATGCCCAGTGTGGACATGCCCGGTGTTGACATGCCCAGTGTAGACATGACCAGTGTGGACATGCCCATTGTAGACATGCCCATTATCAACATGCCCATTGTGGACATGCCCATTGTAGACATGCCCATTGTGGACATGCCCAGTGTGGACATGCCCATTGTAGACATGCCCATTGTGGACATGCCCAGTGTGGACATGCCCAGTGTAGACATGCCCAGTGTGGACATGCCCATTGTAGACATGCCCAGTGTGGGCATGCCCATTGTGGACATGCCCAGTGTGGACATGCCCATTGTAGACATGCCCAGTGTGGACATGCCCAGTGTGGACATGCCCATTGTAGACATGCCCAGTGTAGACATGCCCATTGTAGACATGCCCATTGTAGACATGCCCAGTGTGGACATGCCCAGTGTGGACATGCCCAGTGTGGGCATGCCCATTGTGGACATGCCCAGTGTGGACATGCCCAGTGTAGACATGCCCAGTGTAGACATGCCCATTGTAGACATGCCCTTTGTAGACATGCCCAGTGTGGACATGCCCAGTGTGGACATGCCCATTGTAGACATGCCCAGTGTGGACATGCCCAGTGTGAACATGCCCAGTGTGTTGATGCCCAGTGTGGACATGCCCATTGTGGACATGCCCATTGTAGACATGCCCATGGTAGACATGCCCATTGTGGACATGCCCAGTGTGGACATACACATTGTAGACATGCCCAGTGTGGACATGCCCAGTCTGGACATGCCCAGTGTGGATATGCCCAGTGTGGACATGCCCAGTGTGGACATGCCCATTGTGGACATTCCCATTGTAGACATGCCCTTTGAAGACATGCCCATTGTAGACATGCCCATTGTAGACATGCCCATTGTAGACATGCCCAGTGTGGACATGCCCAGTGTGGACATGCCCATTGTAGACATGCCCATTGTAGATATGCCCAGTGTGGACATGCCCAGTGTGGACATGCCCATTGTAGACATGCCCATTGTAGATATGCCCAGTGTGGACATGCCCAGTGTGGACATGCCCATTGTAGACATGCCCATTGTTGACATGCCCATTGTAGACATGCCCAGTGTGGACATGCCCAGTGTGGACATGCCCATTGTAGACATGCCCAGTGTGGACATGCCCAGTGTAGACATGCCCATTGTGGACATGCCCATTGTGGACATGCACAGTGTGGACATGCCCAGTGTAGACATGTCCTGTGTGGACATGCCCATTGTGGACATGCCCATTGTAGACATGCCCTTTGTAGACATGCCCAGTGTAGACATGCCCATTGTAGACATGCCCATTGTAGACATGCCCATTGTAGACATGCCCATTGTGGACATGCCCAGTGTGGACATGCCCAGTGTGGACATGCCCATTGTAGACATGCCCAGTGTGGGCATGCCCATTGTGGACATGCCCAGTGTGGACATGCCCAGTGTAGACATGTCCTGTGTGGACATGCCCATTGTGGACATGCCCATTGTGGACATGCCCATTGTAGACATGCCCAGTGTAGACATGCCCTTTGTAGACATGCCCAGTGTAGACATGCCCATTGTAGACATGCCCATTGTAGACATGCCCATTGTGGACATGCCCATTGTAGACATGCCCATTGTAGACATGCCCAGTGTAGACATGCCCGATGTGGACATGCCCAGTGTGGACATGCCCATTGTAGACATGCCCATTGTGGACATGCCCAGTGTGGACATAACCATTGTAGACATGCCCATTGTGGACATGCCCATTGTAGACATGCCCATTGTGGACATGCCCATTGTAGACATGCCCATTGTGGACATGCCCATTGTAGACATACCCATTGTAGACATGCCCATTGTGGACATGCCCATTGTAGACATGCCCATTGTAGACATGCCCAGTGTGGACATGCCCAGTGTGGACATGCCCAGTGTAGACATGCCCATCGTAGACATGCCCAGTGTGGACATGCCTATTGTGGACATGCCCGGTGTGGACATGCCCATTGTAGACATGCCCATTGTAGACATGCCCAGTGTGGACATGCCCAGTGTGGACATGCCCATTGTAGACATGCTCAGTGTGGACATGCCCAGTGTAGACATGCCCATTGTAGACATGACCAGTGTGGACATGCCCATTGTGGACATGCCCATTGTGGACATGCCCATTGTAGACATGCCCAGTGTGGACATGCCCAGTGTGGACATGCCCATTGTGGACATGCCCGGTGTGGACATGCCCATTGTAGACATGCCGATTGTAGACATGCCCGGTGTGGACATGCCCATTGTGGACATGCCCATTGTAGACATGCCCATTGTAGACATGCCCAGTGTAGACATGCCTGATGTGGACATGCCCAGTGTGGACATGCCCATTGTAGACATGCCCATTGTGGACATGCCCAGTGTTGACATAACCATTGTAGACATGCCCATTGTAGACATGCCCATTGTAGACATGCCCATTGTAGACATGCCCATTGTGGACATGCCCATTGTGGACATGCCCAGTGTGGACATGCCCTGTGTTGACATAACCATTGTAGACATGCCCGTTGTAGACATGCCCATTGTAGACATGCCCATTGTAGACATGCCCATTGTGGACATGCCCAGTGTGGACATGCCCATTGTAGACATGCCCATTGTAGACATGCCCAGTGTGGACATGCCCAGTGTGGACATGCCCAGTGTAGACATGCCCATCGTAGACATGCCCAGTGTGGACATGCCTATTGTGGACATGCCCGGTGTGGACATGCCCATTGTGGACATGCCCAGTGTGGACATGCCCATTGTAGACATGCCCAGTGTGGACATGCCCATTGTGGACATGCCCATTGTAGACATGCCCAGTGTGGACATGCCCGGTGTTGACATGCCCAGTGTAGACATGACCAGTGTGGACATGCCCATTGTAGACATGCCCATTATCAACATGCCCATTGTGGACATGCCCATTGTAGACATGCCCATTGTGGACATGCCCAGTGTGGACATGCCCATTGTAGACATGCCCATTGTGGACATGCCCAGTGTGGACATGCCCAGTGTAGACATGCCCAGTGTGGACATGCCCATTGTAGACATGCCCAGTGTGGGCATGCCCATTGTGGACATGCCCAGTGTGGACATGCCCATTGTAGACATGCCCAGTGTGGACATGCCCAGTGTGGACATGCCCATTGTAGACATGCCCAGTGTAGACATGCCCATTGTAGACATGCCCATTGTAGACATGCCCAGTGTGGACATGCCCAGTGTGGACATGCCCAGTGTGGGCATGCCCATTGTGGACATGCCCAGTGTGGACATGCCCAGTGTAGACATGCCCAGTGTAGACATGCCCATTGTAGACATGCCCTTTGTAGACATGCCCAGTGTGGACATGCCCAGTGTGGACATGCCCATTGTAGACATGCCCAGTGTGGACATGCCCAGTGTGAACATGCCCAGTGTGTTGATGCCCAGTGTGGACATGCCCATTGTGGACATGCCCATTGTAGACATGCCCATGGTAGACATGCCCATTGTGGACATGCCCAGTGTGGACATACACATTGTAGACATGCCCAGTGTGGACATGCCCAGTCTGGACATGCCCAGTGTGGATATGCCCAGTGTGGACATGCCCAGTGTGGACATGCCCATTGTGGACATTCCCATTGTAGACATGCCCTTTGAAGACATGCCCATTGTAGACATGCCCATTGTAGACATGCCCATTGTAGACATGCCCATTGTAGACATGCCCATTGTGGACATGCCCATTGTGGACATGCCCAGTGTGGACATGCCCTGTGTTGACATAACCATTGTAGACATGCCCGTTGTAGACATGCCCATTGTAGACATGCCCATTGTAGACATGCCCATTGTGGACATGCCCAGTGTGGACATGCCCATTGTAGACATGTCCATTGTAGACATGCCCAGTGTGGACATGCCCAGTGTGGACATGCCCAGTGTAGACATGCCCATCGTAGACATGCCCAGTGTGGACATGCCTATTGTGGACATGCCCGGTGTGGACATGCCCATTGTGGACATGCCCAGTGTGGACATGCCCATTGTAGACATGCCCAGTGTGGACATGCCCATTGTGGACATGCCCATTGTAGACATGCCCAGTGTGGACATGCCCGGTGTTGACATGCCCAGTGTAGACATGACCAGTGTGGACATGCCCATTGTAGACATGCCCATTATCAACATGCCCATTGTGGACATGCCCATTGTAGACATGCCCATTGTGGACATGCCCAGTGTGGACATGCCCATTGTAGACATGCCCATTGTGGACATGCCCAGTGTGGACATGCCCAGTGTAGACATGCCCAGTGTGGACATGCCCATTGTAGACATGCCCAGTGTGGGCATGCCCATTGTGGACATGCCCAGTGTGGACATGCCCATTGTAGACATGCCCAGTGTGGACATGCCCAGTGTGGACATGCCCATTGTAGACATGCCCAGTGTAGACATGCCCATTGTAGACATGCCCATTGTAGACATGCCCAGTGTGGACATGCCCAGTGTGGACATGCCCAGTGTGGGCATGCCCATTGTGGACATGCCCAGTGTGGACATGCCCAGTGTAGACATGCCCAGTGTAGACATGCCCATTGTAGACATGCCCTTTGTAGACATGCCCAGTGTGGACATGCCCAGTGTGGACATGCCCATTGTAGACATGCCCAGTGTGGACATGCCCAGTGTGAACATGCCCAGTGTGTTGATGCCCAGTGTGGACATGCCCATTGTGGACATGCCCATTGTAGACATGCCCATGGTAGACATGCCCATTGTGGACATGCCCAGTGTGGACATACACATTGTAGACATGCCCAGTGTGGACATGCCCAGTCTGGACATGCCCAGTGTGGATATGCCCAGTGTGGACATGCCCAGTGTGGACATGCCCATTGTAGACATTCCCATTGTAGACATGCCCTTTGAAGACATGCCCATTGTAGACATGCCCATTGTAGACATGCCCATTGTAGACATGCCCAGTGTGGACATGCCCAGTGTGGACATGCCCATTGTAGACATGCCCATTGTAGATATGCCCAGTGTGGACATGCCCAGTGTGGACATGCCCATTGTAGACATGCCCATTGTAGATATGCCCAGTGTGGACATGCCCAGTGTGGACATGCCCATTGTAGACATGCCCATTGTTGACATGCCCATTGTAGACATGCCCAGTGTGGACATGCCCAGTGTGGACATGCCCATTGTAGACATGCCCAGTGTGGACATGCCCAGTGTAGACATGCCCATTGTGGACATGCCCATTGTGGACATGCACAGTGTGGACATGCCCAGTGTAGACATGTCCTGTGTGGACATGCCCATTGTGGACATGCCCATTGTAGACATGCCCTTTGTAGACATGCCCAGTGTAGACATGCCCATTGTAGACATGCCCATTGTAGACATGCCCATTGTAGACATGCCCATTGTGGACATGCCCAGTGTGGACATGCCCAGTGTGGACATGCCCATTGTAGACATGCCCAGTGTGGGCATGCCCATTGTGGACATGCCCAGTGTGGACATGCCCATTGTAGACATGCCCAGTGTGGACATGCCCAGTGTAGACATGCCCATTGTAGACATGCCCATTGTAGACATGCCCAGTGTGGACATGCCAGGTGTGGACATGCCCAGTGTGGACATGCCCATTGTGGACATGCCCATTGTAGACATGCCCATTGTAGACATGCCCATTGTGGACATGCCCATTGTGGACATGCCCAGTGTGGACATGCCCAGTGTGGACATGCCCAGTGTAGACATGCCCATTGTAGACATGCCCATTGTGGACATGCCCATTGTGGACATGCCCAGTGTAGACATGCCCAGTGTGGACATGCCCATTGTGGACATGCCCATTGTAGACATGCCCATTGTAGACATGCCCAGTGTGGACATGCCCAGTGTGGACATGCCCATTGTGGACATGCCCAGTGTGGACATGCCCAGTGTGAACATGCCCAGTGTGTTGATGCCCAGTGTGGACATGCCCATTGTGGACATGCCCATTGTAGACATGCCCATTGTAGACATGCCCATTGTGGACATGCCCAGTGTGTACATACCCATTGTAGACATGCCCAGTGTGGACATGCCCAGTCTGGACATGCCCAGTGTGGACATGCCCAGTCTGGACATGCCCAGTGTGGACATGCCCATTGTAGACATGCCCATTGTGGACATGCCCAGTGTGGACATGCCCATTGTAGACATGCCCATTGTGGACATGCCCATTGTAGACATGCCCAGTGTGTCCATGCCCATTGTAGACATACCCAGTGTGGGCATGCCCAGTGTGGACATGCCCAGTGTGGACATGCCCATTGTAGACATGCCCATTGTAGACATGCCCAGTGTGGACATGCCCAGTGTGGACATGCCCATTGTAGACATGCCCATTGTAGACATGCCCATTGTAGACATGCCCATTGTGGCCATGCCCATTGTAGACATGCCCATTGTGGACATGCCCGGTGTGGACATGCCCATTGTGGACATGCCCATTGTAGACATGCCCATTGTGGACATGCCCAGTGTGGACATGCCCATTGTGGACATGCCCAGTGTGGACATGTCCAGTGTAGACATGCCCAGTGTAGACATGCCCAGTGTGGACATGCCCATTGTGGACATGCCCAGTGTGGACATGCCCATTGTGGACATGCCCAGTGTGGACATGCCCAGTGTAGACATGTCCTGTGTGGACATGCCCATTGTGGACATGCCCATTGTGGACATGCCCATTGTAGACATGCCCAGTGTAGACATGCCCTTTGTAGACATGCCCAGTGTAGACATGCCCATTGTAGACATGCCCATTGTAGACATGCCCATTGTGGACATGCCCATTGTAGACATGCCCATTGTAGACATGCCCAGTGTAGACATGCCCGGTGTGGACATGCCCAGTGTGGACATGCCCATTGTAGACATGCCCATTGTGGACATGCCCAGTGTGGACATAACCATTGTAGACATGCCCATTGTGGACATGCCCATTGTAGACATGCCCATTGTGGACATGCCCATTGTAGACATGCCCATTGTGGACATGCCCATTGTAGACATACCCATTGTAGACATGCCCATTGTGGACATGCCCATTGTAGACATGCCCATTGTAGACATGCCCAGTGAGGACATGCCTAGTGTGGACATGCCCAGTGTAGACATGCCCATCGTAGACATGCCCAGTGTGGACATGCCTATTGTGGACATGCCCGGTGTGGACATGCCCATTGTAGACATGCCCATTGTAGACATGCCCAGTGTGGACATGCCCAGTGTGGACATGCCCATTGTAGACATGCTCAGTGTGGACATGCCCAGTGTAGACATGCCCATTGTAGACATGACCAGTGTGGACATGCCCATTGTGGACATGCCCATTGTGGACATGCCCATTGTAGACATGCCCAGTGTGGACATGCCCAGTGTGGACATGCCCATTGTGGACATGCCCGGTGTGGACATGCCCATTGTAGACATGCCGATTGTAGACATGCCCGGTGTGGACATGCCCATTGTGGACATGCCCATTGTAGACATGCCCATTGTAGACATGCCCAGTGTAGACATGCCTGATGTGGACATGCCCAGTGTGGACATGCCCATTGTGGACATGCCCAGTGTTGACATAACCATTGTAGACATGCCCATTGTAGACATGCCCATTGTAGACATGCCCATTGTAGACATGCCCATTGTGGACATGCCCATTGTGGACATGCCCAGTGTGGACATGCCCAGTGTTGACATAACCATTGTAGACATGCCCGTTGTAGACATGCCCATTGTAGACATGCCCATTGTAGACATGCCCATTGTGGACATGCCCAGTGTGGACATGCCCATTGTAGACATGCCCATTGTAGACATGCCCAGTGTGGACATGCCCAGTGTGGACATGCCCAGTGTAGACATGCCCATCGTAGACATGCCCAGTGTGGACATGCCTATTGTGGACATGCCCGGTGTGGACATGCCCATTGTGGACATGCCCAGTGTGGACATGCCCATTGTAGACATGCCCAGTGTGGACATGCCCATTGTGGACATGCCCATTGTAGACATGCCCAGTGTGGACATGCCCGGTGTTGACATGCCCAGTGTAGACATGACCAGTGTGGACATGCCCATTGTAGACATGCCCATTATCAACATGCCCATTGTGGACATGCCTATTGTAGACATGCCCATTGTGGACATGCCCAGTGTGGACATGCCCATTGTAGACATGCCCATTGTGGACATGCCCAGTGTGGACATGCCCAGTGTAGACATGCCCAGTGTGGACATGCCCATTGTAGACATGCCCAGTGTGGGCATGCCCATTGTGGACATGCCCAGTGTGGACATGCCCATTGTAGACATGCCCAGTGTGGACATGCCCAGTGTGGACATGCCCATTGTAGACATGCCCAGTGTAGACATGCCCATTGTAGACATGCCCATTGTAGACATGCCCAGTGTGGACATGCCCAGTGTGGACATGCCCAGTGTGGGCATGCCCATTGTGGACATGCCCAGTGTGGACATGCCCAGTGTAGACATGCCCAGTGTAGACATGCCCATTGTAGACATGCCCTTTGTAGACATGCCCAGTGTGGACATGCCCAGTGTGGACATGCCCATTGTAGACATGCCCAGTGTGGACATGCCCAGTGTGAACATGCCCAGTGTGTTGATGCCCAGTGTGGACATGCCCATTGTGGACATGCCCATTGTAGACATGCCCATGGTAGACATGCCCATTGTGGACATGCCCAGTGTTGACATACACATTGTAGACATGCCCAGTGTGGACATGCCCAGTCTGGACATGCCCAGTGTGGATATGCCCAGTGTGGACATGCCCATTGTGGACATTCCCATTGTAGACATGCCCTTTGAAGACATGCCCATTGTAGACATGCCCATTGTAGACATGCCCATTGTAGACATGCCCAGTGTGGACATGCCCAGTGTGGACATGCCCATTGTAGACATGCCCATTGTAGACATGCCCATTGTGGACATGCCCAGTGTGGACATGCCCAGTGTGAACATGCCCAGTGTGTTGATGCCCAGTGTGGACATGCCCATTGTGGACATGCCCATTGTAGACATGCCCATGGTAGACATGCCCATTGTGGACATGCCCAGTGTGGACATACACATTGTAGACATGCCCAGTGTGGACATGCCCAGTCGGGACATGCCCAGTGTGGATATGCCCAGTGTGGACATGCCCAGTGTGGACATGCCCATTGTGGACATTCCCATTGTAGACATGCCCTTTGAAGACATGCCCATTGTACACATGCCCATTGTAGACATGCCCATTGTAGACATGCCCAGTGTGGACATGCCCAGTGTGGACATGCCCATTGTAGACATGCCCATTGTAGACATGCCCATTGTGGACATGCCCAGTGTGGACATGCCCAGTGTAGACATGCCCAGTGTGGACATGCCCATTGTAGACATGCCCAGTGTGGACATGCCCAGTGTGGACATGCCCAGTGTGGACATGCCCATTGTAGACATGCCCATTGTAGACATGCCCATTGTGGACATGCCCAGTGTGGACATGCCCAGTGTAGACATGCCCAGTGTGGACATGCCCATTGTAGACATGCCCAGTGTGGACATGCCCAGTGTGGACATGCCCATTGTAGACATGCCCAGTGTGGACATGCCCAGTGTGGACATGCCCATTGTAGACATGCCCATTGTAGACATGCCCATTGTGGACATGCCCAGTGTGGACATGCCCAGTGTAGACATGCCCAGTGTGGACATGCCCATTGTAGACATGCCCAGTGTGGACATGCCCAGTGTGGACATGCCCATTGTAGACATGCCCAGTGTAGACATGCCCATTGTAGACATGCCCATTGTAGACATGCCCAGTGTGGACATGCCCAGTGTGGACATGCCCATTGTGGACATGCCCAGTGTGGACATGCCCAGTGTAGACATGCCCAGTGTAGACATGCCCATTGTAGACATGCCCTTTGTAGACATGCCCAGTGTGGACATGCCCAGTGTGGACATGCCCATTGTAGACATGCCCAGTGTGGACATGCCCAGTGTGGACATGCCCATTGTAGACATGCCCATTGTAGATATGCCCAGTGTGGACATGCCCAGTGTGGACATGCCCATTGTAGACATGCCCATTGTTGACATGCCCATTGTAGACATGCCCAGTGTGGACATGCCCAGTGTGGACATGCCCATTGTAGACATGCCCAGTGTGGACATGCCCAGTGTAGACATGCCCATTGTGGACATGCCCATTGTGGACATGCCCAGTGTGGACATGCCCAGTGTAGACATGTCCTGTGTGGACATGCCCATTGTGGACATGCCCATTGTAGACATGCCCTTTGTAGACATGCCCAGTGTAGACATGCCCATTGTAGACATGCCCATTGTAGACATGCCCATTGTGGACATGCCCATTGTGGACATGCCCATTGTAGACATGCCCATTGTAGACATGCCCAGTGTGGACTTGCCCAGTGTTGACATGCCCATTGTAGACATGCCCATTGTAGACATGCCCATTGTAGACATACCCATTGTAGACATGCCCATTGTGGACTTGCCCAGTGTTGACATGCCCATTGTGGACATGCCCAGTGTGGACATAACCATTGTAGACATGCCCATTGTGGACATGCCCATTGTAGACATGCCCATTGTAGACATGCCCAGTGTGGACATGCCCAGTGTAGACATGCCCATTGTGGACATGCCCATTGTAGACATACCCATTGTAGACATGCCCATTGTGGACATGCCCATTGTAGACATGCCCATTGTTGACATGCCCATTGTGGACATGCCCATTGTAGACATACCCATTGTAGACATGCCCATTGTGGACATGCCCATTGTAGACATGCCCATTGTAGACATGCCCAGTGTGGACATGCCCAGTGTGGACATGCCCAGTGTAGACATGCCCATCGTAGACATGCCCAGTGTGGACATGCCTATTGTGGACATGCTCAGTGTGGACATGCCCAGTGTAGACATGCCCATTGTAGACATGCCCAGTGTGGACATGCCCAGTGTGGACATGCCCATTGTGGACAAGCCCATTGTAGACATGCCCAGTGTGGACATGCCCAGTGTGGACATGCCCATTGTGGACATGCCCATTGTGGACATGCCCGGTGTGGACATGCCCATTGTAGACATGCCCATTGTGGACATGCCGATTGTAGACATGCCCGGTGTGGACATGCCCAGTGTGGACATGCCCATTGTGGACATGCCCATTGTAGACATGCCCATTGTGGACATGCCCAGTGTGGACATGCCCATTGTGGACAAGCCCATTGTAGACATGCCCAGTGTGGACATGCCCAGTGTGGACATGCCCATTGTGGACATGCCCATTGTGGACATGCCCGGTGTGGACATGCCCATTGTAGACATGCCCATTGTGGACATGCCGATTGTAGACATGCCCGGTGTGGACATGCCCATTGTGGACATGCCCATTGTAGACATGCCCATTGTAGACATGCCCAGTGTAGACATGCCTGATGTGGACATGCCCAGTGTGGACATGCCCATTGTAGACATGCCCATTGTGGACATGCCCAGTGTTGACATAACCATTGTAGACATGCCCATTGTAGACATGCCCATTGTGGACATGCCCAGTGTGGACATGCCCATTGTAGACATGCCCATTGTAGACATGCCCAGTGTGGACATGCCCAGTGTGGACATGCCCAGTGTAGACATGCCCATCGTAGACATGCCCAGTGTGGACATGCCTATTGTGGACATGCCCGGTGTGGACATGCCCATTGTAGACATGCCCATTGTAGACATGCCCAGTGTGGACATGCCCAGTGTAGACATGCCCATTGTAGACATGCCCAGTGTGGACATGCCCATTGTGGACATGCCCAGTGTGGACATGCCCATTGTAGACATGCTCAGTGTGGACATGCCCAGTGTAGACATGCCCATTGTAGACATGCCCATTGTAGACATGCCCAGTGTGGACATGCCCATTGTAGACATGCCCAGTGTGGACATGCCCATTTTAGACATGCCCAGTGTGGACATGCCCATTGTGGACATGCCCATTGTAGACATGCCCAGTGTGGACATGCCCATTGTAGACATGCCCGGTGTGGACATGCCCAGTGTGGACATGCCCATTGTGGACATGCCCATTGTAGACATGCCTATTGTAGACATGCCCGGTGTGGACATACCCATTGTAGACATGCCCATTATCAACATGCCCATTGTGGACATGCCCAGTGTGGACATGCCCAGTGTGGACATGCCCGGTGTGGACATGCCCGGTGTGGACATGCCCATTGTTGACATGCCCATTGTTGACATGCCCATTGTAGACATGCCCAGTGTGGACATGCCCGGTGTGGACATTCCCAGTGTTGACATGCCCATTGTGGACATGCCCATTGTTGACATGCCCATTGTAGACATGCCCGGTGTGGACATGCCCAGTGTGGACATGCCCATTGTTGACATGCCCATTGTAGACATGCCCTGTGTGGACATGCCCAGTGTTGACATGCCCATTGTTGACATGCCCAGTGTGGACATGCCCAGTGTAGACATGCCCAGTGTGGACATGCCCATTGTGGACATGCCCATTGTTGACATGCCCATTGTTGACATGCCCATTGTGGACATGCCCAGTGTGGACATGCCCATTGTAGACATGCCCGGTGTGGACATGCCCAGTGTGGACATGCCCATTGTTGACATGCCCATTGTTGACATGCCCATTGTGGACATGCCCAGTGTGGACATGCCCATTGTAGACATGCCCATTGTGGACATGCCCAGTGTAGACATGCCCATTGTAGACATGCCCATTGTGGACATGCCCATTGTAGACATGCCCAGTGTGGACATGCCCATTGTTGACATGCCCATTGTGGACATGCCCATTGTAGACATGCCCATTGTAGACATGCCCATTGTAGACATGCCCATTGTAGACATGCCCATTGTGGACATGCCCATTGTTGACATGCCCAGTGTGGACATGCCCAGTGTGGACATGCCCATTGTAGACATGCCCAGTGTGGACATGCCCATTGTAGACATGCCCATTGTTGACATGCCCAGTGTGGACATGCCCAGTGTGGACATGCCCATTGTTGACATGCCCAGTGTGGACATGCCCATTGTAGACATGCCCAGTGTGGACATGCCCATTGTGGACATGCCCAGTGTGGACATGCCCATTGTAGACATGCCCATTGTAGACATGCCCATTGTAGACATGCCCATTGTTGACATGCCCATTGTAGACATGCCCAGTGTGGACATGCCCAGTGTGGACATGCCCATTGTTGACATGCCCATTGTAGACATGCCCAGTGTGGACATGCCCATTGTGGACATGCCCAGTGTGGACATGCCCATTGTAGACATGCCCATTGTAGACATGCCCATTGTAGACATGCCCATTGTGGACATGCCCATTGTTGACATGCCCAGTGTGGACTTGCCCGGTGTGGACATGCTATGTTGGTGACCAAATATGTGGCAACACTTGCAGGCTGCTTTCAGCACATCCTTAGGGGGCTGGTTGTTAATGCAAATGACACGTTTCGCTATATGTTTTCATGTACACATGATAAGTAAATCTGATTCTGAATCTGAGTAAGGTTGGAAGGGTTGGTAAGAGGGTACGTTCAATCTAGATCTCCAATGTGGTCTGTCAGGAGAATGGAGGATGTTCTATGTGACCATGTGGGTCTGTTCTTGGTACTTTTACTTTCTCTCATATCGTAAAGACCCTTTGTTTGCTGGAATAGGTAGATACTCTAAATTGCCCCGGCAGTGGGCTGGAGAATCAAGAGGAGATAGAAGGTGCAGTTACAGGGGAAATAACTGGGGGAATGGAATTGATGGGGTTGCTCTGTGAATGAGCCAAATGACTCCTTCGATGTTGTAAGAACTATGAAATGATATGAGCATTCAAGAATTTCTTAGAATTGTATGTCATGGAGTTAACTAGGAGGGAGTCTGTTTTAGATCTTGTCATGTGTAAGAGAAGATTAATTAGTTATCTCATTGTAAATGGTTTTCTAGGGAAGACTGATCATAACAGGATTGAATTTTACACGGAGTGTGATGGTGGCAGGCTTAAGTCTGAATCTGGAGTATTAAATTTAAATTAATTACCTAGATACAAATATCAAAGTGGTTAAGGAGGATTAGGAAATTAATTAAAATCTATAGTGAAAAATGAGTAAAGATGCACATTTAAAGAAAGAAAAACATGAGCCAAATAAGATAAGGGGGGTGGGACTCAAAAATGGGAGTAATCTATTGAGGAACTTCAAGATAGAACATGAGAGGTCATCAAAGATTGAGAAGAAGAGAGTTAGGGAGGGAAATGTGGGTTCCCTGAAGGCTGAGACAGGAACTGTTGTGGTGGGACTAAGAAATGAGATGTTCAATGTAGGAAACCAAAAGCATTTCAGTTTTAGAGGGAAAACTGGAGCTGATTAAGAGCGAGGAGCATAAAGTAATTAATATCAGTGAAGAAAATTGAGAGGAGAAGCCAGAGTTTCCCATCTCCTGGATGTGCTAAGGGTGTAACCGGGGTGTTCCACGGCATGCTGGTGATCCACCACAACTCACTCATCTTTAGAATGCTGTTAACTCATCGGAACACTTCAAACATAGAACAGCTGTTCTTCAAAAACAAACAGGAGAAAGAGAACAAGGAAATGCAGACCAGTTAGCCTGGACTAGGTGCTGGGAAAATTCTGGTGTCTTATTAAGGAAGTGATAACAGGGAACTTAACAAGGTTTTACGTGATTAGTGAATGTTGGTGTGCTGTCATGGGGTTACTACTAGCCCAGAACTCAACTAACCACTCCATGTTAATGCTGCGACAACAAGAGCAGGTTAGAAGCTGGGTGTTCTGCGGTGACTAACACACCTGTGGGTGCCCAAATGTCTTTCCATTATGTAAAAGGCAGAGAGGAGGAATCTGATGGAACGTTTGCCTCTGGTTTGGATGGGTACCTCTCCCATAACACTGGGAAAACCACAGCATCTAGGGCAAGGCAGCTCAGCTGATTGGACCCCATTCACCAGGAGAAGCGTTTATTCCCTGCATTACCAGTATACAGTGTCTGCGGCCTGTACCACTCACCCACCCCAATGCAACAAAATATTTTAAGATTCATTCCTTGCTCTTCTCTGATTCAGCACCATGTGGCACCCGTAAACACAGGAGGCCATATTATACAAGATTATAGCAAATCGCTTTACTAATGTTATATAAATACAGAATGGAAGGAAAATGAATAATGAAGCAGTGAAGGAAACAAGATAATACTTATCAACCAATCACTGAGTTATTCTGTACAATGCAGAGGGAACTCAAGTGTCTGACAATCTTTTCTAGTCTGTCTCTCTCTCTCTCGATGTCTGTCTGTCTAGATTCTGTTTCTTTGTGACCTAGCCTAATAGAATATTTCAACTTGCACAAAGAAATTGCCCCTTTTACGAAGGATCAAGCTGAGGATCAACTTTATTCACCCTCAACATTTGCATGTATTAGGACTTTGCTGTGGTGTGTTGGTCAGGGTGCAACATGCAACAAAAAGTAACAACATTCAACAATCATACAGAATAAAGAATGATATAAAATAAGGTTAAAGGTTAAAGTACGGATATGGAATAAAATGCATTAATACCAGCATGTATTTAAAATGTGAATAGTGTTGTAAACATGATATAAAGTGTCCACAGTGCAATGCCGTGACTGAGGTAATGGATGGAGAGGTGGTGGGGCTAACTAATATGGTTGATTAGATTAACTGTCCTTTTACAGTTTTTCTCAGGTACCTAGACACCTTGACCAAGACAGCAGAGCATGCGGTCAATTCTAAACTCATGAGCAAAACAGCAACCACCTCAGCACAACAGTCCACCATTTCTCTTTGCATGTACACCAGTCTCAAATGCTAATGAATTTTTCACAAAACACTTGACACAGCAGTCATCAGATGACAGAAAAATCAATTGGAAATGTCAGTCCAAGCAAAACACAATCAAATGTCGTCGTCCCCCCCACCACCCAGCCTGACAGCAATCAATTCCAAATCATTGACTCAGACTGGCTCCATTGTGCAAGGAATTAAGCTATCATTGCAAATCTGTTGATTCATCAACTGTGTCGAAGACAAGAAGATGAGGGAGGAATGTCGTAGGGCAAAGGGTGACAGTTCGGGCACAAAGCCTGAGAGGTGTGCTGCCATAAGTGTTCTGGTGTACATCCCAACAATCACATTCCTTGATGGGCTTTACCGACAACTCCTAACACCAGGGAGGAGCAGGATGCCAGGATCAATGGCTGTCACTATGTCATCACATGGGACAATGCATCCTTCCACCACTCATCTGCAGTGACAGATTGGTCCCATGGAATTCCTTCCACCGTTCTCCCCATTCCTCAAAGTTCAAAGTAAATTTAATATCAAAGTACATACATGTCACCTTATACGATCCTGAGATTCATTTTCTTGTGGGCATACTCAGTAAATCCAATAACCACAATAGAATCAATCAAAGACCACTCCCAACAGGATGTACAAACAACCATTGTGCAAAAGACAACAAAGTGTGCAAATGCAAAAGAAAAAAAGACATAATAATAAATAAATAAGTAATAAATATTGAGAACTTGAGATGAAGTCATTGGAAGTGAGTCCATAGGTTGTGGGACAGTTCAGTGAAGTTGAGTGTTTCGAGAGTCTGATTGCTGAGGGTTAGTGACTGTTCCTGAACCCGGTGGTGTGAATCCTGAATCTCATATGCCTTCTTTCAGATAGTGAGAAGCGAGCAGGGCCTGGGTGGTGGAGGCCCATGATGAGGGATGCAGTGTTTCAGGTAGATGTGCTCAATGGTGGGGAGGCCTTTACCCCGATGGACTGAGCCATATCCACTAGTTTTTGTAGGATTTTACATTCGAGGGCATTGTTGGTTCCATACCGGGCTGTGATGTAGTCAGTCAATATACTCCCCACCACACATCTAAGGAAGTTTGCCAAAGTTTTAGAGTCATGCCAAATCTTTGCAAACTTCTTAGGAAGTCGAGGCTCTGTCATGCTTTCTTTGCAATTGCATTTACTAACTGGGCTCGGGACATGTTCTCTGAAATGATAATGAGGAATTTAAAGTTGCTGACCGATGAGGACTGGCTCAGGGACCTCTGTCTTCCTCCTCCTTGGTCACTGAGTGAGAGGTTGTTATTGTGACACCACTCAGCCAGATTTTCAATCATCCCTCCGATATGCTGATTAGTCACCACCTTTGATTCAGCCAGTGACAGTGGTGTCGTCAGCATTGGAGCTGGGCATACTCATTAGCAGGAAATGGGTGGAGCAGGGAGCGAAGTACACAGGCTTGTGCTGATGGAGATTGTTGTCGTCATTCTGAATTGACTGGGCTCCTCAACCCTTCTGCAGATGGAAGGTCTATGACAAGCACCTTTATGACCAAATGTAACTATTTTTCATTGCATATACACTGTTCTCAGCTGCTAATTAACTTCTTGCAAGACGTCAGTCACAGCAGTCATCAGAAACAGAAAAATCAATTGGAAGTGTCAGGTACAGCAAAACACAGTGAAACGCCCCGGTTCTTAAACCATCTCCTCGTCCAGTTAAAAGGATAAGGGCAGTACGTACGGGGGAATACCACCGTCCTTAGGTTCCCCTTCAGGTGATGCACCATCTTGCCTTGGGAAAATACAGCTATTCTTTCAGGGTCACGGGATACAAGTCCTGGAACACATCCCTCAACGGCACTGTGGCTGCACCTTACCCTGGAGAGCTGCATAAGTTCGAGAGGCTAGCTCATTACCATTACCAATACCGGTTACCAGTACCATTACCATTACCAGCTCATTACCATTACCAGTACCAGTTACCAGTACCATTACCATTACCAATACCAGTTACCAGTACCATTACCAGCTCATTACCATTACCAGTACCAGTTACCAGTACCATTACCATTACCAGCTCATTACCATTACTAATACCAGTTACCATTACCATTAACATTACCAGCTCATTACCATTACCATTTCCAGCTCATTACCATTACCAGTACCAGTTACCAGTACCATTACCATTACCAGTACCAGTATTCATTACCAGTTCAAAAGGCCAGCTCATTACCATTATCTCAAAGACGGGCAGGATCAGGCTTTAAATGGTGTCTCATCAACAAAGCCGAGCTCCCAAGAAACAAATAAATGCAAACATTGCAAATCACACTACCAGGGTGACTGGTTGTCCATCACATCTGATGATGGCAGAAGAACCTGTGGGGGAGAATTTTTTAAGATGAAAGGCCAACCCTGGGAAAAAGACAGTATGTATTCTCCCTCTCTGTGTTGATGTAGGTCATGAGGGACTGCTATAGTAAAGAGAATTGATGGGCAGTCAGAGAAAATAAAAAGATTACTGGAATGAAAAGGACACTTCCTGAGATTGAAAATTTCTGGAAGCAGTAAGTGTTGTGGACGATGTTGATATTGGAATTGGTTTATTATTATCATGTGGAAAGTTTGTCCTGCCTCTTTCTCATATGGATCAAATCATTATGCAGCTCATCAACGTAGAACAAAATAAATCAGCTGAAAACGTTACAGTTAAAGAGAAAGTGAAGTTCAGGTAAACAATAAAATGCAAGATCATAATGAAGTAGGTTGTGAGGTCAGGACCCCACCATATCATACAAGGAAACCATTTAATTTAAGAGGTCAATTAGATAGTTACCCTGGAGTTTAGAAGATTGAGAGAATATACTAAAGCATGCATAGTTCTGACAGGGCTTGATAGGCAGAATGGAAGGAAGGTGAAGGACCTCGTATCAAGGTCACCATCTAGGATGCCAGGCGAAACATCAGGACTGAGATGAGGAGAAAGTTCTTCACTCAGAAGATGGTGAAACTGGAATTTGAAGGCAGTGGAGTTTGAAAAGGAGATGAATAGATATCTGGACACAAGAGAGATCATGAGCTATTGGGAATGAGTGACATTACGGTATTGAGAGAGAGCTTTGCCAAAGCAGGTTTGAAGGGTCAAATGACCTATTTGTGTTCCTACTTCTCTGTATCTATGACAGGCTGTGTAAATATTGGGGTAACACATACAAAATGCTGTGGGAACTCAGCAGGTTAGGCAGCATCTATGGAGAGCAATAAACAGTTGAAGTTTTGGGCCAAGGCTCTTCATCAGGACTGGAAAGGAAAGTTGGAGAAAGATTCTCACTACATCTCCCCTCCCCACCCACTCATCTTTCCCCTCACCTGGTTTCACCTATCACCTGTTAGCTGGTACACCTTCCTCTCCCCCCGGTCCGTATTGTGGCTTCATTCTCCTTCCTTTCCAGTTATGATGAAGGGTCTCGGCCCGAAACATTGGCTGTTAGTTCGTTGAAATGGATGCTGCCTGATCTGCTGAGCTCCTCCAGGATTTTGTGTGTGTTGCTCTGAATTTCCAGCATCTTGCCTTCAAGTATTAGAGTTCTTCTGGTTCATTGCTTTGGCCTCAGCTACTTCCAGTCTTGGATATAGAGAACTGTGCACGCCCGTCACTGTGAGGAGGAGGAAGAGATTGTGGCACATTAAGTTAGTATGTAAGAGGTTAGCTGATGGTGTCTGATGTGTAAGGTTACCAGGTTAGGAAGTGTAGAGAATATATTGTTTAACAGGAAAGGAACTGTTAATGAGGGGTCTTGGCCCAAAAGGTCGACTCTTTATTCCTTTCCATAGATGCTACCTGACCTGCTGAGATTTTGTGTGTGTCACTCAGTGACTAAATGTCCTAGCAGATCCCCCAACATCGTGTGGTGTTACAAAGAACTGTCTCAGAGATTTGGATGTCCTGATAAACAAATCATAGAAAATTAGTAAGCAGCAAAATCAAACAGTTAGGAAGATAAATAATTAGATGGTTCCAGAGGGCAACTTCTCCCAGCTCATCAGTGAAACAGGTAAATTCATCCTATTCTGATGTCTCTACCCTCTTTTTAAGGGTGATTGGGGTCCTCTCGGGATCTTTGATCTACGGCAGAACATAAAACGGTTCTGCACAGCGGCGTGTTTCCATTCTAGGAATTTACCAATCGACCCTGTTTCGATATGTCCAAGTTCAGCCTGAAGTTGGGCATCTTTGTGGCCTTGTGTGGCCCTGTGAACGCAAATTCTTGCCGGCTGTTGGGGGGCTCTGCACTTGGTCATCGATCAATCTCTCTCCCTCAATGGCGAGGGAGAGTTTGCTGCTGATTCTCGAGTCAGGGAACTTGAAATAAAAAGCAATGTTTCAAACTGACTGTAACTTCAAAATAGCGACTGTTGTCACCCATGTCGCTGTGAAAGGAATAATATTTATCTCTCTTGGTAGTAAGAGAGAGTGTCTGTGGGATGTCAAAATGTTGGAGTGAACACCTCAGTTTTGATGGACCAGAGACCATTGTCTCTCTTTGGGGGCTTTGCTGTTGCTGGCTTAGTGGGTGGTAGGAATGGTGATGGTTTATGCTAGAATAAGTTGGGGGAGGGCAAGGTGGACGTTGATGATGCTTGTGCAATGGAGAGGGTAGGGGGCTTTGGGGTTTTTCTGTTTTTTCCGTCATTCATTCCTTGGGGTTTTTTCTTCAGTTTCGAGGATGTCTGTAGAGAGCAAGAATTTCAGGTTGTATATTGTATACATTCTTTGCTGTTCAATGGAACTTTTGAACTATGAAATATGTTGGCTTATATTGCAAAAGGAGGCAAAGACCAAGAATAATTGTATTATAATGGTTATAATTGTATGGAATGTCTCTGAGTCAATAGCTGACAGATGGTATTCATTATTAGTCTCTTTATTTTGGAATAGATCTATAAACTCCATTCCTCAGGTGAGACAGTTTTCCTTGAAGATAGGTTGAATGGAATAGTCCAATGGAACTGAGAAGGATGAAAGAAATTTTGTTAAAGTACGTAGGATTCTGAAAGAATGTGCCAGGATGGATGCTGTCTCACTTGCATACAGAGTCTAGAGTTAAGGCAATTAGAGTCTGTGATATACTTTGTTTTGTTCAGTTTAGAGACTTCGCTGAAATCTATTTGCCACAGTACCGCTTATTTTTTTCTTTCTAAGAGCTTTTCATTTTTCTTCTGATCGCCAGACCCTGTCAGAAATTGGTAATAGAAGTGTTTCATTGATGAGACCAATGACAGGGGAGCTGTGTGGCCTTACTTGTTCCACAGACCAGGCCATCATGACACGGTGTTGCCTGTTGCAGCCACCCTGGGGAGGAGACACTGGAGGCGGTGTCGGGAGAACGGAGGTGCAGTAGGCACCCTGGAATCTGTCCACAGTTGGAGGCTGCCCCCCACCCCATTGGTGCTGCTCTCCAGTGTTTGCTCCCTGGAAGTCACGTTGGATTGCCTTCATTTGCAGCTGACCCAGCACGAGATGAGGAACTGCTGCATGCTCATTCTTACAGAAACATGGCTCCAGGACAACATCCCATGCACCATCAGCCTTCAGACCATGTCACCAGGGATCTGTGCCAATATTATTTTGTGACTGTATACGTTATCATAAATATATGTGCTGTATGTGACCCCAGGGGAAAACTGTTTCACTTAGTCGTATACATGTGTATGGTCAAATGACAATTAAACTTGAACTTGAGGTTTCTAGGTCCTGATGAAGGATCTCAGCTTGATTCTTTATTCCTTTCCTGACCTCCCTCCAGCACTTTGTGTGAGTTCGGCTGGCTTTCCAGCGTCTGCAGAACCTCCTGAGCTTTGCAAATGTTAACAATGGTGCTGTTGTGTTCATCCTAGTGACAACCCTCAGCTTGTGACGCTCACTCCCTTCATTCACAGTATGCCATTTATAGTATGATGAATAACTGAGTCCAAGGCAGATTCTCAGGAGCTTCACTAAACACACCCTGGAAGCATTGTCCATGTTCGTTGCCTTCTGCAGTTTAGATCACGGCAATGCACCAAACACCTCTGCAGAACGCACTTCAAACACCTCAGTCAACAACTCCACCAGCGCTGTCAGTTCGTAGCTCCATCAATTTACCAAGAACCTTTTCCCAAGTGACGTTGATTGCTGTTAGCTCCTCCTTCCCTGCTGGCCCTGGACTCTCTGCTATTTCTGGAATGTTTTTAGTGCCCTCTGCAATGAAGACAGTCACACAACATCTGGTTAATGACTCTGACATTTCTTTATTTCCTTGATTTAATTCTATAGTTTCTTCTAAAGAATCAACCTTTATCTTAATCATGCTCTTCCTTTTGATGCACATCAAAGCTCTTCCTGGCTTTTTAGCTTTCTTGCTAGCTTTTCTAATAATCTATTTTCTCTTTCTATTAAAAAAAACTATTATTAGCTGATGTCTATAACTTCCCCAGTCTCCTCTCCTGACATTAATCTCTGCAACACTGTTAGTCCTTTACTTCAATGTCAGACCATCCTAGCTGGTAGGCATGTTCTACCCCTAACCCTGACCCTGTATCATTTGTATTGCTGTATATGCTACTTGACTGTATGACTCTGTCCTCATCCACAAATAGATTATCTCTCTTAGAGAGAGGTGACTGCTCCACAGAATACCTCCTGTACCTAATAGAGTGGCCACTGAGTGTCTGTCCGTGGTCTTCTGCTGCTGTAGCTCATCCACTACTAGGTTTGTTGTGTTTTGCATTCAGAAATGATCTTCTGACACCACTATTGTAATGCATGGTTATTTGAGTTATTGCTGCTGTTTTTATTTTTTTTTGCATTATTCTTTGTAAACTCTAGAAACTTGTTCATGAAAATCCCAGGAGATCAGCAGCTGTTGAGATACTCCCCATCTGCCACCCCATCTGGCACCAACAATTATTTCAAGATCAAAGTCACTTAGGTCACATTTCCCCCCAGTTTAATGTTTGGTCTGAATAACAACTGAACCTCTTGACCATGCCTGCATGCTTTTACACATTGAGTAGTTGCACATGTTTGGCTGACCAGATGATGTACACCCCAGGTCTCTGAAAGAGGTGGCTGAAGTGATTGCGGAGGCATTAATAGTGATCTTTCAAACACAATAGATCTTAGAATGGTTCCAGAAGTCTCTCCACTCTTCAAGCAGGGAGAGAGACAGAAGAAAGGAAATGACTGGCCAGATAGTCTGACCTCAGTGGTTGGGAGGATGTTGGAGTCAATTATCATGGATGAGATTTCAGGGTACTTGGAGGCACAGGATAAAATAAGCTGTAGTCAGAATGGATTCCTGAAAGAAAAATCATGCCTGACAAATCTGTTGGAATTCCTTGAAGAAACAACAAGCAGGATAATCAAAGGTTGATGTTGTGTACTTGGATTTTCAGAAAGCTTTTGGCCATCTGATATACATGAGGTTGATTAACAAGCTATGAGCCCATGACATTACAGGAAAGATTCTAGCATGGATAAAACAGTGGCTGGTTGGCAGGAGGCAAAGAGTGGCAATAAAGGGAGCATTTTCTGGTTGGCTGCCAGCAACCAGTGGTTTTCCACAGGGGTCTGTGTTGGGATAGATGCTTTTTATGTTATATGTCAATGATTTGGATAATAGAATTGATGGTTTTGTTGCAAAGTTTGCAGAGTTTAAAGACAGGTAGAGGAGCAGGTAGTTTTGAGGAAGTAGAAAGGCCACAGAAGGACTGAGAAGGACTTAGATTAGGAGAATGGGCAAAGAAGTGGCAGATGGAATACAGTATCGGGAAGTGTATGGTCATACATTCTGGTCAAAGAAATGAAAAGGTTGACTATTTTCTAAATGGAGAGAAAATACAAAAAAAAATCTGAGGCCCAAAGGGATTTGGGAGTCCTTGTGCAGGATTTCCTTAAGGTTAATTGGCAGGTTGAATCGATGGTGAGGAAGGAAAGTGAAATGTTGGCTTTCATTTCAAGAAGACTAGAATAAAAAAGCAAGGATGGAATGTTGAGACTTTATAAAGCACTGGTGAGGCCTCACTTGGAGTATTGTGAGCAGTTTTGGGCCCCTCATCTCAGAAAAGATGAGCTGAAACTGGAGAGGGTTCAAAAGAGATTCACGAAAATGATTCCAGGATTGAATGGCTTGTCATTTGAAGAGTGTCTGATGGCTCTGGGCCTGTATTGACTAGAATTCAGAAGAATTCATTGAAACCTATCGAATGGTGAAAGGCCTTGATAGAGTGGATGAGGAGAGGATATTTCCTATGGGGAGAGAGTCTAAGACCAGAGAACATAGTGTCAGAATAATGAGGCATCCTTTCAGAACAGAGATGAGAAGGAATTTCTTTAGCCAGAGAGTGGTCATTCTGTGGAATTCTTTGCCACAGGCAGCTGTGAAGGCCATGTCTTTATGTTTATTTATGGAAGAGGCTGATAGAATCTTGATTGGTCAGGGCATGAAGGGATACGGGGGGGAGGGCAGGAGATTGGAGCTGAGAGGAAAATTAGATCAGCCATGATGAAATGGCAGAGCAGACTCGATGGGCCAAATGGCCTAATTCTGCTCCTATATCTTATGATCTTATATTTGCATTAACAAGCAAGTGTACAGGTGTACCTAATAAATTGGCCATACAAATGGGTAAGGATACAATTGAAAAAAACAGATGTAATCACACTGGTTCTCCACTCGGCCTTGGATCACCTGGAGAATAGCAATAACTACGTCAGGCTGCTGTTTACTGACTACAGCTCAGTGTTCAACACAATAAGACCCTCTGTTCAAAACAACAAGCTCCAAATCCTGGGCCTCTGTACCTCCCTCTGCAACTGGATCCTACACTTCCTCACCGGGAGACAGCAGTCTATGTGGATCTGAAGTAACATCTCCTCTCTGTGGTGAGATCACGAGTCACGTGTAAGAACATGATTGGACAGAGTTCTGAGCATGCACAGAAATGACAGAATGATCGAGAAGCTCATATGATTAAAAACGTGGTTGCTGGTTGCTGTTAAATAAAAGTACTAGTTCTATTCTTCCAGAATACATTTCTTTATGAGTAACCCATAGTACGTATAAAGAAAACAACATGGTGTCAGAAGTTGGTCTGGATGAATAATACATTCTCTAAACACGGGAGAAGCAAAGATAATCAGAAAATAAAGAGCGCAAACTTTTTTGGTGTTTGCTAACAGCTTTACAGATGGAAGGGTTGCAACCTTCGAAAACTCTTCAGCTGACTGGGAATGCAGCTGATAACTGGAAAAGATTTAAACAACGTTTTGAAATTTATTTATCGGCGATCGGAGCAGAAAATAAAACGGAAAAAACGAGAGCTGCCATTCTACTCCATGGGATTGGTGATGATGCAGTTGAGGTATATAACCATTTTACTTTTGAAAATGGAGATAATTTGAATCTAAAAGTGATAATGGACAAATTTGACACATTTTGTATATCAAAACGCAATGTGGCATATGAACGGTACAAATTCTTTACATGCAAGCAGAAAGCTGGCCAAACGATTGATCAATTGTTACGGAATTAAGAAACCACATTAAAACATGTGGGTTTGCAGAGCTGACGGACTCTCTCATTAAAGATAGAATTGTTTGCGGTATTCTGAATAATGCTCTGAGAGAAAGACTCTTAAGAGAACCAGATTTAAATTTGGAAAAAGCTTTGATTCTTTGCAAAGCTTCTGAAACTGTGATGTCGCAGGCTAAAGAGCTTTTTATTGAGAGCTGTGTAGATGCTGTGGAAAAGGGTGTACATTTTAGAAAAAAATAATAAAATGGCAACAAAACCGACAGAGAGCAAGATGTCATCTGAAAGAAAAAAACTTTGTGATCGCTGTGGGCGGCAACATCAGCCGACAAAGTGTCCAGCGTATGGGAAAATGTGCAACAATTGGGGTGAGACTAATCTTTTTCACGCCATTGCAGAAGTAGAAAGAAAATAAAACACGTAAATACAGTGCTTGAAAATGAATGTGAGGAGTTTTATATAGACGTGCTTTGTGAAAATAAACAAAGTAAGAATGACTGGACTATGCCATTGCAAGTGAACCAAAACATTATTCTGTTTAAACTGGATACTGGAGCACAAGTAAATATTCTTGCAGACTCTGAGTTTAATGCATTAAAGCCAAGATCAAAGTTACATCACACAAACATAAAAGTGACTGGGTATTCAGGTGCAGACATTCCAGTTACAGGAACATGTGTGGCGAAAGTATCACACCAAAATATGGTGCACACGCTTTCATGTGGTCGTGCCAAAAAATGTACAGTCAATACTAGGTTTATCTGCCTGTGAGAGACTGAATATGGTGAAAAGATTCTTAGTCCTGGACAGTAACACAGAGTCAGAATACAGTGACTTGATGAAAGAGTATGAGGGCTTGTCCAAAGGGCTTGGTTGTCTTCCAGGAGAGCACATAATTAAAATTGACAACACAGTGCCACCCGTAATACATCCATGTAGAAAAGTGACTTTTGCATTATGTCATCAACTGAAAACAGAATGGAATGGCTAGGAGTCATAAAAAAATTGATGAACTGACTGAATGGGTCAATTTGCTTGTTATTGTTGATAAAAAAATGGAAAACTGAGGATTTGCTTAGATCCAAAAGACTTGAATCGAGCCATTAAAAGAGAGCATTTCAAATTGCCTACTCGTGAAGAAATTATGTCACAGTTTGCTAATGCAAAGTACTTTAGTAAATTAGATGCATCCTCTGGATTCTGGCAATTTAAACTAGGTGAATCTATTTCAAAGATGTGTACCTTTAACACTCCTTTTGCCAGATACTGTTTTCTTCGGCTTCCATTTGGAATTGCATCAGCTCCTGAAGTGTACCATAAAACCATTCACGTGTTATATGAGCACATTGAGGGCGTGGATACTTCCATGGATGATATTATTGTTTGAGGATCATCTAAACAAGAGCACGATGCCAGACTCAGACAAGTCTTTATGGCAACACGCAAGGCAAACCTGAAGTTGAATAAAGACAAATGTCAGCTAGGAGTGGCTGAACTTACATTTGTGGGTGATATCATCAGCAAAGAGGGTGTGCGTCCTGATCCATTGAAGGTTTCTGCTATTGAGAACATGGCAAGACCACAATGTAAAAAGTATGTTCAAAGGTTCATGGGAATGGTCAACTACATGGGAAAATTCATATCCAATCTTTCAGAACAGCTTGCTCCATTGAGACAACTAACAGAAAAGAAAAATGAATGGAGCTGCAATCATGAACAGGAGAAGGCATTGGAAAATCTCAAGCAAGTGCTCACCAAAGAACCTGTGTTGAAATTCTATGATGCTGAGAGACCCATCAAAATCTCATGTGATGCATCTCAGGCAAGCACAGGGGCAGTATTATTCCAAAAACATGATCAGGAATGGCTACCAGTGGCATATGCATCTCGTTCATTATCCGATCTAGAAACAAGGTATGCCCAAATTGAAAAAGAATTGCTCAGTATTATGTTTACTTGTGAGAGATTTCATCAGTTTGTGTCAGGGCAATCTGTTGATGTTGAAACTGATCATAAACCTCTGATTGCATTGTTTAACAAACCTTTAGGTGACTGTCCTTTGCGAATTCAGCGAATGATGATCAAATTGCAAAGATATTCATTGAATGTGTCATACACACCTGGAAAATTCATGTACATGGCTGACACACTTTCCAGAGCTGTGGATCCAACAACAAAAGACAGTCACAGGGACACTGTTGATGTTCAGGCATTTGTTGATATGATCGTAGAGTCTGTACCTGTTGCGGCTGAAAAGTTGGAACTGCTGCATCTTGAGTCAGAGGACAAATTTCTCAGTCAGGTAATACAAGTGGTGATGGATGGATGTCCAGATAATAGGCATGACTGTACCTCAGAAGTACAAGAATATTGGAACCACAGATCAGAACTGTCTGTTGTAGATGGGATATTGTACAAAGGTAGTAGAATTGTGATTCCTAAAAGTCTCTGAAAAGAAATGCTTGGGAAAATTCATGAAGGCTACCTAGGTATTGAAAAGTGTAAGAGAAGGGCACAGAAAGTGATATTTTGGCCCAGGATGAATCAAGAAATTGCAGAATTGGTGTCTTCTTGTTGAATATGCTTTAAATACCAACCTAGCAACCTAAGGAGCAACTGCATCCACATCCTAGTCCTCGACCTTATCAGGTAGGCGCTTATCTTTTTATAACTAACAACAAAGATTGTCTATTAATAACAGATTACTACTCATTGTATCCTGAAGAGTGTGGTTTGAGCAGAACAACAGCAGAGAACGTAATTACATGCATGAAATCAGTTTTTTCCAGACATGAAGTTTTCACAGACAATGGTCCACAATTCAACTGTGAATGTATGAGACATTTTGCTGATGAATAGGGCTTTGTTCATACAGTCCATTTTTTCCTCAGTCCAATGGATTGGTTGAGAAGTCGGTAGGAATTATCAAGAAACTGATGCACAAAGCAAAAGATAGTGGTGTCATGGTCCAGTCCATGGATTCCTCATTCCAGTTATTTCTTTTTCCCCGTGTTCCATTGGGCGCCTTGATTAAGGCACCTGATCCTCATTTTGAACCAGCAGCTTAAAAGGGATCCAGGGATGGCTATTCAGTGTGGGACCGTCACCAGAAGTACGTCACCGGAAACCGGTCATTTCACCATAGCCACTGTGGCCGTGCTCATCCCAGGACTGCCGAGAATCGTGGACTCTAGTTGCTAAGGTGCCTGTGGCTGCTCAGCGAATTCAGTCGTTTTCGTGTCCAGCTGAGTTGCAGGCCGTTTTTGCTGCTGCTCCGAGTAAGGTGCAAATTCCATCGTTTTCGTGGCCGGCTGGGACTTACTGGCCGGTTGCTGCCACTCCGAACAAAGATACGTATGGACTGTCATTGTGTGTTTATGTCTACTCATCGTTCAAGTCCTGTCCATCTGAGTGGATCTGGCCATTAGCCGCTACTCCGAGTTGGGTATCTGTCTTTTCGTGGTCCAAGTCCAGTCCAAGTCAAAGCTCGTGGTCTGAGTTCTGAGTTCAAGCTGAGGTCCAAGGTTGAAGTCCAAGTCGAGTCCGAGTCCAGGTTCCTAGTCTAAGTCGAGTCCAAGGCAAGTTCACGTCCAGGTTCCTTGTCCAAGTCCTAGTCCAGGTTTTACCAGTCTGTTATCCAACATTTATGTCCATGTTGACATTTTGTCCTCGCTCCCTGGCCTTCCTAGTAGCTATCAATAAACACTGTTCTGTTTATACTACCCGTGTCTGTGTTCTGTACTTGGGTCCGCTCCCAATGCCCCCTTGTAACAAGTGGAGGAGATTCTTTATAAAGCTTTGCTAGCCTATCTCAGTACTCCACTTGAATGTGGATTTTCACCTGCTCAGCTCTTGATGGGACGCCGTTTGAGATCCAATCTGCCAATAGATGAGAGCCTTCTGAGAACAGAGGGAGGTGAACAAGTGAAAAGATGGAAAGATGAACACAAAGCAAAGCAGAAAACATACTTTGACAGATGTTCTCATCCATTACCTGAACTGCGCCAAGGAGATGAAGTGAGGATGCAAGACAAAATGAACACATGGACACAGAAAACCACAGTACTTGAAGAAGTACAACACAGATCATACATGGTCCAAACAGAAGGAGCAGTGTTAAGAAGAAATTACAAAGACCTCAAGAAAGAGCCAACTTCAGAGTTTCAGTTAACTGATGCAGACCAGACGAAACATGAAAATAACAACAAAACTCAAGAACTGTGTGAACTACTTAGAAGGTCTACTTGTGTTCATAAACTCCCAGAGAGACTGATAGAGACATATTAAATTATGCATTTTGTTACATACCCCATTGGTATCTTGTGACTGTCTTATGACCATGATGTAATGGAGTATCTGGTGAGCATGATATAATGGTCTTGTGATGGTGGGGTGATGTAGTTTCCTGCCAGTGTGAGGTCACATGATGTAATTTTCCCGCCAGTGAGAGGTCATATGATGGCCTGTTTCAACAGGTATAAAACGGCAAAGCCTTGTTGTGATGCAGGTCAGTTCATGGTTTAATTCGTCAGTGACTCTGTTACACTGCGTATTTGCCTCATGACACAGTTTTGTTTTAAAGTGGAGTTTTAATTCCTATCTTAAGTCTCAAAGGTTATTGCCGGCAATTTCACCACAATGCTGTCAGTTTTAGTCCAGTCGGAGAGTGAAGAATTTATTGAAGTGCGGGAACCCGAAGGATCGAGTAAAGTTGGTGTTGTCGGTGGTAATACAGGATCGACCTTATTTAATCTTCATTCAAGGAAGTAGTAAACTGCACCTGAGATAGCCCCTGCATTGTGAAAGCAGAAAGGGCTGGGCGCAGCGTTATTTGCCAAGAGAAGGTCAGTTCTTTAAGCCGTTTTTATTTTCTTCATCGTAAATCCTTTGGGCAAGGCAAATTTCGGCTAGGATCAGCAGTAATGTCAGGTCGTCGAGGAATTCGTTACTTCAGGAAAGTCTCTCTTAAATGACTGTGTAATTCAATTGGACTTTTGCATTTACCACTTTTAAGAAATGTGTTCGCATTTATCACTTTAAGAACTGTTCAAGTTGCCGTATAGCAGTTAACTTCCGGTTAAGTTAGTCATTTGTTTACTTTTCATTTGTTGTTGAGCTGAGCTTAAATAAATGTTTAATTTGTTTATAAAAAACCTGTCTCAATTATATATTCATTGTTGCTGTATCGTAATAATTTGTTTTGATTAATGTTGTTAATCGTTTTTTTTGTAAGGAAAGGAAGATGTGGTGATATCACGTGTCACGTGTAAGAACGTGATTGGACAGAGTTCTGAGCATGTGCAGAAATGACAGAATGATCGAGAAGCTTGTATGGTTAAAACGTGGTTGCTGTTTGCTATTAAATAAGAATTCTAGTTCTACTCTTCCAGAATACGTTTCTTTCTGAGTAACCCACGGTACGTATAAAGAACACAACACTCACTGACAACACTGGCACATCTCAAAGGTCTGTGCTCAGCCACTGCTCTGCTCTCTCTACACCCAGGGCACAGCTCAAGTGCCATCCCAAAATATGCTGATGTCATACAGTAAATATTGTGGCAGAATTTCAGATGGTGGTAAGGATGTGTACAGGAGTGAGATAGATCAGCTGGTTGAGTGGAGTCGCAGCAACAACCTTGTGCTCAATGTCAGTAAGACCAAGGAACTGATTGTGGACTTCAGGAAAGGGAAGCTGAGGGAACACACACACACCAGTCCACATCGAGGGATCAGCAGAGGAAAGGGCGAGTGGTTTCAAGTTCCTGGGTGTCAACATCTCTGAAGATCTATCCTGGGCCCAACATATTGATGCAGTTACAAAGAAGGCGTGGCAGCCGTTATATTTTATTTGGAGCTTGAGGAGTATCAATCACCAAAGTCACTCACAAATTTATACAGATGTACTGTGGAGAGCACTTTAACTGGTTGCATCATCACCTGGTGTGGAGGGACCACTGCACAGGATTGGAAAAAGCTGCAGAAAGTTGTAAACTCCATCAGCTCCAACATGGGCACCAGCCTTCCCAGCATCCAGGACATCAAAACGTGAAGCCTCTAAAAGGCAGCAAGGATTCCTACCACTTAGGACAAACCCTCTTCTCATTGCTACCATCAACAGGAGGTACAGGAGGCTGAAGACACACACTCAATGTTTCAGGAACAGCTTCTTCCCCTCCACCATCAGATTTCTAAATGGCAATGGACCCATGAACACTACCTCAGTGTTTTTCCCTCTTTTTTGCACTACCTCAATATTAATACTTAACGATTGAACCTTCCTAACTAACCTTCCATGTGGAACTTTGTCAAAGGCCTTACTGAAGTCCATATAGACAACATCCACTGCTTTACCCTCGTCAACTTTCCTCGTAACCTCTTCAAAAATTCAATAAGATTTGTCAAACATGACCTTCCACGCACAAATCCATGCTGACTGTTCCTAATCAGACCTGTCTATCCAGATAGTTATATATACCATCTCCAAGAATACTTTCCATTAATTTACTCACCACTGACGTCAAACTTACAGGCCTATAATTGCTAGGTTTACTCTTAGAACCTTTTTTAAACAATGGAACAACATGAGCAATACGCCAATCCTCCGGCACCATCCCCGTTTGTAATGACATTTGAAATATTTCTGTCAGAGCCCCTGCTATTTCTACACTAACTTCCCTCAAGGTCCTAGGGAATATCCTGTCAGGACCCAGAGATTTATCCACTTTTATATTCCTTAAAAGCGCCAGTACTTCCTCCTCTTTAATCGTCATAGTTTCCATAACTTCCCTACCTTCAAAATTTCACCTTTAAATGACCTCCATTTCTCTATTACATCCTTCCCATAAAACAAATTGTCCCAATCCACTCCTTCTAAATCCTTTCGCATCTCCTCAAAGTTAGCCTTTCTCCAATCAAAAATCTCAACCCTGGGTCCAGTCCTATCCTTCTCCATAAATATATTGAAACTAATGGCATTGTGGTCACTGGACCCGAAGTGCTCCCCAACACATACCTCCGTCACCTGACCTATCTCATTCTCTAACAGAAGATCCAATACTGCCCCTTCTCTAGTTGGTACCTCTATGTATTGCTGCAAAAAACCATCCTGCACACATTTTACAAACTCCAAACCATCCATCCCTTTTACAGTATGGGCTTCCCAGTCTATGTGTGGAAAATTAAAATCTCCCACAATCACAACCCTGTGCTTACTACAAATATCTGTTATCTCCTTACAAATTTGCTCCTCCAATTCTCGCTCCCCATTAGATGGTCTATTATACACCCCTATGTGTTACTACACCTTTCCCATTCCTCAATTCCACCCAAGGAGCCTCCCTAGATGATCTCTCTAATCTATCCTGCCAGAGCACCACTGTAATATTTTCTCTGACAAGCAATGCAACACCTCCCCCTCTTGTCCCTCCGATTCCATCACAACTGAAGCAACGAAATCCAGGAATATTTAGTTGCCAATCACACCCCTCCTGCAACCATGTTTCACTAATAGCTACAACATCATATTTCCAGGTATCAATCCATGCTCTAAGCTCATCCATCTTTCTTACAGTGCTCCTAGCATTAAAATAAATGCATTTAAGAAATTCTCACCTCTTCCTCTGTTTATCTCTAACAGTGCAAACAACTTTACTATCTTCTTTTTCTTCCTTCTCCCATACATCTGTTCCTACACTCTGGTTCCCCTCGCCCGTTCTATCTAGTTTAAATCCACTGGAGCCTCTCTAGCAAACCTACCTGCAAGAATATTTGTCCCCCTCCAGTTCAGATGTAAACTGTCTCACCAGAACAGGTCTCACCTTCCCTGGATAACTGCCCAATTATCTATAAATCGGAAGCCCTCCCTCCTGCACCATGTCTTCAGTCATGTGTTGATCTGCGCTATCTTACTATCTCTAAACCCACTTGGAATCAGCTCCAATTTGACCACCGGCACAACAGGTCCACAGCAGATGCCATGTTACTGGCTGTTTACTCTCCCCTGGAGACAGCAAAGATGCAAACATCAGGATGCTCTCTATTGACTGCAATTTGGCATTCAGTCCGATCATCCCCTCAAATCTACTCAATAAGCTACAAGACCTTGGCCTTAATGCCTTCTTGTACGACTGGATCCTGCATTTCCTCACTTGCAGAACCCAGTCAGTTTGGATTGGCACAAAATCTCCTCAACAATCTCCATCAGCACAGGTACACCATAAAGCTGTGTGCTTACCCCCTGCTCTACTCACTTTACACTTATGACTGTGTGGCTAAGCACAGTTCCAATGCAAGGTTTAAGATTGCTGTCGCAGGCCAAATCAAAGGTGGTGACAAATCAGCAAATAGGAGGGAGATTGAAAATCTGGTGTCACAGCAACCTGTCATTCAACGTCAGCAAGGAGCTGATTAATGTCTTCAGGAGGCAGAAACCAGTGATATGTAGTCCAGTCCTCACTGGGACCTCATAGGTGGAAAGGGTCAACACTTTAATTTCTTCGGTGTTATCATTTCAGAGGATCAGTCTTGGGTCCAGCACATAAGTACAACTACGAAAAAACACGGTGTTGCCTCTATTTCCTTCAGAGTTTGTAAAGATTTGGCATGACATCTAAAACTTTGACAAACCTATAGAGGTGTGGTGGAGCTGAACTTGACTGACTTCAGGACAGTCTAATAAGGAACCACCAATGTCATTGAATGGAAAATCCTACCAGAAGTAGGGGATATGGCCCAGTCCATCCTAGGTAAATCCCTTCAATCCATTGAGCACGTTTACACGGAGCATTGTCAGAGGAAAGCAGGGACCCCCAGCACCCACGACATGCTCTCTTCTCACTGCTGCCATCAGGAAGAAAGTACAAGAGCCTCAGGACTCACACCACCAGGTTCAAGAACATTTTTTTTTACCCCTCAACCATCAGGCTCCCAGAGGGGATAACTTCTCTAAACTTCACTTGCCCCATCACTGAAATGTTCCTACAACCAACAAACTCACTTTCAGAGACTCTTCATCTCATATCCTCAATATTTGTGGCTTAATTATTATTCCTTTTTAAAAATTCTTTGTATTTGCATAGTTTGTTGTCTTTTGTACATTGGCTGTCTGCCCTGTTGGTGCCGTCTTTCATTGATTCTATTATGGTTATTGGATTTAGTGAGTATGCCTGCAAGAAGAAGAATCACTGGGTGACATTTATGCACTTTGAAAATAAATTTACTTTTAACTTTCAAACTTTGCTGCTACAAAACAACAGATTTTTCAACATATACCAGTGATATTAACCTGCTTCTGATCTTCCCTCTCATAGGGAGGACGTTGCCCCACAGAACAGATCTTTGTTCAGTACTCTAAGCTATTGTATCTCCTTAAATTGCTGTCACCGCTCACCGATCATTTTCTATATCCATTTTCTCAGTCCCGTTTAGCCAACCTACCTTTCTACTTCTGAAATTTTCTAAGTGGGTTTAAGTTTCAGATCCAGGTTTATCAAATGGTTCTCGTGTAATAATCATTCTTCCCCAGGGAGTTTTCGCTACAAGATCATTAATTCATTCTGTCTCACTGCACATGACAAGATCTAAAATAGCTTGTTCCCTGGTTGGTTCCGTCAGTAGTGTTCAAAAAACTGCTTTTCCTCAAGGATACCTTTGCCAGTTTGAATTGTCTAATTATGTAAAGATTAGAATCCCTTGTGATTCTTGCAGTTCTTTCCCTGAAAAGTCTCTATTATTTCTTGATCTATCCATTGAATAAATCAAGCAGTTGTGGCATGTACGAGTCAAATTGAAGCGGTGGGGCTCGGAACTGAGAGTGAGGACTGAGGCAATGTTTGAGACGGTTGTGGTATGGCATGAGTGGCCTGAATTGAGCTGGCAGGGCCCGGACCTGAGAACGAGGTACAAAGCAATGTTTGGCTATTGCTGGAGCCAATTTGAAACAGCAGATCCAAGGCAAGATAGAGTCAAGGTGGCACGGGCCTGGGCCTGAGATCGTATTGTAACAGCAGGGCCTGGGCCTGAGATCGTATTGTAGCAGCAGGGCTTGGGCCTGAGAATATATTGTAGCAGCAGGGCCTGGGCCTTAGATCATATTGTAGCAGCAGGGCCTGGGTCTGAGATCATATTGTAGCAGTAGGGCCTGGGCCTGAGATCGTATTGTAGCAGCAGGGCTTGGGCCTGAGAATATATTGTAGCAGCAGGGCCTGGGCCTTAGATCATATTGTAGTGGCAGGGCCTGGGCCTGAGATCATATTGTAGCAGCAGGGCCTGGGCCTGAGATCACATTGTAGCAGCAGGGCCTGGGCCTGAAATCATATTGTAGTGGCAGGGCCTGGGCCTGAGATCATATTGTAGCAGCAGGGCCTGGCCCTGAGATCATATTGTAGCAGCAGGGCCTGGGCCTGAGATCACATTGTAGCAGCAGGGCCTGGGCCTGAAATCATATTGTAGTGGCAGGGCCTGGGCCTGAGATCATATTGTAGCAGCAGGGCCTGGCCCTGAGATCATATTGTAGCAGCAGGGCCTGGGCCTGAGATCATATTGTAGCGGCAGGGCCTGAGATTGTATTGTAGAGGAAGGTGCAGGGATTGTATTGTGGCAGCAGGGCCTGGGCCTAGGATCATATTGTAGCGGCAGGGCTTGGGCTTGAGATGATATTGTAGCGGCAGGGCCTGGGCCTTAGATCATATTGTAGTGGCAGGGCCTGGGCCTGAGATCATATTGTAGCGGCGGGGCCTGAGATTGTATTGTAGCAGCAGGGCTTGGGCCTCAGAATATATTGTAGCAGCAGGGCCTGGGCCTTAGATCATATTGTAGTGGCAGGGCCTGAGATTGTATTGTGGCAGCAGGGCCTGGGCCTAGGATCATATTGTAGCGGCAGGGCTTGGGCTTGAGATGATATTGTAGCGGCAGGGCCTGGGCCTGAGATTGTGTTGTAGTGGCAGAGCATGGGTCTGAGAGTGTAGTGCAGCAGCAGAGCCAAGTTTGAGAGTGAGGAACTAGCAAACATTAGGCCAGTTTAAGCACTGTCTTAGGCCTGAAAAATCAGGGCATCAGGGCCAGAGGTGAGAGATGAGTTGGTGGTCAGCTCTCTTCTCAGTGAGATTTACTGAACTGAGGCTGTGGTGTGTGATGCACCATCAATAACTCACGCTGAGACTTAGGAAGTGAGATATCGGCTTTTATTGACTGGAAGAACAAACAACACTACATCCTGGGAAAATGAGGGAGAGCAGCAGACCACAGTCGCCTTTATACAGGGGTCTGTGGGAGGAGCCACAGGAGCAGTCAGCAGGGTCTGTGGGAGGAGCCACAGGAGCAGTCAGACAGGTATATCTAGTTCACCACAGTGTGCAATTAACAGGCTCCTGGACTGGCTGTAGTGATGATTGGCTTAGTAGTTGTGAACAGCAACAACGTCCATGAGACCAAACCCTTTGCCAGTCTGACATTACCAAAAAGGCCTCCAACTGTGCCAGATTACTGGAGTTTTAGTGTTACTCTTCTCTGCAGTGTAGTTATTGTCAAGCTATGCTGGTCAATTAGGCCCACCAATGACTTTCATGCCAAGCTATCTATTGTTTCAACCCAAGATGGGTCTAGAAGTTGATGTCTGATTTGTCCTTGCTGCTGTGCTCATCTCATCCATCATTAACACAGCTCTCCTGCCTCCTTCCTTCCAAACTGTCAAATATAGTGTTCAGCTCCCAGTCTTGTTACTGCTTCTCCTTGTTAGCTATCAAACTATATCCAATGATAAACATTGATGTACTTAATTTATTTTGCTAAATGCATTCTGTTTAAACAACAACCTAAGTTTGTCTTAAATGCAAGAGATTCTGCAAATGCTGGAAATTCAGAGCAACACAAAATGCTG
This sequence comes from Hemitrygon akajei, assembly GCF_048418815.1. Taxonomy (NCBI): domain Eukaryota; kingdom Metazoa; phylum Chordata; class Chondrichthyes; order Myliobatiformes; family Dasyatidae; genus Hemitrygon; species Hemitrygon akajei. Next base: position 50,527,721 of record NC_133137.1, read on the forward strand.
GAGCAACTCAGCAGGCAGCATCTATGAAGCAGATCCTGACAACGGGTGACAGCCTGAAACATCGACTGCTTATTCCTTTCCAGTGTTAAACTGTAACAGGCCCATTCACACCAGTACTGTACACCAGTGTTATACAGTGACAGACTTGTCTCCACCATATAACATATAACAATTACAGCATGGAAACAGGCCAACTTGGCCCTTCTAGTCCGTGCCGAACGCTTACTCTCACCTAGACCCACCGACTTGCACTCAGCCCATAACCCTCTATTCCTTTCCTGTCCATATACCTATCCAATTTTACTTTAAATGACAATACCGAACCTGCCTCTACCACTTCTACTGGAAGCTCGTTCCACACAGCTACCACTCTCTGAGTAAAGAAGATCCCCCTTGTGTTACCTCTAAACTTTTGCCCCCTAACTCTCCTATAATTTGGTGACCAGAACTGTACACAATACTCCAGATTTGGCCTTACCAATGCCTTGTACAATTTTAACATTACATCCCAACTCCTATACTCAGTGCTCTGATTTATAAAGGCCAGCATACCAAAAGCTTTCTTCACCACCCTATCCACATGAGATTTCACCTTCAGGGAACTATGCACCATTATTCCCAAATCACTCTGTTCTACTGCATTCTTCAATGCCCTATCATTTACAATGTATGTTCTATTTGATTAGTCCTACCAAAGTGTAGTACCTCACACTTAACAGCATTAAACTCCATCTGCCATCTTTCAGCCCACTCTTCTAACTGGCCTAAATCTCTCTGCAAGCTTTGAAAACCTACTTCATTATCCACAATGCCACCTATCTTAGTATCATCTGCATACTTAAAAAGTACTGTACCCCAGTTCTATACAGTGCCAGAAACCCCTCTCCACCAGTACTGTACCCCAGTGTTACACAGTGACAGACCTGTGCCACCAGTACTGTATCTCTGTGTTATACAGTGACAGACCAGTCTCCACCAGTACTGTACCCCAGTGTTACACAGTGACAGACCCATCCCCACCAGTACTGTACCCCAGTTTTATACACTGATAGACCTGTCCCCACCGGTACTGTACCCCAGTTTTATACACTGATAGACACGCCCCCACTGGTACTGTACCCCAGTGTTACACAGTGACAGACCCGTCCTCACCGGTTCTGTACCCCAGTGTTACACATTGACAGACCTGTCTCCACCAGTACTGTACCCCAGTGTTATACAGTGACAGACCCGTCCCCACCGGTACTGTACCCCAGTGTTATACAGTGACAGACCCATCCCCACCAGTACTGTACCCCAGTGTTACACAGTGACAGACCTGTGCCACCAGTATTGTATCTCTGTGTTATACAGTGACAGACCAGTCTCCACCAGTACTGTACCCCAGTTTTATACACTGATAGACCCGTCCCCATCGGTACTGTACCCCAGTGTTACACACTGACAGACCTGTCCCCATCGGTACTGTACCCCAGTGTTACACACTGACAGACTGTCTATGGCTCTGAATTTGTTCCTGAGTCCAGAAGCTCATAGTGAACATGACATGGTTCCTGAGTTTCAGTTCCCTGGCCGTCACATCCCCGAGACCCTGTTTATGGACCTGTGAACCTGTCGTATTTCACCAGATTTCTACAGATGTACTGTGGAGAGGTGTCTGGCTGGTATAGAGGCACTAATGCCCAGGAGAGACTCAGCCAGCTCAGGCACGGGCACAGAACCTCACCAACGTTCAGGCGGAGCCTAAAGAAGGCGGCATCCATCACTACGGAGCCTGACCAGCTGGAAGAAGCCCTCTTCTCATGACTACCACTGGGGAGGAGGTGCGACAGCTGAAGGCCCAGACCTAATCTTTTATGCACAGCTTCCATCCCTTCACCATTAGATTTCTGAATAGTCCATGAACTTCTCCTATTTAGCAAGTTTGAAAGTTGTAATTGATGGAAATTTGCTATGACTGCAGTGTGCTGCTGCCTCAAAACAAATAACTTTCAGGCCTAATGTCAGTGACAATAAACCTAATTCTGATTCTATATGGACGGTGCAACACTGCTCATGCAAAGAGCACCATGCACTGGTAATTGAATTCCTTATACGTACTTTGGATGAAGAAAGCTCACTTTGCAAATAAAAGAATTCACCCCTCACTGTGATACTAACCAGAACACAGACGAGGTACTTGTGACATTTGGATCCTTTGCTCAGTGTTCAGAAGGGTCCTTCGAGTCAAAGTCAAATTAAATTTATGTGCATGTCACCATATACAACCCTCAGATTAATTTTCTTGCGGCCATTTACAGGAAAATGAAGGAACAATGGAATTTAAGAAAGTCTGCACATAAACAAAGACTGATGAACAACCAGTGTGCAAATGAAGAGGACTGAGCAACTGAAGAATGAATATTACTGGGAAGATGAGTTGTAGAGTGGGTCTGTAGGTCATTGAGTTGGTTTTGTTTTGAAGTTTTGAAGCTTTTCACGTCGATTCAGTAGTCTGATGGTAAGCTGGTGCTGTGTGACCTCCTGCCCAATGGTATCGATGTGGCCTGGATAGTGGAGTCTTTGGCAATGGGTGCTGCTTTCTAGTGACAGCGCACCACGTAAATGTGCCCCGTGGCAGGAAGGGCTTTTCCTATGGTGGACTGGGCTGTATCCGGCACATTCTGCAGACTCTTCCACTCCTGGGCATTATCGGGCTGTGAAGCAACTAGTCAGTATACTCTCCACTGTGCCTCTACAGAGGTTTGTCACAGTTTTAGATGGCATGCTGAATTTAGAACTGGAGGAGATTAATGTGTGTTTGAATAGAATTCTGAAGAGCTGTTGTGTCGGCTGGCTTCTGCTGACACGAGTTTGGTATTTTATTATCTTTGCTGATTCCTATTTCCATGGGTCTGAAATGTTTAGAATCAAATCTAATAAAACTACTTGAATAGTTCACTATTATTTATGACTGACATGCGACTTATTTGTGCAGTGCAGGAGCTTTGACCATATATGACGATAAACCAGCACTGTGGAAAAAAACAGCATTGACTAGGTTCTACACAAAAGGAATCTCCAACATTGATCCAGAGCAAGCAAGTATTGCTCCTCTGTTAGTACATCGCAGTTAATGGATGTTGAGCAACTTTTGACATTAAAAAAAGATTAGATAAATGCCCTGAGCTATCTATAGGATTTAAACTACAAACCACAGACAAACAGCAGTGGCTTAAATCCATGATCAATTATTGGCAAAGAAATAAAATCAATGAGCAAGTATCAATGGTCACAAGCTTTTCTCACAAACCTTTCATTCACAAGATTCTCTGCAATTCACAGTCTGGGCTAAACCATCTTGACCTGCCATTGCAGCCTCACTGCTCAATGCATTCAATCTTCAGCACAGCACGTGTGGGGTAATTGATTTTGGGAAATAATGTGGGAGAGTTTGATCAAACATAGTTCGAATCCCTAAACAAACAAGCTGGTGCGAAGGTCTCTTCTTGAAGGTTGTTGATAGAGACAGGGAGTGAAATCTTGGCCTGATCAGTCAGCAACGGAGCTCTTAACAGATACTGAACAATTATCAGCTACGTTCACTCAAAAGTTAATTATTTATTAGTGCAATCAAAACTGCAATTGAAGGGGTCAGTCTTTCTTTGCTCATTTTTCTAGTGTACCATATTTCTCTATTGGGTAGTGTGGCAGTTAGCACGGGGCATCGGAGTTCAGAGTCCAATCCCGACATCCTCTGTAAGGTGTCTACACGTCCTCCCTGTGGAACGAATGGGTTTCCCCCGGGAGTTCTGATTTCCTCCCACAGTCCACAGACGTTCCGAGTAGGTTAATTGGCCATTGTAAATTAGCCTGTGATTAGGTTAGGGTTGTTGGGGGTTGCTGGGAGGCATGACTCAAAGGACTGGGGGAGCCTACTTCATGCTCTATCTCTAATAAATATAATAAACAGAATCCAGGCAGAATACTCTCATTTTGGACCTGGGTTTTAGGGGATTATTTTTTGGCTTAGAACTTGACTGCTTCTTCACCTAGGGATAGAAAATACTCTCATGCCTCCCCAGTACTTCATTAATATTCACTGACTGAAATATTCCATCATCAAGTACCTCCACCATCCAGGCCATGCCCTCTTCTCACTACTACCATCGGAAGGAGGTACAGGAGCCTTAGGTTCCACAGCACCAGGGTCAGGAACAGTTATTTCCCTACAGCCATCGGGCCCCTGAACCAACATGGATAACTTCACTCAACTCAACTCTGAACTGATTCCACAACCTATGGACTCATTTTCAAGGGCTCTACAACTCATCTTCTCAGTAGTTTCTTTAATTTGAAAAATTTGCCTTCTTTTACACATTGGTTGTTTGCCAGTCTTTCTTCATGCATAGACTTTTACAAATTCTTTTGTGAAAATCTATAAATTTGCCGACGATACAACCATTGTTGTTAGAATCTCAGGTGGTGATGAGAGGGCGTACAGGAGTGAGTTATGCCAACTAATGGAGCAGTGCCACAGCAACAACCTGGCACTCAACGCCAGTAAGACGAAAGAGCTGATTGTGGACCCCAGGAAGGGTAAGACAAAGGAACACATACCAATCCACATAGAGGGATCAGAAGTGGAGAGAGTGAGCAATTTCAAGTTCCTGGGTGTCAAGATCTCTGAGAATCTAACCTGGTCCCAACATATCAATGTAGTTAGAAAGAAGGCAAGACAGCGGCTATACTTTATTAGGAGTTTGAAGAGATTTGGCATGTCAACAAACACACTCAAAAACTTCTATAGTTGTACAATGGAGAGCATTATGACAGGCTGCATCACTGTCTGGTATGGAGGGGCTACTGTACAGGACCAAAAGAAGCTGCAGAGGGTTGTAAATCTAGTCAGCTCCATCTTGGGTACTAGCCTACAAAGTACCCAGGACATCTTCAGGGAGCGGTGTCTCAGAAAGGCAGTGTCCATTATTAAGGACCTCCAGCACCCAGGGCATGTCCTTTTCTCACAGTTACCATCAGGTAGGGGGTACAGAAGCCTGAAGGCACACACTCAGTGGTTCAGGAACAGCTTCTTCCCCTCTGCCATCCAATTCCTAAATGGACATTGAATCTTTGGACACTGTCTCACATTTTTTTAATAAACAGTATTTCTGTTTTTGCACATTTTTGAAAATCTATTCAATATATGTAACTTATTTACTTATTTATTTATTATTATTTTTTCCTCTCTCTGCTAGATTATGTATTGCATTGAACTGCTGCTGCTAAGTTAACAAATTTCACATCACATGCTGGTGATAATAAATCTGATTCTGAATTTCTTTATTTTCCTATAAATGCCTGCATGAAAATGAATCTCAAGGTAGTTTATGTTGACATAAACATACTTTGATAATTTTAATAGCCATGAGTAAGACCACCAAGGTTATCATTAACGTACAGTATCAGCAAAGAGGTTCAGCAGCTTTGGGGAGCAGGGTGATATCCGATGAGTTCAATGGGAGTTCCTCACATTTCAATCAGACTGAGGGTCAATGTGGTTTTATTTTCAACAAAAAATCTGAATATCAATTGACTGTTGGAGAGGAATGAAGACATGTTCTATTTTTATTTAAATATGTGATTAAAAACCTATGTCAGAAATAAATCCTGGTGCCAAAGATACAATTTTCTGTCTGGATGGAAATAATCCAAAGTGATACGTGTTGGAGAGGTTTCTGTCCACTCTCTTTAATAACCTCATCAATCAAACTGAAGGGCAGGTTGCTTTTCTGTGAATAATAAAATGGCCACTGAGTGTGGCCTTCTGCAGCTGTAGTCCAGCCACTTTAAGGTTTGGCATGTACATTCTGCGACGCTCCTCTGCACACCACTCTTGTAACCCATTGTTATTTGAGTTATTGTCACCTTCATGTCAGCTTGAACCAGTCTGGCCATTTTCCTCTGACCTCTCTCATTAACAAGATCTTTTCGCCCACTGAACTGCCATGCTAGACTGGACTGCCAACACAGATGCCTTGTGCAGGAAGGCACAGAGTCGACTGTACTTCCTAAGAAGGTTGGCGTCATTCAATGTCTGTAGTGAGATGCTGAAGATGTTCTATAGGTCAGTTGTGGAGAGCGCCCTCTTCTTTGTGGTGGCGTGTTGGGGAGGAAGCATTAAGAAGAGGGACGCCTCACGTCTTAATAAGCTGGTAAGGAAGGCGGGCTCTGTCGTGGGCAAAGTACTCAAGAGTTTAACATCGGTAGCTGAGCGAAGGGCGCTGAGTAGGCTACGGTCAATTATGGAAAACTCTGAACATCCTCTACATAGCACCAACCAGAGACAGAGAAGCAGTTTCAGCGACAGGTTACTATCGATGCAATGCTCCTCAGACAGGATGAAGAGGTCAATACTCCCCAATGCCATTAGGCTTTACAATTCTACCGCCAGGACTTAAGAACTTTTTAAAAGCTATTATTAATGCTTTTTGAGATAGTGATTTAGATGCATATCATATTCTTTACTGAGTTAAGTATTGTATGTAATTAGTTTTGCTACAACAAGTGTATGGGACATTGGAAAAAAAGTTGAATTTCCCCATGGGGATGAATAAAGTATCTATCTATCTATCTATCTTTCATTCATTTTTAAATTTTTTTTAAAAAAAAATTTCCACCATTCTCCGTAAACAATAGGTGGTTGTGCATGAAAATCGCAGGAGGTCTGCTATTTTGGACACACTCAAACTCCCCCCGTCTGGCACCAGTGTCGAGGTCACAATTCTTCCACATTCTGATCTTTGGTCTGAACAACATCTGAATCTCTTGACCTTCTCTCCATGCTTTTGTGCATTGAGTTGCTGCCACATGACTGGCTGATTAGATATTTCATTAACGTGCAGGTGTACAGGTGTATCTGATAAAGTGGCCACTGTTTGTATTAGCTTTGTGTTTCACCCATCTTCTTCCCCAGCACTCATCAACAGCCTCCTGAGACGATCTTTGGACCAGCTTGTTGTTGTCTCCTTGAGAAATTTCAGCAACAGGTCCAAGCTGTCACTCCAGCGTGGTGCTCAGAGACGTGAGAGACTGCAGGAGGCGGGATCTGGGAGTGCACACGGCATGCTGCAGGAACTCAGCATTGGTCAAAGCTTTCATTCAGTCCGGATGAAGGTTCTCTACCTAAAACCATTGATGGTTCATTTCCCTCCACAGATGCTGCCTGACCCACTGAGTTCCTCCTGTGTTTTGAGTGTTGCTAAAGGAAAGTTGACTACTGAGATATTTTGTGGTCACCCTCTCAGTTGTTTATGGACAACTCAATGATCTTTCAAATATAGAATAATCTTCAGGATCCTAAACAACATTATTCTCAATCATCTGTCACTCTTGGAACTTCCTACAAAATTCTTTTCTCTAGATTTCTAATTTACAATAGTATAGCACCTCACCAGGCATCATAATAGAACAGCTTATGTAACTGCTGTCTCTCCCAGGGTCCCGGATTCAATCGCGAGCTCAGGTCCTGTCTACACATTCATACTGTGAGTGAGTGGGTTTCCTCAAAGTCCTCTAGCTTCCTCACTACCAGTTTGTGGGTTGGAGGGTTAAATGGGCACTGTGAATTGCAGCTTCTGAAGGTGAGTGGTAGAATCTGGGGAAGGGGGTTGGTAGCTGACGGGAATGTGGGGCAAGTAGAAGGGCTTCAAGATTGGAGATTGGAGCTAATTGATCACAGTGTACATTGAAACACAGTGAAATGCATCTTTTTTATTAACAACCACCACATCAACTGTGAATGGTGCGCTGAGGGAGCCCATATCTGTCACTGCACATTCAGGAGCATGTCCACCATGCTCAGCGAAACAACAGTGAACACAACACAACAACAACAACAGCAAAACAACCCAGCGGTGACACATGCAGTCCTCTAACCACAAGGCCAGCCGTCTTCTTCGGCCTCCAGCCTCCAGCAGACTCTGATTCTGACTTGGACACACAGACATTGGGCCTTTTGCCACCCCAGTGGGTTCACAGACCTGGGGCTTCAGGTTAGGACAGGGTTAGTGAGGGTGGGGTGCCTGTGGTGGATGCTGACTCGGGCTGGCTGAGGGGCCTGTTCCTGTGCTCTACGACTCAATGAGTTCAAAAGCACCTCACTCGTGCAGTCTTGCCAAATTCCTAAATCAACATTTCTACAAGTCTTGAGAATGAAATTAATTATTGTTCTTAATGCTACAAAAGACATGGCTGAGGACAGAAATTCATTGATTGTTACTTTATAAAGTTCAAAACCAACAGGTAGCATTGAATCCTCACAGAACACATCTGCCTTTGGCTGTTGTACAGAAGAAGGTCCACCCAGACTGTACAAGAAGGCATGGGGCAGGACCTTGGCACCCAGATGGGGATTGGGGAATGAGGGGGGTGGGAGGGCAACTGTGGTTCAAAGAATGCAGGACAGAAAAGTAAAAAGATGTGAAAAATAGAAAAAAGCATGGTGTGTTTGTGAATATCATGCAGCGGGGGAAGAGGCCTTTCCGCCAGCACGTCAACCATCAAACACACATTCACACTAACCATACACAGATCCCATTTCATGCTATCCACATGCTCACCATTCCAACACTCACCTACACACTGATGGCAGTTTGTACTGGCCCATTAACTTCAAATTGATTCGAGTTGGAAGGCGGAGCTTAGGAGGGATAATGGCGCCTAACGGCGACTCCTTTTCTTGCATCTTCGGAAACAGCTCTATTTCCATCTTTAATATCGGTATTTTTCCCTTTCAGGGTTCTTTTGAAGACCCTGACCTGGAGTTACACGCTGACTTCGGTTCTTTGCAGGGATGGGACCCGTTCTCGGGGTCTCACGACTGGCTGTTATTCGACATGCCAAGGGTTCGGCCTGAGAGTCTCGATGGTTCAGAAGCCTAAGATCTCAGGTCTCTGGAGGTGGGTGGATCGAGGGTCGGTGTCACGCGTGTCATCGGGGAGACCAGAAAATCTTTTGCTGTGGGCCCGAAGACCTGAGGTCTTTGCGATCTTTGGACACAGAGCTTGAAAAAAGCAATGAAATGGACTTTTAACATTGTAAACCAGTGGGTTGTTGTTATGTCTTCCGCTCGCTGTAAAAATGGGGTCACCTCCCTCTCCCTTACCAGGGAGAGAGAGAGAGAACCTGTGGGTTGTTGAATTCGGATGAAATGCAAAGCCTTTGGGGTAACTTTGGTCTGTGTCTTTGCTAATGCTTAGCACACACTTGGGTTAGGTGACGGGTGCGCTTTTTTTGCTGGTCGGAGAGGGGGGAGTGTTGCTCGCTGCCGCTTACACGTGGAAGGGGGAGCTGGGGGGACTTTGGGGTTCTAACATTTAACTGTCGTTCATTCTTTGGGGCACTCCTCTGTTTTCGCGGATGGTTGTGAAGAAAAAGCATTTCAGGATGTATGTTGTATACTTTCCTCTGACATTAAATTTGACCTTTGAACCTTTGAACCTATGAAGTTCAGTATATTCAAGATTGCTGATGACACCACTGTCGTAGGCTGAATCGAAGGTGGAGATAAATCAACATGCAGGAGGGAGACTGAAGATTTGGCTGAGTGGTGTCATAACAACAACCTCTCACAATATCAGCAAGACCAAACAACTGATTACAGGCTTCAGGAGAGGGAAGGCAGAGGTCTATGAGCCAGTAATCATCGGAGGATCAGAGGTGGAGGGGGTTAGCAACCTTAAATTCCTGGTGTTACTATCTCAGGGGACCCATCATGTAGGTGCAATTGCAAAGAAAGCACAGCAGCGCTTCTACCTCCTCTGGAGTCTGTGGAGATTCAGCATGACATCTAAAACTTCGGCAAACTTCTAGAGATGGGGAGTGGAGAGTGTATGGACTGGTTGCATTGTGTCCTGGTATGGGAATACCAGTGCCCTTCCATGGAAAATCCTTCAAAAGGTAGTGGATTTGGCCCGGTATATCATGGGTAAAGCTCCCCCCACCCCCCCGCCCCACCATCGAGCACATCCACATGTTCTGGGAAAGCAGTGTCCATCATTAGGGATGCCCACCCCCAGGCCACGCTCTCCTCTCACTGTTGCCCTCAGGTGGAAGGTACAGTTACTACCCCTCAACCACAGGCTTGAACTGTACTCAACTTCACTTACCCCATTATTGAAATGTTCCTACAATCGATGATCTCACTTTCAAGAACTCTTTATCTCATTATCTCATGGTATTGCTATTTTGTTACATTTACATTTGCACAGTTTGTTGTCTTCTGCACCCTGGTTGCTCTTTCAATGTTATAGTTACTGTTCTGTAGATTTGCAGAGTAGGAAAATGAATCTCAGGGTTGTATATGGTGACGCATGTACCTTGACAATAAAGTTTACTTTACCTTAACTCATCCACCTGTAAGATTTTGTTTGGAGGGGAACACCCTGAGGAAGCCCACATAGTCACAGGGAGAGCTTGCTGACTCCACATAGACAGCGCTCAAGGTCAGGATTGAACCTGGTTTACTGGAATGGTGTGGAAGTGCCACTGTGCTGTCCCAGGAAGTAATGAGGGACTGAACAGGGAATGTCCCCCATGCATTGTGCTTCTGCACACCACTGAGCATCTCCTCAAACACTTTCAGGACTACTCCTTCCACTTCCTGATCAATGAGGATATTGTATTGATTGCACAGATTGCGAGGAACTTCAGGATAATTCCCAATGGAATAAACTCATCAGTCCAATTTCCTCTGTCCTTACCTCCCTCTGTCAGAGGTTCATCAGCTCCACCTTTTGCCCTTTTGCCAATTATAAATGTTAAGGAGTAATTCATTGCCACCCATTAACCCAGCAATTTGTCTTTGGGATGTGGGAAGAAACTGGAGCACCTGGAGGAAATCCCATGATCACAAGGAGAACCTGCAAACTCCACATAGACAGCACCGGAGGTCAGGATCGAATCTATGCTCTTGGAAAACCAATGGCTGTTCCACCACTCCATTTAACATGTAAATATCATAAGCAATGGAAAGGCAAATAATATGTTGGCCATTATTGAAAGAGGATTTGAAAACAAGAGCAAAGACGTATTTTTGCATTGTGTACAGATCTGGTCCCGACACATAAAGAATATACTTGCAATGAAGGCTGAAAAAGAAGTTTTCATACAGTCAATAGGTTTAATACAGGGTTGATATTTCACCTGGGTGTCACAGTTCAAAGGTGTTTTGTCATCCAGCACAAGGGTGAGAAGGTCATGAACCTTCCCACCCACCCTCCTGCAGCCCATCACAGGTAAAGCCTTCCCCATCTTTGAGCACATCTACAAGGAGAGCTGCCACAGGAAAGCAGCTTCCATCATGAACGACCCCCACCATCCAGGCTGTGCTCTCTACTTGCTTCTGCTTTCAGGAGCCTTAGGTCCCACACCACCATGTCCAGCAACAGTTATTACCCCACAACCATCAGGCTCCTGAACCACTGTCAATAATTTCACTCACTACAACTCTGCACTGATTCCACAGCCTATGGACTCACTCGCAAGGACTCGACAACTCATGATCTCAACATTATTTATTTATTTATTTACTCATTCACAGTTCGTCTGCTTTTGCCACTGGTTTTTTGTCGGTCTTTGTAGTTTTCCATTGATTCTACTGTACTGTATTGCTTTGCTTTACCGTGAAAAGGAAATGAAATTCAAGGTAGTACGTAGTGATACGTATGTACATACGTTGATAATAAACTTACTTTGAACTTTGAACCTTAGGCTCACCCTTAGGTAAATCAATTCATGGCCTGAATGCAGATGGAAACTGATGATACAAGTTAAGAGGTTCATGGGAACATGGAAGTAAAACAGGGAAGTGGTTCTGAGGTAAAACACCAGCCATTGGACTGCAGACTGGGCACAGGAGTCTGAAAGGCCTGTTTATAGAGCCATAGTGATTCAGATTCATATTTATTCCGATTCAGATTTATTCATCACATGTACATCGAAACGTACAGTGAAATGCTCACGTGCATTGATCGTACAGTAGGATAAAAGGATGGTACAACATTGTGGACCAAAGAGATGATACTGTGCTGTAGTGCTCTATGTTCTATGCACTATCCAATCTCTCCTTAAAATTTAAGCCTTCCAGTCCCAGTAACACCCTTGTCAATCTTTTCTTCACCATTTCCAACTTAATGAAATCCATTCTCTAGCTGGACGACAGAACTACGCACAATACTCCAATGTAGTCTCACCGACAACCTGAATCACGGTAGCGTGATCTTCAACTCTTGTGCTGTAATGTTGTTATGTTCGCTATGTCAAAATTATTATTTGATGCTAATAAATGGGTTTGATTCCTGGATAGCAGCAGTTGTGGGCCTTATACCCAGCACACGCACTGCATGAGCCAGAGTAAAGATACAGTACTATACTAAAAGCCTGCACCAAGATATGATACCAGAACAACAGATCACTGTTTGGTCAAGGTGCAGAGCTATTGCCAGTCTTTAGCCCAACTCTACGTTGAGTGCGTTCCTGGACTAGAAATTCCAGGAAGCGATGGGGATTTCTTCCAGGAAGCTTTGACTACATCCCTGAGTCCTGCCGATGGGTCTCGGCACGAAACATAGACTGTACTCTTTTCCTAGGTGCTGTCCGGCTTGCTGAGTTCCTCCAGCATTTTGTGTGTGTTGCTCCAACATCTGCAGAATCATTTCCTCTGCCAATCTGAACATCTTTCCTTTAGAGAATGAAACAGAAAGCTGTTTTGGGATCACAGTGTCGGCAACGTGAATGACTAAAGAAGTTGACTTAGTGTAACTGGGATTTTAATCCGGGGCATGCTGGCCTCAGAGAGAACTCTGATGTTAGCTTGTTTGTCCTATTGAATTTGCAGACACAGGGTTGGCGATATTTTTCCAATGCCTTGAGATTCCTGCTGTTAGAATATAGAACTTAGAACACAAGACAACAGTACAGGCCTTCAGTACACAACACTGTACCAACCTTTTATCCTACTCAGAATCAGAATCAGGTTTATTATCACTGGCATGTGACGTGAAATTTGTTAACTTAGCAGCAGCAGTTCAATGCAATATAGAATATAGAAGAAGAAAATATAGTAAATAAATAAGTCAATTAATTACAATATACATATATTGTGCAAAAACAGAAATAATATATATTTAAAAAGTGAGGTAGTGTTTACGGTTTCAATGTCCGTTTAGGAATCGGATGGCAGAGGGGAAGAAGCTGTTCCTGAATCGCTGAGTGTGTGCCTTCAGGCTTCTGTATCTCCTACCTGATGGTAACAGTGAGAAAAGGACATGTTCTGGGTGCTGGAGGTACTTAATAATGGATGCTGCCTTTCTGAGATGCCTCTCCCTGAGGATGTCCTGGGTACTTTGTAGGCTAGTACCCAAGATGGAGCTGGCTAGATTTACAACCCTCTGCAGCTTCTTTCAGTCCTGTGCAGTAGCCCCTCACCGACCCCATACCAGACAGTGATGCAGCCTGTCAGTAAGTTCTCTACTGTACACCTATAGAAGTTTCTAAGTGTATTTGTTGACATAATGTGGTGAACTACATATACCTGTCTGGACACACCCCCTGCTGACTGCTCCTGTGGCTCCTCCCACAGACCCCGGTATAAAGGCAATTGAGGCCTGAGCCCGGCCTCATTCTCCAGGATGTAGTATGGTGGTCAATTACTGCTTGTTCTTTCTTCCAGTCAATAAAAGCCGATATCTCGACTTCACGTCTCAGAGAGAGTTATTGATGGTGCATCACATAACAAATGTCTTCAAATTCCTAATGAAGTATAGTCGCTGTCTTGCCTTCTTTATAACTGCAACAATATGTTGGGACCAGGTTAGGTCCTCAGAGATCTTCACACCCAGGAACTTGAAACTGCTCACTCTCTTCACTTCTGATCCCTCTAAGATGATTGGTCTCTACAATCAATCTAACCCTTCCCTCCTACATTACCCTCCATTTTTCTATCATCCATGTGCCTATGTAAGAGTTTAAATGACCCTAATGCATCTGCTTCTACCACCACCCATCACCCTCTGTGCAGGGTGTTCCACAAACTCATCACTCTGTGTAAACAGTTTTTAGCCCATCATTCTGTTCCAATTTTTGATTATAAAAGGCTATAACCATCAGACAAAGGAGCAGAATTAGGCCATTCAGCCCATTGAGTCTGCTCTACCATTCCATCATGGCTGATTTATTATCCCTCTCATTCTCCTGCCTTCTCCCCATAGCTTTTGAACCTATCAACCTTTGCTTTAAGTATACTCAATGTCTTGGTCTCCACACTCAACTGTGGCAATGAATTCCATAGCTTCATCCCCCTCTGGCTAAAGAAATGAACTCTCATCTCTATTCTAAATGGACGTCTCTCTAGTCTGAGGCTGTGCCCTCTGCTTCTAGACCCACACACGATAGGGAACGTCCTCACCACATCCACTCTGTCTAGGCCTTTCAAAATTTGACAGGTTTCAGTGAGCACCCCCTCATTCTTCTAAACTCCAGATAGTCCAGGCCCAGAACCATGAAATGCTCCTCAAACATTAACTGTTTCATTCCTGAAATTATTGCAATGAAGCTCCACTGGACTCACTCCAACGCCAGCACATCCTTTCTTGGATAAGGGGCCTAAACTGCTCACAATATTCCAAATGTAGTCAGACCAGTACCTTATAAAGCTTCAGCGTCACATCTGTCGGCCAGAAAGAATAACAATCTTCAAATCAGTGAATTCAAATGAATCAAGGACAGTGGAAGCAGTCTTTGTTCTTGTCGTGTGCTTGGGGGATGGAGGCTGCCATTTTGTGAAGACACTCGATTCTCCATTTTGTGAGCTTGACATGCTGGACTTGATTAGTGTTTTAAAGAAGACACAAATACTGTTCAGGTAATCTGCTGGACTGGAGGTCATTTCCAAATAAGGAGTTGTTTGTGAGGTGTTCTTTGGTTGGCTATAACATGCAGACTTGTGAATGCCTGAGGTGATTCAAGCTCATCGCTGACTGAGAACAAAGAGCCATGAGTCAGCAACTGTCCCTTGATGGGAAGAGGACAATAGATGGATGCTGCTTTGGACCAGAGCCAATGACCAGGTGTTAAAGGCCAGACACATGACCTGCGGCCAATGACACGGGAATGCGACATTTGAATTGATAAGAAATGGATATAAAAGTGGATGCTTTGTGTGTGCTGGTGGCGGTAACTTCGAAGAATAACCATCGCAGACACAAGCGAGAAGAACCCTGCATGAAGCACGTGGAGAGTGAGTTGGGACCACGAGGAACAAGGAACACCTGGCCAGCGTAAATTCCTCCGCCCGGGTAATACCTTTGTTATTCTTTGACTATCCAGGACAGTCAGGGGTATTTAGCAGGTGTGCGCACAAGGTATTTAGTGTATGAATTCATGTATTTGTTAGTTTGAACAATAAAGGTAATTGTCAGTAAATACAGATCTTGCTGTGCCTCACTCAGAATCGTTGGAAGAGGTAGAAGCGGTATCTCTCTCTCTCTCCTCTCTTTTCCAACAGATCCTGGCTCTTATCTTTAGTCCTCTCGAATTGAATGATAACATTGCATTGGCCTTCCTTACCACCAACTCAATCTGGAAGTTAACCTGCAGGGAATCCTGCACAAGGATTGTACCTCTGATTTTTGAATTTTCTCTCTGTTCAGAAAATAGTCTGCAGTTTTATTCCTTCTATCAAAGTGAATGATCCTACACTTCCCTACACTATATTCCATCTGCCAATTTTTTTTTGCCCAGTTTCCCAATCTGACCAAGTCCTTCTGCAGACTCCCTGCTTCCATAACACTACCTGTTCTCTACATACCTTTATATTGTCTGCAAACTGGGCCACAAAGCCAGCAATTCTGTCATCCAAATCGTTGATTTATTATGTGAAAACACCACTTGTCACCAGCAACTAACCAAAATAGGCACCCTTTATTCTGACTCTTTTTATCCTGCCAATCATCCAATTTTCTATCCATGCTAGTTTGTTTCCTGTAATACCCTAGGTATTATCTTGTTAAGCAACCTCATGTGCTGCACCTTGTCAAATGCTTTCTGAAAATCCAAGTAAATTACATCCATTGACTTTCCTTTGTCTATCCTGCCTGTTATTTCCTCAAAGAATTCCAATAGACTTGTCAGGCAAGATTTCCCCTTAAGGAAGCTGATGCATCATCAATAACTCTTGGAGATGGGAGGCTGTGGGAGGAGCCACAGGAGCAGTCAGCGGGGGGGGGGGGGGGGCGTGTCCAGACAGGTATATGTAGTTCACCACAGAAACCATGCTGACTTTGGTCTACTTTATCATGTGCCCCCAAGTACACTGAAACCTCATCCTATATAATAGACTTCAGCATCTTCCCAACCACTGAAGTCAGGCTAACTGGCCTATAATTTCCTTTCTTCTGCCTCCCTCCCTTCTTGAAGAGTGGAGTGTTGTGGTGTGCACTAGTAATGTCGGAACCCAAGTGTGGAGGAAAGGCAGATGCTAACCAAAGTTTATTCATAAGAATACACCGCGAGGCGTAACATTCTCAAAACTAGGACCCCGCAATGAGTGCTCATTGGGCGTCTGCTTAAGTAACACAAGTAACGTGGCAACCCCAAGCCTATGAAAATAAATTTAACAAGTTTAAACAGAAAGCACCGGGAGACCGCATTACAAAGAGTGAGTCGCTTGATAAAAAGCACAAGGAACTAAATGAATATCGACTCCCGTTAAACAACAATTAAACAATTCAGGTGCTCTTAAAAACTTTGGAGTCTGATGCTCTTTGCTCCCCACACAAGCCCAAAGAGCTCATTACAGTGGAGTGACATTTGCAATTTTCCAGTTCTCTGGAAAATGTTACGGAATCTAGAGTTGCCATCAACCCTGCTAGTGTCCCCTTCCAATCAACTCCTCTCTCATGCCTCTGTAATTCCCCCTTACTCCATTGTAAAACTGATACATCTGTTTAAAGCTTCTCCCTCTCAAACTGCACAGTGAATTCTATAATATAATGATCATTGTCTCCTCAGGGTTCCTTTACCTTAAGTTCTCTAATCAAATCTGGTTCACTACAAAACACCCAATACAGAGTTTCCTTTCCTTAGATGGGGCCAGAGGGTGACTTCTCCCAGCTCATCAGTGAAACAGTGAAATTCTTACTGTTTAATGTCTCTGCTTTCCTTTGCAGGGTGGCTGGGTTCCTATCGGGATCTTTGATCTACAGCGGCACTCAAAAATGCAGCTCTGCACAGTGGCATATTCCCACTCTAGGAGCTCACTGATCGGCCGCAGTTTGGTATGTTTTTGATGTTGTGTATGTGGCCTGGCTACACAACAATGCTCTTAATAAAAACGCTGGAGTCGGGAGCTAGTTTCACGGTTTTTTACTGGCAGAATCCAAACTTCAGCACACATGTACAGATCAATATGCGCCTAATAGCTCATTCAACAACGTGTTACTAAAACGTAAAGTAGTCCCTTATTGTACTGTAGGCTATACGGTACACTCCTCCCCTTTTATTTTAATAGTGTATCACCTGTTCTTTTTTTACTGGGGCACTATGCTAAATAAATATGTTTACCCTTAACATACAAATGCCTACCATTTGTTTACCTAGTAACTTAATAATATCAAATTATAACAAAGAAACATAATAATATCAAATTATAACAAGCCTTTTATTTACTTTTGGTCTAAGATCTATTTATAACTTAAGTCTCGGGGGGGGGGGGTGTCTTCTCTGCCTCTCCGGGAGCGTCTGTCTATAAACTTGTTTGTTTTAATACAGATTTCCATATAAAAGCCATAAAAAGTTGACCTCTGAGCATAGGGAGTTAAGAAGATGTGTGCCTCCACCTTGCTAAGAGTTCTAGGCAGCAGATCTCCTCCGTATAATGAAGACTCCTCTGTACAGCTGTCCTGGATATATACGCATCTTTGTGCTATCACTTGTCTTCCTTTCCCATAACTCATTTGTTCCAACTGAGCTAATTACACAGCCAATCTTCGTATTCGCCTTAGATTCCAAGTAGATAGCCTGACCTTTATGATACCAGCTCTTATCAGAATATAACTTACCATCTTCTATTCGTGCTTCATATCTTTGTGCTGGTGATTTAGCAGGAGTGCTGGGAAGATGCTCAGGAGAAGACGGAGATGCTGGTCTTTTTGGAGATTTGAGCTTATTGAGAGTTCACAGATCTTCCATTATCTGTTCATCTGTTAACAAGTAATTTAACTGCGCAGGTGCAGGTTTTTGTCTTTTGTCTGTAATTGGAACAGGGTCATTAGGTCTCCTCCTTAGTTTCCTCGTCATTATTGGCTTTACCTCCTTAGAATCTCCTGTGAGTTCCATTGTTAGCCTCTCATTCTCAATCATCTTTTTCTTTTCTTCTAACTCACTTTTTATCTTCAAATCCCTTCACTGCTGCTTTCTTCTCTTTAATATAATTCCTTTCCACTTGTTCTGTCTCCAGTTGCAGAGAAAGCTCTGCATTTCGTATTCCTTCCTTGCATTGTTGATCTAATTTCTTCATCCTTTTCTGATACTCCTGCAAAGAGCCTTCCTGTAACTGCTGTTGCTGTCTTTAGAGAGATGTCAATTTCTCCTGGTACATCTGCTCTTTTACTTCCAGGTAGTCTTCATCATCCTGCTTACTGGCAATATCTGTCTCCCTTGCATCCTTTGTATCTTCATCCCAGTCACAGCCACGGATAATGTGTTCGTCCTCATCGTCGATGCTGTCTAGCTCCTCCTTGTTGTTGTAATAGTCGACAATGGGTGAGAGGAGAGCTGTGGACATCTTCCCCCACCGAGCTGCCCTCCTTTGCTGACACATCTAGCACCTTGATGGTGTATCAATCCAAATGGATTTTCCTGAGCCATTCACGTCCCAGCAACGGTGGTCCTCTATTTTCCAGTACATAGAGGTTCAGCTGCTGTGTTTTGTCTCCGTAGGTCACAGTCACTTTAATTTTACCTTTGCGACTCACTTTCTGTCCTAGCAGTCTTTAGCAGTAGTTTAGTTTGTTTCCGAGGTATGTGAGAAAACAGTCATTTGTAGTTGGGTACAGAGATCAGTGTTAAAGCTGAGCCTGTGTCCAATTCCATTTCCGGTCTCACACCTGCCACTTGTGGAGTGATCCTTATTACTCTTCGATCATCTGTCTCTTTCACGCTGTGAAGTTGCAGACAAGACAATTCACTTTTGTCTGAGTAGTTTTCATCAGAACTGCTTTCTTCCATTTTGTGTACATTGTTGTTTTTTTCTTTCTGGGGTTTCTTGTTTCTCTGCATTTTGTCCTTTTTCTGCTGTTGACTAGCTTTGTATACTCTGCCAGTGTGGCCCTGTTTGCCCCAGTTTCTGCATTCTTTGTCTTTAAACCAACAGTCATCAGGGTCATGTGACCTGTTCCCACAACGGTAACATTTCTTTCCTTCATTTCTGTTCAGTGACATTTTACTTGTGGCATACTCCAGAGATTTTTGTTGTTTCTCTGAAGCACCCCTGCCGCTATTTCCATTGATATTGCAATGTTCAGCACCTTCTCGAATGTAAGGTCCCTTTCACACAGAAGCTTCTTCTGTGTGGTTTCACAGTGCATGCCACACACTAACCTGTCCCTCAATGCGTCCAATAGACCAGCTCCAAATTGACAATGTTCTGATAATTTGCGCAATTCAGCACAATATTCAGAAATGCTTTCATTTTTGTTCTGATTCTGTTTGTGAAATTTAAATCTTCCAGCAATGACCAGTGGTTTGGGGTTTAAATGCTGTTGGAGAGTGTCTACTATTTGCTTGAACATTTTGTCAGCTGGCTTTTCAGGGGTTAACAAGCTCCGTAGCAGGCTATATGTTTTTGCTCCCATAATCCTTAACACCATTAGCCTCACAATATAACTCCACTCTTTCGATGTAAGTTACCCAGTGTTCAATACTACTATCAAATGCTGTAATGGTTTCAATCATTGCCATCCTTGTTATGTTAATTTAGCCCTGTTTTCTCCTTTTTTTCTTTTTTCCTTTTTGTTAGTGCCACGAGCGCACTCCGTCTGTGTGTCTGTGTGTGTGTGTGTGTGTGTGTGTGTGTGTGTGTCTCCTTTTTATCTCTCTTCTGGGGCAGACAGACCTTCACCTTCTGAGGGTCAGCGCCGGCTGTGGTCTTGCCTGGATGTGCTGTGGCTCCGACTGTGTCTTTTGGTCTCCCGACGTTCCTGACCCCGGCTGTGCTCCTGCTTCCTTTCAGACTTGCAGCCTCGCTCTGTATCCTTCTCCCACTCCTTGGCTCGTTCCTTGCACTCTTCCTCCAAGTGTTGTTATCAATTAAAACATGGCGTTCCGATACAATGTAGGGTCATTAACCTTGTTGCCAATTTTTTGTGTATGTGGCCTGGCTACACAACAATGCTCTTAATAAAAATGCTGGAGATGGGAGCTTTGCCTCGTGGTCTTTACTAGCAGAATCCGAACTTTAACACACATGTACAGATCAATACACGCCTAAACGCGCATGCTCAGTACGCGCCAAATACGCATTCAACGACGTGTTACTAAAACATAAAGTAGTCCCTTACTATACTGTAGGCTATAGGGTACAGAGGCCTTGTGTGGCCATGTGGGACATAAATTCTCACTGGTGTTGCAAACTGATGTGTAGCAGGAGCCGGAACATCAGAGACAACAAGAGTGGCTGTCGGAGGGCTCTGCACTCAGTCATCAATCGATATCTCTCTCTCTCAATCTCTCTTAACGGTGAGGGAGAGATCGAAATAGTGACTGTTGTATTCCCTGTCACTATGGAAGGAGCGATATCTGTTTCTCCTTTGTTAGTGAGAGTGACCCCGTGGGACATTGAAAATGTCGGAGCATTTGATGGACTGTAGACTGTGGTCTCTCTTTGAGGGCTTTGCCGTTGTTTGAATGGTGGGTGGTGGTATTACTGATGCTTTATGCTGGAGGGTGGATGCTGCTTGTGCGTTGGAGGGGGTGGGGGCTGTGGGGTTCTTATGTTTTCTCTGTCATTCATTCTTCAGGGATTTTCTTCTGGTTTCGAGGATGACTGTGGTGAGTGAGAATTTCAGGTTGTACATTGTATGCATTCAATGGAACTATTGAAATATTATTGAACTATTGATTCAACCACAAGTTGCTCTAAAGAGCTATCTCATAGGCACTCTACAAATTCCCTCTCTTGGGATACAGCGCCAATCTGATATTTCCAATCTATCTGCATATTGAAATCCCCTATGACTATTGTAACATGCCTTTTCTATTTCCCGCTGGAATTTATATCCCACTGTTCAAGGGTCAGTGTACAACTCCCATCAGGGTCTTTTACCCATACAGTCTCTTAACTCTACCCACAAGGATTCTACATCTTCCAATCACATGTCACCTCCTGCTAAGGATTTGATTTCATTTTTTCCACCTCTCCCCCTCTGCCTACCTGCCTGTCCTTTTGATACAATGTGTATCCTTGGATGATAAGCTCCCAACAATGATCTTCTTTCAGCCATGTCTCAGTGACGTCCACAGTGCTGATCTCTAACTGATCATCTGCCTTATTCAAATATAAAACCATCAGTTCTGTATCCAACGGCCTGTTCAATTTTGTCCCCATGTTTCACTTCACCTCATCCCACTGACTGCAACTTTGCCCTATCATCTGCCTGTCCTTCCTGACAGTCTCACTACACACTGCATCAACTTGTATACCAACTGCCCCTATCCTCAGCCCTGTCACTCCGGTTCCCATCCCCCAGCCAAATTAGTTTAAACCCTCCCCAACAACTTTAGCAAACCTGCCTGCAAGGATGTTGGTCCCCCCCCCTCGGATTCAGGTGTAACCTGTCCTTTTTGTACGGGTCATATCTTCCCCAGAGGAGATCTCAATGATCTGAACCACTTCCTCAGTCACTCATTCATCTGTACTATCATTGGCTTCCTGCCCTGACTAGCACGTGGTATGGGGGGGGTAATCCAGAGATTGTTACCTTGGAAATCCTGCTCTTCAGTCGCTTGCCTAACACCCTAAACTCACTGCAGAAGACATCTTTCCCCTTTCTACCTGTGGGTTTGGTGCTCACGTGCACCACGACCTCTGACTGCTCACCCTCCCTTGTGAGAATCTTCTGCAGCCGCTCTGGGACATCCTGGATCCTGGCACCTGGGAGGCAACACACAATCCTGGCTCCTCTTTCACAGCCACAGAATCTGCTGACCGTCCCCCTAACTATCGAGTCTCCTATCACTACCATACTGCCCGACTTTCCCCTTTCCTGCTGAGCCTCAGAGCCGGTTACTGCTGCCACAGGCCCGGTTACTGCTGCTGTGTCCTTATAGGCCATTCCCAACCTCCCCCCCCACCCCACAACCAAGCAGTATTCACAGGGGGTACTTCTTGCTGAGGGGCATGGCCACAAGGGTACTCTGCTCTGACTTCTTAATCCCCTTACTTTTCCTGCTGGTCTGAAGCCTGCACTCTGGGTGTGACCACCTCGGTAAAAGACTCCTCTGCCTCTCAGTCTGCTGACTGAGTAACTGTCCACATCCACAGATGGATTTCTTTTCCATAGGATATATCTTTGCAGGGGAGAGTGAAATGTTTGCCACTGTTTGTTTACCTTTAATCTGTTTCCCTACTTTGGCCAGCTTTGCTTTTAGAGATGGCCCGTATTCAGTAACTCCAGCCTAAAGGCGTTCATTTTCAAACTGAATGTGAAATTCTATCATGCCATCCGCATCCCTCTCTCGGACATCCTTTACTATGGGCTCACTTGTAACCTCTGACTTGCTACACATGAGCAGATCGAAAATAACCTGTTCCCTAATTGGTTTCACATTGTATTGTTCGAAGACACTGCCCTGAACATACTCCATGAACCGAGCTTCAAAGCCACTTGTCAATTGTTTTGTCCACTGTGCATGAAGTTTCAACCCACCCATGACTATCTCAGCTCCTTTCCCGAAGGCTTCATCATTTACAATAGACAATAGACAATAGGTGCAGAAGTAGACCATTCGGCCCTTCGAGCCTGCACCGCCATTTTGAGATCATGGCTGATCATCTACTATCAATACCCGGTTCCTGCCTTGTCCCCATATCCCTTGATTCCCCTATCCATAAGATACCTATCTAGCTCCTTCTTGAAAGCATCCAGAGAATTGGCCTCCACTACCTTCCGAGGCAGTGCATTCCAGACCCCCACAATTCTCTGGGAGAAGAAGTTTTTCCTTAACTCTGTCCGAAATGACCTACCCCTTATTCTCAAACCATGCCCTCTGGTACTGGACTCTCCCAGCATCTGGAACATATTTCCTACCTCTATCTTGTCCAATCCCTTAATAATCTGATATGTTTCAATCAGATCCCCTCTCAATCTCCTTAATTCCAGTGTGTACAAGCCCAGTCTCTCTAACCTCCCTGCATAAGACAGTCCAGACATCCCAGGAATTAACCTCGTGAATCTACGCTGCACTTCCTCTACAGCCAGGATGTCCTTCCTTAACCCTGGAGACCAAAACTGTACACAATACTCCAGGTGTGGTCTCACCAGGGCCCTGTACAAATGCAAGAGGATTTCCTTGCTCTTGTACTCAATTCCCTTTGTAATAAAGGCCAACATTCCATTAGCCTTCTTCACTGCCTGCTGCACTTGCTCATTCACCTTCAGTGACTGATGAACAAGGACTCCTAGATCTCTTTGTATTTCTCCCTTACCTAACTCTACACGGTTCAGATAATAATCTGCCTTCCTGTTCTTACTCCCAAAGTGGATAACCTCACACTTATTCACATTAAACGTCATCTGCCAAGTATCTGCCCACTCACCCAGCCTATCCAAGTCACCCTGAATTCTCCTAACATCCTCATCATATGTCACACTGCCACCCAGCTTAGTATCATCAGCAAATTTGCTGATGTTATTCTCAATGCCTTCATCTAAATCATTGACGTAAATTGTAAACAGCTGTGGTCCCAATACCGAGCCCTGTGGCACCCCACTAGTCACCACCTGCCATTCCGAGTAACACCCATTCACCGCTACCCTTTGCTTTCTATCTGCCAACCAGTTTTCTATCCATGTCAATGTCTTCCCCCCGATGCCCTGAGCTTTGATTTTACCCACCAATCTCCTATGTGGGATCTTATCAAATGCCTTCTGAAAATCGAGGTACACTACATCCACTGGATCACCCCCGTCTAACTTCCTGATTACATCCTCGAAAAACTCCAACAGATTAGTCAAGCATGTAGACTCTCCTGCTTCAGACCTCTAAAATCCCCTCAAAATCATTCCTTACCTTACATCTCTGAGCCAGGAGTGTTTCTCACTACATACTAAACTCAGTTCCTCTCAGCTCAGACTCAGATTTGTTTACAACATGCACCTCCAACATGCATCCTTTCCTTTATCAAGCAACACGCCCAAGAATGTGGGGGCACCACAGTAGAGTCGTGGTTAGTGCGACACCATTGCAGCTCAGGGCATCGGAGATCAGAGTTCAGAGTTCAATTCCGGCCCCATCCGTAAGGAGTTTGTACGTTCTCCCCATGGGCCGCGTGGGTTTCCTCAGGGTGCTCGAGTTTACTCCCACAGTCCAAAGATGTAGTGGTTAGTAGGTTAATTGGTCATTGGAAATTGTCCTGTGATTAGGCTAGTATTAATTAGGTGGGTCGTTGGTCTGGAAGGGCCTGGTCTGTGCCGTATCCCTAAATAAACAAACAAATCATTGTGCTGAGGGCAGCCACAATGCAGAATACCCACAATATTCCATAGAAGAACACCTGTGGCAAAAACAAGACACCAACAGCAAAACAAGCCCTGTTCCCATCACTCCCACCCACCCACTCACACACCAAGACAGGCCACTCGTTTCCAGGCTGCCAGTCCTTGTCTCCAGATTCAGACTTGCAGACATCAGGCCTCCAAATTCAGGCTTTACCCAGGGATGCTGATTGCAGCTTTGACCTTTGGTTCTTGACTTCCAGATTTGCACAGACCTCTGACTTCAGTGACCTAGGCCCACACGACTTCTTCAGGTCTCTACTTTCAGTCGTCGACCTTTGGTTTTGCTGTCCTGACTTCACCAGGTTTGCTTGTTGAGCCTTGTACTCCAGACTAGCACGGACCTTCGATCCCGGACATCCAGGGACTTTTACCATTTTATCTATCCTTCTGAAATATCAAATGTTCAGGAATATTCATTTCTTGAGCTTGGTCACCATGTCTCTATAATATTCCCATGGTAAAACTCTTTCATTTACATCTGTGCCATTACTTCATTCATCTTATTGTGAATGTTATGTGAACATAAGACCAATGTTTTACCATTGTTGCTTATTTTGACCCGTTTTCTAGGAGCTGTTGTGTGCTCAGTACCGTCTTGACACACTCTGGTTATCTTTATCCAGCTTGCTGTCCTTCACTATTGTCTTGCTCTTTCTCTGTAACTTCCCAAATTTTCCAATGCTAATTCCCTCACCACCTCCCCTCCCCTACACCATCTAGTACAATATTCAGACTCTTGACCTTACAATCTGCCTCATTACAGATTGTCTGCCTGCACTGCACTTTTTCTGCAACTGTAACACTCTGTTGCTGCAATCCCTCTGTCTCTGCCAGTGACCCGTTGTGATGAAATGATTGATGTGGACAGTATGCAAAGCGATGTTCTCATTCAGATTCAGATTTACTTGTCGCAAGTACATCGAGTGAAATGATTTGTTTGCGTTAACAATCAACACAGCCAAGGATGTGCTCGACACACTCTGGCACCAGCACGGTATGTGCACCACATTCGTCGGAGCAGCACTGAACACAACAAAATAGAACACACAAAGCAAGCCGAGTTCCTCCCTCACACCCACCACACAGGTACACCGTCCTCCAACACCAGGACAAGCTGTCTGCTTGACCTCCAGTCTCCAGTACAATCGTGGATTCGTAGACAGTGGACGTGCAACTTTCCCAGCAGAATCTCAGAGATCTGCAGACTCGGGCCCCAAATTCTGCACTTCCAATGGACCTCCGGCTTCAGTCTGGGCTTCTGATTGACCGCTGGGCTTTGACCCTCGGCATCGAAACAGGACTCACTGATGACGATGGATGACGACCCTAAAAGCAGCCCATGAGCTTGCGACTCACCAGGGGCTGGTCTCCAAACACCAGGCCTCAAATCCCAGTCTCACGATTCACATTCCCAGGAAGACATTGGCCCTCGTACCTCCTGCCCACACAGAACTTTGATCCTGGAACACAGCAATGATTCCAGTCCTATTGGTCCAACATCCAAACAAGTCCATGTCACTGACCTTCGAACATTGAGTGTGGGCTTTACACTTGGTAAATGTGACAATAATAAAGCAATTTATTTAAATTAATACCATATCCAGAGCCCTAGCCACCCAGCCTCACTATACCACGGCTGATCATTCAGCACCCAGCCTCTGGTCAGTTTTCTCATCTCTCCACAGTCTCTCTCTTGTACCTGTTGGGACAAGTGTAAGGGTTGAGGGTCCACCACAACTGTCTTGCCTTTAGTCACCGGCCAAGCCCACTGTGCTTAAATAGAAGGGTGTAGCAGCCTTCAACCTTGGCCATTGTGGTGTTCAGTCTCCAACTCATCAAATCTGATCAAGGTGTTGTTCCTTGAGTTGCAGAAATGCACCACAGATGTGGCTACTTTGGATTACAGCAGCCTGACATGTCACAGCCCTTCCACCAGGGATCAATGTACCTCTTGCTAATAAATTATAATTTTAATGAGAATAATCTGGTTTTAGAGTATCAATTTTATTTCTACTTTTTGCTTTTGATTATAGTTTAGAATGACCCACTTTGCTTATTTCTGCTTTCCTAAACTTCTGATTTGGATTCCTACTGTTGGTGTTTCTAATTCATTCTAGTTTAGTTTTTTAACATACCTTTTCCCCATATCCAACTAATTCTATGGTTTATCAGATTGCTCGCTCTGCCTTCTGGTGGGAGAGCGCTGAGCGAAGGGCATCCTTTGTGTGCATTGCTTGTCCTCATGACTCCCACTGTTGAGTCTGCTGCTCACTCACAGCACCAGCTGAACAGCTATCTGAAATTGTTGACTTAGATTTATTCCCAAAGGCTGCAATATGTCCAGATGGAAAATGAAATGTTATTCCTCTCAAACTTAAACTGGGCCTCATTGTTTCAGATTCAGATTCATTTAGTTATCACATGTACATCGAAGCACAGAGTGAAATATGTCATTTGTATTAACAACCAACGCAACCGAAAGATGTGGAGGGCAGCCCACTAGTGTCACCACTAGCAAACGGTACATGCCCACAATGCTCAGCAGATCAACACAGGACATGACAAGCATCAAAACAATATCAGTGAAACAAATCCTGTCCCTGAAAGTGAAATATATTATCAGAGTACATACACGTCACCACATACAACCCCGAGATCCTTTCTCCTGTGGGCATACTTAGCAAATCCGTAGAATAGTAACTGTAAACAGGATCAATGAAAGAGCAGGAGAATTGAAGACAACAAACTGTGCAAATGCAAATATAAATAAAGAGCAATAAATAACGAGAGCTTGAAATGACGAGATAAAGAGTCCTTAAAGTGAGATCATTGGTTGAGGGAACATCTCAATAGAAGAGTGTAGTTGTCCTCTTTTGCTCAGGAGCCTGATGGTTGAGGGGTAGCAACTGTTCTTCAACCTGGCGGTACGAGTCCTGAGTCTCTTGTACCTTCTACCTGATGGTAGCAGTGAGAAAAGAGCCTGGCCTGGGTGGTGGGGATCTCTGATGATGCTTTCCTACAACAGCATGTCATATAGATGTGCTCAGTGGTTGGGAGGGCTTTACTCATGATGTACTGGGCTGAATCCATTACCTTTTGTAGGATTTTCTGTTCAAAGGCTTTGGGGCTGTTTCCATACCAGCCCATAATGCAGCCAGTCAGTACAGTCTCCAGCACACACCTATAAAAGTTTGTCAAAGTGTTTGGTGTCATGTTGAATCGCCGCAGCCTTCTAAAGAGGCACTGACGTGCTGTCTTTGCAATTATATTTATATGCTGTGTCCAGGACAGGTCTGCTGAGAAAATGATATCTAGGAATTTAAAGTTACTGACCCTCTCCACCTCTGATCCTCCGATGATTACTGGCTCATGGACCTCTGGTTTCCCTCTCCTGAAGCCTGTAATCAGTTCCCTGGTCTTCTTGACATTGAGTGAGAGGTTGTTGTTATTACACCACTCAAAGGTTCAAAGGTCAAATTTAATGTCAGAGGAATGTATACAATATATACATCCTGAAATGCTTTTTCTTCATAAAACCTCCATGAAAACAGAGAAGTGCCCCAAAGAATGAACGACAGTTAAAAGTCAAAAACCCAAAGTCCACCCCAGCTACCCCTTCCCACGTGTAAGTGGCAGCAAGCAATGATCCCCCTCCCCCCCACCGGCAAAAGTAAACGTGTGTCGGTACCATCACCAAGCACAAGCGTGTGCTAAGCAATAGCAAAGACACAGACCTTGCAGTTACCCCAGAAGTTTAGCATTTCATTCGAATTTGACAACCCACAGGTTCTCTGTGTCCCTGGCAAGGGAAAGGGAGGAGTCCCCCAATTTTCACTCAGCCAGATTTTCAAATCTCCCTCCTTTATGCTGATTCATCACCACCTTTGACATGGCAAACTTGTGTATGGTATAGCCACACAGTCATAGGTGTAAAATGGGTAGCTGGGGTCTAAGTACACTGCCCTGTGGTGCTCCTGTGCTGATAGAGATTGTTGAGGAAATGTTGCCAATCCAAACTGATTAGGGTCTACAAGTGAGAAAATCCAGGATTCAATTGCACAAGGAGGTATTGAGGCCAAGATCTGGGAGCCTATTGATTCATTTTGAGGGGATGATGGTATTAAATGCTAAGCTATAATTGATAAAGAGCATCCTGATGTGAGCACCTTTGCTGTCCAGATGTTCCAGGGCTGTATGAAGAGCCATTGAGATAGCTTCCGCTGTAGACCTGTTGTTTCGATAGGCGAGTTGGAGTGTATTCAAGTCATCATTCAGACAGGATCTGATACGTTTCATCAGCTGCCTGACAGAACACTTCATCTCTGTGGGTGTAAGTCAGACATGTGCAATTGGGCACCGGTACAATTGAGGCCTGCTTGAAGCAGGTGGGTACTACACACTGTTGGAGTGCGAGGTTGAAGATATCTGTGAATACACTAGCCAGTTAATCAGTACATGGGGGATGTGAGATTGTTCCTCCCTGTTCTGGTGGTCAAAGCGAGCATAGGAGGTGTTGAGCTCATCTGGAAGCAAAGCTCAGCTGCCCCCTAGGTTGCTAGATTTAACTTTGTAGGAGGTTATGTCATTCAAACCCTGCCACAGCTATCATGCATCCTTTGTTGATTCCAGTCTAGTCCAGAATCTCCACTTCACCCAAGAGACAGACAGACAGACATACTTTATTGATCCCAAGGGAAATTGGGTTTCGTTACAGTCGCACCAACCAAGAATAGTGTAGAAATATAGCAATATAAAACAATAAATAATTAAATAATAATAAGTATGTTATGCCAAGTGGAAATAAGTCCAGGACCAGCCTATTGGCTCAGGGTGTCTGACACTCCGAGGGAGGAGTTGTAAAGTTTGATGGCCACAGGCAGGAATGACTTCCTATGATGCTCAGTGTTGCATCTCGGTGGAATGAGTCTCTGGCTGAATGTACTCCTGTGCCTAACCAGTACATTATTGAGTGGATGGGAGTCATTGTCCAAGATGGCATGCAACTTGGACAGCATCCTCTTTTCAGACACCACCGTCAGAGAGTCCAGTTCCACCCCCACAACATCACTGGCCTTACGAATGAGTTTGTTGATTCTGTTGGTGTCTGCTACCCTCAGCCTGCTGCCCCAGCACACAACAGCAAACATGATAGCACTGGCCACCACAGACTTGTAGAACATCCTCAGCATCGTCCGGCAGATGTTAAAGCACCTCAGTCTCCTCAGGAAGTAGAGACGGCTCTGACCCTTCTTGTAGATAGCCTCAGTGTTCTTTGACCAGTCCAGTTTATTGTCCATTCGTTTCCCCAGGTATTTGTAATCCTCCACCATGTCCACACTGACCCCATGGATGGAAACAGGGGTCACCAGTGCCTTAGCCCTCCTCAGGCCCACCACCAGCTCCTTAGTCTTTTTCACATTAAGCTGCAGATGATTCTGCTCACACCATGTGACAAAGTTAGTCACTGTAGCCCTGTACTCAGCCTCATCTCCCTTGCTGATGCATCCAACTATGGCAGAGTGGCTTTCCAGAGATCATACCTGCACTTTTTTGTAGCATTTGTAGCATTCTTGATCTCTAGAGCCTCTGATATAACCCTCAGCAAATTCCAGATTTCATTGTTCATCCAGGGCTTCCGATTGGGGTAGACCCGGAACGATTTTGTGGGGACACACTCATCTACAACTGTTGTAATAAAGTCTGCTACGATGCTAGTGTAGTCACTCAGATCCTCAGATGAGTTCCTGAACACGGCCCAGTCCACTGACTTGGGCAATCCTGTAACTATTCCTTTACCTCCTGTGATGAACACTTAGCTGTCCTGATCTCTGGAGCCGTGTTCTTCAGGCTCTGTCTGTGTGCAGGTAGTAGGTGTACAGACAAATGATTCGACTTGCCAAAAGTGCTGTCTCAGGAAGGAATGATAGGCATTCTTTATCATAGTGTAGCAGCGGCCTTCTGGTGCAACAGGTTATGTGCTGCTGATAACTGGGCAGGGTTTTCTTCAAACAGGCCTGGTTGAAGTCACTGACGATAATTTGAAATGCGTTGGGATGGGCTGCAGATGACATCACGTAGTGTCCCAAGTGCTTTTTTATAGTCTGCCATTGGCAGTATATGAACTTGGATGAGAACTGTTGAGACAAATGCAACTGTCTACATTTCATCGTTAGGTGGTCTAAGTCAGGGGAATATAAGGTCGGCATAACTACCACATCTGTACACCAAAGAGGATTGTCCAAGAAGCACACACTGCCACTTTTCCTAACCAGAGTTCGTGGTTTGATCCATTCTGAAAATGGTAAAACCTTCTGGTCTGACTGCTGTGTCTGGCATGTCCACAGATAGCCAAGTTCCAATGCAACAATGGGGACCTGCCTCATCTGCCTCTGTCACAGCAGCCTTGCCCGGAGATCGTCAGTCTTATTTTCCAGTGACTACACATTTGCCAACAAGATGCTGGGTAGAGGAGGCCTCATCCCTTTGTGTTTCAGTCTGACTTGGCTCCCCGCCCACCTGCTGTGTTTTCAGCCATGGCGATGTCTCTTAACGGTGCTGCGCTTAACAGCTTCGCATTCTAGCACTGATCACAAAATTACTGATGTTGTTTTGAAGTCTGTTTGTTAAGAGGAAATGTATCTGCTGCAGATTGCAGTGAAAGTAATTCAAAAGAAGTATATTTACGAGGAAAACTGGAACAATTTTCTGCATTCCGCAGGAAGTCACCGATGTTCACTGACGCCATCTTGAAATCCACAAAGCTGCAGGACAGAGGGAGGGAGGGAGGGGAGCTCTGAGCTCACACTACTCACGTGGAACGGGTTTTCAGGAACAAAAGGAAAAGGTTCTGACACAAGGCAAGAGGGTGACAACGAGGCATACATGGGGCTTGGGTAATTGACATCTCTTCATAATGGAGTCTCAATGTGATGCTTTAGCATGTGCTGTAAGCTAGCTAGACTGCATTTTATAGACTCACACAAGATAAGACCAGCCTGTTTTGTACATCGGTTGTGTGTTGGCTCTACAAAAGAGCTACCTAACCCTCTCACTCACCTGTCCTTCCCAGATTTGTCCCTGGGACATTTCCACCTCCTCTCAGTCCATTCAATCCTGAGCACCAAAGTCGAACTTGAAGTAACTTTATTATCAAAGTATTTTCATGTTTCTATATGCTACCTTGAGATTTATTGTGGAACCTAAGGCTCCTGTACGTCCTTTCCGAGCATAGTAGTGAGAAGAGATCATGGCCCGGATGGTGGGAACCCTTGGTTACCAATGCAATAAATCTCTTTTCCACCCTTCCTAAGGATTTCTCAAAGTGAGATACCAAGAATTGAGCACATAATCCATGGAACATTCAGAATTCAACAAAAGCTTAACAAAACTTCCAAGCTTTTGTATCCTGTGCTATTGCACTCCTTAATAATGCCAAGGACTCCACCAGCTGTGGAAAAGAAACAGGCCTGCCACCTATTATAGTTTGTGCACTCCTGTTTATCCCCATAATGCCTTTGTCCCATTTAGTTCAGATTGTCATCTCTGAATCTTCTGACCACAATGAGCCACTTATCAGCTCCCTGTTCAATGTTACTTACATTGCCTCTGACCATTCTGTCAATCTCCTGAATTCTTCCTAACCCTAATGCAGAGGCCCAGTGGCTGGGTCTGTGAATCTCTGAGACCGCTGGGGAAGTTAAAGGCCCAATGTCTGTGAATCTACAGATCCCGATGATAACAATGAGAAGCAGTCTTGCCCTGGGTGATGATGGGGGCCTTTATAATGGACACCACCTTTCTGAGGCATCACCCTTTGAAAATGTTTTGGATACTACAGAGACGGGTACCCAAGATGAAGCTGACTAATTTTACAACTTTCTATAGCTTCTTTCAGTCCTGTGAAGTAGCCCCCCCCCCCCCCCCATACCAGACAGTGATGCAGCCTGTCAGAATGCACTGCAAGGTACATCTAGAGAAATTTTCAAATGTTTTAGGTGACAAAACAAATCTCCTAATGAAATATAGCTGCTGTCTTGCCTTCTTTATAGCTGCATCAATACTTTTTTGGACCAAGTTATGTCCTCAGAGATCTTGACACTTGAAATTGCTCACTCTCTCCACTTCTAATCCCTCTGTGAAGATTGGTGTGTTTTCTCATCTTACCCTTCCTGAAGTCCACAATCAGCTCTTTCATCTTACTGACATTGAGTGCCAGCTTGTTGCTGCGACACCACTCCACTAGCTGGTATAAATCACCCCTGTACACGGTCTCATCTCCATCTAAGATTCTACCAACAATGATTGTATCATCAGCACATTTATAGATGGTATTTGAGCAATGCCTAGCCACACAGTCATGGGTATAGAGAGAATAGAGCAGTGGGCTAAGCACACACCCCTGAGGTGCACCAGTGCTTACTGTCAGTGAGGGGGAGATATTATCACCAATCTGCACAGGTTGTGGTTTTCTGGTTAGGAAGTCAAGAATCCAATTGCAGAGGGAGGGTCAGAGACCCAGGTTCTGCAACTTCTCAATCAGGATTGTGGGAATGATGGTGAACGATACTGAATTCCTGTTGAAAATTTAATCTTCTTAAGGGTAGGTGTCCCTAATAAAGACTTCGTAATGGAGAAGCAAATCATAAGCACAGAGATTCTGCAGATACCGGAAATCCAGAGCAACACACACAAAATGCTGGAGGAACTCAGCAAGTCAGGCTGCATCTATGGAAACGAAAGAACAGTTAACATTTCGGACCGAGACCTTTCTTTAGGACCGAATACCATCTGCCTTGTTGTTCATTTCAGTTCTAAGTTTTGCATCACCTGCAAGTTTGGAAATGATTTAGCAGCACACCTTATACTAACCCCCAGGTATGTAGTCTGAAGAGCTTGCCCTTGACTTTCTATCTCTCAGCAGCTTTGCATTCACTCTTCCCTGTGCTTTTAATTCCAAAGTCAAAGTCAAGTTTATTGTCCACGTATGCATACAGAAGATGCAATGAAAAACTTATTTGCATTTGCATTATTTGCATAAAAACTTATTATCACAGGCTCGCAGCATCAGATAAGCAGCGTTCACAATGAAAGCTTAAATTATACACATGTTTACTGAAAAAAAACAAGTAAATAGCACAATTAGAGTAAAAAAAACAAAATCTATTTTCGTGCAAAGTGATCAAAGCAGCCATAGAGTTGATAAACTGTGGTAATTTGTTTTATTTTGGGTAGATTTCCCTACAACCGGAGTGTCTGGAGAGGGAATTCCTGAGGCAGTGCCTCCTGTAGATAGTGGGGAGGGATTTGTCCATGATGTATTGGGCAGAGTCACTATTCTCTGCAGCTTCTCCACGGGGTTCAGTTTTGCTAACGGGCCTGTGACATGGGTTCTGCCAAGGAAGCCTCTCGCTCCATCACATTAGAGTTTACCTGTACAGAATATGAACCTTAGGCTTCTTGGAGCAGATCAAATTGTTGCAGCATAACTCTTGGCAATGGAAAATGCACTGTGAATAGATATCACACGGCAACTGAGCTGGAACTGCAGAAGCAAGTCATTAAAGGGGAAATGAATGCCACACATTCTGATCAAGCAGGCTTGCTGAAAAGTACAGGAAATCTCAGGCCAAGTTACCACTTCTCACAATAGGTATTAAACACCACAGCCGACAGACTTCTCTAAATGACACAAATTCTGTGTTTCCTTTCTGTCTAGGACAGTCCACTGCAGGAAAGTTGAGGACAACAGTTAGAGACCTGCGGGAGAGTCTAGGATCAGAGGGCAGAGACCTGGGGGAGAGTCTAGGATCAGAGGGCAGAGTCCTGGGGGAGAGTCTAGGATCAGAGGGCAGAGACCTGCGGGAGAGTCTAGGATCAGAGGGCAGAGACCTGGGGGAGAGTCTAGGATCAGAGGGCAGAGACCTGCGGGAGAGTCTAGGATCAGAGGGCAGAGACCTGAGTGAGAGTCTAGGATCAGAGGGCAGAGACCTGGGGGAGAGTTTAGGATCAGAGGGCAGAGACCTGAGTGAGAGTCTAGGATCAGAGGGCAGAGACCTGGGGGAGAGCCTAGGATCAGAGGGCAGAGACCTGGGGGGGAGTCTAGGATCAGAGGGCAGAGACCTGCGGGAGAGTCTAGGATCAGAGGGCAGAGACCTGGGGGAGAGTCTAGGATCAGAGGGCAGAGACCTGCGGGAGAGTCTAGGATCAGAGGGCAGAGACCTGAGTGAGAGTCTAGGATCAGAGGGCAGAGACCTGGGGGAGAGTTTAGGATCAGAGGGCAGAGACCTGAGTGAGAGTCTAGGATCAGAGGGCAGAGACCTGGGGGAGAGCCTAGGATCAGAGGGCAGAGACCTGGGGGGGAGTCTAGGATCAGAGGGCAGAGACCTGGGGGGGAGCCTAGGATCAGAGGGCAGAGACCTGGGGGAGAGCCTAGGATCAGAGGGCAGACACCTGAGTGAAAGTCTAGGAGGATCAGAGGGCAGAGACCTGGGGGAGAGTCTAGGATCAGAGGGCAGAGACCTGGGGGGGAGTCTAGGATCAGAGGGCAGAGACCTGGGGGAGAGCCTAGGATCAGAGGGCAGAGACCTGGGGGGGAGTCTAGGATCAGAGGGCAGAGACCTGAGTGAGAGTCTAGGATCAGAGGGCAGAGACCTGGGGGAGAGTCTAGGATCAGAGGGCAGAGACCTGGGGGGGAGTCTAGGATCAGAGACCTGGGGGAGAGCCTAGGATCAGAGGGCAGACACCTGAGTGAAAGTCTAGGAGGATCAGAGGGCACAGCCTGAGTGAGAGTCTAGGAGGATCAGAGGGCACAGCCTGAGACTACAAGGACATCACCTTATAGCAGGCTTGAGGAGGAATTGCTTTAGCCAGTGGGTGGTGAATCTGTGGAATTTATTGTCACAGATTGCTGTGGAGACCAAGTCATTGTTTATGTTTAAGGTGGACGTTGATAGGGTTTTGATTAGCAAGGGTGTCAGGTTACATGGTGATTATTTTTCGTTTAGAGTTACAGCTGTAACAGACCCTACCAGCTGAAAAAGCCCATATGGCCCAGGTTGATGCACCATCAATAACTCTCAGAGACGGGAGGCGAACGATAGCCTTTTATTAGCAGCAGAAGTGACCACAACATCTTGGAGACTGAGGGAGGAGCAGTGCCTCCAATCGCCTTTATACAGGGGTCTGTGGGAGGAGCCACAGGAGGAGTCAGCAGAGGGGCGTGTCCAGACAGGTATATGTAGTTCACCACACTCAACCCCCCCTTTGTTTTAAAAGAGAGTCCCCACGGGGTGAAGTTTCTTACAAGTATATTTACAGGTTAAGTCTATCAGGCGGTCGAATCTGTCACTGCGATCTACGTAGCACCGGTGCCGTGGTGATTGCACAGGTGACGGTGGTTGTGCTGGCTCCACCCTGACTTGAGGTGCCAGCCCGTTAGGCGTCAGTAATCCCTCATGCGTGTGCGAGGCGTCCAGTATGGGAGTGTCGTGAGGTGTCTGTGTAGGGCTTGGTGTGTGCGGTGTCTCATGGGTATACACCTCGGTGGGTATGGGGTTCATAGTCACTGTGGAGTGTTCGGGGTAGTGGTCTGCTGCTCCTGCGGGCGCCAGGTTGCGGACGGAGACCGTGTCCTCCCGCCCATCAGGTAAGACCACATAGGCATACTGGGGGTTCGCATGAAATAGGTGAACCCTCTCGACCATCGGGGAGTATTTATTGCTCCTCGCATGTTTCCGGAGCAGCACTGGCCCTGGGGACGTCAGCCAAGCCAGTAGGGTGCTCCCAGTGGCAGACTTCCTGAGAAAAGAAAAGAGGCGCTCATGAGGGGTGGCATTGGTGGACATGCATAACAGGGAGCGGATGGAGTGGAGTGCCTCGAGGAGGACCTCCTGCCAGCGAGAGACCGGCAATCCCTTTGACCTAAGGGCTAAGAGTGTGGCCTTCCACACTGTGGCATTCTCCCTCTCCACCTGGCCATTTCCCCGGGGATTATAGCTCGTGGTCCTACTAGTAGCAATACCCCTAGCCAGCAGGTGCTGGCACAGCTCGTCACTCATAAAGGAGGACCCTCTATCACTGTGGATATAGCAGGGATATCCGAACAGAGTGAAGAGCTGGCGCAGGGCTTTTATGACGGACGTGGCAGTGGTGTTGGGGCAGGGGATGGCAAAGGGGAACCGCGAGTACTCGTCGATTATGTTGAGAAAGTAGACATTGCAGTCGGTGGAGGGAAGGGGGCCCTTAAAGTCGACACTCAGTCGCTCAAAAGGGCGGATGGCCTTGATAAGTTGTGCCTTTTCAGGACGGTAGAAGTGCGGTTTGCACTCAGCGCAGACTTGGCAGTCCCTGGTCATCGTCCTGATTTCCTCAAGGGAGTAAGGCAGGTTCCGGGCTTTCACGAAATGGTAAAGTCGGGTGACCCCCAGGTGGCAAAGATCTGCATGGAGGGCGTACAGCAGGTCGAGCTGTGCGCTGGCACATGCTCCTCGGGATAGGGCATCAGGGGGCTCATTGAGCCTTCCAGGCCGGGTCAGGATGTCATAGTTGTAGGTGGAGAGTTCTATTCTCCACCGCAAAATTTTATCATTTTTGATTTTGCCCCGCTGTTGGTTGCTAAACATGAACGCAACTGAGCGCTGGTCAGTCAGCAAGGTGAACCTTTTGCCGGCGAGATAGTGCCTCCAGTGCCTAATAGCTTCCACTATGGCCTGGGCTTCTTTCTCCACCGCGGAGTGCCGAATTTCAGGGCCTTGAAGGGTACGAGAGAAGAATGCTACCGGCCTTCCTGCCTGATTGAGAGTAGCAGCCAGCACAAAGTCGGAGGCGTCACTCTCTACTTGGAAGGGAATGGTCTCGTCCACCGCATGCATCGTTGCTTTGGCAATGTCCCCTTTAATGCGGCTGAAGGCAGTGCGGGCCTCGGCTGAAAGGGGAAATGCGGTGGACTTGACCAGGGGGCGGGCCTTGTCTGCATAGTGAGGGACCCATTGGGCGTAATAGGAAAAGAAGCCCAGGCACCGTTTGAGGGCTCTGAGGGTGGTGGGAAGAGGGAGTTCCAACGGTCAGGGTCAGGGCCAATGACCCCGTTCTCCATGACATACCCAAGGATAGCAAGTCGGGTGGTTCCGAACACACAGTTATCCCTGTTATAGGTGAGGTTAAGAGCTTTGGCCACTTGGAAAAATCGTTAGAGGTTGGTGTCATGATCCTGCCAGTCGTGACTGCAGATGGTGATGTTATCCAGATATGGGAACGTGGCCTTCAGTTGGCACTGGTCCACCATCCGGTCCATTTCCCTCTGGAAGACAGAGACACCA
Organism: Hemitrygon akajei; assembly: GCF_048418815.1. Lineage (NCBI taxonomy): Eukaryota > Metazoa > Chordata > Chondrichthyes > Myliobatiformes > Dasyatidae > Hemitrygon > Hemitrygon akajei. The sequence goes on from NC_133137.1 coordinate 50,565,852, forward strand.
TTTGTGACACCGAAGGGGACGCGCAGGAAGTGATAGAGCCTGCCCCTTGCCTGAAAGGCGGTGTAGGGGCGGTCCTCTGGGCGGATAGGGAGCTGATGGTAAGTGGATTTCAGGTCTATGGTCAAGTACACCTTGTACTGGGCTATCTGATTGACCATATCCGCGATGCAGTGTAGGGGGTACGCGTCAAGCTGCGTGAACCTATTGATAGTCTGGCTATAGTCCATGACTATCCTATTTTTCTGCCCGGTTCGAACAACGACCACCTGGGCCCTCCAAAGACTTGTGCTTGGCTCAATGATCCCCTCCCTGAGCACCCGCTGCACCTCTGACTGAATGAAGGCCCTGTCCCCCGCGCTGTACCTCCTGCTTTTAGTTGCCACAGGTTTACAGTCAGGGGTCAGGTTGGCGAACAGCGGTGGGGGAGGGATCTTGAAGGTGGAGAGGCTGCAAGTGGTGTCAGTAGTGCGGCCGTTGGCATGGTGTTGGGTGGGATGTGTGGGTCGGTGTGTGTGTGTAGTCAGTAGCGGGGTATATGGCGAAGTCCCACAAAACTGAGGATTTCTAACAGTGATTGGTGGGAGGGGCCCGTCATACTCCACTGTCACACTTTTCAGGTGGCTCTGGAAGTCGAGCCCCAATAGCACAGGGACACACATTTGAGGCATGACCAGTAACGCAAAGTTCCGATATTCTGTGCCCTGCACCACCAATGTTACTACACAACCCCCCCGGATGTCTGTGGAATGCGATCTAGAAGCCATGGTGACCCTCTGGCTTACCGGTCGTGTCACGAGTTGGTGTGGAGCACTTTGGTCGAGGGTCACGGAGGCCAGAGTTGCATCGCGGGTCGGATGCGGGGCGAGGTGGCGCCGACAAAGATGGCCGCCCCCATGCCTCGCACGCAGTGGGCAGGCAAGATGGCGGCCCCTATGCCTCACATGCGGCGCTGTCCGACCCCACTCGTGGTTTGGACTTACAGGCCTTGGCGAAATGGCCCTTCTTTCTGCAGCTGGAGCAGGTAGCTTCTCGGGCCGGGCAGCGTTTTCGGGGGTGCTTTTCGAGTCCGCAGAAGTAACACTGTGCGGACTTGCGACTGGTAGCAGCCGAGGTCGATTCACCAGCGGGTTGCATCCAAGATGTTGTGGCCACTTCTGCTGCTAATAAAATTGATGCACCATCAATAACTCTCGGAGACGGGAGGCGAAAGATAGGCTTTTATTAGCAGCAGAAGTGACCACGACATCTTGGAGACTGAGGGAGGAGCAGTGCCTCCAATCGCCTTTATACAGGGGTCTGTGGGAGGAGCCACAGGAGCAGTCAGCAGAGGGGCGTGTCCAGACAAGTATACACACAGTTTACCACACAGGTACACCCATGTGACCAATTCACCTTCTAACTCAGTCTTTGGAATGAGGGAGCACCATGGGGAGAACGTACAAACTCCTTACAGACAGCACCAGAATCGATCCTCAGTTGCTGGTAAAGGAAAATAAATCAGGCATGATGGAGCGGTGGAGCAGACTCAATGGGCTGAGGAGACTAATTTTGCTTCTATGTATATAGGGCTAAAAGCTTTCTTATCTGGACACTTTAAGCAAAATCTTCCAACACGGTGTTGGAACTATGAGGGAGCTGCATTCACTATGCCAGCTCTAAGCTTTGCAATTCCTTTAGGATGGTCCTATTGTCGGATCCATTAGTTGAGAGTCAATGTAGACTTCCCAATGCTTACCTGGAAATTTTGCTTCAGGTAAGAAAATTGAATAAGTTTCAAATTGACAGTTATCAAGACTCGTAAATATTTTCCCTGTACTTTGATTGAGAATCTCAAAGGAGCTATTCTTGTCTTCAGTGAATTTTTTTTCATGGATTTTCAGAAGGCGTTGACATGGTGCCACACATGAAGCCACTCAGCAAGATGGTATTACGTGAAAGGTGCCAGAATAGATAGAAGACTGGCTGACTGGCAGGAGGCAAAGAGTGGGAATAAAGTGAGCCTTTTCTGGTTGGCTGCCGGTGACAAGTAGTGTGCCCCTGGGGGCACGGTCAGGGCCACATCTCTTCACGTTATATGTCAGTGATTTGGATGAAGGAATTGATGGCACCGTGGCCAGGTTTGTGTTTGATATGAAGATAGGTGGAGTGCAGGCAGTGTTGAGGAAACAGGGGGTCTGCAGAAGGACTTAGACAGATTGGGGGAATGGGCAAAGAAATGGCAGGTGGAATATCGTGTTGAATGTCCAAGGATAAATTAGCTCATTTTTATTCTCATATAAACCCTATTTGTGATAGATGTCAATCAGAAATCGCGTCTTTAACTCATATGTTTTGGTCATGTCTGATTTTGGAAAAATATTGGAAAGATATTTTTGATATTATTTCGGCGGTACTGAACATTGATTTACAACCCCATCCTATTACCGCAATTTTTGGTTTACCGATGATGGGCTCACTTCACTTATCTCCTTCCGCCTGTCGAATGATTGCTTTTCTCACTTTGATGGCTAGAAGATCTATTTTGTTGAATTGGAAGGAAATTAATCCTCCCACGGTATTTCATTGGCTTTCTCAAACTATGTTATGTCTAAATTTAGAAAAAATTAGAAGTGCTGTATTTGATACTTCTATTAAATTTGAAAAGATATGGAGACCATTTATTCAATATTTTCATATGATGTAATGGCCCTGTGCCAGGCTTATTGGTTTTTTCAGCTTTAATCGTATGTATGTTGAGAGGATCGGAGTTGACGACATTGATGTTTATGTATGCTTGTGAGATATTATGAACAGCCCTTTTTTTTTCTTTTTTTTTAGTTTTTTTAGTTTTTTCTTCCTTTTTTGTTTTTTTTCTTAGATATTAGATTAGTAGATTAGTTAACTTTCATATATAGATTTATATATTTTCTCTTTTTTTAATATTATATATTAATGGAGCTTCTGTTGGTGTTTCTGTAGGTCTGGATATCTATGGTGAGTTCACACATGCTCACACACACACACACACACACACACACACACGTAAAAATTCAGTTTAAGTCCTGTGATAGATTTCCACACGGACGTATAGTGTGGAAGTACTCCAGGAAAACACTGAAACCCCAGAGAGCAGATAAACTTTGTTCTTTGCTCCAGTGGCACAGTTGCTGCAGAGGGTCTCATCAGCAAAACATGTGACAGCAGCTTGCCAAGGCTCCTAAAGCTGTGACTTTTATCATACATGTGCATGGCAGGACCACAGCCTGCCGGTCCCCATGCAGGCCACACACTACCCTGACTCGGAAACACGTTCACAATGCAGCATACAAAACCCACAGCAGAACAAGTCCACCATCGCTGCAGGACTTGTATGTGTCCAGGACAAAGAACGGGTAACAGACACCATCCACCTTGCAAAGTGCCTTTTCCAAAAGCCCCATTCTGGAAAGTGTGACAGGGCTGGAAAAACAAAAACTTCATGGTATCTTAAACAGTTCCTTCCCCCAGGCAGCTCATCTGATCGACCATTCTAGCTAGCTCCACCACCCTGCTCTGTGTGACACCCAGTCACAGCACTGTGAACACTTTAAACCACCTTTTATAATGCTGTTCACACTGTAAATACATAGTTATTTATGTATTTATGCAAATTTTATTCCATATTTGCTTTTTAACCTCTGTCTTTTTTTATACTGTCTTTCATTGCATGTTGCACTCTGACCAACACACATAACAAATTCCTAACATATAGATGGATAGATACTTTATTGATCCCAAAGGAAATTAGTGTCACAGTAGCATTAAAAGTGCACTGATATAAATATTAGAAGATAAATAGAAATAATAAAAAATGTTGCCTCAAACAGTCTAACAGGAATGGGTCATCACTTCCCCAGCTATAGGTTATCTCATTATAGAGCCTAATGGCCGAGGGTAAGAATGACCTCATATAGCGCTCTTTGGAGCAGTGCAGTTGTTCTTAGTCTATTACCGAAAGTTCTCCTCTGTTCAGCAAAGGTGACATGCAGAGAGTGAGAAAAAATGTCCAGAGATGCCAGGATCCATTGTTCTACCACAGCCTCCAGTGTGTCCAGTTTGACTCCTATAAGAGAGCCAGGCTTTCTAATCAGTTTATTGACATCACCCATGTTGATGCCATTGTACCAGCACATAGAAGATTGAACTGGTGACAACAGACAGGTAGAAAATGTGAAGGAGAGGCCTACACACTCCAAAGGACCTCAGTCTCCTCAGGAAGTAGAGGTGATTCTGGCCCTTCTTGTACACAGCCTCTGTGTTGGTGCTCCACTCAAGTCTGTCATCCCGTGCAACCCCAGGTACCAGTAGGTCCTCACCACATCCATGTCCTCAACATCAATAGTAACAGGGAGCAGTGCATACTTGGTCCATCACCATCTCCTTTGTCTTACTAATGTTAAGCTGCAGATGATTCACCTTCCACCATTTGACAAGTGTGAATGCCTGTGGAGAATGAAGTTGATCCTTCAGCCTTGAAATCATGGAGCTGCCTGAGGAGGGAAAAACCTTTACCAGGAGGAGCTGCCCGAGGAGGGAGACACCTTTACCAGGAGGAGCTGACCGAGGAGGGAAACACCTTTACCAGGAGGAGCTGACCGAGGAGGGTAACACCTTTACCAGGAGGAGCTGACCGAGGAGGGAAACACCTTTACCAGGAGGAGCTGATCAAGGGAATCATCTTTACCAGGAGGAGCAAAAGGTTCAGGAGAGCAGCTCACCACAACTTCTTGAGGGTGATTAGGGATGAGTAATAATTGCTGGCCTTGCCTGTGACACCCAGATCCTCCCAAAAAATTATAAATCAGGAGATGAAGGTGCCGGTAGCGTTATTGAGGATTCCTAATAGCCATCCCACAATCTCTTTGACCCACTACGTCAGGAAGGAGGTGCAGGAGCATCATGACTAGGGCAGTCAGACTGGGCAACAGCTTCTCCCCTCAGGCTGTATGACCCGGCCAACATCGAGGCCTCATCACTAGGACAGCGAGCTGTTTTCTGTCTACCTGTGCTGCTTTCTACATGCTTTTTGAATTATATTTTATTAAGTTAATTATGATCTGTTCTGTGTGTGACGTATATTCTGTGGCTGCACTGCAGCCCGGAGGAACGTAGTTTCCTTTGGTTGTACAGTCACATGACAAGAAACTTGAACTTCAGCTTCAACTAGAAGAGCCATGCCTGATCGGTCATCCAGAAGTTGAAGCCCGCTGAGAGACCGGAGATGGGAGGCCTGTCTGTATGTGTGTGAGGGTGGGAGGGAGGAAAAGGCCTTATTTTGCTGCTGCTGTCTTGTTACTTGCTGTATTTTGTTTTGTTGTGTTCTGTGTTGTTCTGCCAAGCACTGTGAACATGCTATGTTGTGCCAAAATGTGTGGCGGTATTTGCAGTCTGCCCCCAGTGCAGCATGTACAAGTCAACACGTACAAACAAGCTGGAGGAACTCAGCAGGTCGGGCAGCATCCGTGGAAACGAGCAGTCAACATTTCGGGCCGAGACCCTTCGTCAGGACAGCGTTGGGTGTGTTGGTTATTAATGGAAATGAGGCATTTCACTGTCTGTATCTATGTACATGTGATAAATAAATTAACCTGAATCTAATCCCATCCCTTATCCTTAAAGGTCAACTTGCAGGTTGAGTCAGTGGTGAGGAAGGCAAGTTCAATGTTCACATTCATTTCAAGAGGACTTGAATATAAGAGCAAGGATGTAATGCAGAAGCTATTTAAGGCATTGTTCAGACCACACTTGGAGCATTGTGAGCAGTTTTGGGCCTCTTATCTAAGAAAAGATGTGCTGGTACTGGGGGGGAAGGAGGAGGGGGGTGGATGGGGAAGGAGTTTCGTGAGAATGATTTTGGGAATGGAAGGGTTAAGGTATGAGGAGTGTTTCATGACTCTGGGTCTGTACCCACTGGAGTTTAGATGAATGGTGGGGTGTGGAATCTCATTGATTCGGACATTGAAAGGGCTAGATAGAATGGATGTGGAGAGGATGTTTCCTATAATGGGGGAATCTAGAACTCCAGGGCACAGCCTCAGAACAGAGGGAAGTCCATTTAGAACCGAGATGAGGAAGAATTTCTTTATCCCTGAGGGTGGTTGGGAGGGGAGAAGAGAGAATGTCCAGGGAGCGTGGGGTCTTTGATTATGTTGCTTGCTTTACTGTTGCAGCAACTAGTCGCAATAAATGATTCCCCACCTGCTTCCCTTTATTCCATTCACTGACCTCTTCTACCAGATGCCTTCTTCTTAAAGCCTTTTACCTCTTCAATCTATCCCCTGCCAGTTCCTCACATTATCCTCCCCCCTCCAGGTCTCACCTATCACTGCCAGCTTGTACTCCTCCCCCTCATCTGGCTTCTGCCCCATTCTTTTCCAGTTCTGATGTAGAGTCTTGGTTGACTGTTTATTCCTCTCCATAGACGCAGCCTGACCTGCTGAGTCCCTCCAGCTTTCTGTGTTTGTTGCTCTGGGTTTCCAGCACCTGCAGAATCCTGTGTCTCCAATTTTACTCTGCAGATTCTGACATGAGCGGGGCTTTTGTAGAATTTTACTTCTAGCTAAACCATGAGACTGTCCTGAAACTCTGAGCTACTCCTTGGAACTCCATGAACAACGACCAGGAGCTTACGGACTGTCACTAACAGACTGGACATTGGCCAGCCTCTCCCCTTCCCACCAACTCGCCACAATGATCCCTCTTCAGGTCTGGCCCTGAACTTGCATCTTTCTCCGCTTTCTCTCCTATATTCTGTTACCCTCTGCCTCCCAGCTTTTCCCTGAGCCACCACGTTATCTCATGAGGATAAGTTGAGCCTGCTAGGGCTTTTCTCTCTGGATCAAGGTAGAATGAGAGGTCTACAAGATGATAAGAGGCGTAGATGTGGCACTGTCTATTTAAAGAGCAGACACGAGGAAATCTGCAGATGCTGGAAAATCAAACAACAACACACACAAAATGCTGGTGGAACACAGCAGGCCAGGCAGCATCTATAGGGAGAAGCACTGTCGACGTTTCGGGCCAAGACCCTTCGTCAGGACTAACTGAAAGGAGAGGTACTAAGAGATTTGAAAGTAGTGGGGGGAGGGGGAAATGCGAAATGACAGGAGAAGACCGGAGGGGGTGGGATGAAGCTAAGAGCTGGAAAGGTGATTGGCAAAAGTGATACAGAGCTGGAGAAGGGAAAGGATCATGGTCTCCCAGTCTGCGTCGGGTCTCACCAATATATAAAAGGCCACACCGGGAGCACCGGATGCAGTATACCACACCAGCCAACTCACAGGTGAAGTGTCGCCTCACCTGGAAGGACTGGCTGGGGCCCTGAATGGTGGTGAGGGAGGAAGTGTAAGGGCAGGTGTAGCACTTGTTCCGCTTACAAGGATAAGTGCCAGGAGGGAGATCGGTGGGAAGGGATGGGGGGGGACGAGTGGACAAGGGAGTCGCATAGGGACTCCCTTCTCACAATTCCTCTGACTCCACCGCATCTGCTCTCAAGATGAGGCTTTTCATTCCAGGACGAAGGAGATGTCTTCCTTTTTTAAACAAAGGGGCTTCCCTTCTTCCACCATCAACTCTGCTCTCAAATGCATCTCTCCCATTTCCCGCACATCTGCCCTCACCCCATCCGCCTGCCACCCCACTCGGGATAGGGTTCCCCTTGTCCTCACCTACCACCTCACCAGCCTCCGGATCCAACGTATAATTCTCCGTAACTTCCGCCACCTCCAACGGGATCCCACTACCAAGCACATCTTTCCCTCTCCCCCCTTTCTGCTTTCTGCAGGGATCACTCCCTACGCAACTCCCTTGTCCACTCGTTCCCCCCATCCCTTCCCACTGATCTCCCTCCTGGCACTTATCCTTGCAAGCAGAACAAGTGCTATACCTGCCCTTACACTTCCTCCCTCACCACCATTCAGGGCCCCAGACAGTCCTTCCAGGTGAGGCGACACTTCACCTGTGAGTCGGCTGGTGTGGTATACTGTGTCCGGTGCTCCCGGTGTGGCCTTTTATATATTGGTGAGACCCGACGCAGACTGGGAGACTGTTTCGCTGAACACCTACGCTCTGTCCGCCAGAGAAAGCAGGATCTCCCAGTGTCCACACATTTTAATTCCACATCCCATTCCCATTCTGATATGTCAATCCATGGCCTCCTCTACTATCAAGATGAAGCCACACTCAGGTTGGAGGAACAACACCTTGTATACTGGCTGGGTAGCCTCCAATCTGATGCCATGAACATCGACTTCTCTAACTTCCGTTAATGCCCCTCCTCCCCTTCTTACCCCATCCCTGACATATTTAGTTGTTTGTTTTTTTCTCTCTCTCTGCCCATCACCCTGCCTGTTCTCCATCTCCCTCTGGTGCTCCCCTCCCCCTTTCTTTCTCCCAAGGCCTCCCGTCCCATGATCCTTTCCCTTCTCCAGCTCTGTATCACTTTTGCCAATCACCTTTCCAGCTCTTAGCTTCATCCCACCCCCTCCGGTCTTCTCCTATCATTTTGCATTTCCCCCTCCCCCCACTACTTTCAAATTTCTTAGTATCTTTCCTTTCAGTTAGTCCTGACGAAGGGTCTCGGCCTGAAACATCGACAGCGCTTCTCCTTATAGATGCTGCCTGGCCTGCTGTGTTCCACCAGCATTTTGTGTGTGTTGTTTAGCACTATCTATTTCTACCTCCATCATGTTGCCTGCTTCCTTCCTGTTCACCTCCTGCTCGGACTCTCAGCAACACCTTGTTCCCCTTTAAATGTTAATTCTAATGAACTTGAGGCCTACGTCCATCACCCTTCCCACTGTCAACCTGAGGTCCTGTAAAATTCTTCAGCAGTTGTCCTAACCTGGTCTGCTTGGTTTGGCAACACAAGAGATTCTGCCGGTGCTGGAACTCCAGAGTACCAGAGTAAATCCAGAGCCCGGATGAAGGGTCTTGGACTGAAACGTCGACTGTTTATTCCTCTCCATGGATGCTGCCTCACCTGCTGAGTTCCTCCCGCTTACTGCTTGGTTCGTTCATCCTATTGTGCTCATGGTTAAGTAATAAGCCAGTTCTAACATCCTTGTCATTTTTAATTTCCTCCTAAGCCTTAGCCCCCCTTTGCTCTAGCCATACACCTGTCTGAAGTAGCCTCACCTCTGACATCTGGCCCCTGGAGACATGCCTGACTTAAGTCACTTTTCCACTAGCAGCCAAAGCCCTGACCTCCAGAGATTCATTCCTGAAATTCCACTGCCTCTTCAGCTTTCTTTTAGAAGCTGCTGAAAACCAACCTGTTTCCTAAGCCCTTGGTCACTGCTATGACAACTTCTAATGGTTCAGTGTTAAACTTTCACGTCAAAGAGCTTTGGAACGTTGAAAGCTTCAAGTGTTATATAAACAGATGCGGCTGCTGTTGGTGCAGTCTGCATATTTGTTTAATCTTTATTCATTATATGCCAACTAGTTTTTCCACATCCATCTTCCGGAGTACTTGTGAAATGAACGTGAAGCTCTCTCTGCCTTGGTAAGGCAGCAGCACCATCAAAGACCCCACCCACCCTCTCTCCTCCCCTCTTCCATCAGGCAGAAGATATAAAAGTCTGAAAGCACGCACCACCAGGCTCAAGGACAGATTGTACCCCATTGTTATCAGATTCTTGAATGGACCTCCTGTACTGTATAAGACGGACTCTTAACCTCACAATGATCTTGCACTTACTGTTTACCTGCATGCACTCTCTCTCTGTTACTGTAACACTTCATTCTGCATTGTTACTGGTTTACCCGGTCGAACCTCAATGCACTGTGAACCGATTTCATCTGTACTAACAGTATACAAGGCAAGTTTTTGGTGCATTTGACAATAATAAACTAATGCTGATAACAAATAGTCCCTTCAAATGTAGCTGATGAAGGGTTTCGACTCAAAACTTTGACTCTTTATTGCCCTCCCTGGATGCTGCCTGACCTACTGAGTTCCTCCAGCATTTTGTGTGTGTTACTCTAGATTTCCAGCACCTGCAGAATATTTTACAACGATAGCAGGTAGTGTTGTATGTGTGATTATACTTCGGTTCCCTGCGTTTTCCCAGCACCCAGTCTTGGCACAGCACATCCAATCCTGATCAGGAGCCTTTTACCCACAGGCAGTGCTGTCAATGAGAAATCTCTGATAAGCAGACATGAGGCAACACTTCAATCGATACTAACTGGCTGATACCAGATCTGATACAAAACCACAGTTACACTTACATGATAGAAATAAATCTACTCTACACGCCTGTATTTACTGAACAAACATTTCCCACCCATTGGTGCCAAAGAAATAAAGCAGTCTGAGTAATCAGCAGGCACTCCCAGACTCAACAAATTGGAATTTTACCACCCAACGTAAAAAAAGATTAAAGTTCACAGCCTACATCAGTGATTATCAGCACTGAAATCGAAGGCTAGTTGCTGATGGATATAGCTAGTTTTAATAATTTATTATTCAGAAATAAAATTTACCATATTTGAATTTCAAAATGCCCTCATTGTATTGGACAGTACACTGCCTCTGGATGACTCAGTGGGTGTCACACAGTTTTAGCCAATTGTTGAACCTCTCACCTTAATATTCAGATTATGTGTGATTTTTAAACTTTTGTCTGCCAGTGAAGTATGAAGAATAAAAATAGAGGGAGTGTAAATGCCTTTGCACTTGAGTCTTGAATCAAAATCAGAATCAGGTTTATATGCCAAGAAATGTGTTGTTTTGTGGCAGCAGTACAGTGCAAGACATAAAGGTTTACCATATGTTACAATATGAAATATGAAAAATATAAAAAGAGAGCAAAAAGTGAGTAGTGTTCATTGTCCGTTCATAAATCTGACAGTGGAGGGGAAGAAGTTGTTTCTGAAACTTAGAGAGTGTATCTTCAGACTCATGATAATCCTGTACTGTACTGCATTGTTAAGCTGCACTGCACTTTCTCAGTAGTTCTGCAGTTATACTTCATCCTGACTGCATTGTTATTAGTTTACCTTGTTCGTCCTCAATGCACTGTAATGAATTGATCTGCATGGGGTAGCACGGAGGGTTAGCAGCTAGCATAACACTAGCAATCGGGATTCAATTCCCGATGTACATGTACATACAGTATGTATGGGGGGGGGGGGGGGGTGTGTGTGTGTGTGTGTGTGTGTGTGTGTGTGTGTGTGTGTGTGTGTGTGTGTGTGTGTGTGTGTGTGTGTGTGTGTGTGTGTGTGTGTGTGTGTGTGTGTGTGTGTGTGAGTGTGTGTGTGTGCTTGAGTGGATATCGGACTGCTGGAAAGCAATGCTGGAGAGGAAGTAACGGCGGACAAGGAAATGGCAGACAAACTGATTACGGTAAGTATTTAGCATCAGTCTTCACTGTGGAAGACTCCAGCAGTTTGATGGAAATTCCAGGTGTCGGGGGCAGGAGGTGTGTGAAGTTACCATTCATTACTTGAGAGAAGGTTCTTGGGGAAAGTGGAAGGTCTAAAAATAGATAAGTCACCTGGACCAGATGGTGTGCACCCCAGGGTTCTGAAGGAGATGGCTGAAGAGATTGTGGAGGCATTAGTAATGATCTTTCAAGAATCACTAGATTCTGGAATAGTTCCAGAAGACTGGAAACTGCAGATGTCTCTCTACTCTTCAAGAAGGAAATTATCAGCCAGTTGGTCTGACCTCAGTGATTGGGAAGATGTTGGAGTCCATTGTCAAGGATGTGGTTTTGGGGTACCCGGAAGCACATGATAAAACAGACCATAGTCAGCATGGTTTCCTCGAGGAAAAATCTTGCCTGACAATTCTATTGGAATTCTTTGAAGAAATATCAAGCAGGACAGACAAAGGAGAATTGGTTGATGTTTTGTACTTGGATTTTCAGAAGGCCTTTGACAAGGTGCCTCTCATGAGGCTGCTTAACAAGCTACAAATCCATGATATCACAGGAAAAATTCTAGCATGGATAGAGCAGTGGCTGATTGGCAGGAGGCAAAGAGTGGGAATAAAGGGAGCCTTTTCTGATTGGCTGCCAGTGACCAGTGGTGTTGCACGGGGGTCTGTGTTGGGACCGATTCTTTTTACGTTATATGTCAATGATTTGGATGATGGAGTTGATGGCTTTGTTGCAAAGTCAGGAAGGTGAGGAGCAGGTAGTTTTGAGGAAGTAGAGAGGTTACAGAAGGTCTTAAGCAGATTAAGAGAATGGGCAAAGAAGTGGCAGATGAAATACAGAGTTAGGAAATGTATGGTCATGCACTTTGGTAGAAGAAAGGGTTGACTGATTTTAAAGTGGAGAGAAAATATGAAAATCTGAGGTCCAAAGAGATTTGGGAGTCCTCGTGCAGGATTCCCTGAAGGTTATTTTGCAGGTTGAGTTTGTGGTGAGGAAGGCAAATGCAATGTTCGCATTCATTTCAAGAGGAATAGAATATAAAAGCAAGAATGTAATGTTGAGACTTTATAAAGCACTGGTGAGGCCTCACCTGGAGTACTGTGAGCAGTTTCGGGCCCCTTATATAAGAAAGGATGTACTGAAACTAGAGAGGGTTCAAAGGAGGTTCACGAAAATGATTCCAGGATTGAGCTGCTTTTCACATGAAGAGCGTTTGACGTCTCTGGGCCTGTATTCATGGAATTCAGAAGAATGAGGGGTGGCCTAATTGAAACTTATCGAATGGTTTAATAGAATGGTTTGATAGAATGGATGTGGAGAAGATGTTTCCTATGGTGGGAGTGTCTAAGACCAGAGGACATAGCCTCAAAAATACAGGGCTTCCTTTTAGAATGGAGATAAGGAAGAATTTCTTTAGCCAGAGAGTGATGAATCTGTGGAATTCATTGCCACAGGCAGCGATGGAGGCCAAGTCCTTAAGGCAGAGGTTGATAGATTCTTGATTGGTCTGGGCATGAAGGGATACAGAGATTGGTGCTGAGAGGAAAACTGTGTATTTAATAATAACATGGGCTGAAGTCAGCATGGTTTCCTTGTTTTTGACTTAACGGATTCCTCAGTTATGCAAATCTGTTGGAATTGTTGAAGAAATAACAGGAGGATAGACAAAGTAGAGTCAGTGGATTTTCAGAGAGCCTTTGACAAGGTGCTTCACATGAGGCTATAAAGAATATAAGAGTCCATTGTATTGCAAAATTCGAATTTATTATCAAAGTATGTATACTATATATATCCTTGAGATTAATCTTCTTGCAGGGCCTCACAAAACAAAGAAACATAATAGAATTCAATAAAAGAACACACAACAAGACAGCCCCATACCCAATGTGCAAAAGAGGACAAATCGCACAAATAGTAAAAAAAAAGTGAACAATAACACAAGCAGCGTGAAGTGCAGAGTTCCTGAGAGTGAGTCCACGGCTGCACTGAAGTGAGTGAGGCCGATCCAGGATCTCGATGGCTGAAGAGCAACACCAGCTCCCGAAGCAGACAGCATGGGACCCAGGACTCCCGCTCGATGGTAGGAATGAGAAGAGAGGGAGACAAGTCAAATGCAGACAGGTGGTGCTGAACACAAGTTTGCCTTCGACAATTTTTATCTTGCTTGATGCTTTAATCAGTACAGAGTAATGGAGCCGATCGCAGGTTTGTCTTCTGCTATCAGGCCTTGACACAGTGTCCACCCCCAGTGATGGCTACTCCAGCCATTCCTGTACCCTTGAGAGTCTAGTTCACCAATTCCCTTGGGAGATCGTAAAAGTGTAAGATCATTTAGTCGGTTCAAAAGTACATCATTAAAAAGATGCAGTCTCTGCAAGGAATATACTTACTAGATTAGCAAGTAGTCTTGTGAGCTGTCTGCGAAATATTGCCGTTGGTCACTGGCGCCATCTTGCTGCAGGAAAGATACCTGCATGAGTGAAAAATTGGCTGACTAGCAGGAGGCAAAGAATGGTTGGCTGCCAGTGAGTGGCGGTGATCCACAGGGGTTGGTGCTGGGACTTCATTTACATTATAGGTTGATGATGTAATGATGGCTTTTTGGCCTCATTTGCAGATGATACAAACATGGGAAGAGGGGCAGGCTGTGTTGAGGAAGCAGGGAGCCTGCAGAAGGACTTAGACAGATTAGGAGAATGGGCAAAGGAGTGGAAGATGGAATACAGTGTGGGGAAATGTATGGCCATGCAATTTAGTAGAAGGAATAAAGGAACAGACTATTCAGAAATCAAAGGTTCAAAGGGACTTGGGAGTCTTGGTGCAGGGTTCCCTAAAGTTAAGTTGACTCTGTGGTAAAGAAGGCAAATAAAATGTTAGCATTCATTTCCAGAGAACTAGAATATAAAAGCAAGGATGTAAGTCTGAGACTGTATACAGTATTGGTCCAACCACACCGGGAGTATTGGAGAGGGTCTAGATGAGTTTGCGAGAATGATCTCAGAATCAGAATCAGAACCTGGTTTATTATCACCGGCATGTGATGTGAAACTTGTTAACTTAGCAGCAGCAGTTCAATGCAATACATAATCTAGCAGAAAGAAAATAAATAATAATAAATAAAATAAAACTTAATAAATAAACAAGAAATTCAATTACATGTATTGAATAGATTTAAAAACATGCAAAAACAGATATACTGTATATTAAAAGAAAATGAGACAGTGTCCAAAGATTCAATGTCCATTTAAGAATTGGATGGCAGAGGGGAAGAAGCTGTTCCTGAATCACTGAGTGTGTGTCTTCAGGCTTCTGTATCTCATACCTGATGGTAACAGTGAGAAAAGGGCATGCCCTGGGTGCTGGAGGTCCTTAATAATGGATGCTGCCTTTCTGAGACACCGCTCCCTGAAGATGTCCTGGGTACTTTGTAGGCTAGTGCCCAAGATGGAGCTGACTAGATTTAGAACCTTCTGCAGCTTCTTTCAGTCCTGTGTAGTAGCCCCTCCATACCAGACAGTGATTCAGCTTGTCAGAATGTTCTCCATGGTACAGCTACAGAAGTTTCTGAGTGTATTTGTTGACATGCCAAATCTCTTCAAACTCCTAATAAAGTATAGCCGCTGCCTTGCCTTCTTTATAACTACATTGATATGTTGGGACCACATTAGATCCACAGAGATCTTAACACTGAGGAACTTGAAGCTGCTCACTCTCTCCACTTCTGATCCCTCTATGAGAATTGGCGAGTTCTCCTTTGTCTTACCCTTCCTAAAGTTCACAATCAGCTCTTTTGTCTTACTGATGTTGAGTGCCAGGTTGTTGCTGCAGCACCATTCCACTAGTTGGCAGATCTTACTCCTGTACGCCCTCTCGTCACCCCCTGAGATTCCACCAACAATGGTTGTATCATCAGCAAATTTATATATGGTATTTGAGCTAAGCCTAGCCACACAGTCATGGGTATATAGAGAGTAGAGCAGTGGGCTAAGCACACACCCCTGAGGTGCGCCAGTGTTGATCATCAGCGAAGAGGATATGTTATCACCAGTCCGCACAGACTGTGGTTTTCTGGTTAGGAAGTCGAGGATCCAATTGCAGAAGGGGTTTCAGAGGCCCAGGTTCTGCAACTTCTCAATCAGGATTACAGGAATGATGGTTTTAAATGCTGAGTTATAGTCAATGAACAGCATCCTGACGTAGGTGCTTATGTTTTCTAGGTGGTTTAAAGCCGTGTGGAGAGCCATTGAGATTGCATGTGTCATTGTCCTATTGTGGCGATAGGCAAATTTCATTCTCGGGAACGAAAGGGTTGATGAGTGAGGAGCACTTGATGGCTCTGGGCCTCCATTCTCTGGAGTTCAGAAGAAATCAGGTGTGGAAATCTCTCTGAAACCTACTGAATATTGAAAACCCAAGGTAGAGTGGAAGTGGGGAAGATGTTTCCTATGGTAGGATCAAAGGGCACAATCTCAGAATAGATGGATAACACTTTAGAACAGAGATGAGAAGGAATTTCTTCTGCCAGATGGAAGTGAATCTGTGGTATTCATTGCTAAGGAAGGCTATGGAGGCTAAACTATTGGATTATTAGATATAGGCCATTTTGGGTCCAAAGCAGATGGCATTTCATTGGCTCTTCCTCAATCCAGTAGCATTTGGACAGTAAAGATGCATACATCAGTATGGTCATTATTGACTACAGCTCAGCATTCAATACTGTCACCTTAAAACTAATCAATAAGCTTCAAGACCTGGCCTCAATACCTCCTTGTGCAATTGGATCCTCAATTTTTCACTTGGATTGGCGACAACATCTCTTCCTCAATCTCCATCAGCACAGGTGGACCACAAGTCTGTGTACTTCTGCTCTACTTGCTTTACACTTATGACTGTGGGGCTAAGCACAGTTCCAAAGCCATATTTAAGTTTGCTGATGACACCACTGTCATTCACCCAATCAAAGGTGGCATGTAGGAGGGAGATGGAAAACCCGGCTGAGTGGTGCCAACCAAACAATCAAGGTGCAAAAGGCAACAAACTGTGCAAATACAAAAGGAAGAAAAAGAAATAATAATAATAAATAAACAATAAATATTGAGAGCATCAGGTGAAAGGCCCTTGAAAATATGTCCATAGCTTGTGGGAACAGTTCAGTGATCGGGCGCATGAAGTCATCTCACTGGTTGAAGAGCCTGATAGTTGAGGGGTAATAAGTGTCCCTGAACCTGGTGGTGTGAGTCCTGAGGGTCCTGTAACTTCTTCTTGATGACAGCAGCAAGAACAGAGCACGACCTGGGTGATATGGGTCTCTGCTTTCCCACAAAGGTGCTTGTGTAGATGTGCCCAATGGAGGCGTGTGCTTTGCCTGTGATGGATTGGGCCACATCCAGTACTTTTTCTAGGATTTTCCAATCAAGGGCATTAGGGTTTTCATACAAGGCTGCGATGCAACCAGTCAATATACTCTCCACTAGTCATCTATAGAAGTTTGTCAAAGTTTTAGATGTCATGCCAAATTTTCGCAACTCCTAAGGAAGTAGAGGCGCTGCCATGTTTTCTTCACAATTGGACTTACGTGCTGGGCCCAGGACAGGTCCTCTGAAATATTAACACTGAGGAATTTTAAATTGATGACTCTCTTCACCTCTATTCCCCTGATGAGGACTGGCTCGTGGACCTCTGGTTTTCTCCTCCTGAAGTCAATAATCAGCTCCCAGGTCTTGCTGACATTACATGTATACGTACTTTGATAATATATTTACTTTGTATATTTAAAATGGAGGTTGATAAGTTCTTGCTTAGTAAGGGATTCAAAGGTTATGGGGTGAAGGCAGGATGATGCAGTTGAAAGGGATAATAAATCAGCCACAATGGAATAGCAGAGCGAACAATGGGCTGGGTGGCCTAATTCTGCTCCTATGTCTTACGGTCTTATGAACTATTGCGAAGGGGGTGGGGGATATAACACAGTCCCTCTATAGTGACTTTTTACTAAATTCTACTCATTTGACCTCAGTGGATGATCTCCCAAGAATATCATCTCTAAGCATGGCTGTTACATCCTCTTTTATAACAAAGATAACACATACCTATACTTGTGTTATGCCTCTTAGAGCCTGTATCCTGAAATATTGAGCAGCCAGCCTTGGCCTTCTCTCAGCCATATGCCTCTCGCTGTAATCACATCCCAGTCCCCAGAGGACGGAGACAATCAAAATCAGGTTAATATCGCTTGCATGTTGTGAAATTTGTTAACTTTGCAGCATCAGTACAACACATTACATAATAATCGAATAAAACAGTGAATTACAGTAAGTATACATAAAACAATTAAATTACAGTAAATAGTGCAAAAATAGAAATAAAAAGGTAGTGAGATAGTGTTCATGGGTTTAATGTCCATTTAGAAATTGGATGGCAGAGGGGAAGAAGCTGTTCCTGAATTGTTACATGTGTGCCTTTGGGCTTCTGTACCTCCTACCTGATGGTAGCAATGAGAACAAGGCATGGCCTGAGTGGTGGCGGACCTTACTGATGCACGCTGCCTTTTTGAGGCATTGCTCCTTGAAGGTGTCCTGGATACAATGGAGACTAGTGCCCATGATAGAGATGACTGAGTTTACAACACTCTGCAGCTTCCTTCGATCCTGTACAGTAATTTCCCCCACCACCCCTATACGAGACGGTAATGCAGCCAGTTAGAATGCTCTCCATGGTACATCTGTAGAAATTTGTGAGTGTTTTTGATGATCTCCTCAAACTGATAGGGCAGATGATGGGGCAAAATTGCAGTCAATGATATGAGTTGAAATGCAACATGGGGGCAAAATTTTGAAAAGGTGATGAATACAGGACAGAAGGTATTATATTTGTATATGGAATAAAGTAGATGATCTTCTGTGCAGTCAGAGATTGGCAGGTAGGACATTGTGGCCATCACTATGTCGTGGCTGAAAGAAGATCATTGTTGGGAGCTTAACATCCAAGGATACACATTGTATCAAAAGGACAGACAGGTAGGCAGAGGGGGTGGGGTAGCTCTGTTGGAAAACATGAAGTCAAATCTCTTGAAAGTGGTGACGCAGGATTGGAAGATGTAGAATTCTTGTGGGTAGAGTTAAGGAACTGATGGGAGTTGTATACGTGCCTCCGAACAGTAGCCAGGGTGTGGGATATAAATTATAATGGGAGTTGGAGAAGGCGTGTCAAAGGGCAATGTAATGGTAGCCATGGGATTTTCAGTATGAAGGTAGATTGGGAAAATCAGGTTGGTGCTAGATCCCAAGAGAGGGAATTTGTAGAATGCCTATGAGATGGCTTTTTAGAGCAGCTTGTGGTTATGCTCACTAGGAGAAACACAATTCTGGATTGGATGTTGTGTAATGAACCAGATTTGATTAGGGAGTTTCAGGTAAAGAACCCTTAGGAGGCAGTGATCATAATATGAAAGAATTCATCCTGTACATTGAGAGGGAGAAGCTAAAGTCAGATATATCAGTATTACAGTGGAGTAAAGGGAATTACAGAGGCATGAAAAAGGAACTGGCCAAAGTTGATTGGAAGGTTACACTAGCAGGGATGACAGCGTAACAGTAATGGTTAAAGTTTCAGAAGGTTCAAAGGTCCAATTTAATGTCAGAGAAATGTATACAATATACATCCTGAAATACTTTTTCTTTGCAAACATCCACGAAAACAGAGAAATGCTCCAAAGAATGAATGACAGATAAACGTAAAGAACCCCAAAGTCCCCCAGCTCCCCTCCCTCCCACATGTAAGCAGCAGTGAGCCACAATACCCCCTCCCCAGCTCCCCTCCCTCCCACATGTAAGCAGCAGTGAGCCACAATACCCCCTCCCCAGCTCCCCTCCCTCCCACATGTAAGCAGCAGTGAGCCACAATACCCCCTCCCCAGCTCCCCTCCCTCCCACATGTAAGCAGCAGTGAGCCACAATACCCCCTCCTCCAGCTCCCCTCCCTCCCACACGTAAGCAGCAGTGAGCCACAATACCCCCTCCCCCAGCTCCCCTCCCTCCCACACGTAAGCAGCAGTGAGCCACAATACCCCCTCCCCAGCTCCCCTCCCTCCCACACGTAAGCAGCAGTGAGCCACAATACCCCCTCCCCCAGCTCCCCTCCCTCCCACACGTAAGCAGCAGTGAGCCACAATACCCCCTCCCCAGCTCCCCTCCCTCCCACACGTAAGCAGCAGTGAGCCACAATACCCCCTCCCCAGCTCCCCTCCCTCCCACACGTAAGCAGCAGTGAGCCACAATACCCCCTCCCTCCCACATGTAAGCAGCAGTGAGCCACAATACCCCCTCCCCCAGCTCCCCTCCCTCCCACACGTAAGCAGCAGTGGGCCACAATACCCCCTCCCCAGCTCCCCTCCCTCCCACACGTAAGCAGCAGTGAGCCACAATACCCCCTCCCCCCACCGGCAAAAAAGAGCATCGGCACCCACCACCGAGCACTCAGTGTGAGCAAAGCAACAGCAAAAACACAGACTTGCAGTTACCCCAAAGACTTTGTGTTTCATCTGGCATTCGACATACCGCCAATTCTCTTTCTCCCTAATAAGGGAGAAGAAGGTGTCTCCATTTTCCCAGCGAGTGGGGAGACATAACAAACAACTCGCTGGTTTACGATGTTAAAAGTCCATTACGTCGCTTTTTTCGAGCTCTGTGCCTGAAGATCACAAAGATCCCCGATCTTCGGGCCCGCAGCAGATATCCCAACTCCCCCAACAACACACGAGTCTCCAGCCGTGACACCGACCTTCAATCCACCCATCTCCAGAGCCCCGAGATCTTAGACATCCGAATTCGAGCCGGACTCTCAGGCCGAACCCTTGGCTTGCCAAACAATGGCCAGTCCTGAAACCCCGAGAGCGGGTCCCATTCCTGCAAAGAACCGAAGTCAGCGTGTAACTCCAGGTCAGGGTCTTCAAAAGAACCCTGAAAGGGAAAAATAAAGATATCAAAGATGGAAGTAGAGCTGTTTCTGAAGATGCAAACAAAGGAGTCGCTGTTTAGTGCCATCTTAACAGGCAGGGTGTTGTTTATTTGGATTGTCATAAGTCTTTGACAAGATGCCACACATGAGGCTGCTTAACAAGATAAGAGCCCATGGGATTGCAGGGTAGAAGACTGGCTGACTGACAGGAAACAAAGAGTGGCAATAAAGGGAGCTATTTCTGACTGGCTGCTGTTAACTAGTGGTATTCCACTGGTGTTGGTATTGGGGCTGATTCTTTTTACATTATATATCAATGATTTGGATGACAGAATTGATGGCTTTGTGGACAAGTTTATGGACAATACAAAGATAGATGGAGGGGCAGGTATTGTTGAGGAACCAGGAGGATTTAGACAGATTGTGAGAGAAGTGGTAGATGGAATACAGTGTAGGAATGTGTATTGTCATGCACATTGGTAGCAGGAATGAAGGCATAGGCTATTTTCTAAACCGGGAGAAAATTGAAAACTCAGAGGTGAAAATGGACTTGGGCGTCCTTGTTTATGATTTCCCAAAAGTTAACTTGCAGGGTGAGTCATTGGTTATGAAAGCAAACACAATGTTTGCATTCATTTGGAGAGACTAGAATAAAAGGACAAGGATGTGATGCTGAGGCTTTATAAGGCATTGGTCAGACCGCACTAGGAGTATTGTCAGCAGTTTAGGGCCCTTATCTAAGAAAAGTTGTGCTGGCGTTGGAGGGGGTCTAGAGGAGATTCTTGAGAGTGATTCCAGGAATGAAAGAGTTAACATATGAGGAGCATTTGATGACTTTGAGCCTGGATTAGCTGAAGTTTAGAAGAATGAGGAGGAATCTCATTGAAACCTATGGGATATTGAAAGGCCTAGATAGAATGGACACAGAGAGAAAGTACCCTATAACGGGTGAGTCTGGGACAAGAGGGCCCTGCCTCAGAATAAAATGACATTCATTTAGAATACAGAAGAGGAAAATTTTTTTAGCCTGAGAGTAGTGAATGTGTGGAATTTATTACAATGGATGGCTGTACGGGCCAAGTTATTGAGTATATTTAAAGCGGAGCTTGAAAGTTTTTTGATTAGGGCTTCAAAAGTTACAAGGAGAAGGCAGCAGAATGGGGTTGAGAGGGATAATATGTCATGATAGAAAGGTGGAGCAGACTAAATGGGCTCAATGGCCTAATTCTGCTCCTATATCTTATAATCTTTATCCACCTTCCGTGTTAACCCTTGTGCATTGAAATAAATGCAGTCGACCTAGGTATTCCTTATTGAGACTTTATTGGTTACTAAACTTGCTCTTGCTGGTTACTGTTTTATCTCATGACTTGCTCCTGCTCAGTCACACAACCCCTGCCAATCCAGTTTAAAATGCTGAGGATTTACAGCATTTTTTGCAGTTATTATGCATGCTTATTTTTGCCATCTTCTGCTTTTCAAAACTTAACATCATCAAACGAAAGTGTTCCCATAACTGTTTAAAAGTGGATTCCTGGCTAACGGTTAAGCAGTCAGTTCTTTTGGAATCTTGTTTTCTTTCACCATCTAAGGCAGAATGAAACAAAATTCCTGTTCTGCAGAATATGAGGCAACAGACAAAATTCCATGTCACCCAGTTCAGTGAACACCTTTTAACAATGATGGTGTGAATGGTCAGTTTTATTTCAGCAACACCTATTTTGTTTTCAGAGTGAGTGACAAATTATATTGTGATAATTCATAATTTGGAGAAGGAAAGCTCTGATTTTAAAACTCTGCTGCTTTGCAGCCATACCCACCCATGGAGAAGGCTTTGAGAGCAAACCCCGAAGAAGAAATCCGGAGTCAGGGTCCCTAAGGCAGTTCAATGTTGTTTACAACTTCACTCTGGCAACCTCTGCGAGGACACTGGTGCCAAGCTGCATCGGCACTTGCCCTTCCCTTGGACTACATCAGTGACGTGGAGAGGGGGAGCCCGCTGCATGGGCAACAGCCGGATCTTCACACCCAGGCTTGTACCCTGGAGAGGACACAGGCCACCAGAGGCACAAACCCATGATCTCCTGGGATCGACAGCTGCCTACTACAGTCCATAATTTGAAATAGTGCTTCTTTAACTTTTTTGATGCAACTTTAAGACTCAGAATTTTCATTAACTTTGTTACTGCTTTAGGGAAAACGTGTGCCTTTCCTCACTAAGGGCTAGGTGGTGGAAAGGGTTCTTCAGATAGATAGATAGATAGATAGATACTTTATTCATCCCCATGGGGAAATTCAACTTTTTTTCCAATGTCCCATACACTTGTTGTAGCAAAACTAATTACATACAATACTTAACTCAGTAAAAAATATGATATGCATCTAAATCACTATCTCAAAAAGCATTAATAATAGCTTTTAAAAAGTTCT
Source organism: Hemitrygon akajei (assembly GCF_048418815.1). Classification (NCBI taxonomy): domain Eukaryota; kingdom Metazoa; phylum Chordata; class Chondrichthyes; order Myliobatiformes; family Dasyatidae; genus Hemitrygon; species Hemitrygon akajei. Next base: position 50,588,642 of record NC_133137.1, read on the forward strand.
TAAGTCCTGGCGGTTGAATTGTAAAGCCTAATGGCATTGGGGAGTATTGACCTCTTCATCCTGTCTGAGGAGCATTGCATCGATAGTAACCTGTCGCTGAAACTGCTTCTCTGTCTCTGGATGGTGCTATGTAGAGGATGTTCAGAGTTATCCATAATTGACCGTAGCCTACTCAGCGCCCTTCGCTCAGCTACCGATGTTAAACTCTCCAGTACTTTGCCCACGACAGAGCCCGCCTTCCTTACCAGCTTATTAAGACGTGAGGCGTCCCTCTTCTTAATGCTTCCTCCCCAACACGCCACCACAAAGAAGAGGGCGCTCTCCACAACTGACCTATAGAACATCTTCAGCATCTCACTACAGACATTGAATGACGCCAACCTTCTAAGGAAGTACAGTCGACTCTGTGCCTTCCTGCACAAGGCATCTGTGTTGGCAGTCCAGTCTAGCTTCTCGTCTAACTGTACTCCCAGATACTTGTAGGTCTTAACCTGCTCCACACATTCTCCATTAATGATCACTGGCTCCATATGAGGCCTAGATCTCCTAAAGTCCACCACCATCTCCTTGGTCTTGGTGATATTGAGACGCAGGTAGTTTGAGTTGCACCATATCACAAAGTCCTGTATCAGTTTCCTATACTCCTCCTCCTGTCCATTCCTGACACACCCCACTATGGCCGTGTCATCAGCGAACTTCTGCACATGGCAGGACTTCGAGTTATATTGGAAGTCTGATGTGTACAGGGTGAACAGGACCGGAGAGAGTACGGTTCCCTGCGGCGCTCCTGTGCTGCTGACCACTGTGTCAGACCTACAGTCTCCCAACCGCACATACTGAGGTCTATCTGTCAAGTAGTCCACTATCCAATCCACCATGTGAGAGTCTACTCCCATCTCCGTTAGTTTGTGCCTTAAGATCTTGGGCTGGATGGTGTTAAAGGCACTAGAGAAGTCAAGGAATGTAATCCTCACAGCACAACTGACCCCCTCTAGGTGAGAGAGTGATTTGTGCAGCAAATACGTGATAGCATCCTCCACTCCCACCTTCTCCTTATACACAAACTGAAGAGGATCCTGGGCGTGCCGGGTTTGTGGCCTCAGATTCTGTATTATCAGCCGCTCCATGGTCTTCATAACGTGCGACGTCAAGGCAACAGGTCTGAAGTCATTCAACTCCTTTGGTTGTGGTTTCTTCGGTACCGGGACAATACAGGATGTTTTCCACTGTCTGGGTACTCTTCTCTGCTCCAGGCTCATGTTGAAGATGCGCTGTAGTGGTTCTCCCAGCTCAGTCGCACAGGCCCTCAGTAATCGTGGGGAAACTCCATCCGGTCCAGCCGCCTTGCTGGTACAGATCTTCCTCAGTTGACCTTCCACCTGTGCAGCCGTAATCCTGGGCGTGGGCAAGGTCTCCTGTGAGTGGCTATTTTCCTGTGAGGGAAGTAAGCCTGGTGTGGATTTCTGCGGTGAGGATGAGATTGAGCTGTCGAACCTGTTGAAGAAGTTGTTCAGCTGGTTCGCTTTCTCCACATCTCCACTTATGTTCGCCCCCCGCTTTGCACCGCATCCGGTGATGATCTTCATCCCATCCCACACCTCCTTCAGTGTCGGAGGATACATCCTGGGACCAACACTTTGAAACTGTCATGAAGAAGCACATCAACAACTGCACCTTGTTAGGAGATTGAGGAGATGCAACTCAGAACAAATGTCGACCACGTATCCGGTGGAGAGAATTCTGCCTGGTTGCATCATTGCTTGGTAGGGAGATTCATTGTACAGGATTGAAAATGGTTGCAGAGGGTTGTAGGCTCAGTCAGCTCCACGATGATCACATTCCTCCCCCCTGTCAATGACTTCACTGAGAGGTGGAGCCCCAGGAAGGTGGTATCTGTCATTAAAGACCCCCACCATCAGGTTTGAGCCTTCTTCCCATTGCTACCAAGAGGGAGAAGGTACAGGGGCTCAAAGACACACAAAATAATTTACAAACAGCTTCTTCCCTTCCACTAACAGATTTCTGAGCAGTCCATGACAACGATCTTGTTATTCCATTTTTTGAAGTATTGATTTATTTTTGATTATATTAATTTTATGTACCATTGTTGCAAAACAATGAATTTCACATCATATGCACTCAGTGGCTCGAGATGAAAAGAGAGGCCAACTCTATCATCAAGACAACAGTTCATTGGGCCCCTGAAGGATGGGGGAAATGTGGGAGACTAAAGACAACTTGTCACCATACCATAGAGGCAGAATTGAGGACTCTGAATCACACCTGGGGCACAATAGAGGAGATGGCCAAAAAGACAGAGAGAGATGGAGGATCTTCATTGCTGCCCAAGACATGAGCGCCAGTAACTAACTAACACTCAGTGGCTAATTTTTTTTAGGTATACATTTACACCGGTTCGTTAATGCAAATATCTAATCAGCCAATCATATGACTGTAACTCAATGCATAAAGCACGCAGACATGGTCAAGAGGTTCTGTTATTGTTCAGACCAAACATCAGAATGGGGGAAGATATGTCAGCTCAGTGACTTTGACTGTGGAATGATTGTTGATGCCAGACAGGGTGGTTCAGAAACTGCTGATCTCCCGGGATTTTCACATACAACAGTCTCTAGAGTTTACAGAGAATGGTGTGAAACAAAAGTGAGCAGCCCTTCTGTGGATGAAAATGCCATGTTAATGAGAGGTCAGAGGAGAATGGCCAGACTGGTTCAAGCTGACAGGAAGGCGACAGTAACTCAAATAACCACATGTTACAACAGTGGTATGCAGAAGAGTATCTCCAAATGTACAACACAGCAAACCTTGAAGTGGATGGATCACAGCAGAAGACAACAAACATAGACAGTGGCCATTTATTAGTGTAAGTCAGTGGTCTGTCTGATTTACTCTTGCTTGGTGGCTTACTTAACCCTGAATCAGAAAGGTTATGAGCTGATGTCCCACTCCATTGACTAGAGCAGAAAATTCATTCCACCAGTCCTGTGCAGAGAATATTGTGTTGATGAACAGAAGAAATTAGGAGCAAGAGTAGGGCCCCCAGGCCCCTCAAGTCTGGGCTGTCATTCAATATAATCACAGCTACACTGTTGTCAGTTCGTCAATCTTCCAAATTCCAATCCTCCCCGTTCAATACCTCTATTCATCTGTCCTCCATGACAGAAAAATCCACAGGGCCATAAGAAATAGGAGCAGAATTAGGCCATTCAGCCCATCCGCCTGCTCCACCATTCCATCATGGCTGATATATTATCACTCTCAACTCTGTTCTCCTGCCTTATCCTCGTAACCTTTGACACCCTGACTAATGAAGAAACTATCAGCCTTCACTTTAAATATACCCAATGACTTGGCCACTACAGCTGTCTGTGGCAAAGAATTCCACAGATTCACCACCCTCTGCCTCATCCCTGTTCCACCTCAACTCTGTTTTAAAGGGGCAGCCTTCTATTCTGAGACTGTGCTCTCCGGTCCTAGACTCCCCCACTATAAGAAACATTTTCTCCAGGTCCCCTTTCTCTCATACTTTCAATACTTGATAGGTTTCAATGAGATTCCCCCTCCTCATTCTTCTGAACTTCAGTGAGTTCAGGCCCAGAGGCATCGAACGTTCCTCATATGTTAACCCTTTCATTCCCAGGTTAATTCTCTCTAGTACTAGCACACCCTTTCTTAGATAAGGGGCCTAAAACTGTTGACAAAAATTCCAGAGGTTCATAGTCCTCAGCAAGAAGAAATTCATCCTCATGATGACTTTTAATGGCCAAATCTTTATTTTGTAACTACATTCCTTGTTTGAAACTCTCCTTCTGGTGGACAGTCCCCTACAGTCACAAGGCTACACAATGAATTATAGAACCATACAGGAGGGAAAAAGGCCCTGTGGCCCATTGTGTGTGTGTGCCACTGCAAGAAACACTTCTATTCTTTCGATAAGCAGGACAGCACTGTGCGGATCATGTTTTATTCTGATTTCTCAAATGCCTTTAATACCATTCAGCCCTCATTGCTGGGGAGAAGCTCTGTTCAATGCAGACTGGCACTTCCATTGTATCCTGGATAATGGACTACCTGACTGTCAGACCACAGTTTGTGCAACTTCAGAGCTGTGTGTCAGACATGGAGCCCCACAGGCTACCTTCCTGTTTACCCTGTATACCTCAGACTTTAGATACAACACTGAGTCATGTCATCTGCAGAAATTCTCTGATGACTCAACAATAGTTGGGTGCATAAAGGGAGGATGGGAGGATGAACATAGGGCTTTTGAGGAGGACTTTGTCAAATGGTGCAAACTGAATCATCTGCAGCTCAGGATGAGTAAGAGAAAGGAGGTGGTGATGAACTTTAGAAAGACTAAACCTGCACTACTCCCTGTTACTATTGATGGTGAGGACATGGATGTGGTGAGGACCTACAAGTACCTGGGGCTGCACCTGGATGACAGATTTGAGTGCAGCACCAACACAGAGGCTGTGTACAAGAAGGGCCAGAGTTGCCTCTACTTCCTGAGGAGTCTGAGGTCCTTTGGAGTATGTAGGCCCCTCCTTCGCATGTTCTACCAGTCTGTTGTTACCAGTACAATCTTCATTGTGGTAGTGTGCAGGGAAAATGGCATCAACACAGGTGATGCCAACAGGCTCAATACAAACTGATTAGAAAGGGTGGCTCGGTTATAGGTGTCAAACTGGATACACTGGAGGCAGTGGTAGAACAAAGGACCCTACGGAAAATCCTGGCAATTCTGGACAATGTTTCTCACTCTCTGCATGCCACCTTGGCCGAACAGAGGAGCACTTTTAGTAATAGACTAAGACAACTGTGCTGCTCCAAAGAGGGCTATACGAGGTCATTCTTACCCTCAGCCATTAGGCTCTATAATGAGTCAACCTATAGCTGGGGAAGTGATGACCCACTCTTGTTAGACTGCTTGAGGTAACTTATTTTTTATTCTTCCTACTTCTCCTCTAATATTTATATCTGTGCACTTGTAATGCTACTGTGACATAAATTTCCTTTGGGATCAATAAAGTATCTGTCTATCTATCTATCCACCCAACATTCTGATCAAACTGCTCATCAATTCTGTTCAGAAATCTGATGGTGGAGGGGAAGAAGCTGTTCCTAAAACAAACTCCACGTAGAGGGTGTTGAGGTCAGGATCCAACTCAGTTTCCTAGAACTGTCAGGTATCAGTCCTACAAGTGGCACCACTGTGCCACCGTTGGAGGTGCCACCCTTCCAAAGAGGTGGAAACCAGCAAACCAGCTTCTCCCTCAGGTGGTTGTGAGGATTCTGTGGCACCACTGAAGAAAAACAAGGCAGTGCTCCAAGATTTATCACTCAATCAACATTTTGTTGGAGACTATCTGGTCATACATCAGGTTACAGGGGCAGAAGGTAGGAGAATGGGATGAGAGGGAAAATAAATCAGCCGTGATGAAATGATGGAGCAGACTCAATGGGCCAAATGGCCCAATTCTGTTTTATTGGTCTTTTTATTATGTTGGAGTTATTATGTAGAATTTCCTCCTTATTCATGCCCAACAATGGGGGATGCAACATCAAAGTCTTTATTGAATATAAAATTATTTGGGACATCTTAAGATTGTGAAATGGATTACAAACATAATTTTCTTTCTTTTTCAGTATGGTCTCAATGCAACTTTAAGTTTATTGAAATTAGATCTTTATTAATCTGTGGTTAACATTATTAAGAGTAAAGATTAGCTTAATTTGTCACATGTATATCAGAATCATGTGTGGCGAAATTTGTTAACTTGGCAGCACCAGTACAATGCAATATATGATAGTATAGAAATAAATGAGTAAGTAAATCAATTACAGTAAGTATATTGAAACATGGAGTCCCAGGGTCGAAGTGTGAAGGTCAAACCCATGATTGCCAAGTCCTAGGGTAGAGGTTGGCGATGTCCGGAAGGCAAAGCCAAAGGTCAAAGTCCAGAGCTTGTCAAGTCCATAAGTAGAAAGCCTCAAAGGTCAAAGACTGAAGTCGGCAAGTCTGGAGGTAGAGGGCATCTTCAGGCCGGGGACAGAAGGTTGAGGCCTAAAGTCTTCAAGATTGGGAGTCCGAAGCCAAGGACTGCAGGTGGCCTGACCGGGTGTGTGTGAGGGGTTGGGAAAATGGCTTGTCTTGTTCTGTTGTTGTTGCTGCTGTGTGTTGTGTTGCGTATCTGGGCATGCTATGTTGGTGCCTGTATGTGTGGTGACACTTGCCGCCCTTGGTTGTTAGCACAAACGACACATTTCACTGTATGCTTTGATGTACATGCAATAAACAAGTCTGAACCTGAATATGGTGAAAAGTGTTGTTTGCATCAAATCAAGTCAGCAAGGATTGCTGCAAGTGTCACCAGGCTACTGGCGCCTACATTACACACCCACAACACGCTAACCCTAACCATATGACTCTAGAATGTGGGAGGAAAGCAGAGTGCCCAGAAGAAACCCACGCAGTCAAAATGAGAACATTCTAACTCCTTACTGACAGAATCGAACCCTAATCAGTGCAAGACCTTTTAATAGAGGAAAGCTTGCAGTTAGTGATACATTTTGTAGAGGAGTAATATTTCTGATGGTTGTACTTTAGAAAATGATTGGATCCAATTCCCATGTTGTAAGAAGTTTGTGCATTCGTCCTGTGACTGCATGCGGTTCCTCCCACATTCCCAAGATGTGAGTTAGTAGGTTAATTGGTCACATGGTGTAATTGGGTGGCAGGGGTTCGTTGGGCTAGAAGGGCCTGTTACTGTGCTGTATCTCTAAAATATATACAATTAAATAAATAGCTTTACATATAATTAAGACTAATTAATGGTAGGACTTCTTCTGACAGAGGGAATTATGCCATCAAACCTACAATAAACTTATACTCTTAAAACAGACAAGAGAAAATCTGCAGATGCTGCAAGTCCAAGTAATACAAACAAAATGCCTCAGGACTGTCCTGCCAAAAGGTCTCAGCCCGAAACATCAACTGTACTTTTTCCATAAATGCTGCCTGGCCTGCTGAGCTCCTCCAGCATTTTGTGTGTGTGACTTATATCTGGTTAGGATTACCATTGCTCTGCTGAGATTATAAAGCACTACTATATAAAGTTCTCTCAAGAGTTTTGCTCCATATTTATCCCCCACTGGCCAGATCAACAAGAGATCTTGAAGCCCACTCTGCTTATGGCACACAGGTAAAACATGACAGTCTGTCTGCAGTGTGACATGCATCGTCGAGGACCCCCACCATCGAGGCAGTGCTAGCTTCTCATTGCTGCCATGAGGCAGGGGATACAACAGCCTGAAGACCCACAAGCTGATCGACAACAGCAGCTTCTCCTCTACCCATCAGGTTCTTGGACCGATCTGAAAACGCTCATTTTACCTGGACTATAGAGAACAATCTTGCACTTGTTGTTTATTTTTGTTGAGTAAATTATGTAGAATTTTATGTTCAGTTAAGCTTATGGCATTTAATATTTTTAATCATGCATGGCGCTGCTGCTGTAAAGAAGTTAATTTTCATGGCATTCAAACCCTGGGTATTTGTTTGCCCATGACAATAAACAGAAGCTTGTACTGGGGAGCGCAGACCACCGGGCTTCACCCGGTGGGTTACATCCATTGCATGCAGTCTAGGCGATAGTGAAGTTTGGTCACAAGTTTCATGCAACAAATAAACCGGTGAAGGAGCGAGGAGGGGTGACTGGAGCGGCCAGCTGCACGTTGCTCTCGCTAGGCGGACAGACGTCAGGTGCCCGCCGGCCCACAGGCTCCTCCCTCCGGCCCTGCAGTTACACTGAGCGAGGATAACTCCTGGTCCCGGCCCGGCCCAGTCTGCTGGTAGCAGCCCCGAGCCCACTGCCATGTTCCGGCGGATTCTGCAGAGGGTAGGTGCGGGGGACGAGGGCGGATTGTCGGGGATGGGTACGGCCTGGATCCTGCTCTAGCAGCCGAGGCCTCGGCCGATCTGCGGCCCCGGCGGCCCTGGGTCTTGGGGACGGGACGGGACGAGACGGGCTGGGCTGGGCTAGGCTGGGCGGGGTGCGGAGGTATGTGCCGCCAGTGGGAGAGTGCCCTCCCACCCAGTTCCCCGGTTCAACACCCAGCTAACCCCAATCCATGGGCCCACACCACCACGCCCACCCCTTCTGCCACCTACCTCTCCCCATCTCCTCCACTCCCAGACCCCTCCTCCCTACACGCCCACCCAAATCTCCTCTCCCTACCTGCCTCCCCCGAACCTCCTCATCCTCCCAACTCCGTCCCCCTCCTCCCTCTCCAGGTAGGGTAACAACACCCACACACTCTGTCCCTCCCCTCATTACTCACGCTATTCTATTCTCACACCCCCTTTCCCCCACCTCCTCCTCTAAGCCGTCCAGTTTACTCTCCCCGATGCCCAGCTTTCCCCCCAACCTCCACCCTGCACCAACAAGATTGTGCTCACGTCCCAACCTTCCTTCACACCCCCTTTGGGCTTATACATCCCATTATGATACCCTGTTTACTCCATTTGTCTCTGCTCCAGTCCTGCTGTTGAGTTGCCTTGGGGAGGAGTTCTGTTTTCAAGTTTGCAAAGCTGAGCGATCAGGTGAAAACATGGCTGAAGCAGTACAGTGGATTCTATTTAATTGGGACACATTAGGATTAGTACATTTTGGCCCAATTAAGTGGCTGCTCCAATCAGCCAAGGTTTCATGGAAGGAGTTAAAAAGGTATATAAAAAAGACAAGTAACACACACAAAATGCTGGAGGAACTCAGCAGGCCAGGCAGCATCTATGGAAAGGAGTACAGTTGATGTTTCGTGCCGAAACCCTTCATAAAAGGTAGATTATACTCTTCCAAAGATGCTGCCTGGCCTGCTGAGCTTCAGCATTTTGTGTGTGTTGCTCGGATTTCCAGCATCTGCAGATTTTCTTGTTTGTCATTTTAAAAACACACAAACTCATTTTAACTGAGTAATAAATTATGTATTTAAATGAAATACAGAACAAGTTAGAACACTACAAATGTTACTATAGAACTGTGTATTAGTTCCCAATAGTTATGAATGGAGGTCACTGCCATGTTCTTGTTGATTGACTGTAAAAGAACAAATCAGTGCAGTCATCAAATGGACTACCTTCATACAATGCTTTCAATGATTGCATCTTCCAAACTTTCATTTTCATTGTAACATTCAAGATGATTGTTGGTACCTTAAAATTCTTCATGATTCCTTACCTGCTAAAGCAGTGAAATCATTTCATTTTCACTCCCAGCTCTTTCTGGCATCTCCAAGCCTGAATGCTTGAAGCTGCACTGAGCAAAACAGTTCTGAATTGCCTTACTGCCAACTATCAGTGACGAAAATCACTTCATTTTGAACACAAACTCACGCTACTAACACTATTTAAGAATTGTTTGCTCTAAGCATGATATCTGTGAATGGCCACACAAGAACATGCTACTGGCGCTACTTAGAAACTGTTCGGCAACATTCTCCTGTTGGACTTAAGCAGCAGAGTATCCCAAATAAACAAAGGGAATCGTGGCTATTTTCCTGAATAGTTTATGTTCTTTAAGGTCTCAAATTATGATGTTGGAATTATGATTATGATTCCATAATTATGATTATGGAATTATGATGATGTAGCTATTAGTGAAACATGGTTGCAGGAAGGGTGTGATTGGCAACCAAATATTCCTGGATTTAGTTGCTTCAGGGGTGATAGAGTAGGAGGGGCCAGAGGAGGAGGTGTTGCATTGCTTGTCCGAGAAAATCTTATGGCGGTGCTTTGGAAGGATAGATTAGAGAGCTCCTCTAGGGAGGCTATTTGGGTGGAATTGAGGAATGGGAAAGGTGTAGTAACACTGATAGGAGTGTATTATAGGCCACCTAATGGGGAGCGTGAGTTGGAAGAGCAAATGTATAAGGAGATAGCAGATATTTGTAGTAAACACAAGGTGGTGATTGTAGGAGATTTTAATTTTCCACACATAGATTGGGAAGCTCATTCTGTAAAAGGGCTGGATGGTTTAGAGTTTGTGAAATGTGTGCAGGATAGTTTTTTGCTACAATACATAGAAGTACCGACTAGAGATGGGGCAGTGTTGGATCTCCTGTTAGGGAATGCGATAGGTCAGCTGACAGATGTATGTGTTGGGGAGCACTTCGGGTCCAGTGATCACAATAGCATTAGCTTCAATATAATTATGGAGAAGGACAGGACTGGACCTAGAGTTGAGATTTTTGATTGGAGAAAGGCTAACTTTGAGGAGATGCGAAGGGATTTAGAGAGAGTGGATTGGGTCAAGTTGTTTTATGGGAAGGATGTAATAGAGAAATGGAGGTCATTTAAGGATGAAATTATGAGGGTACAGAATCTTTATGTTCCTGTTAGGTTGAAAGGAAAGGTTAAAGGTTTGAAAGCGCCATGGTTTTCAAGGGATATTAGAAACTTGGTTCGGAAAAAGAGGGATGTCTACGATAGATATAGGCAGCATGGAGTAAAGGAATTGCTCGAGGAATATAAAGAATGTAAAAGGAATCTTAAGAAAGAGATTAGAAAAGCTAAAACAAGATACAAGTTTGGTTTGGCAAATAAGGTCGAAGTAAATCCGAAAGGTTTCTACAGTTATATTAAAAGCAAGAGGATAGTGAGGGATAAAATTGGTCCCTTAGAGAATCAGGGTGGTCAGCTATGTGTGGAGCCGAGGGAGATGGGAGAGATTTTGAATGATTTCTTCTCTTCGGTATTCACTAAGGAGAAGGATATTGAATTGTGTAAGGTGTGGGAAACAAGTAAGGAAGTTATGGAACATATGACAATTAAAGAGGTGGAAGTACTGGCGCTTTTAAGAAATTTAAAAGTGGATGAATCTCCGAGTCCTGACAGGATATTCCCCAGGACCTTGAGGGAAGTTTGTGTAGAGATAGCAGGAGCTCTGACGGAGATCTTTCAGATGTCATTAGAAACGGGGATTGTGCCGGAGGATTGGCGTATTGCTCATGTGGTTCCATTGTTTAAAAAGGGTTCTAGAAGTAAGCCTAGCAATTATAGACCTGTCAGTTTGATATCAGTGGTGGGTAAATTAATGGAAGGTATTCTTAGAGATAGTATTTATAATTATCTGGATAGATAGGATCTGATTAGGAGTAGCCAGCATGGATTTGTGCGTGGAAGGTCATGTTTGACAAACCTTATTGAATTTTTTGAAGAAGTTACGAGGAATGTTGACGAGGGTAAGGCAGTGGATGTAGTCTATATGGACTTCAGCAAGGCCTTTGACAAAGTTCCACATGGAAGGTTAGTTAAGAAGGTTCAGTCGTTAGGTATTAATGCTGGAGTAATAAAATGGATTCAACAGTGGCTAGATGGGAGATGCCAGAGAGTAGTGGTGGATAATTGTTTATCGGGATGGAGGCCGGTGACTAGCGGGGTGCCTCAGGGATCTGTTTTGGGCCCAATGTTGTTTGTAATATACATAAATTATCTGGATGATGGGGTGGTAAATTGGATTAGTAAGTATGCCAATGATACTAAGGTAGGAGGTGTTGTGGATAATGAGGTGGGTTTTCAAAGCTTGCAGGGAGATTTATGCCGGTTAGAAGAATGGGCTGAACGTTGGCAGATGGAGTTTAATGCTGAGAAGTGTGAGGTTCTACATTTTGGCAGGAATAATCCAAATAGAACATACAGGGTAAATGGTAGGGCATTGAGGAATGCAGTGGAACAGAGAAATCTAGGAATAACAGTGCATAGTTCCCTGAAGGTGGAGTCTCATGTAGATAGGGTGGTGAAGAAGGCTTTTGGAACGCTGGCCTTTATAAATCAGAGCATTGAGTACAGAAGTTGGGATGTAATGTTAAAATTGTACAAGGCATTGGTAAGGCCAAATTTGGAATATTGTGTACAGTTCTGGTCACCGAATTATAGGAAAGATATCAATAACTTAGAGAGAGTGCAGAGACGATTTACTAGGATGTTACCTGGGTTTCAGCACTTAAGTTACAGAGAAAGGTTGAACAAGTTAGGTCTCTATTCATTGGAGCGTAGAAGGTTGAGGGGGGATTTGATCGAGGTATTTAAAATGTTGAGAGGGATAGATAGAGTTGACGTGAATAGGCTGTTTCCATTGAGAGTAGGGGAGATTCAAACGAGAGGACATGATTTGAGAGTTAGGGGGCAAAAGTTTAAGGGAAACACGAGGGAGTATTTCTTTACTCAGAGAGTGATAGCTGTGTGGAATGAGCTTCCTGTAGAAGTAGTAGAGGCCAGTTCAGTTGTGTCATTTAAGGTAAAATTGGATAGGTATATGGACAGAAAAGGAGTAGAGGGTTATGGGCTGAGTGTGGGTAGGTGGGACTAGGTGAGATTAAGAGTTCGGCACGGACTAGGAGGGCCAGAATGGCTTGTTTCCGTGCTGTGATTGTTATATGAAGTAAGCAGCTATCCTAATTAACTGATGCCTGGTTAATCGAAATCCGCTGTATAATGCAGGAAAACGTGAGGTTATTTACTGCGGTTCAGGACAAAGGCACGGTGGTTTTTTTTGAATGATGAGCAATCAGGAAATGATGTTTAGAGGGATTTAGTTGTTCATGTACATGAGTTAAGCATGTTGGCTGTATTAAGGGAGTGATAGTGTTTTACAGCAATCAATAGAACTTGGCTGAGTTCATATGTGGAATATTGTGTACAATCTTTGTGTCTTTGTTTAAAAAATGGATATAGTTATCATTGAGGGTGTGTAGTGAAGATTCATCTCAGACTGGTTCCTGGGATAGTGGGATTGTATGGAGAGTGCTTGTTAGCCTACGCTTGGGCACTCTAGAGTTGAGGAAACTGAAAACTGAACTTGTTGAAATTAATGATTGTAACAGGGAGCTTACTTCCCCAATTGGAGACTCTAGAACCAGGTGTCATAGTCTTAGAATAAGTTGCAAATTCTTTAGATCTTAGATGAGAAGTTTTCCTACCCAGTGGATGGTGACTTTTTGGAATTCTGTATCATAGGCTGAAGGTTGTTCACTCTAGAAAGACATTGATAGGTTTTTGGAGGTTAAGGGAAAAGATTGCCCACGATCAGGATGAGCAGGCTAGTAAGCTAGATGGTGGACTCCTGCTCCTGTTTTCTGAAACTTGTCTGTTGATTGTTTGATGACAAAGATGAAAGGTAAACAAAGTTGTGACAAGAATTGGTGGGGAAGCTGCAGGAAAATTAAAGGTCTAGGAGATAACCACCTCTAAGAAGACCACAACTTTGTCATGGTTTGGAGGCTTGCATGCCTCAGTGAGCTGGAGAGCTCTGTTAGCTGGAGTCAGGGCTTTATGTTTTTGGTAGGGTCAAACAGGTCAAAGGGTAGAGGCCAGGCCAGGAGTGGTCCACCTTTCTTCCAGGTTTGGAAGATCAGCTCAGGGCTAGCAACCCTGACTGGTCAAACAAAACTGTTACAGAAACAGTGATGAAAAATTCTTCTACATCTTAGTGTGATGGTATTCCTGAGTCTCCGCCCGGGACTTGCATGACTGACAGTGGTGAAAACTGAGAGGAAGCTACTGGCATGATGAAGGAAGCCCTGAACACTGCCGAGACCAAGACCAGCATTGGTTTCGGAAAGACAGAGCTAGAGGACCTTCATTGCTGCCCTAAACACCAGCAGGCGCAAAACAGTACGCAAAAATAAACTGCGCTGGATTCCCATTCATACCTGCAAGTATTGTGCAAACAAAAATGCTTGAGCCATACTTTGTCTATTACTTGGGCTTTGGTGCAGTTGAAACAAAAGTAATCACCTGTCCTAGACAAGGCTAGCGTATATTGCTCCCACATGCCATTTGTTCTGCCCATCATGCCAATTGATCAACATCATCCTGTCCCTACAACTATCCTCACCATCACTAATCCAAATCTTAGACATACCTAACAAACATTAAGGGTTCAGATCACCACTGGTCACAGGCTTCCAATTGTAAAAACAGCCCTCTTCAACCATCATCATGACTCAAAAAACCTGTTTTTGTGCTAACTTGCTCTGGATTTCATGAGTTCTAACCCTGGCGATCATTTTAACTGGTGGCAGCTTATAATTTCCTGTTGTTTGTGACGTTTAATTCAAAGCCTTAAACTGTCTCAGTGTAATGTGAATTTATGTTCTCTGGATTGTTACATAGGTTCTAAGCAATGCTATGGTGAAGGTTATACTTTGGCGTAGTCAGTGTGGTTTGAGAGAGAGGACTCTATTAATGGAGCAGTAACACATAGAAGCAGGCCCTTTGGCCTACTTGGTCCATGCTGACCAAGATGCCCATGTAAGATGGTCTCAATTGCCTGTATGTGACCGATTTCTCTCTCAACCTTTCTGATCAATGTGCCTGTCGAAGTAATTTTTAAATGGTGTTATTGTACTTGCTTGAACCATTTCCCATATAGCTCATTGCATATACACACCACCTTCTGTGTGAAGCTGCCCCTTGGCTTCCTTTTAAACCTTTTCTTGTCCTACTTTAAATCCTTATGTGCTCTAGTTTTTGATTCTCTAGGGAAAAGATTGTGTGCATTCTCCCTATCTACGCTGCTAATGATTATACAGAAGGTCATTTCTGAGTTTCTTGTGCGCCAAGGGATAAAGTCTAGCCCATCCATCCTGTCCCAATGATTTAGGCCCTCACGTATTGGCAATGTTCTTTTAAATCATTTCTGCACTCTTTTCGGTTTAATTTTTTCTTTCTTATAACAGGGTGACCCAAACTGTACACAATACTCCAGATACTATCTCATTAACATCTTGTAAAGATGAGACATAACATCTCAATTTCTATAAATCAATCCTTTGACTGATGAATTCTGACTTGCCAAGCTCGCTCTTCATCACCCTGTCTATGTGTGATGCCACTTTCAGGGAACAATATACTTGTACACTTGGGTCTTTCTGTTCAACCTTTCCCAGGACCTGAAGCTGGTGGATACATTTTTTTTTATTCAATAAAATGAGACATTCTTGGGGTAAGAGGCCCGTTTGATCCAATATTACATGACATTTTTTATCCTGAAGTTCAAAGATAGTGGCAGGACAATTCCATATTTACAATGTATCTACAAGGCTTCCTTTGAATTACATATAATTTTCACACCTTTTTTGCACCCACACTCCAGACACCCAAAAATGAATGTTAATCAGCATTGTCTGGTTTTCAGATAACTGTCCATAGCTCCAGGAAACTGTTGTCCGGGACTGCATTTTAAATTTATTCTACAATCCATGTTCAGGTTTAAAGACTGGCTGCTGAAGTTAATATTTGCTATATACCCTGACTCCAGAATATGCTCGAACACTACCATTCTCTGTGAAAGTCCTATACCCTGACTCCAGAATATGCTCGAACACTACCAATCTCTGTGAAAGTCCTATATATATCCTGACTCCAGAATATGCTCGAACACTACCATTCTCTGTGAAAGTCCTATACATACCCTGACTCCAGAATATGCTCGAACACTACCATTCTCTGTGAAAGTCCTATACATACCCTGACTCCAGAATATACTCGAACGCTACCATTCTCTGTGAAAGTCCTATACATACCCTGACTCCAGAATATATTCGAACGCTACCATTCTCTGTGAAAGTCCTATACATACCCTGACTCCAGAATATGCTCGAACACTACCATTCTCTGTGAAAGTCCTATACATATCCTGACTCCAGAATATACTCGAACGCTACCATTCTCTGTGAAAGTCCTATACATACCCTGACTCCAGAATATGCTCGAACACTACCATTCTCTGTGAAAGTCCTATACCCTGACTCCAGAATATACTCGAACACTACCATTCTCTGTGAAAGTCCTATACCCTGACTCCAGAATATGCTCGAACACTACCATTCTCTGTGAAAGTCCTATACCCTGACTCCAGAATATGCTCGAACACTACCATTCTCTGTGAAAGTCCTATACCCTGACTCCAGAATATGCTCGAACACTACCATTCTCTGTGAAAGTCCTATACATACCCTGACTCCAGAATATGCTCGAACACTACCATTCTCTGTGAAAGTCCTATACCCTGAATCCAGAATATGCTCAAACACTACCATTCTCTGTGAAAGTCCTATACATACCCTGACTCCAGAATATACTCGAACACTACCATTCTCTGTGAAAGTCCTATACATACCCTGACTCCAGAATATGCTCGAACACTACCATTCTCTGTGAAAGTCCTATACATACTCTGACTCCAGAATATACTGGAACACTACCATTCTCTGTGAAGGTCCTATACCCTGACTCCAGAATATACTCGAACACTACCATTCTCTGTGAAAGTCCTATACATACCCTGACTCCAGAATATGCTCGAACACTACCATTCTCTGTGAAAGTCCTATACATACCCTGACTCCAGAATATACTTGAACACTACCATTCTCTGTGAAAGACCTATACATACCTTGACTCCAGAATATACTGGAACACTACCATTCTCTGTGAAAGTCCTATACATACCCTGACTCCAGAATATGCTCGAACACTACCATTCTCTGTGAAAGTCCTATACATACCCTGACTCCAGAATATGCTCGAACACTACCATTCTCTGTGAAAGTCCTATACATACCCTGACTCCAGAATATGCTCGAACACTACCATTCTCTGTGAAAGTCCTATACATACCCTGACTCCAGAATATACTCGAACGCTACCGTTCTCTGTGAAAGTCTTACCGTGGTTTGACTTTCCAGAGTGCAACACCTGGCACTTATCTGCATGGATTACCATTTGGCTCACTGACCTGGTTGACTTGTTCACTCTATTTTTTGATATCATGTCTGTGATGCCACCTTTTGTTTTGTTTGGGTATCCCAGTCCTCGAGCCTACCTCCCCAGCCATCCACGGTGCTCACCTCCCTCTGAATATGTTTTAACCCAGTGAGGGTGGGAGTTACTCTGGCATACACAGGACAAAGATGACCTCTGACATGAAGGAGGGGGTGAGATTCAGACAGCCTTGCTCTAGCACACACCATCTTGACTTGAATGTATGTTGCCATTCCTCATTGTCGTTGGGACCTACTGAGTCTCTTTGGAACTCCAGTTTCCAGTGATCATGAACCGATCTTAAGACCACTTCACTAATCCATCACAACTTCCGTTCTCTCAGGTTAGCTTGAGTGAGCCAGGGCTTTTCTCTGTGAAGTGGAGGATGGGAGGTGACTTGATAGAGGAGTACAAGATGAGAAAAGGCATAGATTGAGTGGATAGCCAGAGATTTTTTCTTAGGCTGGAAATGGCTAATTTGAGAGGACATACTTTTAAGATCATCAGACATAGGAGCAGAATCAGGCCATTCAGCCTATCGGATCTGCTCCGCCATTTTATCATGGCTGATTTACTATCCCTCTCAACCCCATTCTCCTGCCTTCTCCCCGTTACCTTTGACGCCCTGTTTAACCAAGAGCATATCAACCTCTGCTTTAAATATACTCAATGACTTGGCCTCTGCAGCCTTCCACGGCATTGAATTCCACAGATTCAGTGCTCCCTGGCTAAAGAAATTCCTGCTCATCTCTGTTCTAAATGGATATCCCTCTATTCTAAGGCTGTGCTATCTTGTCTAAGACCCACTATGGGAAACATCTACTCTGATAGGCCTTTCAGTATTCAGTAGGTTTCAGTGTTTGTGCTTCATCCATCACTTCACTTTACTTTGTTTAGTTTATTTATGCTAATTCAGATTCTCCTTAAGCTTCCTGCTTGTTATAAGTACTCTCTATGGCAACAGGTTCCAGATTCTCACTTTAAAAAAATGAAAATATTGGTCAACACACACAAGATGCAGGAGGACCTCAGCAGGTCAGGCATCATCAACGCAGAGGAATAAAGAGTCGACATTTTGTGCTGGGGTCGTTCATGAGAACTGGACAGGAAGGGGAAAGAAGCCCAGATATGAAGTTGGGGGTGGGGGGGAGGAAAGAGGAAGGAGCACAAGCTGGCAGATGATGGGTGAAACCAGGTGAGGGGGAAGGTAGGTGGGTTGCCGAGGGATGACGAAGTGAGAAGCTGGGAGGTGATACATGGGGTGATTGATAAGTTTGTGGCCTAAGGTAGAAGGAGTCAATTTTAGAAAACCTAGCACATTTAATTTTCAACATAGTCCCCTCCTAGATTTACACACTTAGTCCAGTGGTCGTGGAGTGCACAGATTCCTTCTTTGTAGAAGTGGTCCACAGCAGAGGTGATTGATAAGTTTGTAGCCTAAGGTAGAAGGAGATGAGCTATACAGCTCTCGTTACATACACATGCAGTTCAACTCTTTGAGTGAAAATGCAGAAAGTTTGAAGTTAATAAGTTCGTGGCCTAAGGTAGAAGGTTATCAATCACCCCATGCTGTGGACCATTTCTAGAGGTCCAAGACGCCGACTTCTACAAAGAAGGAATCCGTATGCTCCACGACCGCTGGACTAAGTGTGTAAATGTAGGAAAAATAAATGTGCTAGGTTTTCTAAAATTGACTCCCTTTACCTTAGGCCATGAACTTATCAATCACCCCTCGTATATAGACAAGGTAAAGGGCTGGAGAAGAAGTAATGTGATAGGAAAGGGGAGTGAACTGGGAGGAAGGGGAGGGGCAGCAGAAGGAGGTGATAGGCAGGGGAGCCAGAATGGGCAATGGAAAAAGAACGAAGAGGGAGGGGTTCAAAATTATGAAGTTAGAGAATCAGTGTTTATGCCCACAAGTTGGAGGCTACACAGACGGAATATGAGGGTGTGGCTCCTCCAACCTGAGAGTGACCTTGTTGTATCAGTAGAGGAGGCCGTGGAGAAACGGTGTTGGATAGACTGTTGAGTCTGAAGGCTGGTAAGTCCCCGGGACCTGATGGTCTGCATCCCAGGATACTTAAAGAGGTGGCTCGAGAAATTGTGGACGCATTGGTAATCATTTTCCAATGTTCTATAGATTCAGGAACAGTTCCTGCTGATTGGAGAGTGGCTAATGTTGTCCCACTTTTCAAGAAAGGAGGGAGAGAGAAAACAGGGAATTATAGACTGGTTAGCCTGACGTCAGTGGTGGGAAAGATGCTGGAGTCAATTATAAAAGAGGAAATTACGACACATTTGGATAGCAGTAGAAGGATCAGTCTGAGTCAGCATGGATTTATGAAGGGAAAATCATGCTTGACTAATCTGGAGTTTTTTGAGAATGTAACTATGAAAATGGACAAGGGAGAGCCAGTGGATGTAGTGTACCTGGACTTCCAGAAAGCTTTTGATAAAGTCCCACATAGGAGATTAGTGGGCAAAATTAGGGCACATGGTATTGGGGGCAGAGTACTGACATGGATTGAAAATTGGCTGGCTGACAGGAAACAAAGAGTAGTGATTAACGGGTCCCTTTCGGAATGGCAGGCTGTGACCAGTGGGGTACCGCAAGGTTTGGTGCTGGGACCGCAGCTGTTTACAATATACATTAATGATTTAGATGAAGGGATTAAAAGTAACATTAGCAAATTTGCTGATGACACAAAGCTGGGTGGCAGTGTGAAATGTCAGGAGGATGTTATGAGAATGCAGGGTGACTTGGACAGGTTGGGTGAGTGGGCAAATGTATGGCAGATGCAGTTTAACATGGATAAATGTGAGGTTATCCACTTTGGTGGCAAGAACAGGAAGGTAGATTACTATCTAAATGGAGTCAAGTTAGGAAAAGGGGAAGTACAACGAGATCTAGGTGTTCTTGTACATCAGTCAATGAAAGCAAGCATGCAGGTACAGCAGGCAGTGAAGAAAGCTAATGGCATGCTGGTTTTTATAACAAGAGGAATTGAGTATAGGAGTAAAGAGGTCCTTCTGCAGCTGTACAGGGCCCTGGTAAGACCCCACCTGGAGTATTGTGTGCAGTTTTGGTCTCCAAATTTGAGGAAGGACATTCTTGTTATTGAGGGAGTGCAGCGTAGGTTCACAAGGTTAATTCCCGGAATGGCGGAACTGTCATATGTTGAAAGATTGGAGCGACTGGGCTTGTATACACTGGAGTTTAGAAGGATGAGAGGGGATCTGATTGAAACATATAAGATTATTAAGGGATTGGACACACTGGAGGCAGGAAGCATGTTCCCGCTGATGGGTGAGTCCAGAACTAGAGGCCACAGTTTAAGAATAAGGGGTAGGCCATTTAGAACTGAGATGCGGAAAAACTTTTTCACCCAGAGAGTGGTGGGTATGTGGAATGCTGTGCCCCAGAAGGCAGTGGAGGCCAAGTCTCTGGATGCATTCAAGAGAGAGTTAGATAGAGCTCTTATAGATAGCGGGGTCAAGGGATATGGGGAGAGGGCAGGAACGGGGTACTGATTGTGTATGATCACAGTGAATGGCGGTGCTGCTAGATGGCTGAATGGCCTACTCCTGCACCTACTGTCTATTGTCTATTGACACGTCATAATTGGAATGGGAAGTCAAATTGAAGTGGGTGGCCACCGGGTTGGGCGGCGTCTGTGGAAAGAATGTCAGTTAATGCTTCACCGGAGTTGAGCATAAGTGAGGCAGAGAGAGTGAGGATGTGATGGTTAGAACAAAGACATTGTTCTAATAGAGTGAGAGTGTTAGGGGCAGGTAGAGCGCCACAGTCGCGTGGTGGTTAGTGTGACGCTGTTACAGCTCAGGGTGTTCTGGAGTTCAGAGTTCAACTCTGGTGCTGCTCTGGTAAGGAGTCTCTGTGCATCTACCCTGTGGAATGCCTGGCTTTCCCCGGCTGCTCCGGTTTTCTCCCATGATCCAGAGATGGACTGGGTAGGCTAATTGGTCTTTGTAAATTGTCCCCTGATTATAGGTCAGGGGTAATCGGACTTGTGGGGTTTCTGGGTCAGCATGGCTCGAATGGCTGTGCTGTATCGCTAAATAAAATTTTTTAAAAATTAGTGCCCTTACGGCGTGCCCCCTTTGATAAAATTAGAACGGCTTGGGAGCTTGACTTAAACATTTCTTTATCTGATGCGGTTTGGGACTCAATTCTCAAGTCAGTTAATTCAACCTCTCTTTGTGCTCACCACTGTCTTTTACAGTTTAAGATTGTACATAGGGCTCACATGTCCAAATCTAAATTGTCCTGATTTTACCCTAACATTAGTCCTGTCTGTGATAAGTGCAAAAGTGGCGAGGCTTCTCTTATTCATATGTACTGGGCCTGTCCTAGTCTAGAGTAATTTTGGAGGGAGGTTTTCCTAACCTTATCCCATATTCTTAATTGCCACTTAGAACCTAACCCTCTGATTGCTCTTTTTGGTTCCTTGGGTGAGGCGGATATACATTTGAGTCCGACTAAACGTCGAACATTATCTTTTGCTTCTCTTCTGGCTAGACGTTTAATTTTTCTTAGGTGGAGAGATGTTGCCCCGCCCACGCATGCTCAATGGCTTAGTGATATTATGTCCTGTTTAGACCTTGAAAAAATTCACTACTCACTTTGGACATAAAGTTTCATAAGGTGTGGGGACCTTTTCTTGAATATTTTCATGACTTTTCTGTAGATTAAGTTTTTTTTCAGTCCCTTACTTTCAGCTTTCTTTTTCCTTGGTAGTAGGCATTATTATATTTTGTTCTTATTTTCATTTACAGTTTCGGGGGTTTGAATGCTCCGATTTATATTTCCTACATCTTGCAGTGGTTGATCTGGAGTTTTTTTTTCTGTGGGGAGGGTGGATACTAACTCTACATGACTTTACTTTGGGTGCTTTTTCATCATTATTTTGAACCATATTATTACTGTATGTATATCTTGCAGTGTATTAATCTCTTATTTTGTAGTTGGGTTTTTGTTGTAGTAATTGTAGAAATGTATAAAAAAAATCAATTTAAAAAAATTAGATTAACTTCCTTTGTCTGATGTGTTGCAAATGGTAAGATTGTGGGACATGACCAGCAGGCCAATCTGCACAGAGAGAAAAAAAAGAATTTAAGGAATAAATGAGTCAAAGTAATGTTAGGCGACAATATCTAGATCTTAATGGAAAGGAAATGTGAGAATCTGAGGTTAGAGGTTTGAATATTGAGTCCAGAAGGCTGCAGTGTACCCAGATAGAAGATGTTTGGCCTGGTTTTAACAGTGCAAGACGCAGCAGAGGGAAAGGCTGGAGTGGTATAGTGAATTAAAATAGAAAATTCGCACTATCCTGTGTAAGGAGCCACTTGAGTAAGGGAGGATTCCCTGAATTCCTTATTCAATTCAATGATGACTCTCATATTAATGGCCCCTTAGAACAGCTTTCCGTGTTAACCCTTTCAAACCCAGTTGTAATTGTAGATCGCTGTCTGGCCACCTCTTGGTCTGGGAAAGAAGCCTGGTCATCCCTGACATGCTTATCCTCTCCAGTTGGTGTCCTTGTGACCTTGTTTTGCTGCTTCTCCCCTCAGGAGGAATTTATGAGTTCACGTTGTACAGTTAGTCACTCTACCGTTGGTGTGTCTCAGGGTAATTTCCTCACTGCCTGGGATGGGCACTCTCAGACACATGGATGATTCCATGCTGGGAGCTGCTATCATGGTCCTCTTTCAGCTGTGGAGAGTAACTGGAACCCCAGCTCTTTCCTGCCATCAGCCCAGAGTTCAGGAAAAGATAGTATGGCTGTTTTTAAACTTCCCTTTACTTCATACCCCAGTCTTGGTGAGAAGAGGCTGCTCATGCATCTTTAAATGACCATTTGAGGCCTGACAAGACTGTTGGGTATTGATTATTATTGTCACATATACTGCGATACAGTGAAATGCTGTGTTGGCACCGGAATGTGTGGCATATGTGTTGGTTATTAATGCAAGTGATGCATTTCACTGTACGTTTTGATGTACACATGATAAATAAACTTGAATGTTGAATCCTGAAAAGCGTGTTTTGAATACTGTTCATACAGACCCAATGAAATGGAATAGGGTGAAGCAGTAACAGTGCTGAGCGAGTGTAAAAGGTACTGAAGGAGTGCAGTGCAGGTCAGTGGTAATGTGTAAGATCATAACGAGGTATGTTGTGAGGTCAGGACTCCAGCTTATGGTACAAGAGGTCTGCTCAAGAATCTGATAACAATGAGTTAGGCTCCCCTTGAGCCTGGTGGTACACACTTTCAGGGGAGAAGAGAGCATGACCAGGGTGGTGGGTCTTTGATTATGCTGGTTGCTTTACTGTGGTAGTGAGAAGTGTAGACAGAGTCCATGGAGGCGAGGCTGTTTTCCCGTGATGTACTGTGCTGTTGTTTTATTAGAAAGCTCCAGTTGCCTCGGTGAGGTCTGATTCATATTTCATACTGAATATTTGGGAGTCATTTTGTACTGTGAGTAAGGCTGTTGTGCATAGTGGTTGAGTCATATGCCACGATGACATCTTACCTCATACCCCCAATCCAATTGCAGTGTTTTAATATTTGCAGGGCTATCATAGTTTACAAACTGCATGATGTCTCCTGTAATTCTACACAATTGGGTCTTTCCTGCAGCTCTGCTCATTGGTTTGGCACTGATGTGTGTGATGCTCTTTGTTCCGTGACTAGATTGGGATAAGTGTTTGGCCATTCCCTCTTTGAGCCTTTTACCATTCAGCATAGTGGTTAAATCCCGCAGAGCCCTGGACCACAAACCGGGGCATGGACAGTAAAGCTGCTGTGACACAGCTCCACTGGCTTGGGTTCAGTCCTGACTGCCAGTGCTGTTTACATGAAGTTTGCAAATTTTCCCTGTGACAGTGGGGGCTTTTTCTGGGTCTTCTGTTTTCCTTGTGCAGGTTGAGCATTAATTGGCTTCTCTAATGATCTCGAGTGTGTAGGTGGGTGTTAGAAATGGGGGTATTCACATTCAGATTTATTTATCACAGGTACAGTGAAATGCTATTGTTTGTGTTAACACCCGGGGGGCAGCCCACAAGTGTCACCACACATTCCGCTTGCCCACCATGTTCAACACAACAAACAATGACATTGAAACAAGCTCCTTACCTCCCTCCCACCCACACACAGACAGCTCCACGACAGGCCTCCAAGCTGTGTCCACTGGGCTTGGCTTTAGACCACTGACTGAGCTCTGGGCTCAGATTGCTGGTGTTGACTCCTGGACTGGCCAGCGAGGGGACAGAACAGGCAAGCTCCAGCCTCGAACATTGAACATGCCCGACAGGGTTGTGTGGCCTTCGGATGCAGATCATCACCCGTCCACGTGGACTTCAAACACAGAACGCAGAGTGGAGGCCTGACGCAGCCCTGTCCCAAAATCCTAACCTGACCTCTAACTTCCCTCTCTGTCCCTTAAACCATCCGAAAGTATGTAAACCTAGGACTGCTGTGCTATGGAAGTGCAGTGTTTCAGAAACAGACAAACTAAGGCTGTGCCTGTTGCTTTTTAAAGAAGGACACCTTGGTTCTCTCCAGTGTCATAGACAGTGCCACTCAACACGTGCCTTGGAATGTTCTGTGTTAATGCAGGAGTGCAGTGGAACCTCAGATTAATGTTAAATCTGAAGGACTACAGGGCTTCCTCCTCAAAGTGTCAAACTAGCTGATAAAAGTTATTTTGGTAGGGGTTTACAGTGACATTGATAGATCAATAAAACAAATGTGATTACATTTCATAAATACAAATTCTACAGATGCTGAAAATCCAGAGTAACACAGACAAAATGTTGGAGGAACTCAACAGGTCAGGCAGCATCCATGGAGAGGAATAAACAGTTGACATTTTGGACCAAGACCCTTCATTAGGAGGGTTACAGTTTCCAAGCACAGCTTAAAGAATGACGATAAAGTCCAGTTCACTTGAGAATATGTTAGAATTACTTTCTAATAAACTTCCAGGAGTTCCTTTGAATGCATTGAGGTTGACATGTACTACCTTTTCTTTATCCTTTGTGGATGTGACTGTCGCTGTTTAAAGTCAGTGTTTTTCATCTTTCTCAGTAACAACTTGCTTAGCCTTTCAGTTGTTACGAACCCCGTAACTGGGTCACTTACCAGCAAAGATAGAGAGGTCCGTTGAAGTCTGATGGTACTATTTTTAACAGTATTTATTGGTAAAAATACACAAAAATAATATCAATGCAAACATACAGATAATATACGTCGTCAATACTAAATCTAAAGCGCGGGTATAATAATAATCAATAAGAAATAGCTCTATCGTTGTCTAAGGGATAATGTATTGTCCGATGGAAATATAAAAGTCACTCAGTTCATTCAGTTCATACATGCTTCAGCCTTTGGGGACCGCTGGGTTTTCAATTGTTGACGAGAGAGAGAGAGGTTTTGAGAATAGAAACTTGCCAGCTTTCCTTTATCCGCTCTTGATCCGTATTCGTCCTTTAGCGAGGCCGTTCCGTGGAGGACTTGTCATCCGGGCAAGGATGGACATACACACAAGCCTCCACTGGTCTCATACGTTTCTCCTGGTGTGTCTAAAGGGGTTGTTCCCCAGACCCTCTTTTATCCTTACTCACGGGGTCTCAGATGTCAATCAGGTTGGGATGATGCCATCTCTCAACCAGCCCACTCTGGTCATCTCCTGAGGGCTTCAATGAATAGTACAGTACTCAATATACAATTCCGTCTCCAAGAGACAATAGCCGTTATCAATGGTTCCGCCTTACGGAGGCCAGGACACATTCCAAACCCTGTGTATTCTGGATGTCTCTCTCTCATTTCCTGGGTCCCAGACCCAAATTAATAGCGATCTTGCGATTCTCAAAAAGGAGGGGACTACTTTGTACCCTTCGGCCCCTCAGAGTTGTGGCACATTCGTAACACAGTTGTTATGATACCAGCCCCCTCCTTTGCGAGAATCGCAAGAGCCCTAGTGAGGGGGGGGGGGTCAATGACCCAAGAGAGAGAGAGACGTGCTGAACAGCCACAGGAAATGGGAGAGAGAGGGAGACGTGCTGAAGACCACGTTCCACCGGGAAGCAGAATAAAGCGACCCTGGCTATTGTCTCATGAAGACCACGTGTAAAGCCCTCGGGCAAAGTGGGCTGGTTGAGAGAGAGATTGACACCTGCGATCTCGTGAGGAAGTATAAAGGAGGGTCTGGGGGGGGGACGACCCTTTCAGACGCACCAAGGAGACACGATAGCGATCCCGTCGTAGCGGGAAGCCATTTTGAAGGAAGCCACGTGCGTTAGATTCCGAATCGGGAGTCTGTGGCTGGAATCACGGACAATCGCTTTTAACTAACAACAGGAAAGCCTGCTCTCCTGATTCCACCGCGTTGCTTCGGAAGGACCTGGGCAAGTGTTCCTTTTCTCACCAACCTCTCTCTCTCCAATACGGGCAACTCAGCGGTTCCCAGGAGGCTGAAGCCTGTCGACTTTTTGAATGACTGTTATATTTTTCCAAATGGACAAGATATTATCCCCCTAGACAACGATAGAGCTTATTTCTGATTGATCATTACTATACCTGCACTTTAGATTGAGTATTGACGACTTATGGTATCTGATTGTTTGTATTAACCTTCCTTTTGTGCCCCTTTATAAATAAAAACGGTTTAAAAATAGTACCATCAGACTTCAGTGGACCTCTCTATCTTTGCTGGTAAGTGATCCAGTTACGGGATACGTAACACAGTGAACAGTAAAATCTAAGGGTCACACCCTGTGGCTGTGTGTTCCAGATTCCATGCACTCTTGGTTGAACAAATTTTTCTCAGGCGATGGGCGGGCAAGGAGATGAGGTGAGGGTGGGACAAGGGGTTGGGAAATGGAGAAGGGAGAGGTGTTTGGGGGGCATTCCTGGCAGTTTGAGAAATCAATGTTCATGCCACAGGTTGGAGGCCACCCAAACAGAATATAATGTGGTGTTCCTCCAACCTGAGTGTGACTTCATCATGACAGTAACATGGCTAGATATAATGGAATGGGAAGTGGAATTAAAGGTCATCCAGCATCAACGCTGTCCATTTCACACACATCTACTCTTACCCCATCCTCCTGCCACCCCACCAGCCTCCATATCCAAATTCTCTGAAACTTCTGCCACCTCCTACGGGATCCCACCACCAAGCACATCTTTCCCTCCCCTGCCCTCCACTTTTTGCTTTCTGTAGGGATTGATCCCTACACAACTTCCTTGTCTGTTCATCCCTCCCCACCGATCTTCCTCCTGGCACTTATCCTTGCAAGTGGAACAAGCAAAATCTCCAGTGTTCTCAGTCTATTCAGCTTCTCCTCTTCCCATCTTCCCTAAAGAGTGGTGACAGGAGCTATGCACAGGCTCCAGCTGAAACCCAACTAGTGTTTTGTATCAGCAGATGCTGGAAATTCAAATAACAACACACACAAAATGCTGGTGGATCACAGCAGGCCAGGCAGCATCTATAGGAGAAGTACTATACGGTCGACGTTTCGGGCCGAGACCCTTCGTCAGTGTTTTGTATAGTTGTACTATAATCTCCCCGCTCTTACACTCTAAGTGAGCTGTGTGTTTGACCTTTGGGTTTGGTGGGAGCTGAGGCAACGCTTGTACCCTGATGGTCCCCTTGAAACAGACTGTATGGAGAAGAGGGAGCTTTCACCAATAGATCTGTCTGGTTGTTTACTGAGTTACTCACACGTGAATCACCTCCAGCTCTGGTTGGCCTGAATCTCTTTCCTTTTCTTGCAGACGTCTCTTGCTTCTTCAGGATCTGAACCAGATACCTCAGTAACAGCATCACCCGCTGTAGAAGTTAACAATGAAGGTGGTTCAGAGGTACGTAACCCCAAAACATGATGCTCTGATCTTCAGGAGTCAGTTATCATCATTGTTGCTTTTTATTTGTTTACTTAGAGATACAGCGTGAAACAGGTCTTTCTGGCCCAACAACCCACCTAGTTAACCCTAGTTTAAGCACAGGGCTAGTTAACCCTAGCCTAAGCACAGGGCTAGTTAACCCTAAGCCTAATCACAGGGCTATTTACAATGACCAATTAACCTACTAACATCTTTGGACTGTGGGAGAAAACTGGACACCCAGAGAAAACCCATGCACTTGGGAAGAATTCTACAGGGAGCAGAGGAAGCTGATAAATCGCCATAGTCCATAATGTACCTGCAAACTCAGAATGGAGAGAGAGAAATGACCAGTGTTCTGGGCAATGTTTGCCCAAGGCTGTGGAATGTATAGATTTGTTCAAATGTCTCATTTACTTGTACCGACAGTGAGGAAAGAGAATCCCGTCAGTATCAAAACCACTGGGCCTTCAGTCTTTGGAGTAAAGTGCAATTATTCAAAGGAACAGCTAAAAAGTTACTGTCAAATTAACAGACAGATTTGAAATTGATGCACAAGAACAAACCTAGTATCCAAACCATTATTGACAAACTAGCACATTATTATCTTGTCACCTTCTGCAGTACTTTGAACACAATGACAGGGTCAGGAACTGTAACATTGAAGAAATTGTAAGTTAGTCCTCAAAATGGTGCTGTCTGTACTGTTTTTGTGAATAGAATAGTTGACGTGCTTTCAACACATTAGCTGTATGTCAGGATGTGAAATATCTTGCTGGGAAATGAAATGCTGAACAATTTGTGGAACTTTTACAGGTTATATCAATAAGTGGAAGAATTATTACTGACCTAGTAACAAGGAAAAGCAGGGAATTAGCTTAATCAGAAAGGTTAGATTATAATGAAGTTCTTTACTGTCATAAGACTATAAAATGTGGACTCTCAAAAGTCAAAGTCTAAGATTGCATGTATTTGAAGTGAGATTTTATTGTAAGATCTATTGGGTTTTGTATCTGAAAAGGAAATTGAACAAAGATAAGCAGCAAGAAGGTAATTCTAGTTGGAAATGAGACAAGGAGACTGCAGTGATTTGTCCAGATAATCAGAAGAGCAGCTTTTAAACAAAACTTCAGGGTGTGGTTGAGAGGAAGCAAAGATGGAGATCGGGTACGTTGGAGCCTATGAATGGCAGAGGACCTGAGGCATCTGATAATCACATTGATCATAATGATAAGAATTAGTTAGGATAGCCTGCCCTGGTCTTCCCCCTTTCTCCAACACACGATTGACAGTCTTCACACATACAACACAGGACCAGAGAAGGTCTCTTCCACCCATCCACAGAGTTCTGGCTGATTTGTACCTCAACTGCATTTACTTGTCTTCCACCCATATTCTTAGATATCCTTACCTGCCCAAGATCTAAGCTTGAGATTTGCTGCTGACCCATTGAACTCGCATCCTTTTTGGTTTTCAATGCTTTCATGTTTTTGCCACTCTTTGGAAGAACACGCTTCCTGAATTCACTTCAGCATGTCGGACGCTAATTTTACATTAATGTCTCCTAGTGCCTTCAAGTGCACTTCCCAGAAAAAGATGATATCTCAGTCCTTCCAATTATTTTAAGGTTATTTTACTACTTTTTTTCTATTGACACAGTAACCTTGATGTTTTCAGTTTATCAGAAATCCAAGGAATGAGTGGAATAAAGAGGAGGCGGCTATAATTGAGAATTATTGCTAAGAATTAATGAAATTTCTTTGCAGTTGAAAGCTTCCATCTGCTACTAAAGTAAAACTAATGGAATATTGCACAATTGTGGGATATCACTGAGCATAACTCCATGCAAGGGATCTTCAAATTACTTAAATCAAGCTGTAATGAGGACAGCAAATAAAAGATGTGCTGCTGTTTTCTTCAACCAGTGATGATAAAACTCATCCTTTGAAACCACTTTTAGTGGATTTTTGAAGTTCAATCTAACTGTTCTGCATGTTGAAATATTCTCCATGTTTTTTTGTGTGTGTGTATATGTCTTGCTTTCACAGCCATGGTGAAATTGGACCTATTCGTGCTTGACCCTGCTCATAATAAGAGTTGTAATTCTGAAAGTTAACACTCTTTCCAGGGGTTCATCTGTCCCATCTGTATGCAATCGTATCTAACGCCAGCTGAGCTGTTTGAGCATGATCGGAACGAGCACACTGTGGCAGACAGGGCGAAGCAGGAGCAGCTTAATCCAGAGACGGCCATTAGTGTGGGTTGCTCTTTGTTTGAATACTCTCTGGGTGGGTGTGTGTAGTGGTGGTGGATTTTCATTCTAACGTGAAACTAGTCTTGATTTTTGCTTTTTTTTCCCCCTGTAGTAGCAGTGGGCTGGCCTTTCCCTGTTCTTTTATGCCAGCATGGCTGTACATTGAGTTTGTCTACTATTGCACAGCCTCTTTGTCACTACTGGATGAGTCACTTACTAATCGGTGCACAGGAGACTTTCTGGGGTTTCTCACCGGAGGATTGTGCTCTGCCATAGTGTTTAATGCAGCGGGACCTGGCTTTGCTTCCATTGTCACTTGCATGGCAGCCTCTGACATTTGCCCACTGAGGTGAAGTGCACCTTTCTCTTGACAATAGTGTGGATAGTAGTGATAGTTTTGTGCTTTGGGACAACACAAAGGATAGTGAAATATTTCACTATTTTGAAAGACGGAGTTTAGAGTTGAACAGTAAGAAGTGGTAGATGGTCTGTGATAATATCCAGATAAATACACCCAGTGGTCAAGCCCCTTTCTTTCTCCCTCGGCCTCCCATCCCATGATCCTTTCCAGCTCTGCATCCCTTTTGCCTATCACCTTTCCAGCTCTCAGCTTCACTCCACCCCCTCCTGTCTTCTCCTATTATTTCACATTTCCCCCTCCTACTTTCAAATCTCTTGCTATCTTTTCTTTCAGTTAGTCCTGACGAAGGGTCTCGGCCTGAAACATCGACTGCACTTCTTCCTATAGATGCTGCCTGGCCTGCTGCGTTCCACTAGCATTTTGTGTGTGTAAACTGAGGCACAAAGAGATTTGGGAGTCCTTGTGCAGGATTCCTTAAAAGTTAATTTGCAGGTTGGGTCTGTGGCGAGTAAGGCAAGTATAATGTTAGCATTCATTTCAAGAGGACTAGAATATAAAGTCAAGGATGTGATGTTGAGATTTGAAGTATTGTGAGCAGTTTAGGCCCCTTATCTTAGAAAGGATGTGCTGAAACTGGAGAGGGTTCAAAGGAGGTTCATGAAAATGATTCCAGGATTGAATGACTTGTCATATGAAGAGCATTTTGATGGCTCTGGGACTGTCTTCACTAGAATTCAGAAGAATGAGGGGTCACCTCATCAAACCTATCAAGTGGTGAAAGGCCTTGATAGGGTGGATGAGAAAGTCAAAGACCAAAGGACACGTCCTCAGAATTGAGGGGCCTCCTTTTAGAACAGAGATGAAGAGGAATTTCTTTAGCCTGAGAGTGATGAATCTGTGGAATTCTTTGCCAGAGGCACGTGTGAGGGCCAAGTCTTTATGTATGTTTAAGGCAGAACTCGATAGATTCTTGATTGGTCAGAGCATGAAGGGATACAGGGGGCAGGCAGGAGATTTTGCTCCAGATTTCAGTGTCTGTACAGTCTGGATGAGAATCCCGTGGTGAAGGGGATGTAGATGGAGAAGAATTCTTGCTTGACACAGTGTTTACAAACAAGAGAAAATCAGCAGATGCTGGAAATCTGAGCAACACACACAAAATGGCCAGGCAGCATCTATGGAAAAGAGTACAGTCGATGTTTTGGGTTGAAATCCTTCAGCATTTTGTGTGTGTTTTGTACTTTTGTGGTTAGGAAGGAAATAACTGCTTCCATCTCTTCATTCAGGAATTGAAACTTTTGGAATTTGTTTCATTAATGGTTGAGCAGAAGTTTTGCCATTAACTGGTGATGTCAGTACTCTCCACATTTCTGACCTTCAGTGGACCTGAAGCATCATTGCTAGTCAGTCACTAATCCACTTTTAAAAGGAGTCTTGTTGCCATGGCACTCAAGCTGTGGTTTTTCACTTCTGGTTTTCTTCATGGTAGGAAGGAACAGGAACTAAAAAAAACATGGATGCAGACAGAGGAATGAGATCAAACCATTCAGTACCTCATGTCTGTTGTCCATCAGTAACTGGCATCTATGAAGTTGCAACGCAAGCTCGTTCTACTTTATTATTATCTGTGCACAGGGAGGAGATGCCTGCCTGTTGTGTAGGGGTTGTGTTAAGGAAAGCTTTGTTCTATACTAATTAAAGTTTTAAACAACGAGGAGTGATTTTATTGAAACATACCTAATTCTGATGGGTTTTGACAAGGTAAATGGTGAAAGATTCCTTCCTCAGCTCTTCACCTCTTCCAACTTTTATCTCTCAGCTTTTACTTCAGCTCCCTAGCCCTCTCACCTGGTTTCACCCATCACCTGCCAGTTTGTACTCCTTCCCCTCACCCTACCTTCGTATTCTGGCTTCTCCCCCTTCCTTTCCAGTCCTGATGAAGGGTACTTGCCGGTTTATTCCCCTCCATACATGCTGCCTGAGCTGCTGAGGTCCTTCAGCATTTTGTGTGTGTTGCTGTGGATTTCCAGCACCAGCACAATCACAATCTCTTATGGTTATGGTAAGATGTTTCTCCTGGTGGGAGAATTGTGAGTTGCATTTTCAGAATAAATGGCCATGACAAGTTATTTGATCTGAGGATCACTCTTGATTTATGCTTTGCATTCAGTCCTTAAATTCTGTACTTAAAGAGAAGCTTCCACAAAGTCAAAGTTGAGTTATTGCCATCTGCAGAAATACATGTATGCATAGGTGCATTGAAAATTATATTTGCATCAGCACCACAGGCACCTGTATCAGAAAAGCAGCATTCATAAGAAATCATAAGCCTGAATTATACATACCTTTTACAAGAAAGAACTCAATTAGAACAAATATCCATTGTGATTAGAGTGTTGCTATACTGTAGTGATCAGGTTATGCCAGTTGATTTAAAAACCAAATGGTTGAAGGGAAACAGATGTTTTTGGACTTTGTGGCTTCAAGGGTTCTATGGACAGACAGTTACTATTGTGACTGGGTCAGTCTAATGAGACTTCTGTTACTTTGGAATAATGTCAAAGTTGAAAGCAAATTTATTATCAAAGTACCTGCATGTCACCTTATGTTACCTTGAGATTCATTTTCTCGCAGGCATTTACAGGAAAATAAAGAAATATAATATAATTTATGAAAAGGTATACATAAAAGACTAACAACCAATGTGCAAAAGAAGACAAACTGCAAGTAAAAAATAATAAGTAAGTAGAGTTATTGAGAAGATGAGTTGCAGAGTCCTAGAAGGAGAGTCGAGATCATGGAATCAGTTCAGCATTGAGGTGGGTGAAGTTATCCATGACAGTTCAGGAGCCTGATGATTGTCGGGTAGTAACTTTTACTGAACCTGGTGGAGTAGGACAAGGCTCTTGTACCTCCATAACAGTGGCAAGTTCGATAGATCTGGGCAGTTGCTTTAAATTTATAAACTTTATCCTTAGCAGTAAGATGGGTGCACAGTAACTGAAAGACAGCCAAACCAAGAGGCAGTGGGGAATGTGAGGATGCTGGGGCTGCTTCCCAACAGGGCCATTTGTCAGGAAATAGAACATGGTGGGGGGGGGGGGTGGTGAGTGTAGTTTAGGGGAGAGCTAATGAAAAGAGTAGGCTGGCCAGAGATTAGCCCTTGTCCACACGCGGCATGGAACATCCTGCTGCTTCTGCAACATTCAATGCTGTCGTGAGACTGTCTTAATTCTCCTGTCTGCCCAGTGACTTCATGAGCTTGGCTTGATTTGTTTGTCCACGCATCCTTGTGCTGTGCGGCATGTTTCCTTGCTTCCAATTCCCAACCACGGCTCACGGGAGTGTACGCAAAGACTCTGATTTGTTCTGTGCCCACTTTGACTTCACAGGGTTTTATTTGCCCACTGTGTATGAAGTCCCATGCTTCAGCCGAGGATCTCTTCAAACACTATGAGGTGTTTCACGATCCGGGGAATGACTCTGGCCCCAGGTAGGAACAAACAAATTTGCCAAGCTTCATTTATTTACTGTAAGAGTTGTCCCAATAAATTGGTTTGGTCGTTTTCAAGGTTTCTCAAGACATTTTGAGTTAATTTTACTGTTGAGTTCAAAAGTAATATCTGTATTATTGATGCCAGTCTATAAGGAAACATGCTTCCCCTGGGTTTCTATAAATTAATATAAAGATAGATTGGAATCCAGTTGATTGGGACACATTGGGACCCAATTAATCAGCTTCCCCAATTAGCTGAAGTTTCATGGAAAAAATGAAAAAGGTATAAAAAGACAAACTATATCAAAATTATGCATTTAAATGAAATAAAGAACAAATTAGAACACTACCAGTACTACTGCAGTGCTATAAAACTGTATTAGTTGCTAATATTTGTCAAGAAAAGAATTAATCCAGTGTACGCTGCTATTCCGCCAAATAAGCAGCTGCCCTGATCAACTGATGGCCCAGTTAACCGGACTCCACTGTGTATGCAGTTCATTCTCGTCTGGGCAGTTGACACCTTATTCATGAACTTGGTTTCAGTTGGTCTAGATTCCTGGAATCCAGTGGTAATTATTTCCAAAGATGAAACCCTTAATTGGTCTGGGTTTACTTTATGTATTATCCTGCATGGAATGAAGAAGGTGAGTGTTCAGGGACACAACACCACCATTACGTGGGACAGGTTGATAAGCTCTGAGAAAAAGACCTGCTTCTTGGACTCTTTTAGTCCCACCATGGTTGACAGATTAACCTGCTTCAGAGGTATACAAAGTACATTTATTATTGAAATACACATGCCACCAGGACGTTCATTTTCTTGCAATCATTTACAGGAAAATAAAGAAATACAATAGAATCTATTAACAAAAATATACATAAACAAAGACTGACAATCAATGTGCAAAAGAAGACAAATTATACAAATAAAAAAATAAATAATACTGTAGACTTCTTAAAAGTGAGTCAGTTGTGGAATCGGTTCAGAGTTTTGGTGAGTGAAGTTATCCACGCTGGTTCAGGAGCCTGATGGTTGTAGGGTAATAACTGTTTCTGAACCTGGTGGTGTGGGATCTAAGACTCCTGTACCTCCTGCCCGATTTTAATAGCGAAAAGAGAGCATGGCCTGGATGGTGGCGGTCCTTGATGATGGATGCTGTTTCTTGTAGCAATGTTTCATGTAAATTTGCTTAATAGTGGGGAGGGTTTTGCCTGTGATGGACTGGGCTGTATCCACCAGTTTTCTGTAGTCTTTTCTGTTCCTGGCTATTGGTGTATGATACTCTCCACTGTGCATCGATAAAACTTAACATGCAGAATTCAGGCAAGTTTCTAAGAATGTAGAAGTGCTGTTGTGCCTTCTTTGTGATGGTACCTGCATGCCAGATCCTCTGATATGATAACGCCAAGGAATTTAAAGTTACTAACACTCTCTACCTCCGATGCTCTAGTGAGTATTGGCTCATTGACCTCTGGCTTTTTCCTCCTGTAGTCGATAATCAGCTCTTTAGTTTCACTGATGTTGTTGTGGTACCTTTCAACCAGATTCTTAAAATTCCTCCCATATGCTGATTTGTCATTAACTTGGATTTGTCAACAACAGTGGTGTTGGCAGCAGACTTAAATATGGCATTGTAGTACACCATATGGGCTTAAGTCTGTGGGGCTTGAGTGCAGAATCTTAGGGAGGCTTGGAGACCTAGTGTGGGTGAATATACAAGATCTCTCGACACTATTTCAAAGCCGTGCAGGGGGCTTCCTTGAATTGTTGATAGATAAAATAACATATCTTGTCTTATGTGGGATATGGCTTTGCGTAATATAGTGCTGTGTTCCATTAGTAATTACACTTGGAAAGGCATCTTGCTGGTTATCAAAGACTTGGTGGCCTGAGACCTTGAAAAGTGCTATTTGAGTGTTGGTAGGTCTGTTTCTTAAATTAGTACTGCACAGATCAATTGCCGGTGGCTATCTAAATTAAAGGAATCTAAAGAGATGTTTACCAAGGTGTGTGATCGATTGATCAGTCTTGGCAGAGTCACTCACTGTTAGTGCTACAAGGGTAGTTAAAAGGAATGCTGTTATTCTTCAACTCAGTTATGCTCAAAACTGGTTCCTTACAACACTATGCATATCATTGTTTCATTCTGCAGAGAAATATTGCTCTCCCTTAATAAAGGGGACTTTTTTCCACAGCTGAGTTATCTGCCTTCAGCAGTGCAGGCTCATTGAAATCAAAATCTGTTCACATCGATGATGAGTGTTTATAGATTTGTTTTTAGTGACAGGATGTGCGAAGGGACATGTAACTGCCCGTTGTTAGAGTGTTTAAGTTATTTAAAGAGACAGCACGGTAACAGGCCCTTTTGACCCAATGAGACCACGCTGCCCAATTACACTGTGTGTCCAGTTAAATTACTAACCCTTCGGGATGTGGAAGGAAACTGGAGCACCCGGAGGAAACCCACGCAATTACAGGGAGAACGTTTAAATTCCTTACAGTTACCTAGCCTGTCCCTTGATACCTTCCCACTGCTTTGTACTTTCTCCACCACTTACAGTCTTGGGCTCGCCAGTTTTTTTCTCATGCCCAGAGACAGGATGTTGTTTGCAGGTAAATTTGCAAACCAGAGGATGAGGAAATATTGATTCTGTTCGTTTCTAGGAGGGGTGCTGAGCATTGAGGAAGCATAATCAGTAAGGTTGTAGCTGAGAGGAAGATTGCTGGAGTCTTTGACAATGTGGACGGTGATCTTTAGGCCACAGGGTGATGTCTGTGTGTTGGAGCGTATGGAGTTACAGTACTGTGCAAAAGTCTTAGGCACATGTAAAAAAATTCTCTAAAGTGAAGGTGCTTTCAAAAATAATGAAATGCAAAGTTTCTAAATATTAAAAAAAATACTCCAATGAGCATTAAACAGTTAAAAAAAACTAAATCAAATCAATATGTGTTGTGACCACCCTTTGCCTTTAAAACGGCATCAGTTCTCTTAGGTACACTGTTGTGCCATTTTGTAAGAAGATCAATTGGTAGGTTGTTCCAGGCATCCTGGAGAACCTCTTCCTGCAGTTCTTCTGCAGACTTTGGCTATCGTGTTTGCTTCCGTTTCTCCAGGTAATCCCAGACAGACTCGATGATGTTGAGGTCAGCTCTATGGAAGCCGGAACATCTGTTGTTGTTTTCCTTGTTTTTTTTTTCACTTAAGCTCATTCTTTATGACCTTGTCCTGCTGCAGAATGAAGTTGGAACTGATCAGACGCTTCTCTGCTGGTATTGCGTGATGGATGAGAACCTGCTTGTACTTCTCAGCATTGAGAATTCCATTAACTCTGACCAGATCACCAACTTAATTTGCAGATATGCAGCCCCAAATTTACAGGGAACATCTGCCATGTTTTACTGTTGGCTGCAGACGCTCATTCATGTAGCACTCGCCAGCTCTTCTACGGACAAACTGCCTCCTGTCTGAGCCAAAAGTTTAAACTCTGACCTGTCGGTCCAGAGCACTTGCTGCCATTGTTCAGAACCTTGTGTTTTGGTACATAGGTGAGCCTCTTGGCTTTGTTTCCACTTTGGAGGAATGGCTTTTTGGCAGCAACTCTTCCATGAAGACCACTTTTGACAGTACTTCTCCAGCCTGTAGAGGGGTGCACTTGGTTTCCTATGGTTTCATGAGTTCCGAGCTGACTGCAGTGCTGGACTTCTTCCAATTTAGAAGGGACATCAGTTTGATGTATCTCTCATCTGCTGCACTCAGTTTCTGTAGCCGACCATTGCATTCCTGGCCCTCAACCTTGCCCATTTCTTCAGAAGAGCATGGACAGCACATCTTGAAACTCCTGTCTGCCATGAAATTTCTGCTTGGGAGACACCTTGCTGATGCAGGATGACCACCTTGTGTCTTGTTGCTATGCTCAGTCTTGCCATGGTGTAAGGATTGATGGTTAGAACGTTAAACTGTCACGCCTGCCGCACCCTCACCTTTTAATTTGGTTGTCAGTTTGATTCCTTCTCCGCCTGTTTCTGTTTCAGTTGATCGGTTTAGTTCATTCAACTCATTACGCTATTGATCATTAGCATTCTGTTTATCTTTGTTTAATCATGTACTGGGCTAAATACCTACAAAGTTAGCAAGTTTTTATTTGAAAAGTGGTGTGTTATTTAATATGTTACTTTCTTTAAACAACATACAAACATTCCTCTGTAACATTTAAATTTTTTGGAAAATGAATGTTTAAAAATCTAAAATTTGCTCATTTTTACTGGCACACTAATGCAGAAGACAAAAGTAAACATCAAAGGCAAAATTTATATAAAAAATCTAGGATGCCTAAGACTTTTGCATAGTACTGTAAATCCTGATAAAAGTGAGGTGAGTTTGGAAGTGCTATTGACAACATACTGCCGTGAATGGGCTGTTCGAGGGTGTACTGAGGAACAGAAGGACCTTGTACAAATCTAAAGATCCTTGAAGGTGGCACCACAGGGGGATAATGTGGTTAAGAAAGCATTTGGAAGACTGGCTTTCATTAGAAGGCATCAAGTAGAAGAACTGGAAGGTTATACATCAACTTTATAAACCACTGGTCAGACCTCAGCTGGAACATGGCATGCAGTTCTGGACACCACAGAGTAGGATATTGTGGTGGTACTGGCAATGATGGAGGGGAGATTCACCAGGGCAAATCTATCCTGAAAGTTAAGAGGGGACATGATTGAGGTACGGTTGCAAACAAAGTTTGTGAACTCTTTGCAATTACCTGGTTTTCTTCATTAATTACTCATTAAATGTGGTGTATCATTCATCTATGTCACAATAATAGACAAACACAATCTGCCTAAGCTAATAACACACAAACGATTGTACTACTTGTCAATGCACCATTTAAACAGTCACGGTCTAGGTTCAAAAAAAGTGTGTGAACTTCTGGGGTAATGCCTTCTACAAAAGCTATTTAGACTCGGGTGTTCCAATCAATGAATGCTGAAGGAGGTGGAAAAGAACTCAAGGGTAACAGCAAAAGACCTGCAGAAATTTCTAGAACTTGCTAAAGTCTCTGTTCGTGTGTCCACTATAAGAAAAACACTGAACAATAATGGTGTTCCTGAAAGGGCACCACAGAGGAAGCACCGCTCTCCAAAAAAAAACATTGCTTCATGTCTCAAGTTTGAAAAAGACCACCTAGTCAAGATGGTACCTGTGTACAACGTTCCTTCAGTTGACATCTTCGGGATGGATCATGAAACCAGATATTTCACTTTTTAATGTTTTTTACATTTGTCATTGGTTTTGAATGTGATTCCGGAACTGTCGGAGCCTGTGATTTGCAGTTTGGAGATCTTTTGGGTGTTTCAGTGCTCTGCGGTCTCCAAGCGGATTCCAGCAGGAAGGCAGCGTGTGCAAACCTCATGGTGATAAAGCTGTAGGATGGCGTGTGAGCCGAGGTTTGACTCCATTTCACTGATTAAAGTTTCCATTGTTCGCTGATTAAAGTAACGGGGGAGATTGAAACGTCGAGGCGAATATGGAGGGTGAGCACTGGCTTCCTGTCTTTTGATCGCTGGTGGGATCGGTCTGCTACCAGAGAGGGGAGACTGCCTTTTGATCGCTGGTGGGATCGGTCTGCTACCAGAGAGGGGAGACTGCCTTTTGATCGCTGGTGGGATCACTCTGTTACCGGAGAGGGGAGACTGCCTTTTGATCACTGGTGAGATCGCTCTGTTACCGGAGAGGGGAGACTGCCTTTTGATCACTGGTGAGATCACTCTGAATCTACCGCTGTGCCCAGAGAATGATACCCAGGTTTTCTGCATTTTGGATATGGACTTGGACTATAGACTTTTTTTTCCAGACTTAAAGAGTTTTTTTTATATTCTATGTTTTTTGCCTGATCTCCCTCATTTTTTGTGTAGGGTGGGGAGGATTTGTGGGTTAATGTGCCTGTTGTTTTTTGTTCATTTTTTTGTGTGGGGAGGAGGGATTTGGGGGGTTGATTGTGCTGCTGTTCCTTTCTTTCTTGGTTTTGTGGCTATCTGGAGAAGAAGAATTTCAGAGTTGTATGGATGGCATCCGTTAGTCACGTGAGAGCATGGATCCGCGCCTGGAAAGACTTGCTTCAGCCTCTTCAGGGGGCAGGCCTGGGCAAGGTTATATGGAAGACTGGCAGTTGCCCAAGCAGCAAGTTCAATAAAGACGTGAAATGCCTCAATTGTTTGTGTGTTATTACTTTAGGCAGATTTTGTCTATATTATTGTGAAGATCAGACCACATTTTATGAGTAATTCTTGCAGAAAACCGGGTAATTGCAAAGGGCTCACAAACTTGTTCTTGCACCTGTATATGAATTGATGAGTATAGATGGGGTAGACTACAGGAAACTTTTCTCCAGATCAAAGGCAGATGAAACAGACATAGATGTAGAATGAGCGGGAAGAGATTTAGAAGGAATCGATGGGGAACATTTTCTACTCGGTGAGTGAGCACCTGCCTGAAAGCGTGGTGGGAGCAGAGTTGCTGACAACATGTAGGTGACGTTGAATTAAGTACTTGAATTGTCTAGGTATGGAATGCTACAGATCAAATACCAGAATACAGGATTAATATAGATGGATATCCTCTAGCTGGAATGGAAATAGCAAACTGAATGGCTTGTTTTCCTGTTATATGACTCTGAGAGATGTGCTGACTATTATGTTGTTTTAATGTGCAGAGATGATATTAACTTCCATCAGCAAGAGCTACAAGACCTTAAGGCCTCCTTAAAGGTGAGAATGTTCAAGCATTTCCATCTTGAGCTTCTGTCGCACATCAGTATCTGTTGTCCTGCTCAAGATTTGCTGCCTTGTTTCTGCAGGAAGAGCGCTGGTTCTCAGAGGAGCTGAAGAAGGAACTGGAAAAAGTGCAAGGACAGCTGAAGCAAGTAATTCATTTCAGATACTTAGCTGGATTGGAGCTAAAGTGCCCTGATCATATTTGTCTCACTTTTCTCATATTGAGCCATGTGGTAACTGCACTAACATCTATTTTGGTTCATAATGGGGAACGTGATTAGGAATATGTAGGGGTATAAATGCATGAATGTTTTATAAAATTTCATACAAAGCATCCCATATTTTTCCAAACACATGAAAATAGTGTTCATATTTTATGTTATTAGTTAGGTTTTGGTTGGAGTATTGCATTCAGTCTGGGCACTTTAAATGATCTTTAAACCCTGAGAGGGTGCAGAGGAGGTTTGAGTGAGTGAAACCCGTGGAGACTCTGATTGAGGAGCTAGAAGCCACAAAGGATTTTGATAAAATCGAGCAAGGCTCTATTAACAGTGGTGGAATTATAAGCAACAAGGCAGCCATTGAATTTGAGATCATTGACAAAAGTAGGTTATGAGGAGCACTTTGTTTATGCAATTAGTTGTAATGACCCAAAATATATTGCCCAAAAAAGGTAAATTCCAAAACAGTAATATATAAATAGTTGGAAGTGGAACCATTTTTGCTGGTGTGGTGAAGTGCAACAGGGGGGGTCGAACTCATTGGACAGAGCTTTCAAAAAGCTGTTGCAGGAAGTGAGCAGAATGTGCTTTAATGCATGTGAATTTTTCCATTAAAAAAACATAATGCACGAACATAAAGCAGTCAATTGTGCTTTGAGCTTTTGGTGATGAGGTTAAATAAAGCAAGCTCCCTGTTCTATTGGATAGCATTCCTAAAATAGCAATGCACTTAGAAGTGAATGACTTAAATAATTACCATGCTTGAGTGTGCTATTGGTCAGTGTGCTGATCTGAGGAAGCCAGGTCCCTTCCACAGAAAGGTGCCTCAATGCTTAATGGAAGTTCTCGACCATCCATTTCCCTTCGCTGCTGAGTTTATCCAGGGCTTTGTGTGCGGCTCCAGGTTCCTGCACCCGCTGTTGTTTGTGTACCACAGCACCCCTGTTCAGGAAGTAAGGATTCAAAGGACTCAATTTATGCCTTGGCTTGTATCATTTTACTTGTGGCCAGCATTGGTTTGTTTGTATCTAAAGTTTATTTTGTGACATTGGGATAGTTCAGTTTCAAAGGACCAACGTCTTGTGTTGTCTGGAAGTAGTTTGTTTCCTAACCATAATGATTCGCGGAGGAATAGTTCAAGTTTATTGTCATCTGATTGTATATATATATACAACCAAATGAAACAACATTCTCCTGGGCCACGGTGCACCCACAATACATATATCACACATAGCACATAAAACAATACAGGTCAAAAATGCATGTAGTAACCAGCACAGGTAAACAGTACAGAAAACAGCAAACTTGTAATGACTAGACCTTGGTCATGACAGAGTAATCATTAGTCTCACAGCCTGAGGGAAGAAGCTGTTACCCAGTCTGACAGTCCCAGTCCTGATGCTTCTGTACCTCCTTCCTGATGTTAGTGGGCCAAAGAGATTGTGAGATGGGTGGTAGGGATCCTCAACAACGCTTTGGGCCCTTCGTCTACAGCACTTCCGATAAATGTTACAAATAGAGGGGAGGAATACCCCAGTGATCCTCTCGGAGTCACGGATAGGAATTAAGTATGAACTTCTGAAAACGTTTGGGATCAAGGATCCAGTGTGAACAAGGAGATCCCAGAGAGGGGTTAGAAAGAGCTGTTCCTTTCAGTTCTTGGAGCACAGTTAGTAATGTGAGCAACATGTTTTTCCAAGCAAGTTTGAAGATTGGTGAAATGAACTGGAACTAACTTCTTTGTGATAGCAGCTCCAGCATTTTCCACACAAACTTTGACTTGCATTATGAACTGTAGATATAAAATTATTCTTTTAAAAGTGCTGTCATCCAAATGGCAGGCAGTAACCACATATGGCTAATTGGGAACCCAGCTATGGCAATTGCACTTATGATTATTGATGACAGTTGGGTAATCGTTGCGACCCTTGTCCTAATAATTGCAGTATCTCAGTACTCGTGTTTACACAGTGTATGCATGTGAACTTTAATCTTTTTGTACATGAGTTGGTTAAGGCGACTGTGGAGTGTGGGAGGCTTTTTGATCACTAGAATTGCTACTTTATTATATGGCAGGAGATATTTGTTCAGTAAATATATACAAGGGAAGTGTATTGATTGTGTAACTGGGTGTGTTTTCTATTAAAATTAGTGTTGGGTAAAATCTCCCCTGTGGCTAATTTGTGCCACTTTTTGGGCAATATTTGGTTCACCTAAAGTTATTGGTACATGTCTTTTATGGAACCAGGGTTGGCCTAGCTTCTCAAGGTGGTTAATTGATGTCATTAAATATCTAATATGCTCAAACTCAATTTTTATTTCTTTTTAGGCATCTCAGTCTGGTGGAGCAACGTCTCCTATTCCCCAAGGTAACTTCTCTTTAAAACAAGTTGGGCATATTGTGAAAAAAAAAAGTGGTGACTTCTAGAACAGACTGCAACAGAATTAATTTTTTAACTGTGGGTTCTTGTTCCTCCCATAGAGATTTCACATCTACAGAGCCAATTAGAAGACTCCCAGCTAGAAAACAAGAAGGTCACACAGATGAAAGACTTGCTCGAGCAGAAAGCTGCCACGTTAGCAGCGGAATTGGTTGGTAAGTATGGATTCCCTGTCTCTGAAGATAAATTAATGATCAGAGAATTTTATTTTTACTTTGGGACCTCTCAGTTCTTTGGTTATTGAAGTCCTTTTGAAA
Source organism: Hemitrygon akajei (assembly GCF_048418815.1). Lineage (NCBI taxonomy): Eukaryota > Metazoa > Chordata > Chondrichthyes > Myliobatiformes > Dasyatidae > Hemitrygon > Hemitrygon akajei. Next base: position 50,632,203 of record NC_133137.1, read on the forward strand.
TGTTGACCTTTTAACTTATCCTAAGATCAATCTAACCCTTCCCTTATACATAGCTCTCCATTTTTCTATCATTAATGTTCCTATCTAAGAGTATTCAAGATTGTTTAATTCAAGATGTTCCATGCACTCTCCACTCTGAAAAGAATTTACCTCTGACATCCCCCTCTGTGTCTCCCAATCATCAGATTAAAGTTGTGTCCCTTTGTAATAGCTGTTTTTGCCCTTGGAAAAATGTCTCTGTCTATCCACGCCTCTTGTCATCTTGCACATCTGTACCAAGTCACCTCTTATCCTCCTTCACTCCAAGTAGAAAAGCCCTAGCTTGCTCAACCTATCTTCATACGACAGGCAGCATTCTGGTAAATCTGTTAGTTAACATCTCTCTTGTTAGTTAAGAAACAATTATTGTCAGCGTCATCAAAAGCAGGAACTCTCCTTACTTTTCTTTAAATAGTGCCTTTAGATCTTTTAATCCACCTAAAAAGACAGTGGGAGCCATTACTGTCTGATTTGGTGCAGCATCCATCACAATATACAAAAACTACAGCGTACTGTCAGGTCAGCAGAACAGGTCATTGGCTGCAGTCTCCCATCACTGCAGGACCTGTATGTGTCCAGGCCAAAGAAACGGACAGGGAGAATCATTGCAGACTCTATGCACCTTGCAAACTGCCTTTTCCAAAAGCTCCCTCTGGAAAGTGTTACAGGGCTCTTGAAACAAAACCTTCATGCCATCTTAAAAGGTTCTTCCACGGGTGGTTAATCTGAAGACAGATGGACGGACATACATTATTGATCCCAAGGGAAATTGGGTTTCGTTACAGCCGCACCAACCAAGAATAGTGAAGAAATATAGCAATATAAAACCATAAATAATAAAATAATAAGTTAATCATGCCGTGGAAAAAAGTCCAGGACCAGCCTATTGGCACAGGGTGTCTGACACTCCAAGGGAGGATTTGTAAAGTTTGATGGCCACAGGTAGGAATGACTTCCTATGACGCTCAGTGTAACATCTTGGTGGAATAAGTCTCTGGCTGAATGTACTCCTGTGCCTAACCAGTACGTTATGGAGTGGATGGTAGTCATTATCCAAGATGGCATGCAACTTGGACAGCATCCTCTTTTCAGACACCACCGTCAGAGAGTCCAGTTCCACCCCAACAACATCACTGGCCTTACGAATGAGTTTGGTGTCTGCTACACTCAGCCTGCTGCCCCAGCACGCAACAGCAAACATGATAGCACTGGCCACCACAGCCTTGTAGAACATCCTCAGCATCGTCCGGCAGATGTTAAAGGACCTCAGTCTCCTCAGGAAGTAGAGACGGCTCTGACCCTTCTTGTAGACAGCCTCAGTGTTCTTTGACCAGTCCAATTTATTGTCCATTTGTATCCCCAGGTAATCCTCCACCATGTCCACACTGACCCCTTGGATGGAAACGGGTCACCAGTGCCTTAGCCCTCCTCAGGTCCACCACCAGCTCCTTAGTCTTTTTCACATTAAGCTGCAGATGATTCTGCTCGCACCATGTGACAAAGTTTCCCACCGTCGCCCTGTACGCAGCCTCATCTCCCTTGCTGATGCATCCAACTATGGCAGAGTCATCAGAAAACTTCTGAAGATGGCAAGACTCTGTGTTGTAGCTGAAGTCCAAGGTGTAGATGGTGAAGAGAAAGGGAGACAGGACAGTCCCCTGTGGAGCCCCAGTGCTGCTGACCACTCTGTCTGACACACAGTGTTGCAAGCGCACAAACTGTGGTCTGCCAGTCAGGTAATCAATAATCCATGACACCAGGGAAGCATCCACCTGCATCACTGTCATCTTCTCACCCAGCAGAGCAGGGCAGATGGTGTTGAACACACTGGAGAAGTCAAAAAACATGACCCTCACAGTGCTTGCCAGCTTGTCCAGGTGGGCGTAGACACGGTTCAGCAGGTAGACGAGCAGGTAACAACCATTCTAGTCAGCTCTGTGTCTTCATGCACATTTTACTCCATATTCCATATCTGTTTGTTTTTTTACATATTACGTATTATAATTGTTGAATGTTTTTGTTTCATGTTGCGCCAGTAAACCACGGCAAATTGCTAAATTGTATATATCAAATAAAGATGAACCTTGATCCTTTAATGTTTTGCCTGAAGGACTGTACTTATGAGAACATAACACATCTAGTGCTGTTTAAATATCTTGGGAATGGAACCAATATCATTGACTCAAGGGTGAGAATGTTGAGCTAACATCTCGAGGGCAGTACGTATTTGAAAAGTAAATATAAATATATGATTTCTTTTGAAAACAGCCAATCATTTTGCATGGGTTAATATTCATAAATTCTCAACAGATGTAAAAGCAAAATTTGATGATGAGAGAAGCCACAGGGATCTTGCAGAAATGAATCTGAAATCTTTAACAGAAGAGCTGGAAAAGGAGAGGGCTGTGGTTGAAGAGCTCCGCAGTGAACTGGTATGCAAGTTTCTTCTCACAATTATTCTATTTCAGCAATGAAATAAGCCTTGAGGATTTATCCATACCTACCGTGTGTTTGCTCTGCTCCCTCTGAGAGTTAATCAAGATAAGCCCAAGACTTCCTTTTTCATGCTTTTGAGCCTCTTGATGTCACTAGCTTCTTCCACCTCATGTACATTACCCAGATTAATTAAACTTTATTCTGTCTTTCCTATCTTTCACAAGAAAGATATAAGGTAATGCCAAATTAATCCCAGATGATTAAGGGAAATGGAGAGCAAAATCTGAAATTGGTTAAGGACAGCAAACAGAGGTCTTTAGCAGAGAATTAACAGAAACAAAATACTGGAGGAACTCAACGACTGGAGCATCATCTATGGAGGGAAATGGACAGTCAAAGTTTTGGGTTGAGGCCCTTCATCAGGCTGGGAAAGACGAGGGCAGAAGCTAGAGTAACAGGTAGAGGAGGGGGAATAGCATGAATTGGCAGGTGATAGGGAAATCCCGGTGAGAAAGGAGACGGTATGTAGGTGAGTGTGGGGGGCGGGGGTCTTAAAAAGGGATGATGTAAAAAGGTGGGAGGTGATAGGTAGAAGAGACAAAGGGCTGAAGAAGCCAGAATTTTCTAGGGGAGGACAGTGGACCATGGAATGAAGGGACGTAGATGGGAAACCAGAGGGAGAAGGTGAGGGTGATAGGTAGGCTGTGAGAACAGGGAGAGGAAAGAGAAGGGGATGGGGGGTGCACAAGGAAGAGGTAAACAATGAATCTTGGGATGGTATAAGGAAATCTCATTCTCCGAGGGACATGTTTGTAATTTTTTTTATTGAAGTTCATCATCAAACAAACATTTCCATAAGATGTATTTCAGACATTGTACATATATATCATATAATCATATATATCACAAATCTCCACAAAGTATTTATCTGAGGTATACGCTTATAGAAAAGAGTGGAAAGAAAAAACAAGCAAAAGGAAAGAACTATGTACAAGTAGGGAGTGATTTTTTTTTACAACAGATTCATTGATTTGTGAGAATAAAATCAGGCCTATGAGGCATTATGTAGTTAAACCATTTTTCCCAGTATGAATCAAATTGTTCCAGCTAATGATTAACAGATGCTGTCTGAGGGACATGTTTGATCTATTCCTCTGAGTAGATCTACAGTCAGTGACCACTTTTATTAGGTACACCTGCTCATTAATGCAAGTATCTAATCAGCCAATCATGTGGCAGCAACTCAATGTGTAAAAGCATGCAGACATGGTCAAGAGGTTCATTTGTTGTTCAGACCAAACATCAGAGTAGGGAAGAAATGTGATCTAAGATTGTTGGTGCCAGATGGGTTGAGTACCTCAGAAACTGCTATCTCCAGGGATCTTCACAAGTTTACAGAGCATGATGCAAAAAAACAAAAACATCCAGTGAGTGGCAGTTCTGAGAGAGGTCAGAGGAGAATGGCCTGTCTGGTTCAAACTGACAGGTAGGTGACAGTATCTCAAATAACCTTCCATTTTAAAAAGTGGAGTGCAGAAGAGCATCTCCAACTGAACAGCATGTCGTACCCTGAAGTGGATGGGCTACAGCAGCCGAAGCCCATGAACATACACTCAGTGCACACAGGAGGTAGATCAATGCTGGAACACGCAAGAAGTGGGTCTCTGCCAGCTTTTTGAGTGAACTACTCAGCCATTCAATGTCCTGCGTTCCAATTCAGATGTTAGGAGCAGTGGTTAGGTAGTTCCAGCACAGAATAAATAACTTGCACTGTGAACTCCAAAGTCACCATGGCAAGTTGCAAAACTAATTTCAACAGTCTTAATAATACACGGCATGTCTTTGGAAAATGATACCACACATGTTCCATTGCTTCGGAGTATGGCCAACATTTATTATCTGACTCCAGTGCAAAGGAACAGAAACAGAGACAGGGAATGGCTCATTGAGGTCATTCAGCCCATCATATGTATACTGATCAAGAAAGGAGCCCCTTGCCCAAATTCCATCTTCCAGCAGTAGTTCCGGAATCCAACATGTCACAGTCCTTCATTTTCATATTCAGATATTTTTTAATGTTTTCTGTCTCTGCTATTGTTAGTAAGTGATTTCTAGACTACAGCCACTATTTGGGTAAAATCATCTTCTCTTAGCTCCCCTTTAAACCATCTACTAAATATTTTATGTCTATGACCCCTTGTTTTTGACCACCTCAGCTAAGTGAAGTTGGTCATTATTAATTCAATGTAGGCTCCTAATGTTATTCACCTCAATCATTCTTCCTCGACCTCCACTGTTGAAAACGGGTTCCCAACCTTTTTTATGCTTTAGATGAATACCATTAAGCAAGGGGTCCATGGACTCCAGGTTGGGAATCCCTGGTTTAAAAGAAAACACTAACTTGTCCACTCTTTCCACATTGTGATGCTTTTCTGGGCTAAGCTATGTCTTGCTAAATCCCTGGATCCTCTCCAGTACCATCAATACTTTCCTGTAATGTGCTGAACCAAAACTGGCAGCCTGAGTTTTAGTATAACCACCTGCTCTTATGGGAGTAGAAAATCCAATGAAAAGGATTCCGTGTGACTTACAGATCACCTCAGAAACTTGTCCTGTTATCTTCCAGGTCTCTGCAAGTTTGGTTCAAACTCTAATGTTCTTCCACACCACTCGACGCCCTTCTATTCCCGTAAATTCCCTTGCTTGTTGAGCCTCCCCAAATGCATGGAACCCATTTGCTACTTTTCTTCCTGATGTATCAGACCATCAGTATCTTCCAAATATTTCCTCTACTTGACCAGACTATATATCAGCTGCTTGGCTCCTACATTAAAGTCTAAATCATTCAGATATGTAAAAAAAAAAGTAAGCAAAGGACAGAGAGTTGAGCATTGTGGAACATCGTGATCAAAAATCTCCTAGTGACCATAACCGGTCAATCATTACCTCTGCTTCCTGCCAATGCAGCAACTTTGGGTCCACTCACCCACTCCCCTTGATTCCCAAACAGCTAATCTTTAACCTGTAACTGAGTAGCTTGCATGACCGTTTCAGAAGGCAGGTTAGAGTTAATTTTGTAGCTCTGTGTCTGCAGTCATGGAGGCAGACTGGGTGAAGAGGGCTGGTCTCCTCTTCTGAAGAAGACCATAAGACAGAGGAGCAGAATTGGGTCTGCTCTGCCATTCAAGCATGGCTGATTTATTTTCCCTCAACCCATTCTCCTGCCATCTCCCCATAACCTTTGATGCCCTTTACTAATTAAGAACACATCAACCTCTGCTTTAAGTACACCCAATGACAATAATGTCTTCCACAGCCAATAAATTCTACTGATTCACCACCATCTGGCTAAGAAATTCCTCATCATCTCTGTTCTAAAGGGATGTCCTTGCATTCTGAAGATGTGCCCTCTGGCCCTAGGTTCCCACTATTGGAAACATCTTCTCCACATCCGCACCAACTAGGCCTTTCAATATTTGGTAGGTTTTAACATGTCATTAACATGTCAAATGACTTAGTGAATTTAAGTTACTAGTTGATTATTTTAGTAGAGTTAAAAAAGTTAAAGTCTGTCCCGAGCCTTAACAGGCCGGTGCTTATGCCAGTTTCCATGGCATGAAGTGACTGAGAGTATGAGACTGCCTCCCCCACCCCCCGGATAGGCCGCCAGTCTATCGCGAGGTTAACCCCCAGCATTTTGCCGGAACCTATCTTCAGCTGGGTGGACTGGAGCAATGTGTGGTTAAGTGCCTTGCTCAAGGACACGACACACTGCCTTGTTGCTGGGGCTCGAACTCACAACCTTCAGATTGCTAGACCAACACCTGAACCACTTGGGCACGTGCCACATCTTTTAGTAGAGTGCCACTACTGAAACTAGACAGAGGTACTTTGGATCTGTAATGCTCCACAACGTGAGCTGGTGGACCCATAGGATTCATTCGTTGTCTCAATGGAGTTAGTTGTGAATTTGGATTCCTTTTTGTATTGTTGAAAGAGGCAATCAAATTGTCATTACTCCTACTTCTAACCTGGTTCGGAAGCCTAATTGCTATAGTGTCATTGCAGCTTCAGAGGCCTGGAATCGAGGATGTGCTGGTGCTGAAGAAGGAGCTGGTACAAGTTCAGACCCTGATGGATCAGATGAGCCTGGAACAGGAGAAGCGGTCCGATAAACTGAAAGACGAAAATGAGCGGCTGAAAGTGGAGGTTGGGGCATCGGAGGTAAGATCGTGGGCATCCTCATCTGCACAAGTCTCCCGATTCGGTACAATCCAGTGACAAATCATCTAAAGGCTTAAGGAGGCTGCGTTAAATACTAACATTTAATTGGTTATTTGAAATATAAGCATCTGAACAGGATGATGGAACCCTATTGCCAGAGTGAAGGAAATTCAGCCCATCATGCTTGTTCCAGCTGATTGTTGGGGTTATCCCATAAATCTCATTCCCTTGATCTTTCCCTGTGGGTTGGCAGTTATTTTTGGACCGTCTTTCAGTCAGTCTGAATCTCATCATTGTTGTAATAGAATGGATTACCTAAGCCAGGAATCTTGCAGATAAACATTATTTCTTTTGCTTCTCCATCAGATCTAATGAACAGTCTGAGTTTGCGCATGTGCGTGCGTGTGTGTGTGTGCGTGTATGCGTGTGCGTGCGTGCGTGCGTGCGTGCGTGCGTGCGTGCGTGTGTGTGTGTGTGTGTGTGTGTGTGCAGTGTGGGTGCAGCACTTTTGATCCAATGTGTCAGGCAGTAATCCTCTGTGATTGGGCACCTTGCCTGATGTTGTTTGCTGTTGACTTGAACATTTTTCATGTTTTTATTGGCAAAGGAAGCTATTTGGCTCATCCAGTCTGTGCTGGCTCTGAACATTCCCATCAGTCCCATTTCTGTGCAACCGATTCTCTCTCATATTGCCTGTCAGTCGTTGCCCCTTTCCTTCCACTGGGGGAAATGTACAGCCGATAAGCTTATCGGTATATCTTTGAGGAGAACACGTGAACTCTAGACAGACAGCACCAAATGAACCGGGCCCGTTGGAGCTCCCCGGTAGCACCATTAGCCACTGAGGTGGAAGCATGCAGCTGACAACAGGAAGACATATAACATGGATTACTACAGCACAGTACAGATGTTGTCCGACCTTTTAACCCACTCTGACCCTTCCCTCCTACGTGGCCCTCCAGTTTTCTATCATTCTTGTATCTTTCTAATAGTTTCTTAAATGTCCCTAAGGTAGCTGGCTCCTTCACCATCCCTGACAGTGTGATCCACACACTCACCGCTCACCTTTGACATCTCATAGAAACGTAGAAAACCTACAGCACAATACAGGCCCTTTGGTCCACGAAGTTGTGCCAAACATGTCCCTACCTTAGAAATTACTAGGCTTACCCATAGCCTTCTATTTTACTAAGCTCCATGTACCTATCTAAAAGTCTCTTAAAAGACCCTATCGTATCCGCCTCCACCACCCATTCCACGCACTCACCACTCTCTGAGTAAAAAACTTACCCCTGACATCTCCTCTGTACCTACTCCCCAGCACCTTAAACCTGTGTCCACTTGTGGCAACCATTTCAGCCCTGAGAAAAAGCCTCTGACTATCCACACGATCAATGCCTCTCATCATCTTGTACACCTCTATCAGGTCACCTCTCATCCTTCTTCGCTCCAAGGAGAAAAGGCCGAGTTCACTCAACCTATTCTCATAAGGCATGCTCCCCAATGCAGGCAACATCCTTGTAAATCTCCTCTGCACCCTTTCCATGGCTTCCACATCCTTCCTGTAGTGAGGCAACCAGAACTGAGCAGAATACTCCAAGTGGGGTCTGGCCAGGGTCCTATATAGTTGCAACATTACCTCTCGGCTCCTAAGTTCAGTTCCATGATTGATGAAGGCCAATACACCATATGCCTTCTTAACCACAGAGTCAACCTACGCAGCTGCTTTGAGCGTCCTATGGACTCGGATCCCAATTGATCCTCCACACTGCCAAGAGTCTTTACCATTAATATTATATTTTGCCATCATATTTGACCCACCAACATGAACCACTATATTTTCCTCCAGTCACTTTGAAATTATGCCATTTCCACACTGGGAAAAAATCTCTGGCTATCCACTTGATCTATGCTTCTACCTTGTACATCTCTATTGAGGTCACTGCTCATTCTCCTCCTCTCTTAAGAGAAAAGCCCTGCTCGCTCAGCTTCCCCCATAAGATATGCTCTCTCATCCAGACAGCAGCTGGTAAATCTCCTCTGCACCTTCTCCAAAGCTTCTACACTTCCTATAATGAGTCAACCACAACTGAACACAATATTCCAAATGTGGTCTAACTAGAGTCTTATGGAGCTGCAACATTACCTCATGGCTCTTGAACTCCCCTGACTAATGAAGGCCAACACACCATAGGCCTTCTCAATCACCCTATCAACTTGTGCAGCTACTTTGAGGGTCTGTGGACGTGAATCCCAAGATACTCTCTTTCTCCACTGTATTGAAGATGTAAAACGAGCACTGAACTTGATCTCATATGTTCCCCAGTGAGAGGGTTAGATTACATTTGCCCCCTGCATGTTGGGTAATGGATTATTGCCCTGGTGTTTTTACCCCTGCTCCTGCCTGACACATTGCCTCGCTTGCTTCCAGTTTCCATTGTTCACATCGAGCTAACTGAAGGGGTTAATTACTGAAGCTTTAACCCGATAACTGTGTTTGTGAAGTGACATTTAATTTCTTTCCATCTTCCATGCTGCCATCCTTCACTTTGTTTTCCTTATTGCTTCCCATCTGGAGAAACTTGAATCTGAGGTAAATCTTGCAATCCTTCTCTCGAACAATGCCTTGTGTGCCACTCAAAATTCCAGACGCTGTTGCTTCTCCACAGTTAATCTGTTGAATCTTTGTTTAAAATGTTAGCCATTTAGTCAAAGAGGTGGGGTATTCTGTTATTTGCTGGAAGCAATGACTGTTGTTGAGGCAATAGGATTCTTTTAAATGAGAGTGAGCTAGTGTCTATGCTGTTCTCAGATACCTATTTCTTCAAGTGTGTACCCCCTACATATGGCTTTTTAAAAATGAGTGACTTCATCTCCTGATGTCAGAAAGTTTGATTTACAGTGACGAGTTATTTTATTTTATATATATGCCCTTCCGGCCCAATGAGCCCATGCCGCCCAGTTACACCCATCTGACCAATTAACCCACCAATCTCTACATCTTTGGAAAGTGGGAGGAAGACAAGGCACCTGGGTCATGGGGAGAGTGTGCAAGATGCTTACAGACAGCAGCGGAATTGAACCCGGGACACTGGTGCTGTAATGGTGTTACGCTAACCGTTGCACCACTGCGTTGCCCCCATTAGATGTGACGATACATCTGAGGGCACACTGGTCTAAAGTCCGGACTCTTATTATTAAAATCTTCTGTTTAATTTTCAAAGCACCGAGGGTCATATCCTAGGTAGAAAACAATTGCCAAAGTTAAGCAATGTAAATATTTAGTTAGTAGCTGGGATTAGAGTTGGGTACTCCTGTTGTTGTGTTCAGATGAATTCTTTGACAATAACTGCTCTAGACACCCAGTTCTCAGATCAATCAGAGGGAAGTAAACTTGAAGCAGTGTGCACAGGTACCCTAGTGATGCAGAAACATTGCTAAATATTTTGAAACTTTTTGTTTGCAAAAATTTTGATAAGAAAAGCTAGACAGCAATATGTTGTTCAGTTCTCCCAAGCCTGTTCCACCTTCGGTTGGATTATAACAGAACCATCCTTCAATTCTGTCTGCCCATTTCGTTTCCATATCCCTTAATTGTCTTGAGTCTAACAATCATCAGTAAGTTTTGAAAGGTCTAGGTAACTTGTAGCTTTTAAAACCTTTATTGGATTAGAGTTCACTGTTTCAAAGTCAAACTAGATTTCTTATCTAAATACGTACTGTATATGTCAACATGACATACGCATACCATGGCCTTTTAGAATATTTAACATTCAAAGTTCAAACGTTCAAAGTAAATTTGTTATCAAACTCTGTATATGTCTCTATGAGATTTATTTTCGTTCATGTATTTACAGGAAAATAAAGAAATATGGTAGAATTTATGAAAAGACTATGCATAAAAAAGACAAACAACCAATGTGCAAAGGAAGACAAATAATGCAAATTAAAATTTTGAAAAAAAATACTGAGATTATGAATTTGTGTAGTCATTAAAAATCAGTCTGCAGACTCACTAGGACTTTTCCTGGTTTGGGGGACTTTAGTTACGGGAAGAGGTTCGATAGACTGAGCTTGTTTTCCCAGGAGTGACAGAGGCAGAGGGGTGATCTGATAGAGGTGTATTAAATTATAAGAGGCATTGATAGGATGGATAGTCAGAATTTCCCTCCCCCTGGTGGTAGAGGAATCAAAAACAAGAGGGCAGAGATTTAAAAGTGGGGGAGAAGTTATCAGGGGAGCCTGACCTTATTAGAATCAGGCAGTAGGCAGTCTAAACGGGTTGAATGATCTGTGTGTGCTTCATTTAAGAAATATGTAATTTTCCAATTAGTCTATATTTGAACAATGTTTCACTCTCCGTTTTGCAAAGATCAGGGCTGTGAGTCACACTTGTGTTTGGGTTTAAGGTCTCCATGGGGGAGTTGAAGGCAGAGCTTGCCAAAGTTGTTCAGGAGAACTCGAGCCGTTGTGAGGAGATTCAGAGGATCCAGAAGGAACGTGACGCAGTGAAGCAGCAAAACCAGGTGTGTGAAGCCCCGACTATGGAAACTGGCACTTGTTACTTGAACAGCAGAGACACCAGGGACAGCAGATGCTGGAATCTGGAACAACGCCCGAGGTACTGCAGAAACTCCACATGTCAGCGGGCATTTGTGGAGGCAGATGGAAGTTTCATTGTTTTGGGTCGAGACCTTTCATCTCTACTCTCGTCCAGTCCAAGTTACGAGCTTCCACCTGAAATGTCCTCTGTCCATTTCCTTCTGCAGATGCTGCCTGAACCACTGAGTTTCTCCAGTGATGCCTTTACTTGAAACCCTGGTTGTAAATGAGCACTTGGATAATATTCAATTGAATTCAAGTTTAGCTATCATTCACATACATGAATACAGCCAAAGGAACAGTGTTACTCCAGAGTCAAGTTGCAAAGCACAGTATCAACAGTCACACAGCACAAAGCACACATAACACATACAAGATGGCAAGCACATGACGATGTCAGTAAGATACAGCGATGTAAAAAAATATTCCAGGCCCAAGTGAACACTGGGAGAGTGTGGGTGGGGCGGGGGGGGGGGGGGGGGGGCAGTGCCGACTCCAGCCTGGATACTGCACCAATGCCTCTCTCTACTGGCTGTAAACCGGCAACACTGGCTTGAGGCCTAGTCCTTTCTGCCACCAACAGCACACAGCACCCCCATCTTAATCAATATAATTTATGATATAGAAGCTAGAGTACACCAGATTCAGATTTGGATTAATTTATCACATGTGCTTTAAAACACAGTGAACTGCCTCGTTTGCATTAATAACCAACATTTGTGTTAACACACGAGAATATGCTGGAGGCAGCCCACAGGTGTCTCCTCACATACCGGCATCAACATAACATGCCCACCATGCTTGGCAGAATAACACATCATTGACAAATCCTAGCAGCAAACCAAACCCTGTCCCTCCCTCCCACCCATCCACGAACATATACTGTCCCCTAACCCCGGGACAGACAGCCTCTGGCCTCCAGCCTCCAGGACTTGTAGTTTGGCAGATATGGGCCTTTGACTTCCCCAGTGGATTTGCAGAGATTTGCAGACTTGGGATTCAAGCCTATCAACTCTTCACACCTACTCTGCCATTCGATAGGATTATGGTACCTCAGCGTCACTGTCCTGCACTCACCCCATGATTCACATAATATCCAAGTATATATTGAATACAGATCCATCACTGATCAGTTTGCAGCTTTTGGTTTTGAGACGATGTTGGTGACCATTTTCCTCAGCCTGCGGGTGTTGATGTGGGATGGACGGATCAGATTGTGTTTCTGGGCATCCTGTTTGAAGAAGGAGCGGGGCAGCTGAGGTTTGCTAGAGCAAAGCAGAGAGTGTAAGGTTTCTTTCTAGGGACAGTTGGAAGAGCCCTGAGAAGGAGAAAGTGGAAAAAAATGTAATACTCAACCGCATGCCAAGTTATTGTAAGTGTCATCAGTCAAAAATCTCAGGCCAGTAATGAGGATCATTTTCTTAAGAACTGTAAGGCACCACTTGCAAAGGTTGCAGAACCAGGGTGAAGAGAAATGAAATTAAAAATAGGAATTGAATGTACAGAGTTCCGTTACAACACGATAGTTATGGTCTTAAGAAACTTCATGTTGTAGGAAGTCACAAAACAGGTTGTAGTTACCTTCAAAGCACAGATTTAAACTTGAAGGCCAAGGGCTTTAAGAGGAGCCATCAGAGATTTCTGAAAGTGAAGCAGGGAATGAGGGGGTTCACTCTAGTAAATATGAGAGAATCCTGGGGTGAACAGAATGTAATACTCAACAATATGATGAATTATCAACATAAAAAATCTCAGGAACATTACCAATTTTATTTTGTTGGCTAAATACTTAAAAGCATGGTTAATAGGTTGGTATTGGATAATTTGTATGGGCTTCCTTCCCAAAGAAATGTTAGCAAAAGCTGTTGGTATTGGGATTTGTTTATTACTGTCTGAGATACAGTGAAAAGCTGGCCTTACGTACAGATCAAATCATTACACAGTGTAATGAGGTAGAACAAGTTAAAACAAAAATAATGCAGAATAAGTTGTAAAATCTACCAAAAAAGTGCGGTGCAGGTAACCAGTAAAGTGCAACGTTATGACGAGATGAATTGTGAGACCAAGAGTCCATCTTATCGTACAGGAAGTCCATTCTGGAGTCTGATAGGAGGATATAAGCTGTCCTTAAGCTGCTATCCTCAGACCTTGATATCTTCCGCCTGATGGGAGAGGGGAGAAGAGAAATATCCTGGAAGTGTGGAGTCTCTGATTATGTTAGCTACTTTACTGAGCAGAGAGAAGTCTGTCAAGGGGAGGCTGGTTTCTGTGATGTGCTGAGCTGTGTCACGACTCTCTGCTCTTTCTTGTGATCACGTGCAGATATGGACTGTTGTTGATTTATGATAAACTTGACTGCGAAGCTGTTCAATTCTTTAAATCAGATTTTTCAGCTTTTGAACTTAATGACAGTACTGCTAACCCTGCCATGTAATATTGCACCATTTTAACTGAACGTTTATGTATTGCCTTAACGTAGAAACTCTCTGAAAGTCTATCCAAGAAAGAAATTGGATTTCAGGAGCTGCATGATCGTCTGAATGAGGAGGTGTTGAGTAAGAAGAGTTTGCAGACTCTTCTGCAGGAGAAGGAACTGGATTGCAAGCAGCTGCAGACGAAGCTGTCATCTGCCGAGGCCTTGATGCAGAGAGCACACACCGAGCTGGGTCAGAGTGGCGAGTCTGGCCAGAGGCTGAAGGCTGAGCTGTCAGAGGTGGAAACCAAGTATCACCAGCTTCGGGCTGAGTTCAAGCAGACGCAGCAGCAGAGAGAGGAGAAGGAGCAGCTGAGTGCCCAGCTGCAGAGCGAGGTCAACCAGGTGAGCTGTGTAAACCCCTGGCCCTCGCCACTTCAGAGTTGCTGCACAAGTTGATAGGGTGGCTAAAAAGGCTTACAGTGTGTTTGCTTTTGTTGTGCTCAAGAACAGTGAGGTAATGATGAAGCTCTATAAAACCCTGGTTAGACCACTCCCAATTCCAGCATTTGTGGTTTCCTGTGACTCCATTTTATAAACTCCAGCTGATTTACAACAGAGAACTCCCACGCTGTTTTCATATCACCTGTTCCGTCGGCCTTCCTGTAACTCCAACTTGGTGTCAGAAATCACAACTGCAACTTCCAACTCTGGTGTTCAGTGCAATTTCAGTTTCTGCAGTCTCTTCTGGTTTTGCGCTACAAGACAGCCACACCTTTAAAACCTGCCCTGACTCCAGGGCGACTAGTTACAGTTTGTGATGATTCCTTTCAGTTACAGGTGTTTTGGTTTAAGAAGTTAACCTGAATTTCTGGGCACGAAGACACTAATGCTTTGGATGATTTTTTAAATATTTGATAGAGATCTGCAGCATACAAGTGTAAATAAAAAATGTTTCCTTTTAAAGTTATTCACAGTAGATTTAGATATATTTATCACATGTTCATTGTAACACGCAGTGAAATTGTTATTTGCATGGACAACCAACACACCTAAGGATGTGGTGTGGGGAGCCCGCAAGTATTGCCAGCATAGCAAGCCCACCGTGCTCGGCAGAACACAACAAGCAACAAAACAACAGCAAGACGGCCCCTTTCCTCCCTCTGCCCCTACCAGTGCACATCTGCAGTCCTCCAGCCCCAGGACAGGCATCTTCTTTGTTCTCCAGCCTCCAGTGGACTCGTGGATTCGCAGACTCTGGGCTGCCAGACGCAGTAACTGTAAACTCTGGTAGGATTAGTTAGTGGAACGCCATTGATTTAAAAAATGCATACTTTTGGGATTAAATCCACATACTCAGTCACCCTACACCGACTTTCCACTGAATCACAGTGAGGAATATATTTTAGAAAAATAATGTTAGGTCCAATTTCACTGGTTTAAAGTAAGAATCTTGGTTTTAAAGAAATGCAAATAAGATTTGAATTAAAAACATGTAGTGTATAAGAAGCCACCTTTCAAACAGTTTTGGGCCAGAATTGCCTATTGGAGCCCAGTTGTAATCTATATCCCCGTGCCCACCACCAGTTCCTCTACATGAAAGTGGGAATAGCACAAAGCTTACGGGTGGATCGTCTGCTTGTGCAAAGAAAGCAGTTCTCAGTGGAGCTGGCTGACCGTACTCCAGGGTGCTCATACAAGTTGCTCGAAACCTGGTGGTCTTGGCAGCACATCGAGATGTCCGTGGAGGAATGCTGCTGACTGGCACGTTCCAGACTGTCGGAATACGTGCTGGGGGACGCACTGAAGCGTGCTGCAGTTACCGCAAGGGCTCGGTGGGGAAGGATCACAGTGTAGGGTTCTTCCGCTACTGATGTTAAAAGATGCTCATAGAAACTGTCCTTTCATAGCTCCACGCAAAGCTTCTGGAGACTGAGCGGCAGCTTGGAGAGGTACAGGGCCGGTTGAAAGAACAGAGGCAGCTGTCCGGTGAGAAAATGAAGGATAAGGAACAGCAAGTGGCTGACCTGCAGCTCAGACTGTCTCGCAGTGAGGAGCAGGTAAGACTCCACGTGGCCCTGCTGAAGGGTCTCAGCCTGAAACGTCAACTCTGCTCTTCTCCATAGATGCTAAGTTTCTCCAGCATTTTGTGTGTGCTGCTCTGAGTTCCAGCATCTGCAGACTTCTCTTGTGTAAGACTCCATATGGGTTGTCTTCAGTAGTTTGATTTGTCGTAGAGTTTTAGGAACAGCTTCTTCCTCTCTGCCATCAGATTTCTGAATGTGCCATGAACACTACCTCATAAGACATTCGGCCCATTGAATCTGTTCCTCCATTCAATCTGACTGATTTATTTTCCCATTCTTCTGCCTTCTCCCATAACCTTTGACACCTTTACTAATCAAGAACTTGTCAACCTCCACTTTATATAAACCCAATGACTTGACCTCCACAACCACCTGTGGCAATGAATTCCACAGATTCACCACCCTCTGGCTAAAGATATTTCTCTTCATCCCTGTTCTAAAGGAACAAATGGCTATGTGTGGCCATTTGGCCCATCAAGTTTATACTGACATTTATACCAATTCTATTTTACCCCAATCAGCACCTCCTCCCTAATATTGTTCTTTTACAGTATTTATTTTCAGAAAGTTATACTGTACTCATTTTTATGTCTTGCACTGTACTGCTGCCACAAAACAACACATTTCTAGACATGTGTTAGTGATAATAAACCTAATTCTGATTCTTCACTGAGAGGCAATATGCAGTTTAAGACACTGACGAGTGGATAAACTGAAACGTCAGGCCTTTGGGGTGAGTCATCAGGCAGCGATGTAATCCCTGACTCAGTCACTATCCAGTGTTACAAAAGGCCCTCCTATCCTTGCTCATGGTCCAGCAACATATCATATTTAACCTCCCTCTCTTGTGTTTAACCTTTCTCTGTAGGCTCCTTGAACTTTCCAGTTCAATTAAGTGTTCATGACTTAGCGCAAAAGTTAGAGCAGGTTTTTCAAGGTGACCGTCACTGTGCAATACTTGGATACCACCTTTCAGTCAAAATGTATAACTACAGCCTATCTACTCTCACAAGACATACTTCCCCATGTTCCCTGAACAATGTTTACACTTCAGCCAACATCAACTTTTCGGGGGGAAAAAAGGGCAACTTCACTTCCTAGTACATTAGTCAATGCTAAACAATGAATTTGCCCTTTGCATCAGCATCTAGATATAAACATATCCAAAGTACAAATTTTCTACCACCATTGAATAAACAATTTAAGTAGGAAGTTTCATAGAACAAAGACCATAAGCCATTACAGCATAGTTCAGGCCTTTCAGCCCACGATTATGTAGGGTGAACCTAACCCTTCCTTCCCAAAATAGCCCTCCATTTTTATATCATTCATCTGCCTATCTAAATGTTTCTTGTATATCTGTAATGTATCTGCCTCTGGCAGGGTTTTCCACACATCCTACAGTCTCTGCTTTTTTTTTAAAAAAAGTATCTCTGATATTTCCGTTATACTTTCCTTCTATCATCTTAAAATTATGCCGTGCAAAAACATCTTTGGCTATCGATCTGAGAGTTGAATGCAGCTATTCACGTAGATTAGGGCCACCTTAAGAATGTTTGAAATGTGAGCTAATCACATTGGGGATTGTCGTTCTGTGCGCAGATCAAAGTCACAGAGTCATGCTGCCCAGATCTGGGCCTCTGGCCAAACACGGCCACAGTGACCCTCAAGCATCTCTCTCTGCTGATCCCACTTGTCCCCCATTCTTCCCCCATTACCTCTCCCTAGGCCACCCATCTTACAGTGCCCTGTTAACTATCTTGGGTACGTGGGCGGTAACCATAGCACATGGAAGGAAAACCAGGGGAAGGATATGCGAACTCTACACAGCGATCAGCATTGAACTCGGGAGCTGTGGGGCAGCAGGCAGCAACCACTGTGCAACTGTGCCCCCTATTGGAGTGTTTCCTTTGCCTGAGAGTGAATGGAATGCTGATCTTCCCTCTGAAGCATTGTTTTAATTGTCTAATTTCATGTGTAGTACTCATAGCACTTGGATAATATATTTGAGCTACTTTTAGCTATGATTACTAAATGATTCATTAGGTTTTGTACAGCAATTTGCAAATGAACATCTCTCCTATCAGGTTTCTCTCTCTTCAGCCCTTTACCTCTTCCACCCCTCACTTTCCAGCTTCTTGGTTCATCAACCCCCTGGCCACTCCCCCACCTACCTTCATCCTCACTTACTTTCACTTATCACCTGCTAGTTTGAACTATTTGACCTCTCCTCGCCTTACTCTGACTTCTTCCCTCTTCCGTTTCAGTCCTGATGAAGGGTTTTGGCCCAAAGTGTCAACTGTTTATTCCACTCCATAGGTTTAGTTTAGGTATTGGTTGACATATGTACGCACTAACAGTGACGATGCCTCATTTCCTCAAGTCCTTCGTGTACTTGCAGATTTTTCTCTGACAGCTCCTCAGCAGAAAAGAACTGATCTCCAGCCTCCTCCCCTGCTGGTGCTGGCCTGGGTTGTGTGAATGGCTGTGATTGGTTCCAGAGTAAACATTATTGATATTGTTTCCATTTTAACATAATAAAATAAAGCAGAGGACCGGTTTTTGATTGAGTTTTAGCTATGAACTCCAGTGGATTGTTCCATTTGTGGTCACTGCTCAATGGAAGGTGAGTGGGAAGAACTATATGTAGTTATTCATACCGCAGTCAAGCTGATGAGCTCAGATTTCTCTGGGATGTTGACCAGAGGAGAGGAAGGTCAGTTCAGCTACGCTAACTGGTTGAGGGTGTTCGTGTTGTGGGCCTTGCTGTCCTGAAGGTGTGTGAGGCTATACCAAGAAAGGAAGCTGAGAAGTGACGTGTTACTAACCTACATCCCAGTGTGATCATGTGTGGTCTCTGAAGCTGTTTGTCGGGCTGACGACGTGGGTGTACAATGACAGTGTCCCTCTGCTGACCGCTGGCCGGGGAAAGCTGACTGAACAACTTTTCCCCATCAACTGGTTCTCTGTTGCTTCACTCAGCGGCACTTGAACCCTGGAGCCTGGATCCTGAGACACAGAGTTTCAGAGGAGGCTGGCACATGGCTAGCAGTGGCACTCTGGAGCCTACTCCCACTCAGGGCAAGGAGCCCCCTTCGGGTGTGGTTACCACAGGAGAGGGTAAGTGATCGGTACAAAATCTGATGAGGGGTTAAGGAGTCAAACCTGGGCTTGAGTTCTAAGGTGGAATGATGTTCAGCTACATCGTCCTTCCAGCAGTCCCTGTAGCCAGGCACGGTTCCTTTGTCCCAACTTGGGGAGTTGAAAGAGACCCTTGGTTCTGCAGCGGACTCAGAGTTTCCCATTAGTCCTGTAGTTTGGCTCTGTTCCAGCAGGATGCTTGTTGGAGATGAAGCTCGGCATCCTGGTGCCTCTTACCTTGGTCTTGCATACACAGAGCAACACACACATCTCAGCAGGTCAGGCAGCACCCATGGGAAAGAGTAAACTGTCTTTGCCGAAACACTTCTTCAGGATTTGCAAACACAATGTTCAATTATTCTCTTAAAACCCACTGCTGTCCAGGGTGGCGCTCATGCTTTGATTTGTGCTTCAGGTGAAGGGAGGTGCGGCCGCCCTGATGGAAGTACAACATCAGCTAGAGAAACTGAAGCAGCAACACCAGGAGCTGCAGACCAGCCAGCAGAACACCACGTCCCAGCTACGAGAAACACAGGTAATCACTTAACCAGCCTCGCACCTGGGAATAGGAGAGTACCTGACTTTGGGGTTTGCACTTTTGCATGTTGGTTGTTTGTGTGTGTGTGTGTGTGTGTGTGTGTGTGTGTGTGTGTGTGTGTGTGTGTGTGTGTGTGTGTGTGTGTGTGTGTGTGTGTGTAGTTCTTCATTGATTGTGTTGTATTCCTTCGTTCTACTGTGAATGCCTGCAGGAAAATGAGGATGGTAAATGGTGACATATACAGTACATACTTTTGGTAATAAATTTACTTTGAACTTTGAGAACTGCTGAAAGGACTTTTGGTGAAGAACGCTCCTTCAGTCGATATTTTCTGGATGGATCATGAAACCATATATTTCATTTCTTTCATGTCTTTTCCGTTTGTTATTGGTCCTGAATGTGATTCTGGAACTGCTTTGCAGTTTGGAGATTGTTTGGGTGTTTCAGCACTCTGCAGTCTCCGAGAGGATTGCGGGAGGCAGAGGCAGCGTGCTGGAACCACGTGGCAAGAAGGCTGTGAGCTGATGTTCGACTCCATTTTGCTGATTAAAGCTTCCATTGTTTGCCAGTTAAAGCAACGAGAGAAATTGAAATATTGAGGTGAATGCAGAAGGTGAGCACCAGCTGCCTGTCTTTTGATCACTGGTGGGATCGCTCTGTTACCGGAGAAGGGATACTGCCTTTTGATCACTGGGGATCGCTCTGCTACTGGAGAGGGGAGACTGTCTTTTGATCGCTGGTGGGATCGCTCTGTTACTAGAGAGGGGAGACTGCCTTTTGATCGCTGGTGGGATCGCTCTGTTACCGGAGAGGGGAGACTGTCTTTTGATCGCAGGGGATCGCTCTGTTACCAGAGAGGGGAGACTGTCTTTTGATCACTGGTGATCGCTCTGTTACCGGAGAGGGGAGACTGTCTTTTGATCGCTGGTGGGATCACTCTGTTACCGGAGAGGGGAGACTGTCTTTTGATCGCAGGGGATCGCTCTGTTACCTGAGAGGGGAGACTGTCTTTTGATCGCTGGTGGGATCACTCTGTTACCAGAGAGGGGAGACTGTCTTTTGATCACAGGGGATCGCTCTGTTACCGGAGAGGGGAGATTGTCTTTTGATCGCTGGTGGGATCACTCTGTTACCGGAGAGGGGAGACTGTCTTTTGATCGCAGGGGATCGCTCTGTTACCAGAGAGGGGAGACTGTCTTTTGATCACTGGTGATCGCTCTGTTACCGGAGAGGGGAGACTGTCTTTTGATCGCTGGTGGGATCACTCTGTTACCGGAGAGGGGAGACTGTCTTTTGATCGCAGGGGATCGCTCTGTTACCGGAGAGGGGAGATTGTCTTTTGATCGCTGGTGGGATCACTCTGTTACTGGAGAGGGGAGACTGTCTTTTGATCGCAGGGGATCGCTCTGTTACCGGAGAGGGGAGATTGTCTTTTGATCGCTGGTGATCGCTCTACTGCTAGAGAGAGGAGACTGCCTTTTGATCGCTGGTGGGATCGCTCTGTTACTAGAGAGGGGAGACTGCCTTTTGATCGCTGGTGGGATCGCTCTGTTACCGGAGAGGGGAGACTGTCTTTTGTTCGCAGGGGATCGCTCTGTTACCTGAGAGGGGAGACTGTCTTTTGATCGCTGGTGGGATCACTCTGATACCGGAGAGGGGAGACTGTCTTTTGATCGCTGGTGGGATCGCTCTGTTACCGGAGAGGGGAGACTGTCTTTTGATCGCTGGTGATCGCTCTGCTGCTAGAGAGGGGAGACTGCCTTTTGATCGCTGGTGGGATCGCTCTGTTACTAGAGAGGGGAGACTGTCTTTTGATCGCAGGGGATCGCTCTGTTACCGGAGAGGGGAGACTGCCTTTTGATCACTGGTGGGATCACTCTGTTACCGGAGAGGGGAGACTGCCTTTTGATCGCTGGTGGGATCGCTCTGTTACCGGAGAGGGGAGACTGCCTTTTGATCACTGGTGGGATCACTCTGCTACTGGAGAGGGGAGACTGCCTTTTGATCGCTGGTGGGATCGCTCTGTTGCCGGAGAGGGGACTGCCTTTTGATCGCTGGTGGGATCACTCTGTTACCGGAGAGGGGAGACTGCCTTTTGATCACTGGTGGGATCACTCTGTTACCGGAGAGGGGAGACTGCCTTTTGATCGCTGGTGGGATCGCTCTGTTACCGGAGAGGGGAGACTGCCTTTTGCTCGCTGGTGGGATCGCTCTGTTACCAGAGAGGGGAGACTGCCTTTTGATCGCTGGTGGGATCGCTCTGTTTCCGGAGAGGGGAGACTGCCTTTTGATCACTGGTGATCGCTCTGTTACCGGAGAGGGGAGACTGCCTTTTGATCACTGGTGATCGCTCTGTTACCGGAGAGGAGAGACTGCCTTTTGATCGCTGGTGGGATCACTCTGTTACCAGAGAGGGGAGACTGCCTTTTGATCACTGGTGGGATCACTCTGTTACCGGAGAGGGGAGACTGCCTTTTGATCGCTGGTGGGATCGCTCTGTTACCGGAGAGGGGAGACTGCCTTTTGCTCGCTGGTGGGATCGCTCTGTTGCCGGAGAGGGGAGACTGCCTTTTGATCGCTGGTGGGATCGCTCTGTTACCGGAGAGGGGAGACTGTCTTTTGATCGCTGGTGATCGCTCTGTTACCGGAGAGGGGAGACTGTCTTTTGATCGCTGGTGATCGCTCTGCTGCTAGAGAGGGGAGACTGCCTTTTGATCGCTGGTGGGATCGCTCTGTTACTAGAGAGGGGAGACTGTCTTTTGATCGCAGGGGATCGCTCTGTTACCGGAGAGGGGAGACTGTCTTTTGATCGCAGGGGATCGCTCTGTTACCGGAGAGGGGAGACTGTCTTTTGATCGCTGGTGGGATCGCTCTGTTACCGGAGAGGGGAGACTGTCTTTTGATCGCTGGTGGGATCACTCTGTTACCGGAGAGGGGAGACTGTCTTTTGATCGCAGGGGATCGCTCTACTGCTAGAGAGAGGAGACTGCCTTTTGATCGCTGGTGGGATCACTCTGTTACTGGAGAGGGGAGACTGTCTTTTGATCGCAGGGGATCGCTCTGTTACCGGAGAGGGGAGATTGTCTTTTGATCGCTGGTGGGATCACTCTGCTACCGGAGAGGGGGAGACTGTCTTTTGATCGCTGGTGGGATCGCTCTGCTATCGGAAAGGGGGAGACTGTCTTTTGATCACTGGTGGGATCACTCTGTTACCGGAGAGGGGAGACTGTCTTTTGATCGCTGGTGGGATCACTCTGTTACTGGAGAGGGGGGACTGCCTTTTGATCGCTGGTGGGATCGCTCTGTTACCGGAGAGGGGAGACTGCCTTTTGATCACTGGTGGGATCACTCTGTTACCGGAGAGGGGAGACTGCCTTTTGATCGCTGGTGGGATCGCTCTGTTACCGGAGAGGGGAGACTGCCTTTTGATCGCTGGTGGGATCGCTCTGTTGCCGGAGAGGGGAGACTGCCTTTTGATCGCTTTTGGGATCACACTGTTACCGGAGAGGGGAGACTGCCTTTTGATCACTGGTGGGATCACTCTGTTACCGGAGAGGGGAGACTGTCTTTTGATCACTGGTGAGATCGCTATGCTGCAGGAGAGGGGAGACTGCCTTTTGATCACTGGTGGGATCACTCTGTTACCGGAGAGGGGAGACTGCCTTTTGATCGCTGGTGGGATCGCTCTGTTACCGGAGAGGGGAGACTGCCTTTTGCTCGCTGGTGGGATCGCTCTGTTACCGGAGAGGGGAGACTGCCTTTTGATCGCTGGTGGGATCGCTCTGTTGCCGGAGAGGGGAGACTGCCTTTTGATCGCTGGTTGGATCACTCTGTTACCGGAGAGGGGAGACTGCCTTTTGATCACTGGTGGGATCACTCTGTTACCGGAGAGGGGAGACTGTCTCTTGATCGCTGGTGGGATCACTCTGTTACCGGAGAGGGGAGACTGTCTTTTGATCGCAGGGGATCGCTCTGTTACCGGAGAGGGGAGATTGTCTTTTGATCGCTGGTGGGATCACTCTGTTACTGGAGAGGGGAGACTGTCTTTTGATCGCAGGGGATCGCTCTGTTACCGGAGAGGGGAGATTGTCTTTTGATCGCTGGTGATCGCTCTACTGCTAGAGAGAGGAGACTGCCTTTTGATCGCTGGTGGGATCGCTCTGTTACTAGAGAGGGGAGACTGCCTTTTGATCGCTGGTGGGATCGCTCTGTTACCGGAGAGGGGAGACTGTCTTTTGATCGCAGGGGATCGCTCTGTTACCTGAGAGGGGAGACTGTCTTTTGATCGCTGGTGGGATCACTCTGATACCGGAGAGGGGAGACTGTCTTTTGATCGCTGGTGGGATCGCTCTGTTACCGGAGAGGGGAGACTGTCTTTTGATCGCTGGTGATCGCTCTGCTGCTAGAGAGGGGAGACTGCCTTTTGATCGCTGGTGGGATCGCTCTGTTACTAGAGAGGGGAGACTGTCTTTTGATCGCAGGGGATCGCTCTGTTACCGGAGAGGGGAGACTGCCTTTTGATCACTGGTGGGATCACTCTGTTACCGGAGAGGGGAGACTGCCTTTTGATCGCTGGTGGGATCGCTCTGTTACCGGAGAGGGGAGACTGCCTTTTGATCACTGGTGGGATCACTCTGCTACTGGAGAGGGGAGACTGCCTTTTGATCGCTGGTGGGATCGCTCTGTTGCCGGAGAGGGGACTGCCTTTTGATCGCTGGTGGGATCACTCTGTTACCGGAGAGGGGAGACTGCCTTTTGATCACTGGTGGGATCACTCTGTTACCGGAGAGGGGAGACTGCCTTTTGATCGCTGGTGGGATCGCTCTGTTACCGGAGAGGGGAGACTGCCTTTTGCTCGCTGGTGGGATCGCTCTGTTACCAGAGAGGGGAGACTGCCTTTTGATCGCTGGTGGGATCGCTCTGTTTCCGGAGAGGGGAGACTGCCTTTTGATCACTGGTGATCGCTCTGTTACCGGAGAGGGGAGACTGCCTTTTGATCACTGGTGATCGCTCTGTTACCGGAGAGGAGAGACTGCCTTTTGATCGCTGGTGGGATCACTCTGTTACCAGAGAGGGGAGACTGCCTTTTGATCACTGGTGGGATCACTCTGTTACCGGAGAGGGGAGACTGCCTTTTGATCGCTGGTGGGATCGCTCTGTTACCGGAGAGGGGAGACTGCCTTTTGCTCGCTGGTGGGATCGCTCTGTTGCCGGAGAGGGGAGACTGCCTTTTGATCGCTGGTGGGATCGCTCTGTTACCGGAGAGGGGAGACTGTCTTTTGATCGCTGGTGATCGCTCTGTTACCGGAGAGGGGAGACTGTCTTTTGATCGCTGGTGATCGCTCTGCTGCTAGAGAGGGGAGACTGCCTTTTGATCGCTGGTGGGATCGCTCTGTTACTAGAGAGGGGAGACTGTCTTTTGATCGCAGGGGATCGCTCTGTTACCGGAGAGGGGAGACTGTCTTTTGATCGCAGGGGATCGCTCTGTTACCGGAGAGGGGAGACTGTCTTTTGATCGCTGGTGGGATCGCTCTGTTACCGGAGAGGGGAGACTGTCTTTTGATCGCTGGTGGGATCACTCTGTTACCGGAGAGGGGAGACTGTCTTTTGATCGCAGGGGATCGCTCTGTTACCGGAGAGGGGAGATTGTCTTTTGATCGCTGGTGATCGCTCTACTGCTAGAGAGAGGAGACTGCCTTTTGATCGCTGGTGGGATCACTCTGTTACTGGAGAGGGGAGACTGTCTTTTGATCGCAGGGGATCGCTCTGTTACCGGAGAGGGGAGATTGTCTTTTGATCGCTGGTGGGATCACTCTGCTACCGGAGAGGGGGAGACTGTCTTTTGATCGCTGGTGGGATCGCTCTGCTATCGGAAAGGGGGAGACTGTCTTTTGATCACTGGTGGGATCACTCTGTTACCGGAGAGGGGAGACTGTCTTTTGATCGCTGGTGGGATCACTCTGTTACAGGAGAGGGGGGACTGCCTTTTGATCGCTGGTGGGATCGCTCTGTTACCGGAGAGGGGAGACTGCCTTTTGATCACTGGTGGGATCACTCTGTTACCGGAGAGGGGAGACTGCCTTTTGATCGCTGGTGGGATCGCTCTGTTACCGGAGAGGGGAGACTGCCTTTTGATCGCTGGTGGGATCGCTCTGTTGCCGGAGAGTGGAGACTGCCTTTTGATCGCTTTTGGGATCACACTGTTACCGGAGAGGGGAGACTGCCTTTTGATCACTGGTGGGATCACTCTGTTACCGGAGAGGGGAGACTGTCTTTTGATCACTGGTGAGATCGCTATGCTGCAGGAGAGGGGAGACTGCCTTTTGATCACTGGTGGGATCACTCTGTTACCGGAGAGGGGAGACTGCCTTTTGATCGCTGGTGGGATCGCTCTGTTACCGGAGAGGGGAGACTGCCTTTTGATCGCTGGTGGGATCGCTCTGTTGCCGGAGAGGGGAGACTGCCTTTTGATCACTGGTGGGATCACTCTGTTACCGGAGAGGGGAGACTGTCTTTTGATCGCAGGGGATCGCTCTGTTACCAGAGAGGGGAGACTGTCTTTTGATCACTGGTGATCGCTCTGTTACCGGAGAGGGGAGACTGTCTTTTGATCGCTGGTGGGATCACTCTGTTACCGGAGAGGGGAGACTGTCTTTTGATCGCAGGGGATCGCTCTGTTACCGGAGAGGGGAGATTGTCTTTTGATCGCTGGTGGGATCACTCTGTTACTGGAGAGGGGAGACTGTCTTTTGATCGCAGGGGATCGCTCTGTTACCGGAGAGGGGAGATTGTCTTTTGATCGCTGGTGATCGCTCTACTGCTAGAGAGAGGAGACTGCCTTTTGATCGCTGGTGGGATCGCTCTGTTACTAGAGAGGGGAGACTGCCTTTTGATCGCTGGTGGGATCGCTCTGTTACCGGAGAGGGGAGACTGTCTTTTGATCGCAGGGGATCGCTCTGTTACCTGAGAGGGGAGACTGTCTTTTGATCGCTGGTGGGATCACTCTGATACCGGAGAGGGGAGACTGCCTTTTGATCGCTGGTGGGATCGCTCTGTTACCGGAGAGGGGAGACTGCCTTTTGCTCGCTGGTGGGATCGCTCTGTTACTAGAGAGGGGAGACTGTCTTTTGATCGCTGGTGGGATCGCTCTGTTACCGGAGAGGGGAGACTGTCTTTTGATCGCAGGGGATCGCTCTGTTACCTGAGAGGGGAGACTGTCTTTTGATCGCTGGTGGGATCACTCTGATACCGGAGAGGGGAGACTGCCTTTTGATCACTGGTGATCGCTCTGTTACCGGAGAGGGGAGACTGCCTTTTGATCACTGGTGATCGCTCTGTTACCGGAGAGGGGAGACTGCCTTTTGATCGCTGGTGGGATCGCTCTGTTACCGGAGAGGGGAGACTGCCTTTTGCTCGCTGGTGGGATCGCTCTGTTACCAGAGAGGGGAGACTGCCTTTTGATCGCTGGTGGGATCGCTCTGTTACCGGAGAGGGGAGACTGCCTTTTGATCGCTGGTGGGATCGCTCTGTTACCGGAGAGGCGAGACTGCCACTGACCGCAGAGTGTGTCACCCAGGTTTCCTGTGTTTTGGATATGGACTTGGACATTAGACTTTTCTCAGTCTTGCAGTTTTTTATATTGTGTTTTTCTTTCTCAGTTTTCTCTGTGCAGGGAGGGGAATTTGGGGGTCGATAAGCCTGTTCCGTTTTTGTTCATTATTTGTGCAGAAAGCTGGAATTTGGGGGTCGATGTGCCTGCTCCGTTTTTGTTTATTCTTTATGCGGAGAGGAGGAATTTAGGGGGTGATGATCATTTTCTGTTTTTGTTTATTCTTTGTGCGGAGAGGAGGGATTTAGGGGGTGATGATCGTGTTCCGTTTTTGTTCATTCTTTGTGCGGAGAGGAGGGATTTAGGGGGTGATGATCATTTTCTGTTTTTGTTCATTCTTTGTGCGGAGAGGAGGGATTTAGGGGGTGATGATCATTTTCTGTTTTTGTTCATTCTTTATGCGGAGAGGAGGGATTTAGGGGGTGATGATCGTGTTCTGTTTTTGTTCATTCTTTGTGCGGAGAGGAGGGATTTAGGGGGTGATGATCGTGTTCCGTTTTTGTTCATTCTTTGTGCGGAGAGGAGGGATTTAGGGGGTGATGATCGTGTTCCGTTTTTGTTCATATTTTGTGCGGAGAGGAGGGATTTAGGGGGTGATGATCGTGTTCTGTTTTTGTTCATTCTTTGTGCGGAGAGGAGGGATTTAGGGGGTGATGATCGTGTTCTGTTTTTGTTCATTCTTTGTGCGGAGAGGAGGGATTTAGGGGGTGATGATCGTGTTCTGTTTTTGTTCATTCTTTGTGCGGAGAGGAGGGATTTCGGGGGTGATGATCGTTTTCTGTTTTTGTTCATTCTTTGTGCGGAGAGGAGGAATTTAGGGGGTGATGATCGTTTTCTGTTTTTGTTCATATTTTGTGCGGAGAGGAGGAATTTAGGGGATGATGATCGTGTTCCGTTTTTGTTTATTCTTTATGCGGAGAGGAGGGATTTAGGGGGTGATGATCGTGTTCTGTTTTTGTTCATTCTTTATGCGGAGAGGAGGGATTTCGGGGGTGATGATCATTTTCTGTTTTTGTTCATTCTTTGTGCGGAGAGGAGGGATTTAGGGGGTGATGATCGTGTTCCGTTTTTGTTCATATTTTGTGCGGAGAGGAGGGATTTAGGGGGTGATGATCGTGTTCTGTTTTTGTTCATTCTTTATGCGGAGAGGAGGGATTTAGGGGGTGATGATCGTGTTCTGTTTTTGTTCATATTTTGTGCGGAGAGGAGGGATTTAGGGGGTGATGATCATTTTCTGTTTTTGTTCATTCTTTATGCGGAGAGGAGGGATTTAGGGGGTGATGATCATTTTCTGTTTTTGTTCATTCTTTGTGCGGAGAGGAGGGATTTAGGGGGTGATGATCGTGTTCTGTTTTTGTTCATTCTTTGTGCGGAGAGGAGGAATTTGGGGGTTGATGTGCCTGGTCAGTTTTTGTTCATATTTTGTGCGGAGAGGAGGGATTTAGGGGGTGATGATCGTGTTCTGTTTTTGTTCATTCTTTGTGCGGAGAGGAGGAATTTGGGGGTTGATGTGCTTGGTCAGTTTTTGTTCATTCTTTGTGCGGAGAGGAGGAATTTGGGGGTCGATGTGCCTGTTCTGTTTTTGTTCATTCTTTATGCGGAGAGGAGGGATTTAGGGGGTGATGATCGTGTTCCGTTTTTGTTCATTCTTTATGCGGAGAGGAGGGATTTAGGGGGTGATGATCGTGTTCTGTTTTTGTTCATTCTTTGGGCGGAGAGGAGGAATTTGGGGGTTGATGTGCCTGGTCAGTTTTTGTTCATATTTTGTGCGGAGAGGAGGGATTTAGGGGGTGATGATCGTGTTCTGTTTTTGTTCATTCTTTGTGCGGAGAGGAGGGATTTAGGGGGTGATGATCGTGTTCTGTTTTTGTTCATTCTTTGTGCGGAGAGGAGGGATTTAGGGGGTGATGATCGTGTTGTGTTTTTGTTCATATTTTGTGCGGAGAGGAGGGATTTGGGGGTCGATGTGCCTGTTCTGTTTTTGTTCATTCTTTGTGCGGAGAGGAGGGATTTGAGGGTCGATGTGCCTGTTCTGTTTTTGTTTATTCTTTGTGCGGAGAGGAGGGATTTGGGGGTCGATGTGCCTGTTCTGTTTTTGTTTATTCTTTGTGCGGAGAGGAGGGATTTGGGGGTCGATGTGCCTGTTCTGTTTTTGTTTATTCTTTGTGCGGAGAGGAGGGATTTGGGGGTCGATGTGCCTATTCTGTTTTTGTTTATTCTTTGTGCGGAGAGGAGGGATTTGGGGGTCGATGTGGCTGTTCTGTTTTTGTTTATTCTTTGTGTGGAGAGGAGGGATTTGGGGATCGATGTGCCTGTTCTGTTTTTGTTTATTCTTTGTGTGGAGAGGAGGGATTTGGGGGTCGATGTGCCTGTTCTGTTTTTGTTTATTCTTTGTGTGGAGAGGAGGGATTTGGGGGTCGATGTGCCTGTTCTGTTTTTGTTTATTCTTTGTGTGGAGAGGAAGGATTTAGGGGGTTATGATCATGTTGCCGTTCTTTCCTTTCTTGGTTTCGTCGCTATCTGAAGAAGAACTTCAGAGTTGCATACTTTGATAATAAATGACCCTTTGGACCTGGCCTTGGCAACAAAGCCAGCATTTACTGCCCATCTCAGTCTGGCCTTGTGAAAGCGGGTAACACTGCACCAGTGTGATAAAATTGTTCTTTATCTTGTGTATTCCCTGAATAATAACAACTTCAGTTTAATAGTACATCATTGGGATTTGAAAAATGCTGTATAACTATTTCTATCCAACTCTTTCACAAACCCTCTAGGTGATTAAAAGAACTGTGGTCACTGTGCTTTATTGATAAATAAAATTAATAGATTTAAACAAAAATCATAAGGTAGTCGGTGTGTTCAGGAGCTCTATAGAAATGTGTGATTTTTAGGAAGTCTCCTGTCGTGCTTGAGATGTCCACAAAAGTGATGTCTTTATTCATTTTGGAATAAGGTGGTCAGCATTGACAAGGAATGCAATGCATATGCTTTAATCTTTAGAAATAAATAGCTGAGATACTCTCCAAAATCCTTTGCTGCAGAGTGATCTGGAGCAAGTACTGCGGCAGATCGGGGACAAAGACCAGAAGATTCAGAACCTGGAGGCTCTGTTGCAGAAGAGCAAGGAGAGCATTGCCCATCTCGAAACCGAGCGAGAGGACCTTTTTGTTAAGATCCAAGATGGCAAAGGTGAAGTGGCCGTCTTGAATCAACTGCAAGAGAAGAACCATGTGTTGCAAGATCAGGTACACAAGTTTTCTTTTTGGTGTTTGCACAGAGTTAAGTAAAGTGTGGACTAATATTTCTATAATGAGGTGTTCATATTAATAGTTGTCTAATTATGCTGTTTCCAAGAAGTTACTTATCATTTGTATTCAAAATGACAAATGTTTTATAAATAGATCATCTGTATTTATGAAAAAACTGCAGATGCTGGAACTCTGAAATTAAAACAGAAAATGCTAGAAACATTCCATGTGTCAGGCAGCGCCTGTGGGGAGAGAAACGGACAACATTTCACTTCTGAGATGTTTCCTGTGTATTGGGAAAGGGAAACTAAGTTAGCTTTCTGTTGCAGGGAAAGGCAAAGTGGGGTGTATATTCAAGGGAATACCTTTGATAGGGCAAGATCAAATGACATTGCTGTTAAATTGTAGTTAAGATCAAATTTTGAACGATCTGATTAATTGTATCATCAGCAGATATGTTAACTCATTTGGTCTCTCCAGGTATTGCTATTAAAGACACTGAAGATGAGACTGGACTCAGGGGAGGAAGCACAACACTGTTGCTTTTCCTGCCCATTAAATGGATTGTCAAAATCAGTTAGTTAATTTTCACCTTGTTGATTCTTAAAGGTGATTTCTCTGGAGTCCCTCCCCCTCTGCTTTCCAAATTGACATCCAAATGACAATTACTTAAGTCCAGTAGTAAACTGATAATAGCCTTTGATGAGACATTGAGAACTTTGCAAAGACGAGTTAGGCAGAAGTACAGGGTTCTTGATAACATGGCTCAGGTGATTCTTGTCAACAGTGTTGGCCACTAAATCAGCAAGAATCAGGCTGACAGATTCCAGGTTTCTTTATCACAGTCCACTTTGGCCAGTGTTCTGCCATCCAAGAAGTCAAAGTAAGTGAGTTAGAGAACTTAGAGAAGAGTTTACTTCTATTAATTTTAACCATATAACAATTACAGCATGGAAACAGGCCATCTCAGCCCTTCTAGTCATTTTCAAATTGAATTTCAAACTCTTATTGAATTTTCAAATTATTAAGAATTTTAAGCAGTGAAAATTATGTTTCATAATTTCATCTACAGTAATACAAGAAAATGCACCTTAAAAAGTGGCACAGAGCCAGATCTATAGGTGGTTGTATGTGAAATTGTGTCTTGAAGATCTCTGCTCTGCCTTAAACTTTTACAAATCCAGAAGCTCCCAGTACCATCCTGGTCACTCCATTGGAAACCAGCCAATACTGCAGATGTCTCAGGGCATGCTGTACGTAATTCCATGTATGGGGAATTTAATTTCTATTCTACCTGTAATATTATTCACCACACATTATTGTCCAGTATAATTCACCTACTTTTATTGATGGTTTCATTCTGATTATAGGCAGTTAATGAAATAAACTTTAATAACAGGTCTGCTTTGCTTCTGTCTGATTAATTCCAGGTAAAACAGATCTGTTTGCCGATGTGATTTCCTTTGTGAAACAAACTCCTCTCTCTATGCTGGGATTACTATGTTCTCATAAACCCCTCATTAAAATGGCTGCAACTTCAGCCCTACCTCAACAGTTTATTGTTACAGAACAGTGGCTTCTTAATACGCCAATGTTGAGGATTATCATTAAAGTCACCGGTGGTATAATGACCAGCTTATACTCCTTCCCCTCCCCTCACTTCCTTTCTGCCCCCTTCCTTTCCAGTCCTGATGAAACATTGACTGCATTCTGTCTGTTTTGCTCAGAATCTGTTGTGTGTATGATGACCATAACTGTAACAATGATGACTTTTTTGTGGGTGTTGCTCCCAGCGTTTGGTAAAGTCACCAGTGGTGTGATGACCAATACTGATGATGTCTGTGGATGTTATCCCCTGCATTTGGTGACTGACTAGTTCGTTGAACTATTAGGTGACTCAGTTAACGGAGAAACTGAAAAACCAAACGGAGAGCCATAACCAAGCACAGGAGAACTTGCACAGGCAAATGCAAGAGCAGAAATCCCACCTACACGCGGCTGAAGACCAAGCTCGATCCCTCGAGTCTACCATTAGCGAGCTTACCAGCCAGCTCAGTGAGACCAAGGAGAAGATGGTTCAACTTGACTTGCAGGTACTGTGTTTTTGTTTGTGTGTTACCTGTTAGCCCAGTACACTCATCTTCGCATCATAAACACCATGGCTTCAAGAATCTGATTCAGACTTGCAGTACTTGGGTGAACTCTGTCAGACAATGAACTGACATTGTCAATTGAAAGAGGAAATTACTAAGTGTACCCTGTTAATTAGTGTACTGACATTGAATCAGAATGGATTTACCCATCTTGGAATGTGAGAGATTAGGAGGAGATGTAACAGAAGTGCTCAGTGTAGAGTTTTCAGTTCACTGATGATGTATCACTGCTGTTAAACTCTCTCCTTGTCCTCCTCACCAGCACCCCTCCCCCAGCAAGGTGAGATCCCATTGACCTGGTTCCTTTCAGATTCAGAATCAGAATCGGGCTTATTATCTCTGATGTCATGAAATGTGTTGTTTTGCGGCAGAGGTACAGTGCAATACGTAAAAATATATATCTATATCTGTGTGTGTGTGTGTGTGTGGACCGCATCTTGGGTAATGATGAGTTTGAGTACAGAGAGGAAATTAAGAACCTGGTGGCATGGTGCGAAGACAATAACCTATCCCTCAACGTCAGCAAGACGAAGGAATTGGTTGTTGACTTCAGAAGGAGTAGCGGGCCGCATGACACAATCTACATCGGTGGTGCACAGGTGGAACAGGTCAAAAGCTTTAAGTTCCTCGGGGCGAATATCACAAGTAACCTGACTTGGTCTAACCAAGCAGAGTCCACTGCCAAGAAGGCCCACCAGCGCCTTCCTGAGAAAGCTGAAGAAATTTGGCCTGTCCCCTAAAACCCTCACTAATTTTTATAGGTGCACCGTAGAAAGCATTCTTCTAGGGTGCATCACAACCTGGTATGGAAGTTGTCCTGTCCAAGAAGCTGCAGAAGATCGTGAACATAGCCCAGAACATCACACAAACCAATCTTCCATCCTTGGACTCACTTTACACCACATGCTGTCGGAGCAGTGCTGCCAGGATAATCAAGGATAAGTCCCACCCAGCCAACACACTTTTTGTCCCACTTCCCCCAAGGAGAAGGTTCAGGAGCATGAAGATACGTACGGCCAGATTTGGGAACAGCTTCTTTCCAACTGTGATAAGACTGCTGAACAGATCCTGACCCGGATCTGGGCTGTACCTTCCAAATATCTGGACCTGACTTGCACTACTGTACTTCCCCTTTTCTATTTTCTAATTATGATTTATAATTTAAATTTTTATTATATTTATTTTGATTTGTACTTCAGGGAGTGCGAAGCGCAAAAACAAATATCACTGTGATGATTGTACGCTCTAGTATCAATTGTTTGGTGACAATAAAGTATTTGTATTTGTGTGTATGTGTGTGTGTGTATACACACACACACACACACACACACTTAAATAAGTAGTGCAAAAAGAGAGCAGAAGTAGTGAGGTGGTGATCATGAGTTGGGTCGTTGTCCATGTGGAAACCTGATGGCGGAGGGAAAGAAACTTTCCCTGAAATGGTGAGTGTGAGTCTTCAGGTTTCCCGTGCCTCCTCTCTGATGTTAGTAATAAGAAGAGATGAGTGATGGTCCGTTCCTGACTATGGGCTGCATCAGATTAGAATCCATATCAGAATCAGGTTTATTATCACCGGCATGTGACGTGGAATTTGTTAACTTAGCAGCAGCAGTTCAATGCAATACATAATCTAGCAGAGAGAGAGAGAAAAAAATAATAAATAAACAAGTAAATAAATTACATATATTGAATAGATTATTTAAAAATGTGCAAAAACAGAAATACTGTACAGTATATTAAAAAAAAAGTGAGGTGGTGTCCAAAGCTTCAAAGTCCATTTAGGAATCGGATGGCAGAGGGGAAGAAGCTGAGTGTGTGCCTTCAGGCTTCTGTACCTCCTACCTGATGGTAACAGTGAGAAAAGGACATGCCCTGGGTGCTGGAGGTCTTTAATAATGGACCCTGCCTTTCTGAGACACTGGTCCCTGAAGACGTCCTGGGTATTTTGTAGACTAAGCACTAGTCTAAGCACAAGATGGAGCTGACTAGATTTACAACCCTCTGCAGCTTCTTTCAGTCCTGTGCAGTAGCCCCTCCATACCAGACGGTGATGAGATTTGGATTTATTTCTCACACGTACATCAAAACATACAGTGAAATGCATAATTTGCATTTGCGCCAATGTGTCCATGGGTATGTGGGTTGCAAACAACCATCAAACCTGTGGATGTGCTGGGGTCAGCCCACAAAGTTTTATTTCCGGCCCACACTGTCCTATCCAGGTTCAAAGAATTGAACCCCGGTGTCCCAAGCAGTAATGGAGTCATGTTAACCACTATGCTACTGTGATGCCCTCGATCTATTGACCAGTCAGCAAGGCTTTTGCTTTGAACCTGCTTTAAACCTCTCTACCTCCTTTGAGGCTGTGCTTGAGAGTCTCGACTGTCTTTGGTCGAGACTGTCTTGATAACTGACGGGAATCAGTGTGAAATACAGTTGACTGCACGCCTGTCGAGCATGGTACACTTGTGCTACAGTAAGAGTTGCTGTTGTTTAAGCAGGACTGTTCCACTGACAGAATCTAACTTTTAAGACACAGGCCTAAAATGAGAAGTGATGCTAAGGATGGTCTTCATATGCATTGACTTGCTTCTGTCGGAAATGCTCTGCCTGAGGGTGCAGTTGAAGCAAATTCAATGGTAACTTTCTGAAAGTGTTGAGATAAGTGGTTCTAAGGAAAAAGCTTTAAAAGAAAGTGAATTGGGACTTGCAGGATGCCTCTAACAAAGAACAGGCATGGATGCAATGATCTAAATGTCTCCTCATATATAATGGGGCTGTGATTATGGAGATGTTTATTGTGTAACTCGTATAAATGTAGACAGAGCAATGCTGGAGAGGAGTATCTATTGGATTTTGATATGTTTCGATTCAAAGGTTCTGTGGAAGTCAGGAATGAGGCATAAAACTTACTGCTCCTGATTGTTTCCTAATTCTGACAAGAGCGGAAAATGAACAAGAAAGAGGAGCCAAGTAAAGAAGGGAAAAAGGAGTTGTGGTCTTCTCGTACTCAGAGCAGAGATAATAAACAAAGTTCCAGTGTTAACAATGAACCTATAACAACTGATTCAAGTGGCATGACACCTGCTACAGAAGAATAAGAAGCTTCTGGAAAAATACAGAAGCAAATGCACCATAATTACTGGAAAATTCACTGAACCATTAGTTAGGTGATTATATAAAACTCCAAACAAGCACAGGAAAGTTAAGCTACAAGAAAAGTAGTAGTTCTACATCCCAGGCCAACATGTCCAATACAGATTGAAGATATTTTGATTATAGATTCCCTACTGTCATATTGAGATGACTGTCTCAGCTATTGTAGGAAAGCATGAAAAGTTTACTGCCCTACCTGCTCAGTATACCGCAGGTGATGATCCTGGAGCTACTGGGACAGAAGCTCGGTGTACATAGACACGGAATTGGCAGGGCTTGAGCTGCAAGTTCTCTGTAAAGGCAAGAAGAGTTGGCAGTAACACCTGAACACAGTTGGTGGACTTCACATTCTGTATGGCCTTAAGTACGGTCACAGGGTACCAAAAGCAAGAGGACGTACAGTTAAAGTGAAAGAAAGGAGTTTTAGGATAAACACAAGAGATTCTGCAGATGCTAGAAATCCAGAGCAACATACAAAATGCTGGAGAAACCCAGAAGGCATCCATGGAGGGGAATAATCAGAGACATTTCAGGCTGAAACTGGGGAAGGAAGGGGAAAAATCCAGAATAAAAGGATTGGGTGGGAGGGGGGAAGAAGGAGGACAAGCTGATGGGTGATAATGAACAAACACGAGGAAATCTGCAGATGCTGGAAATTCAAACAACAACACACAAAATGCTGGTAGAAGGGTCCTGACGAAGGGTCTCGGCC
Source organism: Hemitrygon akajei (assembly GCF_048418815.1). NCBI lineage: Eukaryota > Metazoa > Chordata > Chondrichthyes > Myliobatiformes > Dasyatidae > Hemitrygon > Hemitrygon akajei. Next base: position 50,668,561 of record NC_133137.1, read on the forward strand.
AACGTCGACAGTGCTTCTCCCTATAGATGCTGCCTGGCCTGCTGTGTTCCACCAGCATTTTGTGTGTGTTGGGTGATAATGAAGCCAGTTGAAGGGGAGGGTTAAGTAATTTACACAGAGCAGTTGATATCTGGAACACCCTACCAGAGAACTTGACGGAGTCAGATACAATCGCAGTGTTTAGACAGACTCTTCAGCAAGTCTGGCACAGAAGTGGGCAGATGGGAAAATGGTCAGCATGGATGTGATGGGTTGATGGGGCCTGTTTCTGTGCTGACTCTGTGTCCGTGACTCAATAGGAATCTAGTCTCCACTCTGTGGACCCATTTGAGAAGCAGGGTTTTTGTTCACCACAGGAAAGCTCGAGCTGTTACTGATTCTTCTTGTAATCTTTGTGTCATTTCTTTTCACTGAGCTATGTGGCATGTCAGGTGTTTGACTCTCAGCTCCAGGGACCTGAGTATCAAAGTCTGAGCTGCCCCGTCAGTGCATCGTTGCACTGTCAGAAGATCAAGCCTTTCCTGTGAGATGTGAAACCACCACCATTCTAACAGATCGTGGCCGATCTGTGTCTCAATTCCCTTTTTCACGTCCAGGTGCTGTGACAGTGACTTTTAACTTACTAGGAGTTGAGACATCAGCTGAAGTCAGTTTGGATGCTTAGTTTAATAAGATCAGAATGTAATTCAGTCCCTATTTTAAAGCTGAGTCTACATTTCTATGCAATCTGATTAAAGTTGTTCACCTGTGTCTTCGTGGCCCTAAGGCTATAATAATAGAATTACAGTGACAATTTCCCAATTAAAAAAACACAATTATCTACATTTATAATGATTTATAATATTATATAATTTATAATAAATTTATAATGATGAATGTTTGTAGATTTAATATTTTAAACAGACTGTAAATTTAATATCAAGTACAAGATAAAGTTTATTGTCATTCTACCGTACACATGTATACAGCCAAACGAAACATCGTTCCTCCGGATCAAAATGCACAACACAGTATGTATAACTCACACACAACACAAAGGTAGTATTACCACAAATAATACGATGCATTTATGATCCAAGTCAGAAAGTAAATGGATACACTGCTGGTGTTTCATACGTGGTGGCAGTGAGTTCAGTCATCTTACAGTCTGGGGAAAAGGCTGTTTCCCATCTGAACAGTCCTTGTCCTAATGCCATGGGATCTCTCTCCTGCCTGATTGGAGTGGGATGAAGGGCAGTCAAGGAGATTGTTGGACTTTTGAATTGTTGGCTTAGTGAAGGAATCATTGACAATGCTAAGGGTTCCTGTTAAATATTTTGGAGCGATCCCAATGATCCTCCCAGCAATTTTTTGTAGAGACTTGCAGTCAGATGCTTTGCAATTCCCGTACTGGACAGTGATGGTCAGGACACACTCAGTGGCGCTCCTCTAAGTTAGAATGCGGGGGGTGGGGTGGGCAGTCGTGCTTGGTATGTCTCATCAGAAAGTGGAGACACAATTGTGCTTTATTGGCTGAAGAGGTGGTGTTCGGAGACCAGATGAGATTGTCTGCTATGTGCTTGCCCAGAAAACCTGGTGCTCCTAATTCTCTCCATTTTGTGCAGTGTGGTGTGATCAGCCTGCACCTTCATAAAGTCCACAATTATTTGTTTGGTCTTGTCCACCTTGAGACTCAAGTTGTGCTCGCATTGTTGTACCAGCTGCTCGACCTCCAATCTGTATGCTGTCTTGTCATTGTTGGTGTGTCATAGTGAACTTAATGATTAGATTTTACTAATCGAGCAGTGCAATCCTGCTTCAGCAGCGGGCTGAGCACACAGCCCCTGGGAGTGCTGGTGCTCATTGTGGTGGAGCCAAACCCTGGGGAGTGTCGGTGCTCGGTGTGCTGGAGTACAGAGCCATGGGGAGTGTCGGTGCTCGGTGTGGTGGAGTACAGAGCCCTGGGAAGTGTCGGTGCTCGGTGTGGTGGAGTACAGAGCCCTGGGGAGTGTCGGTGCTCGGTGTGGTGGAGTACAGAGCCCTGGGGAGTGTCGGTGCTCGGTGTGGTGGAGTACAGAGTTCTGGGGAGTGTCGGTGCTCGGTGTGGTGGAGTACAGAGCCCTGGGGAGTGTCGGTGCTCGGTGTGGTGGAGTACAGAGACCTGGGGAGTGTCGGTGCTCGGTGTGGTGGAGTACAGAGCCCTGGGGAGTGCCGGTCAGTGTGGTGGAGTACAGAGCCCTGGGGAGTGCCGGTCAGTGTGGTGGAGTACAGAGCCCTGGGGAGTGTCGGTGCTCGGTGTGGTGGAGTACAGAGCCCTGGGAAGTGTCGGTGCTCGGTGTGGTGGAGTACAGAGCCCTGGGGAGTGCCGGTCAGTGTGGTGGAGTACAGAGCCCTGGGAAGTGTCGGTGCTCGGTGTGGTGGAGTACAGAGCCCTGGAGAGTGTCGGTGCTCAGTGTGGTGGAGTACAGAGCCCTGGGAAGTGTCGGTGCTCGGTGTGGTGGAGTACAGAGCCCTGGGGAGTGTCGGTGCTCGGTGTGGTGGAGTACAGAGCCCTGGGGAGTGTCGGTGCTCGGTGTGGTGGAGTACAGAGCCCTGGGGAGTGTCGGTGCTCAGTGTGGCGGAGTACAGAGCCCTGGGGAGTGTCGGTGCTCGGTGTGGCGGAGTACAGAGCCCTGGGGAGTGTCGGTGCTCGGTGTGGCGGAGTACAGAGCCCTGGGGAGTGTCGGTGCTCGGTGTGGTGGAGTACAGAGCTCTGGGGAGTGTCGGTGCTCGGTGTGGTGGAGTACAGAGCCCTGGGGAGTGTCGGTGCTCGGTGTGGTGGAGTACAGAGCCCTGGGGAGTGTCGGTGCTCGGTGTGGTGGAGTACAGAGCCCTGGGGAGTGCCGGTCAGTGTGGTGGAGTACAGAGCCCTGGGGAGTGCCGGTCAGTGTGGTGGAGTACAGAGCCCTGGGGAGTGTCGGTGCTCGGTGTGGTGGAGTACAGAGCCCTGGGGAGTGTCGGTGCTCGGTGTGGCGGAGTACAGAGCCCTGGGGAGTGTCGGTCAGTGTGGTGGAGTACAGAGCCCTGGGGAGTGTCGGTGCTCGGTGTGGTGGAGTACAGAGCCCTGGGGAGTGTCGGTGCTCGGTGTGGTGGAGTACAGAGCCCTGGGGAGTGTCGGTGCTCGGTGTGGCGGAGTACAGAGCCCTGGGGAGTGTCGGTCAGTGTGGTGGAGTACAGAGCCCTGGGGAGTGTCGGTGCTCGGTGTGGTGGAGTACAGAGCCCTGGGGAGTGTCGGTGCTCGGTGTGGTGGAGTACAGAGCCCTGGGGAGTGTCGGTGCTCGGTGTGGCGGAGTACAGAGCCCTGGGGAGTGTCGGTCAGTGTGGTGGAGTACAGAGCCCTGGGGAGTGTCGGTGCTCGGTGTGGTGGAGTACAGAGCCCTGGGGAGTGTCGGTGCTCGGTGTGGTGGAGTACAGAGCCCTGGGGAGTGTCGGTCAGTGTGGTGGAGTACAGAGCCCTGGGGAGTGTCGGTGCTCGGTGTGGTGGAGTACAGAGCCCTGGGGAGTGTCGGTGCTCGGTGTGGTTCAGTACAGAGCCCTGGGGAGTGTCGGTGCTCGGTGTGGTGGAGTACAGAGCCCTGGGGAGTGTCGGTGCTCGGTGTGGTGGAGTACAGAGCCCTGGGGAGTGTCGGTGCTCGGTGTGGTGGAGTACAGAGCCCTGGGGAGTGCCGGTCAGTGTGGTGGAGTACAGAGTCCTGGGGAGTGTCGGTGCTCGGTGTGGCGGAGTACAGAGCCCTGGGGAGTGTCGGTGCTCAGTGTGGTGGAGTACAGAGCCCTGGGGAGTGTCGGTGCTCGGTGTGGTGGAGTACAGAGCCCTGGGGAGTGCCGGTCAGTGTGGTGGAGTACAGAGCCCTGGGGAGTGCCGGTCAGTGTGGTGGAGTACAGAGCCCTGGGGAGTGTCGGTGCTCGGTGTGGCGGAGTACAGAGCCCTGGGGAGTGTCGGTGCTCGGTGTGGCGGAGTACAGAGCCCTGGGGAGTGTCGGTGCTCGGTGTGGTGGAGTACAGAGCCCTGGGGAGTGTCGGTGCTCGGTGTGGTGGAGTACAGAGCTCTGGGGAGTGTCGGTGCTCGGTGTGGTGGAGTACAGAGCCCTGGGGAGTGTCGGTGCTCGGTGTGGTGGAGTACAGAGCCCTGGGGAGTGTCGGTGCTCGGTGTGGTGGAGTACGGAGCCCTGGGGAGTGTCGGTGCTTGGTGTGGTGGAGTACAGAGCTCTGGGGGGTGTCGGTGCTCGGTGTGGTGGAATACAGAGCCCTGGGGAGTGTCGGTGCTCGGTGTGGTGGAGTACAGAGCCCTGGGGAGTGCCGGTCAGTGTAGTGGAGTACAGAGCCCTGGGGGGTGTCGGTGCTCGGTGTGGTGGAGTACAGAGCTCTGGGGGGTGTCGGTGCTCGGTGTGGTGGAGAACAGAGCTCTGGGGGGTGTCGGTGCTCAGTGTGGTGGAGTACAGAGCCCTGGGGAGTGTCGGTCAGTGTGGTGGAGTACAGAGCCCTGGGGAGTGTCGGTGCTCGGTGTGGTGGAGTACAGAGCCCTGGGGAGTGCCGGTCAGTGTAGTGGAGTACAGAGCCCTGGGGAGTGTCGGTGCTCGGTGTGGTGGAGTACAGAGCCCTGTGGAGTGTCGGTGCTCGGTGTGGAGGAGTACAGAGCCCTGGGGAGTGTCGGTGCTCGGTGTGGCGGAGTACAGAGCCCTGGGGAGTGTCGGTGCTCGGTGTGGCGGAGTACAGAGCCCTGGGGAGTGTCGGTGCTCGGTGTGGCGGAGTACAGAGCCCTGGGGAGTGTCGGTGCTCGGTGTGGCGGAGTACAGAGCCCTGGGGAGTGTCGGTGCTCGGTGTGGTGGAGTACAGAGCCCTGGGGAGTGTCGGTGCTCGGTGTTGTGGAGTACAGAGCCCTGGGGAGTGTCGGTGCTCGGTGTGGTGGAGTACAGAGCCCTGGGGAGTGTCGGTCAGTGTGGTGGATTACAGAGCCCTGGGGAGTGTCGGTGCTCGGTGTGGTGGAGTACAGAGCCCTGGGGAGTGTCGGTCAGTGTGGTGGAGTACAGAGCCCTGGGGAGTGTCGGTGCTCGGTGTGGTGGAGTACAGAGCCCTGGGGAGTGTCGGTGCTCGGTGTGGTGGAGTACAGAGCCCTGGGGGGTGCTGGTCAGTGTGGTGGAGTACAGAGACCTGGGGAGTGTCGGTGCTCGGTTTGGTGGAGTACAGAGCCCTGGGGAGTGCCGGTGCTCGGTGTGGTGGAGTACAGAGCCCTGGGGAGTGTCGGTGCTCGGTGTGGTGGAGTACAGAGCCCTGGGGAGTGTCGGTGCTCGGTGTGGTGGAGTACAGAGCCCTGGGAAGTGTCGGTGCTCGGTGTGGTGGAGTACAGAGCCCTGGGGAGTGCCGGTGCTCGGTGTGGTGGAGTACAGAGCCCTGGGGAGTGTCGGTGCTCGGTGTGGTGGAGTACAGAGCCCTGGGGAGTGTCGGTGCTCGGTGTGGTGGAGTACAGAGCCCTGGGGAGTGTCGGTGCTCGGTGTGGTGGAGTACAGAGCCCTGGGGAGTGTCGGTGCTCAGTGTGGTGGAGTACAGAGCTCTGGGGAGTGTCGGTGCTCGGTGTGGTGGAGTACAGAGCCCTGGGGAGTGTCGGTGCTCGGTGTGGTGGAGTACAGAGCCCTGGGGAGTGCCGGTCAGTGTGGTGGAGTACAGAGCCCTGGGGAGTGCCGGTCAGTGTGGTGGAGTACAGAGCCCTGGGGAGTGTCGGTGCTCGGTGTGGTGGAGTACAGAGCCCTGGGGAGTGTCGGTGCTCAGTGTGGTGGAGTACAGAGCCCTGGGGAGTGCCGGTCAGTGTGTTGGAGTACAGAGCCCTGGGGAGTGTCGGTGCTCAGTGTGGTGGAGTACAGAGCCCTGGGGAGTGTCGGTGCTCAGTGTGGTGGAGTACAGAGCCCTGGGGAGTGTCGGTGCTCAGTGTGGTGGAGTACAGAGCCCTGGGGAGTGCCGGTCAGTGTGGTGGAGTACAGAGCCCTGGGGAGTGTCGGTCAGTGTGGTGGAGTACAGAGCCCTGGGGAGTGTCGGTGCTCAGTGTGGTGGAGTACAGAGCCCTGGGGAGTGTCGGTGCTCAGTGTGGTGGAGTACAGAGCCCTGGGGAGTGTCGGTGCTCGGTGTGGTGGAGTACAGAGCCCTGGGGAGTGTCGTTGCTCGGTGTGGTGGAGTACAGAGCCCTGGGGGGTGTCGGTGCTCGGTGTGGTGGAGTACAGAGCCCTGGGGAGTGTCGGTCAGTGTGGTGGAGTACAGAGCCCTGGGGAGTGTCGTCAGTGTGGTGGAGTACAGAGCCCTGGGGAGTGTCGTCAGTGTGGTGGAGTACAGAGCCCTGGGGAGTGTCGGTGCTCGGTGTGGTGGATTACAGAGCCCTGGGGAGTGTCGGTGCTCGGTGTGGTGGAGTACAGAGCCCTGGGGAGTGTCGGTGCTCGGTGTGGTGGAGTACAGAGCCCTGGGGAGTGTCGGTTCTCGGTGTGGTGGAGTACAGAGCCCTGGGGAGTGCCGGTCAGTGTGGTGGAGTTGGAGATGTTGTTGCCAACACAAACTGACTGGGGTCTTTTTGTCAAGGAGCTCAATGTCCAGTTACAGTATAGAAAGAGATGTGAGATCCAACAAGGACCATTTACCCACCAGCTTCTGAGGGATAATCATATTAAATGCTGAGCTGAACTCAATAAACAGCATCCTGGTGTGTGAGGTGCCATTTTCTAGGTGGGATAGGACAGAGTGGAGTGCAGAGCCTTGAGTATCATCAGTGGACAGATTTGAGCAATAAGCCAACTGGAAAGGGTCCAATGCAGCATGAAGATGTGATTTAATGTAATCCAAAACCAGCCACTCCAAGCACTCCATTATTGTTGGGGTCAGTGCTACTGGACGGTAATTTACCGCAAGCAACTGTTGCTCTCTTGAGCACCCAGGTGATGGTGGCTGCCTTGAAACCTTCGGGGACAGTGAACTATTCCAGAAAGATGTTAGAGACATCTCTTTGAACCTCTTGTTGACTGGGCTGCACAGTCCCTTGGCATCACAGCTTTCCGTGGATTGACCCTGGTTGGGGTCTTCCTCACATCAGCTGCAGTGCCTGCTCCTCGGGGTAGGAGGGGGGAAGGGGTCTTTCCTTGCCAGCTTATCATACTGTGCAGAAAAGACACTCAGCCTATCAGGAAGAGAGACGTCACTGTCATTGGCGTGCAGGGTGGATTTGTGGTCCTTTATGGTCTGAATGCCCTGCCACATGCGCCATATTTGATCTAAGCCACTTTGAAGTAAAATTAACAAGTGTTTTCATAACAGTGCTAATCTGCAGCTTGCTATACCATGAGGCTGGGGATGCCATCAGGAAGGAGGTACAGGAGCTGTGGGTCAGAAACAATTAGTACCCTATAACCATTAGGCTTATGAACCACATTAGGTTCACTCACCTCAACTCTGAACTGATTCCACAACCTATGGACTCACTTTGAGGGACTCTGCAACTCACATTCTCACTTTTATTTATTTATTTTTAATATAATTTTCTGTATTTGCACATTGTCAGTCGATGTATATATTTTTACATTGGTTCTATTGTATTTTTGTTTTTGCAAGAAAATGAATCTAAAGGTAATTTTTGGTGACATATACGTACTTTGATAAATTTGCTTTGAAGCTTGAACTTTGAATTGCAAGTTCAAAAACAGCAATCCGTAGGCTTTAGTTGGAATAAAACTGAGTAAATGTGATGGAGGTGTAGTTCAGCCTTGGTCTAATCAAACTGAACAGCTTTTTTCCTGAGATCCCATTTCCACAATTAGTGACCCATTGCTGTCTTCCTTGACTTGTTCAGGTAAAGGGGAAAACGGAGCTGCTGCTGTCTGCTGAAGCATCCAAAAATGCACAGCGAGCTGACCTGGAAAACCACCTGGAGACTGCCAAGCACGCACTTCAGGATAAAGAGCAGGTACCTACCTACCTTTCACAGTCCCGACTTCTGTCCATGGTTTGCCTACTGTACACCCTTACTATCCCCCCCCCCCCCCCACACTTATATGAAGCAAACTTACAGTCAAACTACAAGCCCCTCCGACAGTGGCACTGAAGCACCAAGAATCCAGGAGAGTATAGGTACAAAATAAAGCAACCATTATTGATTGTTTTCGGTTGGAGATCCTGGACCCGTGTATGCGGTGGCAACATGTCTACAGAAAGAAAGCTGAGACAAGTACCTTGCAAATTAATTCTTCGCTTCAAAATTCACAATGTTGTATGAACGATGTCAGTCACAGTCATAGAGCACCATAACAGGCCTTTCAGCCCACCATGTGCATGCTAACCCCTTTGCCCATCTATTTTATTTATTTACTACTTATTTAGAGATACAGTGTGGATCAGACCCTACTGGCCCAACGAGCCACACTGCCTAGCAAATTACCGATTTAACCTAATCATAGGACAATTTACAATGACCAATTAACGTACAAATAACAACAGGTACTGTAAATTCAGCAGCACCTAAATAGGCAAAGAGTAGAAGGATGCTGTCTTAAAGGGTAACCAGTACATCTTTGGACTGTGGGGGGGCTACAGCAATCCTGTTTTCCTGGATTAAGACAACATCCCTCTATTCTTTGCCTATTTAGGTGCTGAAGGTTCTAAAGTACCTGGTGCTATTTGTATTAATGTTAGATAACGTACTTTGTTTCAGTAGCTCTGCTTTCAGATGGGAGTTGCAAATAGCCCAGGCAGTGATATATTTCTCTGTAAATGTTTTAAATGCAGTGTGTCTAGCTTGGACTGCAGACTGACAGCAGAAATGTCTGATAGTCTGGAGGTGGTGCTGATGTATCCCCTGAGTGTTGTAATCATGTTCCTGTGTCTGTGGAGACACCATCATTCCTTCCATAGTTGATGAGAGTGAACCATCTCTTCACCTGTGACCCAAGTGCTCACTGACTACAGTGACCCGCAATCTCAATTTTAAAATTTAAATCCATTTTCAATCCATCCCAGTTGCCTCAAACTTCCCCAAGCCCAAATCATTAGATCTCTGTGCACTGCTGATTTGGGCCTTTGCTTGGCCCCAATCTTGGAGTGTGCCAAGAACTTCAACATTCCTCCAGTATTTCTTCCTCAAACCCTCCTTGTCACATCTCCTTCTGTAGCCTGTCTCTCGAATCAAAGTTTAGCTTGTCAGTCATTGTGGGCATTATAACACTAGGCTTGTTGATGGCTTGAGACATCTTACCATGTTGAGGGTACTACAAGTCATATTGTACATCACTGAGCCAATATCTTATGGAGTTGCTTTATTTCCCCAGGAGCTGACCAAAGTCAAGTCTCAGCTGGACCAATTGACATCAACACTTAATGAGAAAGCAGAGTACTGCAGCCAACTTGACACCAGCCTGAGAGAATACAAGGAGAAGCAGCTCCATTCTGAGCAGAAAATCGAGCAGCTGGAATCTCAGATTAAGGTCTGTAGTGCACGAACAATAAACACTGACTCTGAACATATTCCAAATACAGAATTAGTAATGAGCAGCCACGGATTTCTGTGTTCAATATCCAAGTCTGAGAGAGGAGAATGGCGATTTATTTTCATGTTTTGCTCATTTATACTTGCAATGATGTCCATCTTATGTCACAAAGGTATTTTAGAATAATCCTCAGTAGGTATTTGCGTAGCTGGGTAATTAGAACAACATACACACAATGCCAGAGGAACTCAACAGGACAAGCAGCATCAATAGAAAGGAATAAACAGTTAATGGTTCAGGTTGAGATCTTTCATCAGGACTCAGCCCAGTATGGGTCCTGCGTGGAAATCAGAGTCTCTGCCCAAAACAGCGACGGTTTATTCTTCTCTATAGATGCTGCCTGACCTACAGAGTTCCTCTAGAATTGTGTGTTACTTTTGAAAGGCAGGAATGCCCACGATGTGCACTACAGAGTCACGGTCATGTTTTAAGGGCTTTGGCCGACATTTCTAGGTATTAGCAGTGTTGGAGATAGGCAATGGAATGCACTTTGCAGATGTTCTTTCAAACAAAAACTTACTGGGATACAGTACTGTGCAAAAGTCTCGGGCACATATACATAGCTCATGTGCCTAATGAAGTCTTTTGCCCAGTACTGCATTTGTCAACATGAGCGAATCTGTAAATCTGGCAGGAGCAAAGGATGTTGGGAATGGCGAGGGGAGGGGGATGTGAGACGGGTGCTAGAGAAGGAGTGTGAGGGGTGGGGTGTAGTATGGGTGCAGACACACCCAGCCCTGAGACACCAGGCAAAATCATTTGATTTGATTTATTGATCATTACAGAATGTCTCTCTGGTGCTGCCCTCTCCCTTCCCCCTTCCCACTCTCGGTCCACAATAGAGACCCATATCAGGATCAGGTTTATCGTCACTCCAAAAATTTGTTTTTTTTTGTGGCTGCAATACAGTGCATCACATAAAACTACTACAGTACTGTGCAAAGGACTTAGGCACCCTAGATATATACATGAGCCTGAGACCTTTGCACAGTACTGTATATACTGTTACGTACCCCGTAACTGGGTCACTTACCAGCAAAGATAGAGAGGTCCGTTGAAGTCTGATGGTACTATTTTTAACAGTATTTATTGATAAAAATACACAAAAATAACATCGATGCAAACATACAGATAATATACGTCATCAATACTAACTCTAAAAGCGCGGGTATAATAATAATCAATAAGAAATAGCTCTTTCGTTGTCTAGGGGATAATGTATTGTCCGATGGAAATATAAAAGTCACTCAAGTTCATTCAAGCTGCAGCTTTTGGTTGGAGAGAGATGGATTAAAACTTGCCCATTCCTTTTATGATGTCAATCCTTCGAGAGTCGTTGGGGCTGATTTCTCCTTTGCTGTTAGCTAAAGCCGTTCTTCTGTGGCAAGGCCCACCAATTCCGAGGCAAATGGAAAAGGACGCACGTGGCTTTCCACCCGCTTTCACTATTATGCTGTTACAGGATTTCTAGCGTTTCTTCTGGTGCGTCTGAGGGGCTGTTCCCACAGACCCTCTTTTATCCCCACTCACGAGGTCTCAGATGTCAATCAGGGTGGAATGATGCCATCCCCCAACCAGCCCACGTTGCCTGAGGGCCTCCACGAAGCACAGTACTCAATACACAATTCCGTCTCCAAGAGACAATGGCCGTTTCCCGTAGCTTTGTATCGCCGAGGGGCCAAGACATCCCAAACGTCTCTCTCTCATTTCCTGGGTCTCCTGGCCTGAATTAATAGTGATCTTGCGATTCTCAAAAAGGAGGGGGCTACTCTGCACCCCTCGGCCCCTCAGAGTTGGGCACAGGCGTAACAATACGATCTTTTTTATCAAATAAGACTTTATTTCCCCAAAATCAGCTTGGTTTGACTTTCCCTAAAGTGTCAACCACAGTTTCAGATAAACTACCCAGATAAATCCCATGACCGTGAAACCAGCTCCCCAGCACCCCCGTGTCTCTCTGCCCCTAACCTGTCAGTCTGATGTAAAACTCCCTGGATGAGCAGAACTCCAATAACATTGGAGGAACTCCGCACCAGCTAAGCAAATAGTTGTCTTGACCTCATCTCTGGCCTCCTGAACCTGCACCTTAAAAGGGACAACTCACGAGAAAATGACACCTTCCCTTACAGTACACAGCATCTTGCCTTGGAAAGGTATTGCTGTCTCTTCATCACTAGGTTTAAATCCTACACTAAACCACGACTTGCTCCACATGATCTGTGGGGTGATGTAGTACCACAGCAGTTAGCGCGATGTTTTACAGCACCAGCTGAGAGATCGGGGTTCAGTTCCTGCCCTGCCACTGTCCACAATGAGTTTGTACGTTTCCCCCATGATTCCTCTGGGTGCTGCAGTTACCTCCCAAATTCCAAAGACGTACAGTTAGGGTGAGTGAGTTGGGGGCACGCTAGCTCGGTTCCAGAAGCGTGGTGACACTCGTGGGCAGCCCCAGCATAATCCCAGCTAGTTTGATTAGAAGCAAATGACATATTTCACTGTGTGTTTTGGAGCACATGACAAATAAAGCTAATCTTTAATCTCAGGAAGCAGGCTTCCCACTGGCATTGAGTAAATACTAGACAGTCAGTTGGTGAATTGTTTCGATAAAAGTAAACCACGTGAAGGCTGAAACTTGTTGTGTGCCCTGTATACTCTAGAGATATTAATGGCTCACAAAAATCAGGTACATTGGTTTAAGATGCTGCAAGCAGCTTTGGAAATGAAGTTTAAATCCTATTGTGTGCAGGCTCTATGTGCTGTGTACTGTAAGCAGCTAATAACATTTAAGTGGAGCGGGAGTGTGAAACAGAGTGCTGTAACGAGCTTTCACTTTCAGAAGCTGGAGTGTGACGTTGCGAAGGCAGAGCAGAATGAGAAGCGAGCCCAGGGAGACCTGAAGCTGCTCCACAAGCAGCACGGTGCTCAGGAAAACCGGATCAAGGAGCTGAACCTGCAGCTCGAGGCAGAGGCAAAATCGTAAGGACTCTAATTCTGATTCAGTGTTTGCTTTGTCTTGAATCTTGCAGCACAAGAAGAACGATGGGGGGATTTCATTGAGATGTATTGAAAGGCCGAGGTAGAGTGCATGTGGAGAGGATGTTTCCAACAGTGGGAGAGTCCAAGACCAGGGGCACGGCCTCAGAATAGACCGACATCCCTTTAGAACAGAGATGAAGAGTTATTTATTTAGCCAGAGGGAGGCGAAAATGTGGAATTGATTGCCACAGATGGCTGTGGAGGCCAGGTCATTGAGTGTATTTAATTGGAGGTTGATAGGTTCTTGGTTAGTAAGGGCATTGAGGGTTTACAGGGAGAAACGAGAATGAAATTGATAATAAATCAGCTATGATGGAATAGCAGAGCAGACTTGATGGGCTGGATGGCCATTCAGCCTCTTTGCCACACTAGCTCAATAAAAGTTGTCAAATTCATTGTTTCCTTCTAAGTCCTTTCAATTATGTATTCAGTTCCTGTTCCATAAAGTTAACGGTATTTTTTTTAAACATTGTTTTAACTGTTTGTAACCGTCAACTATCTCCCAACTTATCAGATCTCTTAATCTTTGCTCTAAGTGGCTGGTGAAAAAGCCAGTTAGGACAGTGAGTATCCGAGCAGTTGTGTGAAACCACGCTTGGAATACTGCAAACAGTTTGCTTACCTTGTTACAGGCAAAATGGAAAGAGTGCAGTAAGGACGTATGAGGATGTTGCCAGGATTCAAGGGGCTGAGTTAAGGAGAGTTTAGCCAGGTTAGGTCTTTACTCCTTGGATTATAGGAGAATTACAGAAATGTTTAAAATTATGAGAGCCATGGTTAAGGTGACAGTAATAGGCTTTTCCCCAGGGTAGGAAATCCAAAACTAGGGGGCATAGATTTAAGGTGAAAGGGGAAAGGGTTAGAAGGGACCAAAGTGGCAACGTTTTCATGCAGAGGCTGAGGTGTGAGGAGAAGTGGTTGAGGGAGGTAGAATAGGATTGTTTGAGAAGCCCTTGGATTGGTACATGGAAGAGCAGGACTGAATGTAGGGAATTCCCAGAGTTCGTAATGACTTAACGATATGTGCACTCGTGTATAAGCTGTATTCCTTTCAGTAGACCCGTATACCCCTCAGGTCATCTTGTACACTGAATTTTTCAGTAGGGCAAAGTATTTCTTCCTTCTGGAGCGCTGTGCTTCGCAACACTGACTGCTTTCATGTGCCCATTTTACCAGTCTGTCTGTGCTCTCTCAAAGTGTAGTACTGTTCTCCATGATGCGTATTAGATTTTGAATTTTGTGTCATCACCAGACTAGGAAACTTAGCCCTATGTGTATCCAGCTCCAGACAACTCATAAGTTTTGGAAGGTGTTGTGATTTTGATATCAACCCTCTGGGGACACTGCTGTTTTTTTGTTTTCTCCTGCAACAGCAGCCTGTCCCCTCTACTCCTTTCTGCCTAGCGAATTCCAAGTTCACCCCTCGCTCTGTCCCGCTGGAGCTGTGAAATGTGTATTCAGTAGGCCGAGCTTTCAAATATCAAGTGGTACAATGGTTCCAGGTCAGGGTGGAGGAGCAACACCTCATATTCCGACTGAGTAGCCTCCAGCCTGATAACATGAGCATCGATTTCTCTTTGGGTCATGTCTCCCCCTACCCCCTCTTCTTTTTCCATTCCCTGTTCTGGCTCCCCTCTTGTCCCTTCTTTTCTCTTCACCTGCCTCTCAGCTCCCACTGTCCTCCTCTGGATTTCCTTTCTTCCATGGTCTACTGTCCTCTCCAGTTAGATTCCCTCTTCTTCAGCTCTTTACCCTTCCTGCCTATCACCTCCCAGCTGCTCACTTCACCATCCACCCACCCAATTTCCCCCTCACCTGGTATCACCAATCATCTTCCAGCTTGTACTCATTCTGCTGGCATCACCTTTTATTCTTTTCCCCCTTCCTTTCCAGTCCTGGTGAAGGGTCTTAGCCTGATCAGCTGATTCTGTTCCTCTCCGTGGATGCTGCCTGACCTGCTGAGTTCTTCCAGCATTTGTGTTTGTTGCTCATTACCCGTCTGTCTGATGGCCAATTGTTAAAACAGAACTGATGATGGACTTTTCCTTATTTTCAGTCTTAGTGGCACAAAGCAGGAACTGGAGGAGAAATCGGAGGCCCTGAGTGAGATTAGGAAGCAAGTGCAGGAGTGTGAGAGTAAGAAGGAGCTCATAGCAGAAGAGCTGAAGCAGAAGACAGAGAGTGAGAGCAGGATGCAGGGGCAGCTGGTGGCCCTCGGACTGGAGAAGGAATCTTTATCCAAGGAGCTGACAGACACTAAGGAAAGTCTTTCCAGGACTCTCGAGGAAGCACGAGCGGAGTGGGAGAAAGATCGGCATCTGCTGAAAGCTGCTGCTGATGAGAAGGTCGGTGTGAATTGGAATTGGTTTATTATGCAGTGAAAAGCTCGTCTTCCTGCTCATACGTGGTGCATTGAGACAGAGCAAGGAAGAACAATAGCAGGAAGCAGAGTGAAGTACAACCGCTACACAGACGGTACAGTGGCATGCAGAAGTCTGGGCACCCCTGGTCAACCTTTCCGTTACTGTGAATAGCTAAACAAGTAAAAGATGACTTAATTTCCAAAAGGCATAAGTTTAAAGATGACACATTTCTTTAATATTTTAAGCAAGATTACTTTTTTATTTCCATCTTTTACAGTTTCAGAAAAACAGAAAAGGAAAAGGGCCCAAAGCAAAAGTTTGGGCACCTTGCATGGTCAGTACTTAGTAACACCCCCTTTGGCAAGGATCATAGCTTGTAAATGCTTTCTGTAGCCAGCTAAGAGTCCTTCAGTTCTTGTTTGGGGGATTTTAACCCATTCTTCCTTACAAAAGGCTTCTAGTTCTATGAGATTCTTGGGCCATCTTGCATGCACTGCTCTTTTGAGGTCTATCCACAGATTTTCGATGATGTTTAGGTCGGGGGACTGTGAGGGCCATGGCAAAACCTTCAGCTTGCGCCTCTTGAAGTATCTATTGTGGATTTTGAGGTGTGTTTGGATCACTATTCTGTTGTAGAAGCCATCCTCTTTTCATCTTCAGCTTTTTTTACAGACGGTGTGATGTTTGCTTCCAGAATTTGCTGGTATTTAAATTAGTTCATTCTTCCCTCTAACAGTGAAATGTTCCCTGTGCCACTGGCTGCAATGCAAGCCCAAAGCATGATCGATCCACTCCTGTGCTTAACAGCTGGAGAGGTGTTCTTTTCATGAAATTCTGCACCCTTTTTTCTCCAAACATACCTTTGCTCATTGCGGCCAAAAAGTTCTATTTTAACTTCATCAGTTCACAGGACTTGTTTCCAAAATGCATCAAGCTTGTTTAGATATTAGTTTGCAAACTTCTGACGCTGAATTTTGTAGTGAGGACGCAGGAAAGGTTTTCTTCTGATTACTCTTCCATGAAGGTCATATTTGTGCAGGTGTCGCTGCACAGTAGAACAGTGCACCAGCACTCCAGAGTCTGCTAAATCTTCCTGAAGGGCATTTGCAGTCAAACGGGGGTTTTGATTTGCCTTTCTAGCAATCCTGCAAGCAGTTCTCTCAGAAAGTTTTCTTGGTCTTCCAGATCTCAACTTGACCTCCACTGTTCCTGTTAACTGCCATTTCTTAATTACATTATGAGCTGAGGAAATGGCTACCTGAAAACACTTTGCTATCTTCTTATAGCCTTCTCCTGCTTTGTGGGCATCATTTATTTTAATTTTCAGAGTGCTAGGCAGCTGTTTAGAGGAGCCCATGGCTGCTGATTGTTGGGACAAGGTTTGAGGAGTCAGGGTATTTATAAAGCTTTGAAATTTGCATCACCTGGCCTTTCCTAACGTTGACTGTGAACAAGCCATAGCCCTAACAAGCTAATTAAGGTATGAGACCTTGGTAAAAGTTATCTGAGAGCTCAAATCTCTTGGGGTGCCCAAACTTTTGCATGGTGCTCCTTTTCTTTTTTCACTCTAAAATTGTACAAAACAAAAATAATACACTCATCTAGGTTAAAATGTTGAAAAGAATGTTTCATCTTTAACTTCATGACTTTTGGAGATCGATTCATCTTCTACTCAACTATTCAGAGTAACAGAAATTTTGACCAGGGGTGCCCAAACGTTTGCATGCCATTGTATATGTGAATGACAGCCTCACCTGGAGGAGCTGTTGTAGGGCCCTGGGTAGGGACAGCTATTGAGTTATTATTATCATGTGCACTGAGATACAGTGAAAAGCTTGTTTTGCATACTGTTCATACAGACCAGATCGTTACACAGCGCATTGAGGTAGAACAAGACAAAACCACGCCAATGCAGAATAAGGTGTCACAGCTACAGAGAAAATGCAGTGCAGGCGAACAATAAAGTGTAAGATTATAACAAGCTACGGTCAGGAGTCTCTTTTAACATACAAGAGTTCTGTTCAAAGGTCTGATAACAGCAGGTTAGAAGCTGTTAAGTTTTTTACACAGCTTTCTGCAGCCGCCTGTGATCACATTGTACATTGAAAAGCTTGTCTTGCATACTGTTGTTGCAGATTAAACGATTACACAGAGCATTGAGGTAGAACAAGGTGGAACAATAACCAAATGCAGAATGAAGTGTAACGGCTACAGAGAAAGTGGAGTTGAATGATCTGCCTGTGGATGACTCACATGGAAGGGCTGCTTTGGGCCCCGGATGATGGTGAGGGAGGAGGGCAGGGACAGAGAAAGTTCAGTGCGTGAACAATAAAGTGCAAGATCATAAGGAGATTGTGAAGTCTGAGTCCATCTTATCAAGCTAGGGAACAATTCACTATAATAGTCTTAGTGCCCAGTGAGTATAGCTGTTGAAAAGAGATTCCTTCTTGAGATTACCGGCAGTGATCTTCAACGGTAGAGTATCTGTATTGCTGTGCTGGAGACCTAGGTTCAGTCCTAACTTTGGGCACTGACTGGGGTTTACAGGTTCTCCCCGTGGCTGCGTGGGTGCCCGCCGGTGTTTGTTTTCCTCCTTTGTCCCATGTATGTGTAACTTGTGGGGGTGGGTGGTTAAGCAGTCGCAGAAAATCGCTCCCAGAGGTTGCAGATGATGGGATTGATGGGAATGTTGAGAGAGTAGGTTACAAGGAAAATCAATGGGGGAATGGGATTGCTCTGTGAACCACCATAGACTTGATGGGCTGAATGGCTTCCTCCTTGTTAAAAATTTAATTTAGAAGTACAGCATGGTAAAAGCCTCCTTCAGTGAACACGCGCTGCTCAGTTACACCCATTAATCTACTAACCCATATGTCTTTGGAATGTGGGAGGAACCCATGTGGTCACAGAGAGAATGTACAGACAGCAGCAGGACTTGAACAAGGACCACTGGTGCTGTAAAGTGTATTACTAACCACTACGCTACCCTTCCGCTATGTTGTGTGGAAAAATGCCCTTTATGTCTTTTGTGACCTGCCCGAGTTTCGTTCCAGCCCGAAACATCGACTGTTTACTCTTTTAAATGGACACTACCTGACCTGCTGAGTTCCTCCAGCATTTTGTGTGCGTTGCTTGGATTTCCAGCATCTGCAGATTTTCTCTTGTTTATGGTGGGAAATCGCCTAGTTTCAGGGCATTTTAGGGGGTAGTTGGGAGTGAAGTGATTTAATGTTATTGTGAGGCCTGGAATCATGGGAACTCAGCCATGTAAGGGCCACACACTTCCTTCTCTGCGGAGCAGTGGGCTTCTATTGCAGTCCTAAAGATCCTGCTTACTTTCCCCAAAAACACTAATTTTATTCTTCAATCGTAAATACATTTGCATTCTCCAAACAGCGTTTCTAATAAAAATTTGAGCCTCTGGGCTATTAGTTGAGACTTCTGGATTTTAGTCTATTATCATAGTCACTAGCTTTAACCACAATTTCATGGTTTAAAATTACAAACACTTAATGTTCTTCCGTTATTACACTTAAACTGTGTGTTGTGTCTAGATCCATTTTACTGCTGATGTTCGTTAGTGGGATGGTGAGGTGGGTCCTGCTGCCTTTGTCAGTGTGTTTATCTTCTGAATGCTTTCTCCATGGGTGGCTGCAGTTGAGGCTCTCTCCCCGACCCCAACCCCCAATGAATACAGAAGCTGTGAAATGGCCCTCATCTGGCAAAGTAAGGGAGGGGGACTGCTGATAGGCTGGTAGAGCACTCACCCAACCTCACAGTGTTTCATCTCAGTTACCGTGAGGCTGAGTGATCGTGTGAGGACACTGTTTCCACTGACTGTTCAGTAAAATCTCTGATTGCGTTTAAAACAAGCAACAAAGAGGCACTGTTGATCAGAGATAGTGTCACAACTGCCCAAAAGGAGGAAGTCATGGAGGGATTGTCTGTGGAGTCTCTGTGGGTGGAAATTAGGAACAGGAAGGGGTCAATAACTCTGCTGGGTGTTTTTTATAGACCACCCAATAGTAACAGGGACATCGAGGAGCAGATGGGGAGACAGATTCTGGAAAGGAGTAATGAAAACAGGGTTGTCATGATGGGAGATTTTAATTTCCCAAATATTGATTGGCATCTCCCTAGAGCAAGGGGTTTAGATGGGGTGTTGGGAAATGAACCTGGTCAGGTGTCAGATCTCTCAGTGGGAGAGCTTTTTGGAGATGGTGATCACAATTCTATCTCCTTTACCATAGCATTGGAGAGAGATAGGAACAGACAAGTTAGGGAAATGTTTAATTGGAGTAAGGGAAGGGGAGCTATGAGGCTATCAGGCAGGAACTTGGAAGAATAAATTGGAAATAGATGTTCTCAGGGAAACGTACCAAAGAAATATGGCAAATGTTCAGGGGATGCTTGCTTGAGATTCAGAGTAGGTATGTTCCAATGAGATGTGGAAAAGAAGGTACAGTACAAAATCTGTGGTGCACAAAGGCTGTTGTAAATCTAATAAAGAAGAGCTTAT
This sequence comes from Hemitrygon akajei, assembly GCF_048418815.1. Classification (NCBI taxonomy): domain Eukaryota; kingdom Metazoa; phylum Chordata; class Chondrichthyes; order Myliobatiformes; family Dasyatidae; genus Hemitrygon; species Hemitrygon akajei. The sequence continues at coordinate 50,688,006 of NC_133137.1, forward strand.
GAAAGGTTCAAAAAACCAGGTAATGATATGAATCTAGAAGATTATAAGGCTTGCAGGAAGGAGCTTAAGAATTAAATTAGGAGAGCCAGAAGGGACCATGAGAAGGCCTTGGCAGACAGGATTAAGGAAAACCCCAAGGCATTCTACAAGTATGTGAAGAGCAAGAGGATAAGACATGGGAGAGAGAATAGGACCAATGAAGTGTGACAATGGAAAAGTGTGTATGGAACCGGAGGAAATAGCGGAGGTACTTAATGAATACTTTGCTTCAGTATTCACTACAGTAAAAGATCTTTGCGATTTTAGGGATGACTTGCAGTGGACTGAAGAGCTTGAGAATGTAGATTTTAAGAAAGAGGATGTGCTGGAGCTTTTGGAAAGCATCAAGTTAGATAAGTCACCGGGACCAGATGGGATGGACCCCAGACTACAGTGGGAAGCGAGGGAGGAGATTGCTGAGCCTCTGGTGATGATCTTTGCATCATCAATGGGGACAGGAGAGGTTCCAGAGGAATGGAGGGTTGTGGATGTTGTTCCCTTATTCAAGAAAGGGAGTAGAGATAGCCCAGGAAATTATAGACCAGTGAGTCTCACTTTAGCGGTTGGTAAGTTGATGGAGAAGATCCTGAGAGGCAGGATTTATGAACATTTGGGGAGGCATATGATTAGGAATAGTCAGCATGGCTTTGTCAAAGGTAGGTCATACCTTACGAGCCTGATTGAATTTCTTGAGGATGTGGCTAAGCACATTGATGAAGGTAGAGCCGTAGATGTAATGTATATGGATTTCAGCAAGGCATTTGATAAGGTACCCCATATAAGGCTTATCAAGAAAGTAAGGAGGCATGAGATCCAAGGGGACATTGCTTTGTGGATCCAGAACTGGCTTGCCCACAGAAGGCAAAGAGTGGTTGTAGACAGGTCATATTCTGCATGGAGGTTGGTGACCAGTGGTTGGGTTAGTAAATTTACTGATGACACAAAGGTTGGGGGTGTTGTGTATAGTATGGAGGGCTGTCAGAGGTTACAACGGGACATTAATAGGATGCAAAACTGGGCTGAGAAGTGGCAGATGGAGTTCAACCCAGATAAGTGTGAGGTGGTTCATTTTGGTAGGTCAAATATGATGGCAGAATATAGTATTAATGGTATGACTCTTGGCAGTGTGGAGAATCAGAGGGATCTTGGGGTTTGAGTCCATAGGATGCTCAAAGCTGCTATGCAGGTTGACTCTGTGGTTAAGAAGGCATACGGTGCATTGGCCTTCATCAATCGTGGGATTGAGTTTAAGAGCCGAGAGGTAATGTTGCAGCTATATCGGACCCTGGTCAGACCCCACTTGGAGTATTGTGATTAATTCTGGTCGCCTCACTGTAGGAAGAACGTGGAAACCATAGAAAGGGTGCAGAGGAGATTTACAAGGATGTTGCCTGGATTGGGGAGCATGCCTTATGAGAATAGGTTGAGTGAACTTGGCCTTTTCTCCTTGGAGTGACGGAGGATGAGAGGTGACCTGATAGAGGTGTACAAGATGATGAGAGGCATTGATCGTGTGGATAGTCAGAGGCTTTTCCCCAGAGCTGAATTGGCTAGCATGAGAGGGCATAGTTTTAGGGTGCTTGGAAGTACGTGCAGAGGAGATATCAGGGGTAAGTTTTTTACACAGAGAGTGGTGAGTGTGTGGAATGGGCTGCCAGAGACGAAAGTGATAGGGTCTTTTATGAGACTCCTGGATGGCTGCATGGAGCTTAGAAAAATAGAAGGTTATGGGTAAAGCCTAGGTAGTTCTAAGGTAAGGACATGTTCGACACAGCTTGTGGGCCAAAGGGCCTGTAGTGTGCTGTATGTTTTCTGTGTTTCTAAAAATCCTTTATTTCTGTAGCACATTTCACAACATTTGAGCTTGCCAATGTCTCCTCCAGCAACACTCATACAAAATGATGAAGAAACTCAGCAGATCGGGCAGTAGTAATGGAGGGGAATTAAAAATCGATGTTTCCAGCTGAGACCCTTGCTTTCCAGTCCTGATGGAGCGTTTCCAGTCTCAACCTGAAATGTCGACTGTTTATTTGTCACCATAGATGCTGCCCGACCTGCTGAGTTAGAACACAGAACATTACAGTATAGTACAGGCCCTATGGCCCACAATGTTGTACTGACTTTTTAACCTACTCTAAGATCAATCTAATCCTTCTCTCCTACATAGCCCTCCATTTTTCTATCATCCATGTGCCTATCGAAGAGTTTCTTCAATGTCCCTAGTGTATCTGCTTCTAGCACCATCTCAGGCAGCAGGTTCCACTCACCCTCACATCCTCACATTCTGACATCCCTCACCCCGTACTTTCCTCCAGTCATCTTAAAATTATGCCACCTTGTATTAGCCATTTCTGCCCTGGGCAAGTTTCTGGCTGTCTGTACCTCTTATCATCTTGTATGCCTATATGAAGTCATCTCTCATCCTCCTTTGGGCTTTTCTCCCTGGAATAAGTTTGCTCAACCTATCCTCGTAAGACATGCTCCCCCAAATGGGCAGCAACCAGGTAAGTCCCCTCTGCACCTCCTCTAAATCTTACAAACCTTTCCTGTAATGAGGTGACCAGAACTGAACACAATGCAGCCAGTGTAGTCTGATAGGCATTTAGTGTGGGTCTCACTGTCTGCTCACAAGCACTGAGCGAGCGTTGGTGACATTGCTTTTCTTGCTAATTATTTGAATGGAGAGAAAGGAATGTGGCAACTCGTGATTTAGGCTACCGTACATGAGGGAGGCAGTGTGCTCTGTTGGGTAGGGCATGCGGACTGGGTCTGGATCTGTGGTGGCTCGGGAAGGGTGATTGAGAAGGGGGTGAGACAATGGTGGGTGACTTTGGTAGGACTTCAGCTGTCAGACAAGAGGGAATTGGGGAGATGTTTGGTAACCACGGGGAGTTAAAAACTGCATCAGCACGTGTCGGTCCCAGACTGAGCATCTGTTGCCCAGGTCGGGAGCATCCTTTAGCCTATACTGTCAGCCTTAGTGCCTCCACCCCCAGGTCGGGAGTATCCTTTAGCCTGTACTGTCAGCCTTAGTGCCTCCTCCCTCAGGTCGAGAGTATCCTTTAGCCTGTACTGTCAGCCTTAGTGCCTCCTCCCTCAGGTCGAGAGTATCCTTTAGCCTATACTGTCAGCCTTAGTGCCTCCACCCCCAGGTCGGGAGTATCCTTTAGCCTGTACTGTCAGCCTTAGTGCCCCCACCCTCAGGTCGAGAGTATCCTTTAGCCTATACTGTCAGCCTTAGTGCCTCCACCCCCAGGTCGGGAGCATCCTTTAGCCTATACTGTCAGCCTTAGTGCCTCCACTCCCAGGTCGGGAGCATCCTTTAGCCTATACTGTCAGCCTTAGTGCCTCCACCCCCAGGTCGAGAGCATCCTTTAGCCTATACTGTCAGCCTTAGTGCCTCCACCCTCAGGTCGGGAGTATCCTTTAGCCTATACTGTCAGCCTTAGTGCCTCCACTCCCAGGTCGGGAGTATCCTTTAGCCTATACTGTCAGCCTTAGTGCCCCCACCCTCAGGTCGGGAGTATCCTTTAGCCTATACTGTCAGCCATAGTGCCTCCACCCCCAGGTCGAGAGTATCCTTTAGCCTGTACTGTCAGCCTTAGTGCCTCCACCCCCAGGTCGGGAGTATCCTTTAGCCTGTACTGTCAGCCATAGTGCCCCCACCCCCAGGTCGGGAGTATCCTTTAGCCTATACTGTCAGCCTTAGTGCCTCCACCCCCAGGTCGAGAGTATCCTTTAGCCTATACTGTCAGCCATAGTGCCTCCACCCCCAGGTCGAGAGTATCCTTTAGCCTATACTGTCAGCCTTAGTGCCTCCACCCCCAGGTCGGGAGTATCCTTTAGCCTGTACTGTCAGCCTTAGTGCCCCCACCCTCAGGTCGAGAGTATCCTTTAGCCTATACTGTCAGCCTTAGTGCCTCCACTCCCAGGTCGGGAGTATCCTTTAGCCTATACTGTCAGCCATAGTGCCTCCACCCCCAGGTCGGGAGTATCCTTTAGCCTATACTGTCAGCCTTAGTGCCTCCACCCCCAGGTCAGGAGTATCCTTTAGCCTATACTGTCAGCCTTAAGCCTCCACCCCCCGGTCGGGAGTATCCTTTAGCCTATACTGTCAGCCTTAGTGCCCCCACCCCCAGGTCGGGAGTATCCTTTAGCCTATACTGTCAGCCTTAGTGCCTCCACCCCCAGGTCGAGAGCATCCTTTAGCCTATACTGTCAGCCTTAGTGCCCCCACCCCCAGGTCGAGAGTATCCTTTAGCCTATACTGTCAGCCTTAGTGCCTCCACCCCCAGGTCGGGAGTATCCTTTAGCCTGTACTGTCAGCCTTAGTGCCCCCACCCCCCGGTCGGGAGCATCCTTTAGTCTGTACTGTCAGCCTTAGTGCCTCCTCCCCCAGGTCGGGAGCATCCTTTAGCCTGTACTGTCAGCCTTAGTGCCCCCACCCTCAGGTCGAGAGTATCCTTTAGTCTGTACTGTCAGCCTTAGTGCCTCCACCCCCAGGTCAGGAGTATCCTTTAGTCTGTACTGTCAGCCTTAGTGCCTCCACCCCCAGGTCAGGAGTATCCTTTAGCCTATACTGTCAGCCTTAAGCCTCCACCCCCCGGTCGGGAGCATCCTTTAGTCTGTACTGTCAGCCTTAGTGCCTCCACCCCCAGGTCAGGAGTATCCTTTAGCCTATACTGTCAGCCTTAAGCCTCCACCCCCCGGTCGGGAGTATCCTTTAGTCTGTACTGTCAGCCTTAGTGCCTCCACCCCCAGGTCAGGAGTATCCTTTAGCCTATACTGTCAGCCTTAAGCCTCCACCCCCCGGTCGGGAGTATCCTTTAGTCTGTACTGTCAGCCTTAGTGCCTCCTCCCCCAGGTCGGGAGCATCCTTTAGCCTGTACTGTCAGCCTTAGTGCCCCCACCCTCAGGTCGAGAGTATCCTTTAGTCTGTACTGTCAGCCTTAGTGCCTCCACCCCCAGGTCAGGAGTATCCTTTAGTCTGTACTGTCAGCCTTAGTGCCTCCACCCCCAGGTCAGGAGTATCCTTTAGCCTATACTGTCAGCCTTAAGCCTCCACCCCCCGGTCGGGAGCATCCTTTAGTCTGTACTGTCAGCCTTAGTGCCTCCACCCCCAGGTCAGGAGTATCCTTTAGCCTATACTGTCAGCCTTAAGCCTCCACCCCCCGGTCGGGAGCATCCTTTAGTCTGTACTGTCAGCCTTAGTGCCTCCACCCCCAGGTCAGGAGTATCCTTTAGCCTATACTGTCAGCCTTAAGCCTCCACCCCCCGGTCGGGAGCATCCTTTAGTCTGTACTGTCAGCCTTAGTGCCTCCACCCCCAGGTCAGGAGTATCCTTTAGTCTGTACTGTCAGCCTTAGTGCCTCCACCCCCAGGTCAGGAGTATCCTTTAGCCTATACTGTCAGCCTTAAGCCTCCACCCCCCGGTCGGGAGTATCCTTTAGCCTATACTGTCAGCCTTAGTGCCCCCACCCCCAGGTCGAGAGCATCCTTTAGTCTGTACTGTCAGCCTTAGTGCCTCCACCCCCAGGTCGGGAGTATCCTTTAGCCTATACTGTCAGCCTTAGTGCCTCCACCCCCAGGTCGAGAGTATCCTTTAGCCTATACTGTCAGCCTTAGTGCCTCCACCCCCAGGTCGAGAGCATCCTTTAGCCTATACTGTCAGCCTTAGTGCCTCCACCCCCCGGTCGGGAGCATCCTTTAGCCTATACTGTCAGCCTTAGTGCCCCCACCCCCAGGTCGAGAGCATCCTTTAGCCTATACTGTCAGCCTTAGTGCCCCCACCCCCAGGTCGGGAGTATCCTTTAGTCTGTACTGTCAGCCTTAGTGCCTCCACCCCCAGGTCGGGAGCATCCTTTAGCCTATACTGTCAGCCTGATTATTTGTATAACAGATTTTCCCCCAAACCATCGGACTACCAACCTACTTACCTCTGCTGTGCCTATTGTCTTGTTTATTATTTATTGTAATCCCTGCACTGATCTGTGTACTTTATGCAGTCCTGGGTAGGTCTGTAGTCTAGTGTAGTTTTTGTGTTGGTTTACGTAGTTCAGTGTAGTTTTTGTACTGTTCATGTAGCACCATGGTCCTGAAAAAGGTCATCTTGTTTTTACTGTGTACTGTACCAGCAGTTATGGTCGAAACGACAATAAAAAACAACAATTGACTTGACTTGTAATTAACACCTGTAGCAAGGCTGAGACTGGTTGCTGCTGTGGTTTAAAATGCTTTCCAAGAAAAGAAAAGGTGACATCGAAGGTCGGATATTCAACGATAATTGGAAAGATCAGTTTTTCTTCTGTGGAGTCAACGGCAAACCTGTGTGTCTGATATGCTCGCAACAAGTGGCTGTGGCAAAAGAGTACAATATCAAACGACACTATGAGACGTCACACGGAGAAAAATATGACAAGTACACGGGAGAACTCAGAATGCAAAAGGTAAACGAGCTTGAAGCAGCTCTGAAAAAACTGCACTCGGTGTTCACCAAAAGTCGAAAGACTCATGATGGAGCTGTCATCCAGCTATATTATTGCCAACAAAATAGCTGCTGTGTTGAAGCCATACTCAGAGGGGGAAATTCATCAAAGCATGCATGCTGATGGCGGCTGAGAAGAGACAGGCTTCTGGTAATATCAGCTTGTCAGGAAATACTGTGGCAGAGAGAATCAGGGACTTTGCAGGAGATTTGAACAGTCAACTAACAAAGTGAAGTCATTTATTGCCTTCTCTATTGCAATTGATGAGAGCACCAACGTGACGGATGTGGCTCAGTTGGGAATATTGATTCGTGGTGCTGATGCATCTTTGACCGTCACTGAGGATTTTGTGGAGATGGTGCCCATGAGAAACACCACGACGGTGAATGACGTTTTCTCCAGTCTCGTCGAGGCCTTGGACAGACTGGGGGTTGCTGGAGTCACGCTGTCAACGTGGCAACGGATGGCGCACCGTCCATAGTTGCGAAAAAGGCAGGTGTTGTTGCGAAACTCAGAGAGAAAGTTCAGACAGAGAATCCAGAGCAGGAATTCTGGAATTTTCATTGTATTATACACCAAGAGGCGTTATGTCCATTTTCAGGCTCCTACTACAATGTCATGGATGTAGTAATCAAAACGGTTAATTTTATTAGAGCCAAGGGACTCAATCATCGGCAACTTGACACTCTTTTGTCTGAAAGTAATACTGGACAAGGCCTACCCTACCACACTGAAGTCCGCTGGTTGAGCAGAGGGGTTGTGCTCAAACATTTTTCAATTACCTGCGGAAATTGGACTATTTATGAACGAGAAAGGGAAGCCAGTGGCAGAGTTGGATGACCCAGACTGGCTTCATGATCTTGCATTTTTGGTAGATATAATAAAGCACTTAAATGTGCTTAATGTTAACATACAAGGCTGCAACAAACTTGTTACGAAATACTACGACAGCATTCGTGCCTTTCAAACTAAATTAGGCCTGTGGGAGATGCAACTACCCTGGAGCAACCCAGCTCATTTCCCCTCTTTGCAGTCTGTGTGTGTCACTCATGGGAATAATGACAACATGAACAGGTACAAGGATAAAATATCAGGGCTGAAAAGTGAAGTTCCAGAATCGTTTCTAAGTATTCACTCAGCTCGAGAAGGAGTTCTCACTATTTTGCTTGCCATTTGCCGTCAACGCAGCATCAGATGTGCCGGAAGAACTCCAAACGGAACTAATTGAAATTCAGTGTAACTCGGCTTTGAGACTGTGGGTCTGGACTCAAACTATCAATACCTGGTACCGATGTACCTGAAGATGACAGACTTTCCCTTAAAGATCCTTTGCATGTTCAGGACAACATATCTCTGTGAGCAGGCGTTCTCCATAATGAACATTAACAAATCCAAACTGCGTTCACAGCTGACACACAGACATCTAAGTGACATTATGAAGATCACAACTGCCCAGAAACTGGTCCCTGATGTTGACAGGCTGGTTAAAGCCAATAGATGTCAGGTGTCTGGAAGCAGCAATTGAAAAACGAGTGACACTGTTCAATGCACTGCGACATGTAAGCAAAATGCATTATGAAATATTGAGTGTCATAATATTGTGATTCTTTCATTTTCTGACTATTCTATTATTGTAAATGTGATCACTTCAATAAAAATTAGAGGCTAACTGTGTTCATTGTCCGAGTTTGATTGCTGGAAACAGGCTAATAAAAATAAGGTGCAGTTGTGTAGCCAACATTTACAATCTGTTTCGTTAGGTCTGCATTTGTGTCTGCTAATGTTTGATTTTAAATGGTTTATTAATGGAAAGGGTGTGGCTCCCAAAACAATCTTAGCCAAAATAGCATTGTCTTTTTTTTCTCTCTCTTATCACAACTTTCTTGTAGCCTAGGACTGTAAGTTAATACCAGTCATAAAAATAATGCTTGCTAGATAATCTTTTTCATAAGAAACAAAATTTGTGAAGTGAAACACTTTGTAGTTATAGTAGAGGCTGAGGCACGTGAGAGCAGGCTGAAAAAACGAAGGCAGTGACAGCTGTGGGAGCACGGGCGCGTGCACAACTGATCTGGCACACACCAAGTCGCATTTTGCCCAATCCGGCCCGTGACCTAAAATGAGTTTGACACCCCTGCTTTAGCCTATACTGTCAGCCTTAAGCGGTGCCCCACCCCCATTCCCAACCAGTTAGTACGTGATCCACCGTCTCTGCAGAGTTGCCATGTAGTGGAATTTGGTATAAGGATGTTGGATCAGGGTCTGACTTTTCAAGATAGCAGACGAGTGAGGCACAAGTCTTGTGGTTACAGCAGTTTTGTTAGATATTCAAAACAAAGAAACAGAAACATAGAATGCCTACAGCACAATACAGGCCCTTCAGCCCACAAAGCTGTGCCGAACGTGTCCTTACCTTAGAGCTACCTAGGCTTACCCATAGCCCTCTATTTTTCTGAGCTCAATGTACCTGTCCAGGAGTCTCTTAAAATACCCTGTCGTTTCTGCCTCCACCACCGTCGCTGGCAGCCGATTCCAAACACTCACCACTCTCTGCGTAAAAAAAACTTACCCCGACATCTCCTCTATACCTACTTCCGAACACCTTAAAACTGTGCCCTCTCAAGATAGCCATTTCAGCCTTGGGAAAAAGCCTCCAACTATCCACACGATAAATGCCTCTCATCATCTTATTCACCTCTATCAGGTCACCTCTCGTCCTCCGTCGCTCCAAGGAGAAAAGGCTGAGTTCACTCAACCTATTCTCATAAGGCATGCTCCCCAATCCAGGCAACATCCTTGTAAATCTCTGCTGCACCCTTTCTATGGCACAGCATAGAAATAACAGTAGAGCACAGCAGAAGTTAACTAACCCTGATGTAACCGAGAACCAGGCTCTATAAAACCTGACTGCTGGAAGTAAGGAAAAAGATTTCTGCACCTTTGACAATGATATTCAGGAGGCATGGGATCCACAGAAGGCAGGGCATGGTAGTAGAACAGTGGGGTTCTGCAGCGATCCATTCTGGGATCCCTGATCTTTGTGAATTTTATAACTGGATGAAGAAGTGGAAGGATGTGGTGGTAAGTTAACAGAGGACTCGAAGTTTGGTGGTGGTGTGGATAGTTTTGAAAGTTGTTATAAGTTGTAACAGGATACTGACAGCGTGCAGAGCTGGGCTGAGAGGTGGCAGATACAGTTCAATCTGGAAAAGTGTGAAGTGATTCACTTTGAAGGTCAAAATTGAAGGCAGAGTACAGGGTTAATGGCAGAATTCTTTCAATGTGGAGCAACAGAGGGATCTTGGGATCCACATCTATTGAATCCGTAAAGTTACCACACAAGTTGATAAGTTTATTGAGAAGGTGTATGGTGTGTTGGCCTTCATTAGTCAAGAGATTGAGTTCAAGTGCCACGAGGTAATACTGCAGCTCTATAAAACTTTGGTTAGACCACCCTTGGAATATTGTGTTCATTTCTGGTCGCCTCGCCTTATTATCAAATCAAATCAAGTTTAATTGTCATTCAAACTATACATGGATACAACCAAATGAGACAGTGTTCCTTGGGGCCAAGGTGCAAAAACATACCTGTACATTCAAAATAACTAGAAAGGATGAATAAAGAACACAGTCATGTAAGAAAACACATTTTTAGTCCAAGACCCTGAGAGACAAGTCCCACAAATGGAAGGATCCTGCCTGTAATTCCACTGACCCAACACTGGAGGGCAGCACCAATGGGAAATGCCACACCAACTGAGTACAGACTGCGCTACAACGCAAGCCTGAGGATTGAGGCCTAATCCTCACCACAAATGAGGCAGTGCTGCTGCCTCACCACCTGCCTCAGCACAAAAGAGAAACAGGCCCGCTTCCTCTGAACCACCAGCCAGCTACTCTACACAGTGAGCAGCTCACTGATGCTGTAGGCCTGTTGTGCACATAGTTATTGCAGTCAAGAATAGCTTACTATATCTTAAAATGCATTTAACAAAGAGAAAAAGCACCTTTAGTTGGCCCCCGAGAGGTCACTGCATGTGTATGCTCCGCCATCTTGCCTCCAATCCAATTATAGGAAGGATGTGGGAGCTTTAGAAAGGGTGCAGAGGAGACTTACCAGGATGCAGTCTGAATTAGTCAGCATGATTTTTGAGGAAAGGTTGAGTGAGCTAGAGCGTTTCTCTTTGGAGCGGAGGAAGAGAGGTGACTTGATAGATGTGTTCAACATGATAAGATGCATAGATCAGATTGGGAGCCAGGCACATTATCCGAGGAATGAAGTGACTAATATAAAGGGACATAATGTTAAGGTGATTGGAGGAAAGTATAGGGAGATGACTGAGATAGGTGTTTTTACATGGAGCGTGGTAAGTGCGTGGAACACTCTGCCAGGTTTAGCGATAGAGGAAGTACATTTGAGATAAATATCTCAAATTAGATAGGCACATGGAATAAAGACGGGGGAGGGAAATTTGGATTAGCCTTGGAGTTAGGATAAAAGGTTGACACAACATAGGCTGAAGAGTCTGTACTATGTTCTGTGTACCTTTCCTAACCACTTTCAAAGCTCAGAGTGTGGTTTGAATTTGTGGAGGTGTAAAGGTAGGAGAGGTGAGTCTCCTCCACCACATTGTTTATAGGTGGCCTGAATGCTGTTGAAGTAATGTGTCCCCATTCTCATTTGTTTAGGAAAGATTGCATGAGCAAGTCAAGCAAGGGCTGCAGAGGAAGTTTGAGAATGCGACCAACGAGGTGAATGAGCTGAAGACCTTGGTGCAGCAGAAAGAAGAGGTGAGCAAAGTGGTTGGACTGGTGTTGGTGGGTCTGTGCCAGTTTGCACATTGGGGAGGGGGTTCAGTCCCTGACTGGTTTACATGGGACATGGAAAAAGAGAAAAGTTCTTTGATGGCAGAAATAGGCAGTGGTTAACTGAACAGGAAAGCAAAGTATTAGACCCAGTCAGTGTTGGATATGTGGGAATGGCCAGTCCAGGCCTAGCATTGCTGATGGAACAGGTAAACATCTGGAGTTGGCCATGTTTTGCTGTTAACCCTAAATGAAAATTGGATTGGTGTTGGATTCTTTTATTGACTTCCCTAGACCTTAACAGCTTCCTTTTAGTCACTGGTCACCACATCCTGGATCTCATCCCTTATCTTTAGTGATCCTGTGTTTGTCATCGAGTTATACAGATCAAAATGGGCCTTTCAGCTCATGGTGTCCATGTCAGCCATTAAGCATGTGGTCTCCATTTCTCAGTGTTTATCCGCTTTAATCTTAAACCCTGCCAGAGACACTTCATTCAAATCAACAGCTCTTAATTTATTCAGCCCATCGTCCTTCAGGGCCGTTTGTAGTTGTTATTGGGCTTTTATTGGAACCTGTTGTGAGTCTGGGGTAGGGAAGCAGCCTCTCAATGCATGAGAGGAGACCAGCTTCCCAGTTAACCCTTTAACACTGCAGTTCTCTGTCCCCCAGTTGAATGGATTGTTTGAATAGCTGAGGACCTTATTCCCTGGAGTGCAGGAGAATGACGAGAGATATTGCAAAAGAGTGGGAGGAGTATAGACAGGGTGAATACATGCAGACATTTTTCCCCTCAGGCTGGGTGGGACTAGAAATAGAGGTAAAATGGAGGGTAAACTGTTCAAGAAGAATCTGAGGGGGGGGAGCTACTTCACTTAGAGGGTGTTGCAAGTGTGGGACAAACTGCCAGTGGAAGTGGTGGATGCAGGTTGGGTTGTCACATTTAAGAGGTTTGCATATATAGATGGATCAGAGGGGTATGGAGGGATATGGTCTGTGTAGGTAATGGGATGAGTCAAAAGATCAGGTCAGCATGGACTGGATGGGCTGAAGGCCCTTTATCCACTGCAGCTGAGGTGAATGAGAGCAGGTTTAACTGAAGCATAGAGGGGTCTTGTTAGGGTGGGTGTAGCACAATCTAGAATTGGGGAGGGGGGCGGGCCAGTTTAGAAATGAGCAGGACGTGGAACAGTACGGGCTCACTATCCCACCACCTTTTAACCTACTCCACCATCAGTCTGTCCCTTCCCTCCTACACAGCCCATAACTCTCCATCTTCCTTTCACCCATGGAAAAAGGTGAGCTGGGGTGGGATTCTTCTCTTCCAAGAGCTGGGAAGTCTGGAATGTTTTCTCTGGGAGCCTTCGAGCATTTTTAAGGCTGAGGCAGATAGATTCTTGTTAAGCAAAGAGTTTATCAGTAATACAGAGGGGAGGGTCTGGTAAGGTCCAGAGGGGCTGAATGTCCTGCCATGCCTAACAGGTGTATGTAATGCACAGGGTCGGGGCTGCTGGGGATGGAGGGAATGTTCAATTCAATGTCAGAGAAATGTATACAATATCCATCCTGAAATTCTTTTGCTTCGCAAACATCCACGAAAACAGAGAAGTGCCCCAAAGAATGAATGACAGTTAAATGTGAGAACCCCAAAGTCCCCCCAGCTCCTCCCTCCCACGCATAAGCAGCAGCAAAGCGACAATCCCCCCTCCCCCACCAGCAAAAAAGCCTCAGCACACTGCACCGAGCACTCAAGTGTGCAGCAAAATATCAATAAAGACACAGACTTGCACTACCCCAAAGACTACTCGTTCACCTGATATTCGACATACCACAGGCTCCCTCTCTCTCCCTAATAAGGGAAAAAAATGGTGTCCCCGTTTCACAGCGACACGGGAGACATAACAAACAACTCGCTGGTTTACGATGTTAAAAGACTGTTGCATTGCTTTTTCTGAGCTCTGTGCCCAAGGGACTCGGGTCTCTGGACACACAGCTCACTTTTTTCAATCGTCTGTGTACTCCCACGACACACCATCGAGGACATCCGCAAAAGGCAGATCCTTTTGAATGTGTTGAGTGAGTACGATTTGAGCTGTTGATCATTCTTCCTTTGGACCAAGCAGCAGCTGAAGATGAATGCTGACAGGTCAGCGGCAGATGTCTGCAGGCTGCAGGAGCAGCTGACCGAGAAGCAGAGGGCCGAGCAGCAGATGCAGGCAACGCTGAAGGGATCCCTGGAATCTCAGGAGCAGCAGAGACAGCAGTACGAGGCCCAGCTGAAGGACTTGAAAATAGAGCTTTCCCAAAAGGTATCGTGTCTTGTGCACTATAACAGAATCCTGTGTTTGGGCAGCAAACGGGGAAGTGGGCTGAAGTGTTGGAAACCTGGTATAAAAAATGTAAGCTGCTGGGCGATCTCAGCGGGCCAGGCAGCTTCTGCGGAGGGAGAATACTGTTTCAGAATTATCAGGATCGGGTTAATTTTCAGTGGCAAGTGCCATCAGATTTGTTCTTCCATGACAGCAGTATAACTGTCTTAGACATAGTTATAACTATAACTTGCAATAAGAAATATATGTATATGTTTTAAAAAAATAAGTAGTCAAAGAAGAGAGCAACAGTAATGAGTTAGTGTTCATGGGTTCATTCTCTGTTCAGAAATCTGATGGTGGAGAAGAAGGTGTTCCAAAAGTTCAGGCTCTTGTACTTCCTCTCTGATGGGAGTAAATGAGAAAAGGGCAGGTCCTGGTTTGTGAGGGTCCTTAATGATGGACGTCACCGTCTTAAGGATTTGCCTTTCGAAGATGTCCTCAATGGGGGAAGACTCGAGGTCTGGTGAAGGTACAGCCACCTGATGTGGCACCATTTCAAGATCAGGCTGATTGTATGGGAGGGTCAGAACAAGAACTAAAAGGCTTGTCGGGCTGGGCTAGGTTGCAGACAGGAGGGTGACAATAAGGGAGATGATTGAAGATGTGGGCTTTGGAATAATTTGAGATATGTACAGCATTTTGGATGAAAGGTCAGTGAAAAGTTATCAGGAGGAGATTTGAATCATTATACAAAAGTCACCAGAGCTATATATATGTGCCTAAGCCTTTTGCATGGCACTGTATCTACAGTACAGTAGCTCTTGGAGATTAATACGAGTTGCTTATGTACTGGTTCCATTAGAGGTGATGAGCCGAATGACCTGCTCAAATGTTGCTTGTCTCTAAACCAGAGATGAGAACTCAGGCAAGGTGACATCTTGATGTTAAATTTGGCACTAGTTTGAAGGATCATTTTGGGGCTGGATAAATGTTATGAATGGTCTGGTTTACCTTCTGGTAATGCTTGGAACAGCAGCGGTAGCCAGGAACGGAATTACTCTGGCGTCAGTCCTACTCCAAAGTCAAACACTATGTGTTGGCTCATCTCATACTTGCTGGCCAAGTGTGACCCAATCTGATCGGGGTCCTGATGCACATCCATGCAAATATGTGGCGTTTCACTGGAGCAGACAGAGGGTGGATGGATGCCAGGAGGGGGATGATTTATCGTAGACAGACGACACTTCTGGGTTGAGCTGGAGCTGGTCTGGTGCAGCGGGCTCCGGCCCTACTGTGTGCACGGTTTGGGAGAGTGTGAGAGAGTGAGAAAAAGGTTTGGTGTGTAGCGTTCTTTTGCTCTGTTTTAAATTTTGGACGCAGCTGCTACATAACTTGTGTTTGGTCGCCTTACAGGGACTGCAAAGGAATTTTTCACCAGCCTATCCCTTGTTTTCTTTTTGCCTTTGCATAAGGAGTCCTCTAACAGTAGCGGTAAAAGAGGTGCTTAGCGTGTCCTTAACGAAAAAGCGAGCCAGTAATTAGATCGTGGTGAAGTCGTTGTAGGCCTTACGAGGCGGGACCAAGAGTTGCTTTGCAGTGTAGTTTACTGGCGGAGAAAGTGAATTGATCAGGGAACGTAAATCTACAAAGTCCGGGGAAGGTCTTAGCACATGTTAGGCGCTATCTGGTACATCGAGAGCATAGGAGGAATAGTAGCATAAATAGTACACCCTATCCTCGTTATATGTGGGGGATACGTTCCTTGCAGTCGGTGCATAACGTGAATAATTATTTAAATGGAGAAAATAGGGATGCGTTCCAGAGGGCTTCCTAAATATGTTTTATCTGTAATTTATTCACATTTTCATACCAATACAACACAAAAGCTGTACCACAAAGGCAACATTTGTATTATATTTAATCAATTTAAGGTAATATTCAACTTAATAAATCATAGAAGGTTAACATACTAGGGTGTAGAGTACTCACCAACAGTGGCAGGTGTGTTCACTCCGGGAGATGAGTGGGTGTTGTGGTGTCGGGATCATATCAAGCACAGCAAGGGGTGAAGGAAGACTCACAGAACTCTTAGAACTGCCAACAGCAAGAAATGACACCGGTTTGAAGGAAGTGGTGAGGATTGTTTGCTTGGCAGCATTTTGTTTTTCAGCATAAATTTGCTTGTAAGGAAGAAGGGTTGACAGCAGGGAGCAACTGAAATGCTGACTCCGTTCTAAACTTGGGTCCATGTCCATCGCCATTTGTGCCAAGTGTTCCAACTTCCACCATTCCCTCACCGTTGGTAACCTCCCGGGATTTTCAAAATCGTCTGTTGCTTGCAGCATCTGAGAGATAGTTCGCTGTAAAAAAAATACGCCTTGAATGTGGATCACACCTTGGTCGAGTGGTTAAACCAGCGATGTTGTGTTAGGCGGCAGGAAACGCACTGTTATGTTAGGATGAAGGAATACGTACACAATGCTGGAAGAACTCAGCAGGTCAGGCAGCATCTGTGAGAAAAGAGTAGCCAACGTTTCGGGCCAAGACCCTTCATCAGGAATGGGGGGGAAGAGAGGGCCGAGGCCCAGTAATAGAGATGGGGAGGGGAAAGGGCTAGAGGTGCCAGGTGGAGAACCAATCAGAGGAAAGATAAAGGGGGGGAGGGGATAAGCATGAAAGAACTGTAGAGATAAAGAAGCAGAAAGTTGAAAGGGGAGAGAGGCAGAGAGGGACCTGGGATAGGGGAAAGGGGAGGGGGAGGGAATTACTGGAAATTGGAGAATTCAATGTTCATACCACCAGGCTGGAGGCTACCCAGACGGTAGATGAGGTGTTGCTCCTCCAACCTGAGTCTGGCCTCATCATGGCAGGAGAGGAGGCCATGTATGGACATAACTAGATGGGAATGAGAGGCAGAGTTGAAGTGGGTGGCAACCGGGAGGTCCTCACCGGATGCAATAGACGACTCCAGCAGACTCGCAGGTGAAGTGTTGCCTCACCTGGAAGGACTGTCTGGGGCCCGGAATGGTGGTAAGAGAGGAGGTGTAGGGACAGGTGTAGCATTTGCACTTGCAGGGATAAGTGCCAGGTGGGAGATCTGTGAGGAGGGACGTGTGGACCAGGCAGTTGTGGAGGGAACGATCCCTGCGAAAAGCAGAAAGGGGTAGAGAGGGAAAGATGTGCTGGGTGGTGGGGTCCTGTTGAAGGTGGTGCAAGTTGCGGAGGATAATGTGTTGGATCCGGAGGCTGGTGGGGTGGTAGGTGAGGACAAGGGGAACCCTGTCCCTGTTGTGGTGACAGGAGGATGGGTTAAGGGCTGAAATGCGGGAAGTGGAGGAGATGCGGGTGAGGGCATTTTTGATGACGCCAAAAGGGAAACCACGATCCTGAAAGAAAGAGGACATTTGAGAAGTCCTGGAACGGAAAGCCTCATCCTGGGAGCAGATGCGGCGGAGACGGGGGAACTGGGAATAGGGAATGGTATTTTTGCATTGGGCAGGGTGGGAAGAGGTATAGTCAAGATAGTTATGGGAGTCAGTGAGTTTGTAGAAGATGTCACTGGATAGTCTGTCTCCAGAGATGGAGACCGAGAGATCAAGAAAGGGGAGAGAAGTGTCCGAGATGGACCAAGTGAATTTGAGGGCTGGGTGAAAATTAGAGGCAAAGTTGATGAAATTGACGAGCTCAGCATGGGTGGAGGAAGCAGCACCAATGTAGTCGTCAGTGTAGCGGAGGAAACGTTGGGGAGTGGTGCCAGTATAGATTTGGAGCATAGACTGTTCCACATAACCCACAAAGAGGCAGGCATAACTGGGGCCCATGCGAGTGCCCATGGCTACGCCCTTGATCTGGAGAAAGTGGGAAGAACCAAAGGAGAAGTTATTGAGAGTTAGAACAAGCTCCGCCAACCAGAGGAGTGTGGTGGTGCTGGGGAACTGGTGGGGTCTGTTCTCCAAAAATTAGCGGAGGGCTTTGAGGCCTTCTTGATGGGGGATGGAGGTGTATAAGGATTGAACATCCATGGTAAAAATGAAGCGGTCGGGGCCGGGGAATTGGAAGTTATTGAAGGGCATGGGATGTATCCTGGATGCAGGTGGGGAGAGACTGAACTATGGGGCATAATATGGAGTCCAGGTAGGCAGACACAAGTTTGGTGTGGCAGGAGCAGGCTGAAACTATGGGTCTGCCAGGACAGTCAGGCTTGTGGATCTTGGGGAGGAGGTAAAACCGAGCTGTGCGGGGTGTGGGAATTATGAGTTTTTTGGCTGAGGGAGGAAGGTGTCCGGAGTTGATGAGGGTGGAGATGGTGTGGGAGACAGTGGATTGATGTTTTTTGGTGGGGTCCTGTGGCAGGGGTAAGTAGGAGGAGGTGTCGGAGAGCTGCCGTTTGGCCTCAGTGAGGTAGAGGTCCGTCCGCCAGACTACTACGGCACCACCTTTGTCTGCGGGTTTGATAGTGAGGTTAGGATTAGTGCGGAGAGAGTGGAGGGCAGTGCGTTCAGAGGGAGTGAGGTTGGAACAGGAGGGAGGGGTGGTGAAGTTGAGACTGTTGATGTCTCGGCGACAGTTAGAGATGAAAAGGTCGAGAGCAGGTAGAAGGCCCGATGGGGGTGTCCAGGAGGAGGAGGAGCGTAGAAGCCGGGAGAATGGATCATCACTGGGGGCGGAGGGGGAATCCTTGTTGAAGTAGTAGGCTCGGAGACGTAGGCGGCGGAAGAAGAGTTCAGCATCATGGCGGGCACGGAACTCACTGAGGTGGGGGCGGAGGGGGACAAAAGTGAGGCCCTTACTGAGGACAGAGCGTTCTCCCTCAGATAGGGGAAGATCAGGGGGGATGGTGAAGACACGGCAAAGGTTGGGACTGGGGTTAAGGGAGGGTAAGGAGTGGGAAGTCTCAGGAGGAGGAGGGGTGTTGGGATGTTCAGGGAGAGCGGGCAGAGGGGAGGATGAGGGACGGAGGGATGGAGAGGGGATGAGGGATGAAGGGAAGGCTGGGAGTCACAACGAGAATAGGAGGTAGCAGGGGAATAGGACGGGTGGCAGGACCCCACGGCAGCACCGACGGTCCCGGCCATAGGATCCCGGTCTGAGCCGGACCCGGAGCTGGGGCCTCCGGAGCTTATAGCCCACAGGGTGTCAAATCTGTGGTCAGAGTCCGGAGCGGGAGAGTTCATGGTCCGCCGGGGGCTGGAGCTCAGATCTGTGGTCCGAGTCTGGAGCGGGAGAGTTCATGGCCTGCCGGGGGCTGGAGCTCAGATCTGTGGTCCGAGTCTGGAGCGGGAGAGTTCATGGCCTGCCGGGGGCTGGAGCTCAGATCTGTGGTCTGAGTCCAGAGAGAGAGTTCATGGTCCGCCGGGGGCTGGCGCCCATGTCCAGGGGGCTGTGGTGCCAGTTGGGGTCGGAGTCCGAGGTGGATGATTCTTCGACATGCTGAAGGTCTGAGAAATAGGAGTCCGGGCTGGAGGCAGTCGTCCTCGTGGGATGCAAGCGAGCAAGCTTGTAATCCTTCTTGGACATGAGGAAGGAGAAGAAACGGTGGTTGCAAGCGTGAATCCGGCGGAGAATGAAGTGGAGTAGTGGACCATGGCAGACGGTGGAAAGCGTGGCTCAGAGTGGGGCAGAGACAGTGATAGGAACCGCAGGTATCTCCGCGTGGCGGTAAGCGTGGCTCGGAGAATCCGACGGGAGACGCAGAGGGAGCATCGGTTAACAAAATGACAGTACCTGGGATCCTCGCTGGGCCCGAACTGGGAGGCCTGGAACCGAAGCTGGAATCCCTTCGGTATGAGATGGCGGTGGAGACACGTTCCCAAAAACGAGACATGGCTATGGTACCGTGTTTGGGTCAGGATGTGGTCGAAGAGACGGAGAGAGGCGGAGATAACGGAGGGTGGGCAGTGAGTGAGGATCTCACTGAACTCCCGTCAAAGAGAAGATTTGAACTTCTTCAGGGTAGGCATACCTCGAAGAGATTTCGCAGTGGAGTAACGAATCAAAACACAAAAATACAACTGTAGATGCTGTGGATCAAAGAATACGTACACAACGCTGGAAGAACTCAGCAGGTCAGGCAGCATCTGTGAGAAAAGAGTAGCCAACGTTTCGGGCTGAGACCCTTCATCAGGAATGGGGGGGAAGAGAGGGCCGAAGCCCAGTAATAGAGATAGGGGAGGGGGTAGGGCCTAGAGGCGCCAGGTGGAGAACCAATCAGAGGAAAGATAAAGGGGGGAGGGGATAAGCATGAAAGAACTGTAGAGATAAAGAAGCAGAAAGTTGAAAGGGGAGAGAGGCAGAGAGGGACCTGGGATAGGGGAAAGGGGAGGGGGAGGGAATTACCGGAGATTGGAGAATTCAATGTTCATACCACCAGGCTGGAGGCTACCCAGACAGTAGATGAGGTGTTGCTCCTCCAACCTGAGTTTGGCTTCATCATGGCAATAGAAGAGGCCATGTATGGACATATATAGATGGGAATGAGAGGCAGAGTTGAAGTGGGTGGCAACCGGGAGGTCCTGTCTATTGTGACGGACGGAGTGGAGGTGCTCGACGAAGCAGTCCCCCAATCTGCGTCGGGTCTTGCCGATGTAGAGGAGGCTGCACCGGGAGCACCGGATGCAATAGACAACTCCAGCAGACTCGCAGGTGAAGTGTTGCCTCACCTGGAAGGACTGTCTGGGGCCCGGAATGGTGGTAAGGGGGGAGGTGTGGGGACAGGTGTAGCGAAAAGCTGAGAGGGGTAGGGAGGGAAAGATGTTCTTGGTGGTGGAGTCCTGTTGAAGGTGGCAGAGGTTGTGGAGGATAATATGTTAGGATGAATGCTGTCCAAATGTTTAGGATGGGCTGGCACATTGTCAAGCAACAAAAGAACTTTAAAGGCAAGATTCTGTTCCTGGAAGTAGCGTCTCAGAGCTGTGTTACCTTCAGCTGATGCCACGCTGTTTATAATTTCCAACTTTTTTCAAATGTTAAAGCGGTTCTCTGCCGCTCGCTGATGACCCAGGACGTGACATTGGAAGCTTAGGAGGCATAGTTAAATATTTCAAGCACAAAATCGCTGCACCGTAGGTAAAACCAACAAAAGTTTAAGAGCGCAAGATCGCACATCCACAGCTTGCCAAAACCAATGCGAGACTGGCGGGAGTGAGACTGTGAGGCGTGCACACCTGACTTGTGTTGGCGGGAAAGCAGGGCTCCTCGCATAACTGTGAGTTTTGGACGCAAATAAGGAGACGTTGGTAGAAATAGGTTCCTCGCATTACTGTGAATCCGCAGTCTGAAGACGCATATAACGAGGATAGGGTGTAGTTTACTTCTAAGAATTTAAATAAATACAATCACTTAATGTTCAGTAGTTCTTTCCTCCAAAAGTATAATGCAGCTTCTGCAATGTCGCTCTTGCCTTTTGTTCAGATTCACGGAAACCTGCTCCCCTGGAGAGTTAATATGAGAAATGTCAGCTAATCCATCGCCTCGGGTACTAGGTGGCTGACCTGCGATGTTGTAGAGAATTGGCAGATGTCCTTTAGGGATATCTCTCAAGAGAGCCGTGGGTTGGGACAGGGAAAAAAAGCGACAGGTGGATGACTGTGGGAAGTGGTAAGAGATGCACACTGCTCTGGGGCACCATCCCCAGAGTTGGAGGTGTCCTGCCATTTGAATGTCTAGTGAGGCTTGACGATGACCATGAAACCTCTGAGGTGGTAGGCAGGATAGAGGAGCCCCACAGGACCTTCTCTAATCCTAAACCGAAAAGGAAGTAGTGATAGTAGGGGACTCAGTTATCGGGGGGTGTGGTTGAGAATCAAAGAGCCTCATAGGATGTGCTGCCTACCAGAAGCACGAGCAGAAGATCTCCCTGGACAACTGGATAAGCTCTTGGCCAGAGCTCGGGTGGGTCCAGTAGTCATTGTCCACACCGAAACAAATGACATTGGTAAGGGCTCGCTCTCAGTTCTGCAAAACAAATTTAGAGAGTTAGGTGGAAGCTTAGGGACAAAACTGACAAGGTAGTCTTCTCAGAAGTTCTGCCTGTGCCACGAGCGTG
This sequence comes from Hemitrygon akajei, assembly GCF_048418815.1. NCBI lineage: Eukaryota > Metazoa > Chordata > Chondrichthyes > Myliobatiformes > Dasyatidae > Hemitrygon > Hemitrygon akajei. The sequence goes on from NC_133137.1 coordinate 50,709,692, forward strand.
TTCCAGGTAAGATAGAGGAGATCAGAAGATATAACACATGGCTGAAATCATGGTGTAGGTTAGAGAGGCATGGGTTTATGGGACATTGGGACACCTTTTGGCCAGATGGAACTTGTACCACTGGAATGAGTTGCATTTGAACTGGAGGGGCACTAATCTACTGGGCAGGCATTAGCTGAGGATGGTTTAAATTAGGGAATAGTGGAGCAGGGAGCTTGGAACAGGTCAGGCTCAACACCTTAGTGGAGAATAACATATTAGGACATATACTGATTATGTGGTTAAAAAAAAATGGGTCAGAATAGGATGAAAAACATCAGTAATAGACTAAACATAGACTAAATATAAATGCAAGAAGTATTAATAAAATAAATGAGCTGGAATTAAATGCATGTGCTTGTAAATATTATATAATAGCAATAACTGAAACCTGGCTGACCTCAGTGGATAGTGATGAATATAGTATTAAAGGATATACTTTACTTGGGAAAGATAGGCAAGATTGTAAAGGTGGAGGAGCAGCCATGTACATAAAAGAGAATTTAAATGCGAGGCTGCTTTTGATAGACGAATCGAGACAGAAGATATCTGAGTGAGAATTGAAGGCTATAAGGATAAAGGAATAACTTTGGGTTTATATTATGGACCCCTAATGCTGATAGTGATTTTAATAAATGACTCTATCAGAATATTGTAAAAAGCAAGTTCTGAGGGAGATGTTAAAGTTATGGGAAACTTTAATTCCCAAATATTGAGTTGGAGAATCCAGTGACTAATGGCTTACAGGAAAGTGAATTTATTGAGTTGTTGAAAGAGTGTTTTTTTACTCTGTATATTAATACACCAAACAAGAGGGGAGGCCTGTCTGGATTTGATATTCTGTAACAATCAGGATAGAATTTTGAGTATGGAATTTGTTGAGCCTTTAGGACCAAGCGAACATTGTTAGTTTCACAGTTTCTTGAGAGAGTGTATCAGTAAAAGCCAAAGTCATTAAAGGGAGTTTCAGAAAGGCAAAGTTTGTGCAGATGTGGCAAAGACTTCAGAAGGTAATCTGAAAGGAAGTGCTTTGAGGTTTAGTCAGTTGAGGAACAATGGGGTCAATTTAAGGAGGTAATACAGTGCAGGAAATGTTCATAACCAAGGTCAGGTGAAGCAATAAAAATAATAGATCAACTACATGGACAAATAAAGAAATACATTAAAAATTACTGAAGAAAAGATGACCATATAAGGAATACAGAAAACATAGTAATGCTGTTAACCATAAGGCATATAAAAATATGAGAGCTATAGTCAAGAGGGAAATTCAGAATGCCAAAAGGCAAGTTGAGAAGGATATTGCTATTGATGCTTAGATTGACCCCAAGAGATCTTTTTAGTACTTTAGAAGTAAAAAGAAAAGTCAAGGAGGAAGATAAGGGAATTAGGAATAATAGTGATGTGTTAAATTAGACAGAGAAGGACATATACTCTTAACTCATATTTTACTGAAGTATTCACCTGCAATGATATTAGCAATATGCCAGTAAGTGTAGAGAAAAATAAGTTTGTTTTAAGTGACTTAGAGATCTTAGAAAGCATTTCTTTACACAGCGAGTTGTGGACACATGGAACAAACTACCTAGTTGAAAGTAGTACCTTAGAGACTTTCAAATCTAAACTCAATAGTTATTTCAACACACCATGTGAATGGGAATTTGACAGGCTTCGTTGGGCCGAATGGCCTGTTCTTGTCAAAAACTTTCTGATGTTCAGTCCCGGAGCCCGGATGAAACCAGACCGGAGAGATTTGCAGATGGAGTTCTGGGGATAATGTGTCCGGACAGGGTCAGGGAAAGATCATGGGGGCAAGTTACGAGTTAAAAGGAGAGGAGATTTATCTGAGGAGAGAACAGTTAATCAGCTAATGTAGGGAGACTGAAGGAGAAGGCGGGCAGTCCACATTTTGATTGGAAAATGTAAAAGGGAGCAGGTTGGGTCTCTGGAATGTGGTAGGGTCAGACATGTATGGGAGTTGGGAGGGAATCCAGGGAGTGATGCAGCTTCAGCACCAGGACAGTGGCAGTGTTTGGGGTGGGGAACATGGTGATTGAAGGGAAAATAAAGCCAAAGATGGCTCAGCGAGTTTTGTGACTTTGTTGGAGTTCAGGGTGAGCCAGGGGATTTAAGACAGTTGTGGTAACAGAAACAGACTCTTCTGCCCAACTTGATCATGCTGACTAAGATTCCCATCTAAGCTAGTCCCATCTGCCCGCTTTTGGCCCATATGCATCTAAACCTTTCCCATCCTTGTACCGTCCAAGTGCGTTTTATATGATGTTATTCTACCCTGTTCAGCTGCTTCCTTCTGGCAGCCTGTTCCACATACAGGCCATCCTCTGTGCACCTTCCCTTCAGGGTTTCTTCGTTCTGTCCTCTCACCCTGAGCCAGTGCTCTCTGGTTTTTGATCTCCTTTTCTCGGGAAAAAAGCTCTACCATTCACCTTATGCATGCCCCACATGATTTAATAAACTTTTGTCAGATTACCAGCAGGTGGTAACAGTGGGGCTCCCTCACCTCCACCCCTCTGACTCTCAACACACCAGCTGTGTGGTTGAAAAGGCACAACAGCGCCTCTTTCACCTCAGACAGTTGAGAAAGTTTGGTATGGGCCCCCAAGTCCTAAGAACTTTATACAGAGGCACAATTGAGAGCATCCTGACTGGCTGCATCACTGCCTGGGTATGAGAACTGTACATTCCTTAATCGCAGGACTCTGTAGAGAGTGGTGTGGACAGCCCAGTGCAGCTGTAGATGTGAGCTTATCATGATTCAGGACATTTTCAAAGACAGGTGTGTAAAAAGGGCCCGAAGGATCTTTTGGGGACTAGAGTCACCCCAACCACAATCTATTCCAGCTGCTTACCATCCAGGAAACGGCACCGCTGCATAAAAGCCAGGCTCTGGGACAGCTTCTTCCACCCAGGCCATCAGAATGATTAACTCACGCTCATTTGAATGTGTTTCTATGTTACACTGACTGTTCTGTTTATTATAAATTATTAAAAATTACTATGATTGCACATTCCACATTTAGATAGAGACATAATGTAAAGATTTTTACTCATGTATATGAAGGATGTAAGAAATAAAGTCAATTCAATTCATTTCATTCCCCCTTTGCTCCCAGGAATAAAGTCAAGTGTCTCTGGCCCTTGATTCCTGGCAACATCCTTGGAAATCTTCTTTGCACTCTTTCCAGCTAATGACATCTTTCCTAGTAACAGTTTATCAAAACCAGATTCAATCTGTTCACCTAAAAAATGTTTAACTATGGTGAATAATGTGGCTAGATAATGGGGATGTCCTGGGATAAGTAGGCTGATTATGATTTTCCTATAATTCCATGAATATGAGTAATTATAATTGTCTCCTGCAAGGCCATGGAATTCCACCTGGAGACATTCCCATGTTCACAATTAAAAACAATGATGGCTTTGTTCAGCAAACATGATGAATCTCTGGACTTCTGAGCTTCCTTTTGACATATCTCCCTCTCCCTCTCCCTCTCCCTCTCCCTCTCCCTCTCCCTCTCCCTCTCCCTCTCCCTCTCCCTCTCCCTCTCCCTCTCCCTCTCCCCCTCCCTCCCCCTCCCTCTCCCCCTCCCTCCCCCTCCCTCTCTCCCCCCTCTCTCCCCCTCCCTCTCTCCCCCTCTCTCCCCCTCTCTCCCCCTCTCTCTCCCCCTCTCTCTCCCCCTCTCCTCTCTCCCCCTCTCTCCCCCCCTCTCTCCCCCCCCTCTCTCCCCCCTCTCTCCCCCCTCTCTCTCTCCCCCCCTCTCTCTCCCCCCCCCTCTCTCTCCCCCCTCTCTCTCCCCCCTCTCTCTCTCCCCCTCTCTCTCCCCCCCCTCTCTCTCCCCCCCCTCTCTCTCCCCCCCTCTCTCTCCCCCCCTCTCTCTCCCCCCCCCTCTCTCTCCCCCCCCTCCTCTCTCCCCCCCTCTCTCTCTCCCCCCCCTCTCTCTCTCCCCCTCTCTCTCTCCCCCCTCTCTCTCTCTCCCCCTCTCTCTCTCCCCCTCTCTCTCTCCCCCTCTCTCTCTCCCCCTCTCTCTCTCCCCCTCCCTCTCCTCCCCTCTCCCTCTCTCCCTCCCTCTCTTCCCCCTCCTCTGTCACTCTCTCTTTCACTCTTGCTTTTTCTTTCCGAATTCTGTCATTTCTTCCCCCTGGTTGTGCCCTTGAATGGAAAATCCTACAAAAGGTAGTGGATACGGTCCTGTCCATCATGGGTAAAGCTCTCCTCATCATTGGGCACTGCATTCCCTCATCAAAGGCCCCCACCACCCAGACTGCGCTGTCTCCTCGCTATCAGGAAGAGATCAGGACTCACACCACCAGGTTCAGAACAGTTATTACCCCTCAACCATCAGACTCCTGAACCAGAGGGGATCACTTCACTTGCCCCATCACTGAACTGTCCCCCATGACCAATGGACTCACTTTAAAGGACGCTTCATCTAATGTTCTCAGTGTCTACAGTATTGTTTTTTTTCTCTCTTTTGTATTTGTTCAGTTTGTCTTTTGCAAATTGGTTGTTTGACCACACAGTTGGGTAAGGTCTTTCATTATGGTTCTTAGATTTACTGAGTATGGCCACAAGGAAACAAGTTGCAGGGTTGTATACGGTGACATATATGCACTTTGATAATAAATTTACTTTTGAACTTTCTTGTACAACAAAGGCCTCACAGATATATTTCTCTGCAGGCTGACGCATTACCAAACTGCAGCAGGAGGTGGCAGCACTGAGCGAGCAGCTGACTGCCAAGAAAGAGACCTTGTCTGCACTACAGAAGGAATATGACGCCCTGTCAAACCAACCTGGCAAGGCTGCAGTCGGATATGTACGGAAAAGAGTCTGAGCTCTCTTCCATCAGGCACGACTTGAAGGTACGTGAGTGTACGGATGTGCAGTATTAGTGCACCCTTCAGAATTTAATCAATTTCTCCATAAATATTACCTAAAATCCCAACAGCAAGGTGTGTAATATTCCAGGAGGTCACAAAGAATCTCAGGGTAACATCTAAGGAGCTACAGGCTTCTCTTCATTGGTTAATGTCAGTGTTCATGAGTCTACCATCGGGCAAACACTGGACAACAATGGTATGCTTGGCAGGATTGCAAGGAAAAAGCCACTACTCTCCGAGAAGAACACTGCTGCCCGTCTAAAGTTTGTCAAAGACCACATGGATAAGCCAGAGGCCATTGGAGGAATAGCCTTGGAGGGGAAAGAGTTGGGGAAGCAATAGTAATTCAGTAGGATGAACTGTATATCGGGCCAATGGGAGCCACCTGTTCTGTGATTCCCAATCTAATTGATAGTTTCCAGGCTGAATGGTCAACTTCAGCTCCTGAGTGGTCTTGTACACGGTTTGATTTTGTAGCGGCACAGAGACAAAGCCAGCCTCTCACCCACCAAGTTACGCCTGCCGTCAGGTGCTCACTTAAACTACACTCCTGCGCAAGGTGGCACGGTGCAGAGCGGTTAGTGTGGCACCCTATAGCACCAGCCATCTGGGTTCATATTCCTGTCGCAGTCTGTAAGGAGTTTGTACGTTCCCCCCCGACTGCGTGGGTCACTCCAAAGACATACGGGTTGGGGTTAGTAAATTGTGGACGTGCTGCGTGGTGTCAGAACTGTAGTGCCACTTGCGAGCTGCTTTCCAGCTGCGTTGGTCATGAGTGCAAACGGTGCATTTCACTGAATGTTTCAATCTATCTATCACAAATGAAGCTGATCTGTAATCCTGTGGGATTAACCAGTACTGTTTTATCCAATCCACACTCTGCTCCCTCCCCTACATATGAGGGGCACATGAGAATCTGGGATACTGGGGGGAAATCCACACAGTCACAGGGAGAACATGTAAACTCCACATCAACAGCACCCGAGGTCAGGATCGGGTGAGGGTCCCTGGTACTGTGAGGCAGCCCTTCTACCTGCTGCACTGTGCTGGCCTTGTTGAAAGTGAGAGCACGTTGCCTTGTCTGGTGTGCTGGGTTCCTCTGGCAAGTGCAGGCTGTTTGCAGGTGGTAAGCATGTGGCTTCTTGCCACACAGGCCAAGGAAGAGAAGTTGGTGCTGGCAGAGGAGGAGCTGGTGAGCAGCAGGACCCAGGTGAGCAGCAGCCAGCAGGCGGTGCAGCAGCTGAAGCAAGCCCAGGCCTCGCTGGAGAAGGCCTTGGCCTGCAGCCACGCTGAGGCTGAGGAGACCAAGGGTCGACTGCTACAGGTGGAGAAAGAAAAGGTAAGGGCTTTGTCCAGTCCCAGGGTGTGTATTTTATCATTCCACAATGTAAGGCTATTGAATGGAATTATTGAACGATAGACAAACTCTTGACCTCTCAATCTACCTTATTAACATACAAGATTGTCGTAAACTCTGCTGGTTCCATCATGGGCATTAGCCTCCCCACCATCGAGGACGTCTTCAAAAGGTGATACCTGAAAAAGATGGCATCCATTTTTAAGGACCCCATCACCCAGAACGTGCCCTTTTCATTACTACCATCAAGGAGGAGGTGCTGAACCCTAAGTACACCCACCCAACACTTTACGAACACCTTCTTCCCCTCTGCCATCAGATTTCTGAACAATAACCCATGAACACTACCTTCAATATTTCTGCTCTCTTTTTTAATGTAATTTTACGTATATTTCTCATTGTATGTAATAGTATATTTTATGTATTACATTGTACTGCTGCCACAAAACAACAAATTTCACGACATGACAGTGTTAATAAACCTGATTCTGATTGCCGTGACCTTGCCCCTCATTGCCTGCCTGCCTGCACTGTCTCTGTCACTGTAACACTTCATTCTGCATTCTGTTACTGTTTTCCCTTGTACGGCAGAACTGTGCAAAAGTCTTGGGCATAATTTTTGGTATTGCACGGACTGTTGCCGCAAAAAAAAAACACGTTTCATGACGTGAATGATGATAAACCTGATTCAGCTATGTGTCTCTGTTGTGGACTGAGAGGGGGAAGGGAGCAGGGAGAGGAGAATCATGGTTGAGGAAAGGGGAGGGAGTGGGAAGCACCCGAGAGGCATTCTGTAATGATGAGTTAAGTGATTGTTTGAAATCAAATAACTTTGCCTGGTGTCTCAGGGTGGGGTGTGTCTCTACCAGCCATCCCTGGCATTCCTCCTCTGTCACCTGGCCCACACCCCCTCCCCGGTGACGCTTTACCCTCGTTGTTCCCAACCAAAGACTTTTGACAGTACTCTACCTCAATGCACTCTGAAGTGAAGTGATATGTGTCGATGACGTTCAAAACAAAGTTGTTTGCTTGGTACACGTGACAACAATAAACCAATTTTCCATTATGAATAGGAAAGACTTTATTTTTCTGTTCCATTCCCACAAATGTTCCTGAGGTTTGATGATTCCTGTCAGTAGATCACATTGCATTAGGGTAGTCCCTTTGACTTAAAACAACATAGGAGGAGGCCATACAGCCCACCTTTTGTATACCTGCTCCCCAGCTGAGCATCCCAATCAGTCCTGTGTCCCCTCTCATTTCCCTCATCTCCCCAACTCGCACTTTCCCAGAATCAGGTTTATTATTATAATTGGCAGGTCAGCTAGTTTGATCTGCGCTCCTTAGCTCTGGAGTTCAAAAACAAAAACTTTAAGGGATGCAGACTCAGTTACACTTTAAACACCAGCTCAAAGCCTATTTTTTTAACCTTGTTTTGAAATAACATCTTTTTGTCTTTTATTTTCATGTTTGCACTTTAGCCCATTGTAAAGCAATTTGAACGACAGTATCTGTATGAAAAGTGCTTGATAAATGTTGTTAGTATCATCATCACTGTCTTATTTGTAGTGAAATGTGTTGTTTTGCAGCACCAGTGCAGTGCAAAGGCATGAAATTACTATGAAGTACAAAATAAATAAATAGCACAAAAAATGAGAAAGAATGAGGATCTGTTCATGAATCGTTCAGAAATCTGATGGTGGAGGGAAAGAATCTGTTCCAGAGTATTGAGTGTGGGTCTTCAGGCTCCTATACCTCCTCCCTGAGAGACCCATCTACTTTTGATTCTTTTGTCACAAGCCCACACTTCATTGACAGCAGTGAAACAGCCAGCGTGTCTACAGGGTGCTGAGATGAAACCCCAGCACCCAGGGGAGAGTGTGCAGATTCCATACTGAGCTCAGTACCTAACCCAGGTCCTCAGAGCAGTTACATCAGCATCGCTACCTACTACACCAGCAGGTCCACATGCCAGATTACAAAAGGAGCCTGATATGTCAGTCACGAGGAAATCTGCAGACGCTGGAAATTCAAACAACACACACAAAATGCTGGTGGAACGCAGCAGGCCAGGCAGCATCTACGCACATCATAGATGCTGCCTGGCCTGCTGCGTTCCACCGGCATTTTGTGTGTGTTGTCTGATATGTCAGACTGTCAGTCTATTGTATCCAGCGTGGCCTTCTCTACATTGGTGAAACCCGGCATAAACTGAGGGACCACTTCATCGAGCACCTTCACTCTGTTCGGCAACAAAGGCAGGATCTCTGAGTAGCCACCCATTTAAATTCGACTTCCCATTCCCATCCTGACGGGACTGTCCATTGCCTTCTCTACTGCCACGGTGAGTCAAAACTCAGGTGGAGGAGCAAAGCCTCATATTCCATTTGGGTAATCCCCAACTTGATGGCGGAAACATCAATTTATCCAACTTCCAGGAATTACTCCACTACACCCTCTCTTTTACCATTCCTTATCCTGTTATCCCCTCACTCCTTCGCTTCTCAGCTGCCCAACACCCCCCTCTGGTGCCCCTACTCCGTTCTTATCTCCCAGGGTCTATTGTCCTATCAGATTCCTGCCAGCTTGTACTCCTTCCGTCCCCTTACTTCCTCACTTTCTTATTCTGACTTCTGCCCCTTTCATTTCCAGTCCTGATAAAACATTTCCCTCCATAGATGCTGCTTGACGTGCAGAGTTCCTCCAGCACTTTGGTCCTTGATGGATGTCATCTTCCTGAAGCATCATCTCTCGTACACGTCCTTAGTGGTAGAGAGAGTATACGTGAGGCATCGCCTCTCGGACACGTCCCCACTGATGGTGAAAATGTACATGAGGCATCGTCTCTCATACACGTCCTCACTGGTGGAGAGGGTATACGTGAGACATCGCCTCTTGGACATGTCCCCAGTGCTGGTGAAAATGTACATGAGGCACCGTCTCTCGTACACGTCCTCACTGGTGGACAGAGGTGTACATGAAGCATTGCCTCTGTAACATGTCCCCACTGATGAAGGGAGGTGCACGTCAGACATCGCCTTTTGGACATGTCCCCAGTGGTGGTGAAAATGTACGTGAGGCATCGTCTCTCGTACACGTCCTCACAGGTGGACAGAGGTGTACATGAAGCATTGCCTCTCTAACATGTCCCCACTGATGAAGGGAGGTGCACGTCAGACATCGCCTTTTGTACATGTCCCCAGTGGTGGAGAGAGTGTACGTGAGGCATCGCCTTTTGTACATGTCCCCAGTGGTGGAGAGAGTGTACGTGAGGCATCGCCTTTTGGACATGTCCCCAGTGGTGGAGAGAGTGTATGTGAGGCATCGCCTTTTGTACATGTCCCCAGTGGTGGAGAGAGTGTACGTGAGACATCGCCTTTTGTACATGTCTTCAGTGGTGGAGAGAGTGTACGTGAGGCATCGCCTTTTGGACATGTCTTCAGTGGTGGAGAGAGTGTACGTGAGGCATCGCCTTTTGTACATGTCCCCAGTGGTGGAGAGAGTGTACGTGAGGCATCGCCTTTTGTACATGTCTTCAGTGGTGGAGAGAGTGTACGTGAGGCATCGCCTTTTGGACATGTCTTCAGTGGTGGAGAGAGTGTACGTGAGGCATCGCCTTTTGTACATGTCCCCAGTGGTGGAGAGAGTGTACGTGAGGCATCGCCTTTTGGACACGTCCCCAGTGGTGGAGAGAGTGTATGTGAGGCATCGCCTTTTGGACATGTCTTCAGTGGTGGAGAGAGTGTACGTGAGGCATCGCATTTTGGACACGTCCCCAGTGGTGGAGAGAGTGTACGTGAGGCATCGCCTTTTGTACATGTCCCCAGTGGTGGAGAGAGTGTACGTGAGGCATCGCCTTTTGGACATGTCTTCAGTGGTGGAGAGAGTGTACGTGAGGCATCGCCTTTTGGACATGTCCCCCAGTGGTGGAGAGAGTGTACGTGAGGCATCGCCTTTTGTACATGTCCCCAGTGGTGGAGAGAGTGTACGTGAGGCATCGCCTTTTGTACATGTCCCCAGTGGTGGAGAGAGTGTACGTGAGGCATCGCCTTTTGTACATGTCCCCAGTGGTGGAGAGAGTGTACGTGAGGCATCACCTTTTGGACATGTCCCCAGTGGTGGAGAGAGTGTACGTGAGGCATCGCCTTTTGTACATGTCCCCAGTGATGGAGAGAGTGTACGTGAGGCATTGCCTTTTGTACATGTCCCCAGTGGTGGAGAGAGTGTACGTGAGGCATCGCCTTTTGGACATGTCCCCAGTGGTGGAGAGTGTGTACGTGAGGCATCGCCTTTTGTACGTGTCCCCAGTGGTGGAGAGAGTGTACGTGAGGCATCGCCTTTTGTACATGTCCCCAGTGGTGGAGAGAGTGTACGTGAGGCATCGCCTTTTGTACGTGTCCCCAGTGGTGGAGAGAGTGTACGTGAGGCATCGCCTTTTGTACGTGTCCCCAGTGGTGGAGAGAGTGTATGTGAGGCATCGCCTTTTGGACATGTCCCCAGTGGTGGAGAGAGTGTACGTGAGGCATCGCCTTTTGTACATGTCCCCAGTGGTGGAGAGAGTGTACGTGAGGCATCGCCTTTTGTACATGTCTTCAGTGGTGGAGAGAGTGTACGTGAGGCATCGCCTTTTGTACATGTCCCCAGTGGTGGAGAGAGTGTACGTGAAGCATCGCCTTTTGTACATGTCCCCAGTGGTGGAGAGAGTGTATGTGAGGCATTGCCTTTTGGACATGTCCCCAGTGGTGGAGAGAGGTGTACGTGAGGCATCGCCTTTTGTACATGTCCCCAGTGGTGGAGAGAGTGTACGTGAGGCATCGCCTTTTGGACATGTCCCCAGTGGTGGAGAGAGTGTACGTGAGGCATCGCCTTTTGTACATGTCCCCAGTGGTGGAGAGAGTGTACGTGAGGCATCGCCTTTTGGACATGTCCCCAGTGGTGGAGAGAGTGTATGTGAGGCATCGCCTTTTGGACATGTCCCCAGTGGTGGAGAGAGTGTACGTGAGGCATCGCCTTTTGGACATGTCCCCAGTGGTGGAGAGAGTGTACGTGAGGCATCGCCTTTTGGACATGTCCCCAGTGGTGGAGAGAGTGTACGTGAGGCATCGCCTTTTGGACATGTCCCCAGTGGTGGAGAGAGTGTAGGTGAGGCATCGCCTTTTGGACATGTCCCCAGTGGTGGAGAGAGTGTACGTGAGGCATCGCCTTTTGGACATGTCCCCAGTGGTGGAGAGAGTGTACGTGAGGCATCGCCTTTTGGACATGTCCCCAGTGGTGGAGAGAGTGTACGTGAGGCATCGCCTTTTGTACATGTCTTCAGTGGTGGAGAGAGCGTACGTGAGGCATCGCCTTTTGGACATGTCTTCAGTGGTGGAGAGAGTGTACGTGAGGCATCGCCTTTTGGACATGTCCCCAGTGGTGGAGAGAGTGTACGTGAGGCATCGCCTTTTGGACATGTCCCCAGTGGTGGAGAGAGTGTACGTGAGGCATCGCCTTTTGTACATGTCCCCAGTGGTGGAGAGAGTGTACGTGAGGCATCGCCTTTTGGACATGTCCCCAGTGGTGGAGAGAGTGTACGTGAGGCATCGCCTTTTGTACATGTTCCCAGTGGTGGAGAGAGTGTACGTGAGGCATCGCCTTTTGTACATGTCCCCAGTGGTGGAGAGAGTGTACGTGAGGCATCGCCTTTTGGACATGTCTTCAGTGGTGGAGAGAGTGTACGTGAGGCATCGCCTTTTGGACATGTCTTCAGTGGTGGAGAGAGTGTACGTGAGGCATTGCCTTTTGTACATGTCCCCAGTGGTGGAGAGAGTGTACGTGAGGCATCGCCTTTTGTACATGTCCCCAGTGGTGGAGAGAGTGTACGTGAGGCATCGCCTTTTGTACATGTCCCCAGTGGTGGAGAGAGTGTACGTGAGGCATCGCCTTTTGGACATGTCTTCAGTGGTGGAGAGAGTGTACGTGAGGCATCGCCTTTTGGACATGTCTTCAGTGGTGGAGAGAGTGTACGTGAGGCATCGCCTTTTGGACATGTCTTCAGTGGTGGAGAGAGTGTACGTGAGGCATCGCCTTTTGTACATGTCCCCAGTGGTGGAGAGAGTGTACGTGAGGCATCGCCTTTTCTACATGTCCCCAGTGGTGGAGAGAGTGTACGTGAGGCATCGCCTTTTGTACATGTCTTCAGTGGTGGAGAGAGTGTACGTGAGGCATCGCCTTTTGGACATGTCTTCAGTGGTGGAGAGAGTGTACGTGAGGCATCGCCTTTTGGACACGTCCCCAGTGGTGGAGAGAGTGTACGTGAGGCATCGCCTTTTGTACATGTCCCCAGTGGTGGAGAGAGTGTACGTGAGGCATCGCCTTTTGGACATGTCTTCAGTGGTGGAGAGAGTGTACGTGAGGCATCGCCTTTTGGACATGTCCCCAGTGGTGGAGAGAGTGTACGTGAGGCATCGCCTTTTGTACATGTCCCCAGTGGTGGAGAGAGTGTACGTGAGGCATCGCCTTTTGTACATGTCCCCAGTGGTGGAGAGAGTGTACGTGAGGCATCGCCTTTTGTACATGTCCCCAGTGGTGGAGAGAGTGTACGTGAGGCATCACCTTTTGGACATGTCCCCAGTGGTGGAGAGAGTGTACGTGAGGCATCGCCTTTTGTACATGTCCCCAGTGATGGAGAGAGTGTACGTGAGGCATTGCCTTTTGTACATGTCCCCAGTGGTGGAGAGAGTGTACGTGAGGCATCGCCTTTTGGACATGTCCCCAGTGGTGGAGAGAGTGTACGTGAGGCATCGCCTTTTGTACGTGTCCCCAGTGGTGGAGAGAGTGTACGTGAGGCATCGCCTTTTGTACATGTCCCCAGTGGTGGAGAGAGTGTACGTGAGGCATCGCCTTTTGTACGTGTCCCCAGTGGTGGAGAGAGTGTACGTGAGGCATCGCCTTTTGGACATGTCCCCAGTGGTGGAGAGAGTGTACGTGAGGCATCGCCTTTTGTACATGTCCCCAGTGGTGGAGAGAGTGTACGTGAGGCATCGCCTTTTGTACATGTCTTCAGTGGTGGAGAGAGTGTACGTGAGGCATCGCCTTTTGTACATGTCCCCAGTGGTGGAGAGAGTGTACGTGAAGCATCGCCTTTTGTACATGTCCCCAGTGGTGGAGAGAGTGTATGTGAGGCATTGCCTTTTGGACATGTCCCCAGTGGTGGAGAGAGGTGTACGTGAGGCATCGCCTTTTGTACATGTCCCCAGTGGTGGAGAGAGTGTACGTGAGGCATCGCCTTTTGGACATGTCCCCAGTGGTGGAGAGAGTGTACGTGAGGCATCGCCTTTTGTACATGTCCCCAGTGGTGGAGAGAGTGTACGTGAGGCATCGCCTTTTGGACATGTCCCCAGTGGTGGAGAGAGTGTACGTGAGGCATCGCCTTTTGGACATGTCCCCAGTGGTGGAGAGAGTGTACGTGAGGCATCGCCTTTTGGACATGTCCCCAGTGGTGGAGAGAGTGTACGTGAGGCATCGCCTTTTGTACATGTCCCCCAGTGGTGGAGAGAGTGTACGTGAGGCATCGCCTTTTGTACATGTCCCCAGTGGTGGAGAGAGTGTACGTGAGGCATCGCCTTTTGGACATGTCCCCAGTGGTGGAGAGAGTGTACGTGAGGCATCGCCTTTTGGACATGTCCCCAGTGGTGGAGAGAGTGTAGGTGAGGCATCGCCTTTTGGACATGTCCCCAGTGGTGGAGAGAGTGTACGTGAGGCATCGCCTTTTGGACATGTCCCCAGTGGTGGAGAGAGTGTACGTGAGGCATCGCCTTTTGGACATGTCCACAGTGGTGGAGAGAGTGTACGTGAGGCATCGCCTTTTGTACATGTCTTCAGTGGTGGAGAGAGCGTACGTGAGGCATCGCCTTTTGGACATGTCTTCAGTGGTGGAGAGAGTGTACGTGAGGCATCGCCTTTTGGACATGTCCCCAGTGGTGGAGAGAGTGTACGTGAGGCATCGCCTTTTGGACATGTCCCCAGTGGTGGAGAGAGTGTACGTGAGGCATCGCCTTTTGTACATGTCCCCAGTGGTGGAGAGAGTGTACGTGAGGCATCGCCTTTTGGACATGTCCCCAGTGGTGGAGAGAGTGTACGTGAGGCATCGCCTTTTGTACATGTTCCCAGTGGTGGAGAGAGTGTACGTGAGGCATCGCCTTTTGTACATGTCCCCCAGTGGTGGAGAGAGTGTACGTGAGGCATCGCCTTTTGGACATGTCTTCAGTGGTGGAGAGAGTGTACGTGAGGCATCGCCTTTTGGACATGTCTTCAGTGGTGGAGAGAGTGTACGTGAGGCATTGCCTTTTGTACATGTCCCCAGTGGTGGAGAGAGTGTACGTGAGGCATCGCCTTTTGTACATGTCCCCAGTGGTGGAGAGAGTGTACGTGAGGCATCGCCTTTTGTACATGTCCCCAGTGGTGGAGAGAGTGTACGTGAGGCATCGCCTTTTGGACATGTCTTCAGTGGTGGAGAGAGTGTACGTGAGGCATCGCCTTTTGGACATGTCTTCAGTGGTGGAGAGAGTGTACGTGAGGCATCGCCTTTTGGACATGTCTTCAGTGGTGGAGAGAGTGTACGTGAGGCATCGCCTTTTGTACATGTCCCCAGTGGTGGAGAGAGTGTACGTGAGGCATCGCCTTTTCTACATGTCCCCAGTGGTGGAGAGAGTGTACGTGAGGCATCGCCTTTTGTACATGTCCCCAGTGGTGGAGAGAGTGTACGTGAGGCATCGCCTTTTGTACATGTCTTCAGTGGTGGAGAGAGTGTACGTGAGGCATCGCCTTTTGGACATGTCTTCAGTGGTGGAGAGAGTGTACGTGAGGCATCGCCTTTTGGACATGTCTTCAGTGGTGGAGAGAGTGTACGTGAGGCATCGCCTTTTGTACATGTCCCCAGTGGTGGAGAGAGTGTACGTGAGGCATCGCCTTTTCTACATGTCCCCAGTGGTGGAGAGAGTGTACGTGAGGCATCGCCTTTTGTACATGTCTTCAGTGGTGGAGAGAGTGTACGTGAGGCATCGCCTTTTGGACATGTCTTCAGTGGTGGAGAGAGTGTACGTGAGGCATCGCCTTTTGGACACGTCCCCAGTGGTGGAGAGAGTGTACGTGAGGCATCGCCTTTTGTACATGTCCCCAGTGGTGGAGAGAGTGTACGTGAGGCATCGCCTTTTGGACATGTCTTCAGTGGTGGAGAGAGTGTACGTGAGGCATCGCCTTTTGGACATGTCCCCAGTGGTGGAGAGAGTGTACGTGAGGCATCGCCTTTTGTACATGTCCCCAGTGGTGGAGAGAGTGTACGTGAGGCATCGCCTTTTGTACATGTCCCCAGTGGTGGAGAGAGTGTACGTGAGGCATCGCCTTTTGTACATGTCCCCAGTGGTGGAGAGAGTGTACGTGAGGCATCACCTTTTGGACATGTCCCCAGTGGTGGAGAGAGTGTACGTGAGGCATCGCCTTTTGTACATGTCCCCAGTGATGGAGAGAGTGTACGTGAGGCATTGCCTTTTGTACATGTCCCCAGTGGTGGAGAGAGTGTACGTGAGGCATCGCCTTTTGGACATGTCCCCAGTGGTGGAGAGAGTGTACGTGAGGCATCGCCTTTTGTACGTGTCCCCAGTGGTGGAGAGAGTGTACGTGAGGCATCGCCTTTTGTACATGTCCCCAGTGGTGGAGAGAGTGTACGTGAGGCATCGCCTTTTGTACGTGTCCCCAGTGGTGGAGAGAGTGTACGTGAGGCATCGCCTTTTGGACATGTCCCCAGTGGTGGAGAGAGTGTACGTGAGGCATCGCCTTTTGTACATGTCCCCAGTGGTGGAGAGAGTGTACGTGAGGCATCGCCTTTTGTACATGTCTTCAGTGGTGGAGAGAGTGTACGTGAGGCATCGCCTTTTGTACATGTCCCCAGTGGTGGAGAGAGTGTACGTGAAGCATCGCCTTTTGTACATGTCCCCAGTGGTGGAGAGAGTGTATGTGAGGCATTGCCTTTTGGACATGTCCCCAGTGGTGGAGAGAGGTGTACGTGAGGCATCGCCTTTTGTACATGTCCCCAGTGGTGGAGAGAGTGTACGTGAGGCATCGCCTTTTGGACATGTCCCCAGTGGTGGAGAGAGTGTACGTGAGGCATCGCCTTTTGTACATGTCCCCAGTGGTGGAGAGAGTGTACGTGAGGCATCGCCTTTTGGACATGTCCCCAGTGGTGGAGAGAGTGTACGTGAGGCATCGCCTTTTGGACATGTCCCCAGTGGTGGAGAGAGTGTACGTGAGGCATCGCCTTTTGGACATGTCCCCAGTGGTGGAGAGAGTGTACGTGAGGCATCGCCTTTTGTACATGTCCCCAGTGGTGGAGAGAGTGTACGTGAGGCATCGCCTTTTGTACATGTCCCCAGTGGTGGAGAGAGTGTACGTGAGGCATCGCCTTTTGGACATGTCCCCAGTGGTGGAGAGAGTGTACGTGAGGCATCGCCTTTTGGACATGTCCCCAGTGGTGGAGAGAGTGTAGGTGAGGCATCGCCTTTTGGACATGTCCCCAGTGGTGGAGAGAGTGTACGTGAGGCATCGCCTTTTGGACATGTCCCCAGTGGTGGAGAGAGTGTACGTGAGGCATCGCCTTTTGGACATGTCCACAGTGGTGGAGAGAGTGTACGTGAGGCATCGCCTTTTGTACATGTCTTCAGTGGTGGAGAGAGCGTACGTGAGGCATCGCCTTTTGGACATGTCTTCAGTGGTGGAGAGAGTGTACGTGAGGCATCGCCTTTTGGACATGTCCCCAGTGGTGGAGAGAGTGTACGTGAGGCATCGCCTTTTGGACATGTCCCCAGTGGTGGAGAGAGTGTACGTGAGGCATCGCCTTTTGTACATGTCCCCAGTGGTGGAGAGAGTGTACGTGAGGCATCGCCTTTTGGACATGTCCCCAGTGGTGGAGAGAGTGTACGTGAGGCATCGCCTTTTGTACATGTTCCCAGTGGTGGAGAGAGTGTACGTGAGGCATCGCCTTTTGTACATGTCCCCAGTGGTGGAGAGAGTGTACGTGAGGCATCGCCTTTTGGACATGTCTTCAGTGGTGGAGAGAGTGTACGTGAGGCATCGCCTTTTGGACATGTCTTCAGTGGTGGAGAGAGTGTACGTGAGGCATTGCCTTTTGTACATGTCCCCAGTGGTGGAGAGAGTGTACGTGAGGCATCGCCTTTTGTACATGTCCCCAGTGGTGGAGAGAGTGTACGTGAGGCATCGCCTTTTGTACATGTCCCCAGTGGTGGAGAGAGTGTACGTGAGGCATCGCCTTTTGGACATGTCTTCAGTGGTGGAGAGAGTGTACGTGAGGCATCGCCTTTTGGACATGTCTTCAGTGGTGGAGAGAGTGTACGTGAGGCATCGCCTTTTGGACATGTCTTCAGTGGTGGAGAGAGTGTACGTGAGGCATCGCCTTTTGTACATGTCCCCAGTGGTGGAGAGAGTGTACGTGAGGCATCGCCTTTTCTACATGTCCCCAGTGGTGGAGAGAGTGTACGTGAGGCATCGCCTTTTGTACATGTCCCCAGTGGTGGAGAGAGTGTACGTGAGGCATCGCCTTTTGTACATGTCTTCAGTGGTGGAGAGAGTGTACGTGAGGCATCGCCTTTTGGACATGTCTTCAGTGGTGGAGAGAGTGTACGTGAGGCATCGCCTTTTGGACATGTCTTCAGTGGTGGAGAGAGTGTACGTGAGGCATCGCCTTTTGTACATGTCCCCAGTGGTGGAGAGAGTGTACGTGAGGCATCGCCTTTTGTACATGTCTTCAGTGGAGGAGAGAGTGTACGTGAGGCATCGCCTTTTGGACATGTCTTCAGTGGTGGAGAGAGTGTACGTGAGGCATCGCCTTTTGGACATGTCCCCAGTGGTGGAGAGAGTGTACGTGAGGCATCGCCTTTTGGACATGTCCCCAGTGGTGGAGAGAGTGTACGTGAGGCATCGCCTTTTGTACATGTCCCCAGTGGTGGAGAGAGTGTACGTGAGGCATCGCCTTTTGTACATGTCCCCAGTGGTGGAGAGAGTGTACGTGAGGCATCGCCTTTTGGACATGTCTTCAGTGGTGGAGAGAGTGTACGTGAGGCATCGCCTTTTGTACATGTCCCCAGTGGTGGAGAGAGTGTACGTGAGGCATCGCCTTTTGTACATGTCTTCAGTGGTGGAGAGAGTGTACGTGAGGCATCGCCTTTTGGACATGTCCCCAGTGGTGGAGAGAGTGTACGTGAGGCATCGCCTTTTGTACATGTCCCCAGTGGTGGAGAGAGTGTATGTGAGGCATCGCCTTTTGTACATGTCCCCAGTGGTGGAGAGAGTGTATGTGAGGCATCGCCTTTTGGACATGTCTTCAGTGGTGGAGAGAGTGTACGTGAGGCATCGCCTTTTGTACATGTCCCCAGTGGTGGAGAGAGTGTACGTGAGGCATCGCCTTTTGTACATGTCCCCAGTGGTGGAGAGAGTGTACGTGAGGCATCGCCTTTTGTACATGTCCCCAGTGGTGGAGAGAGTGTACGTGAGGCATCGCCTTTTGTACATGTCCCCAGTGGTGGAGAGAGTGTACGTGAGGCATCACCTTTTGGACATGTCCCCAGTGGTGGAGAGAGTGTACGTGAGGCATCGCCTTTTGTACATGTCCCCAGTGATGGAGAGAGTGTACGTGAGGCATTGCCTTTTGTACATGTCCCCAGTGGTGGAGAGAGTGTACGTGAGGCATCGCCTTTTGGACATGTCCCCAGTGGTGGAGAGAGTGTACGTGAGGCATCGCCTTTTGTACGTGTCCCCAGTGGTGGAGAGAGTGTACGTGAGGCATCGCCTTTTGTACATGTCCCCAGTGGTGGAGAGAGTGTACGTGAGGCATCGCCTTTTGTACGTGTCCCCAGTGGTGGAGAGAGTGTACGTGAGGCATCGCCTTTTGGACATGTCCCCAGTGGTGGAGAGAGTGTACGTGAGGCATCGCCTTTTGTACATGTCCCCAGTGGTGGAGAGAGTGTACGTGAGGCATCGCCTTTTGTACATGTCTTCAGTGGTGGAGAGAGTGTACGTGAGGCATCGCCTTTTGTACATGTCCCCAGTGGTGGAGAGAGTGTACGTGAAGCATCGCCTTTTGTACATGTCCCCAGTGGTGGAGAGAGTGTATGTGAGGCATTGCCTTTTGGACATGTCCCCAGTGGTGGAGAGAGGTGTACGTGAGGCATCGCCTTTTGTACATGTCCCCAGTGGTGGAGAGAGTGTACGTGAGGCATCGCCTTTTGGACATGTCCCCAGTGGTGGAGAGAGTGTACGTGAGGCATCGCCTTTTGTACATGTCCCCAGTGGTGGAGAGAGTGTACGTGAGGCATCGCCTTTTGGACATGTCCCCAGTGGTGGAGAGAGTGTACGTGAGGCATCGCCTTTTGGACATGTCCCCAGTGGTGGAGAGAGTGTACGTGAGGCATCGCCTTTTGGACATGTCCCCAGTGGTGGAGAGAGTGTACGTGAGGCATCGCCTTTTGTACATGTCCCCAGTGGTGGAGAGAGTGTACGTGAGGCATCGCCTTTTGTACATGTCCCCAGTGGTGGAGAGAGTGTACGTGAGGCATCGCCTTTTGGACATGTCCCCAGTGGTGGAGAGAGTGTACGTGAGGCATCGCCTTTTGGACATGTCCCCAGTGGTGGAGAGAGTGTAGGTGAGGCATCGCCTTTTGGACATGTCCCCAGTGGTGGAGAGAGTGTACGTGAGGCATCGCCTTTTGGACATGTCCCCGGTGGTGGAGAGAGTGTACGTGAGGCATCGCCTTTTGGACATGTCCACAGTGGTGGAGAGAGTGTACGTGAGGCATCGCCTTTTGTACATGTCTTCAGTGGTGGAGAGAGCGTACGTGAGGCATCGCCTTTTGGACATGTCTTCAGTGGTGGAGAGAGTGTACGTGAGGCATCGCCTTTTGGACATGTCCCCAGTGGTGGAGAGAGTGTACGTGAGGCATCGCCTTTTGGACATGTCCCCAGTGGTGGAGAGAGTGTACGTGAGGCATCGCCTTTTGTACATGTCCCCAGTGGTGGAGAGAGTGTACGTGAGGCATCGCCTTTTGGACATGTCCCCAGTGGTGGAGAGAGTGTACGTGAGGCATCGCCTTTTGTACATGTTCCCAGTGGTGGAGAGAGTGTACGTGAGGCATCGCCTTTTGTACATGTCCCCAGTGGTGGAGAGAGTGTACGTGAGGCATCGCCTTTTGGACATGTCTTCAGTGGTGGAGAGAGTGTACGTGAGGCATCGCCTTTTGGACATGTCTTCAGTGGTGGAGAGAGTGTACGTGAGGCATTGCCTTTTGTACATGTCCCCAGTGGTGGAGAGAGTGTACGTGAGGCATCGCCTTTTGTACATGTCCCCAGTGGTGGAGAGAGTGTACGTGAGGCATCGCCTTTTGTACATGTCCCCAGTGGTGGAGAGAGTGTACGTGAGGCATCGCCTTTTGGACATGTCTTCAGTGGTGGAGAGAGTGTACGTGAGGCATCGCCTTTTGGACATGTCTTCAGTGGTGGAGAGAGTGTACGTGAGGCATCGCCTTTTGGACATGTCTTCAGTGGTGGAGAGAGTGTACGTGAGGCATCGCCTTTTGTACATGTCCCCAGTGGTGGAGAGAGTGTACGTGAGGCATCGCCTTTTCTACATGTCCCCAGTGGTGGAGAGAGTGTACGTGAGGCATCGCCTTTTGTACATGTCCCCAGTGGTGGAGAGAGTGTACGTGAGGCATCGCCTTTTGTACATGTCTTCAGTGGTGGAGAGAGTGTACGTGAGGCATCGCCTTTTGGACATGTCTTCAGTGGTGGAGAGAGTGTACGTGAGGCATCGCCTTTTGGACATGTCTTCAGTGGTGGAGAGAGTGTACGTGAGGCATCGCCTTTTGTACATGTCCCCAGTGGTGGAGAGAGTGTACGTGAGGCATCGCCTTTTGTACATGTCTTCAGTGGAGGAGAGAGTGTACGTGAGGCATCGCCTTTTGGACATGTCTTCAGTGGTGGAGAGAGTGTACGTGAGGCATCGCCTTTTGGACATGTCCCCAGTGGTGGAGAGAGTGTACGTGAGGCATCGCCTTTTGGACATGTCCCCAGTGGTGGAGAGAGTGTACGTGAGGCATCGCCTTTTGTACATGTCCCCAGTGGTGGAGAGAGTGTACGTGAGGCATCGCCTTTTGTACATGTCCCCAGTGGTGGAGAGAGTGTACGTGAGGCATCGCCTTTTGGACATGTCTTCAGTGGTGGAGAGAGTGTACGTGAGGCATCGCCTTTTGTACATGTCCCCAGTGGTGGAGAGAGTGTACGTGAGGCATCGCCTTTTGTACATGTCTTCAGTGGTGGAGAGAGTGTACGTGAGGCATCGCCTTTTGGACATGTCCCCAGTGGTGGAGAGAGTGTACGTGAGGCATCGCCTTTTGTACATGTCCCCAGTGGTGGAGAGAGTGTATGTGAGGCATCGCCTTTTGTACATGTCCCCAGTGGTGGAGAGAGTGTATGTGAGGCATCGCCTTTTGGACATGTCTTCAGTGGTGGAGAGAGTGTACGTGAGGCATCGCCTTTTGTACATGTCCCCAGTGGTGGAGAGAGTGTACGTGAGGCATCGCCTTTTGTACATGTCCCCAGTGGTGGAGAGAGTGTACGTGAGGCATCGCCTTTTGTACATGTCCCCAGTGGTGGAGAGAGTGTACGTGAGGCATCGCCTTTTGGACATGTCTTCAGTGGTGGAGAGAGTGTACGTGAGGCATCGCCTTTTGTACATGTCCCCAGTGGTGGAGAGAGTGTACGTGAGGCATCGCCTTTTGTACATGTCCCCAGTGGTGGAGAGAGTGTACGTGAGGCATCGCCTTTTGTACATGTCCCCAGTGGTGGAGAGAGTGTACGTGAGGCATCGCCTTTTGGACATGTCTTCAGTGGTGGAGAGAGTGTACGTGAGGCATCGCCTTTTGTACATGTCCCCAGTGGTGGAGAGAGTGTACGTGAGGCATCGCCTTTTGGACATGTCTTCAGTGGTGGAGAGAGTGTACGTGAGGCATCGCCTTTTGTACATGTCTTCAGTGGTGGAGAGAGTGTACGTGAGGCATCGCCTTTTGGACATGTCCCCAGTGGTGGAGAGAGTGTACGTGAGGCATCGCCTTTTGTACATGTCTTCAGTGGTGGAGAGAGTGTACGTGAGGCATCGCCTTTTGTACATGTCCCCAGTGATGGAGAGAGTGTACGTGAGGCATCGCCTTTTGTACATGTCTTCAGTGGTGGAGAGAGTGTACGTGAGGCATCGCCTTTTGTACATGTCTTCAGTGGTGGAGAGAGTGTACGTGAGGCATCGCCTTTTGGACATGTCTTCAGTGGTGGAGAGAGTGTACGTGAGGCATCGCCTTTTGGACATGTCTTCAGTGGTGGAGAGAGTGTACGTGAGGCATCGCCTTTTGTACATCAGTGGTGGAGAGAGTGTACGTGAGGCATCGCCTTTTGGACATGTCCCCAGTGGTGGAGAGAGTGTATCTGAGGCATCGCCTTTTGGACATGTCTTCAGTGGTGGAGAGAGTGTATGTGAGGCATCGCCTTTTGTACATGTCCCCAGTGGTGGAGAGAGTGTACGTGAAGCATCGCCTTTTGTACATGTCCCCAGTGGTGGAGAGAGTGTATGTGAGGCATTGCCTTTTGGACATGTCCCCAGTGGTGGAGAGAGGTGTACGTGAGGCATCGCCTTTTGTACATGTCCCCAGTGGTGGAGAGAGTGTACGTGAGGCATCGCCTTTTGGACATGTCCCCAGTGGTGGAGAGAGTGTACGTGAGGCATCGCCTTTTGTACATGTCCCCAGTGGTGGAGAGAGTGTACGTGAGGCATCGCCTTTTGGACATGTCCCCAGTGGTGGAGAGAGTGTACGTGAGGCATCGCCTTTTGGACATGTCCCCAGTGGTGGAGAGAGTGTACGTGAGGCATCGCCTTTTGGACATGTCCCCAGTGGTGGAGAGAGTGTACGTGAGGCATCGCCTTTTGGACATGTCCCCAGTGGTGGAGAGAGTGTACGTGAGGCATCGCCTTTTGGACATGTCCCCAGTGGTGGAGAGAGTGTAGGTGAGGCATCGCCTTTTGGACATGTCCCCAGTGGTGGAGAGAGTGTACGTGAGGCATCGCCTTTTGGACATGTCCCCAGTGGTGGAGAGAGTGTACGTGAGGCATCGCCTTTTGGACATGTCCACAGTGGTGGAGAGAGTGTACGTGAGGCATCGCCTTTTGTACATGTCTTCAGTGGTGGAGAGAGCGTACGTGAGGCATCGCCTTTTGGACATGTCTTCAGTGGTGGAGAGAGTGTACGTGAGGCATCGCCTTTTGGACATGTCCCCAGTGGTGGAGAGAGTGTACGTGAGGCATCGCCTTTTGGACATGTCCCCAGTGGTGGAGAGAGTGTACGTGAGGCATCGCCTTTTGTACATGTCCCCAGTGGTGGAGAGAGTGTACGTGAGGCATCGCCTTTTGGACATGTCCCCAGTGGTGGAGAGAGTGTACGTGAGGCATCGCCTTTTGTACATGTTCCCAGTGGTGGAGAGAGTGTACGTGAGGCATCGCCTTTTGTACATGTCCCCAGTGGTGGAGAGAGTGTACGTGAGGCATCGCCTTTTGGACATGTCTTCAGTGGTGGAGAGAGTGTACGTGAGGCATCGCCTTTTGGACATGTCCCCAGTGGTGGAGAGAGTGTACGTGAGGCATCGCCTTTTGTACATGTCTTCAGTGGTGGAGAGAGTGTACGTGAGGCATCGCCTTTTGTACATGTCCCCAGTGGTGGAGAGAGTGTACGTGAGGCATCGCCTTTTGTACATGTCCCCAGTGGTGGAGAGAGTGTACGTGAGGCATCGCCTTTTGTACATGTCCCCAGTGGTGGAGAGAGTGTACGTGAGGCATCGCCTTTTGGACATGTCCCCAGTGGTGGAGAGAGTGTACGTGAGGCATCGCCTTTTGTACATGTCCCCAGTGGTGGAGAGAGTGTACGTGAGGCATCGCCTTTTGTACGTGTCCCCAGTGGTGGAGAGAGTGTACGTGAGGCATCGCCTTTTGTACATGTCCCCAGTGGTGGAGAGAGTGTGCGTGAGGCATCGCCTTTTGTACATGTCCCCAGTGGTGGAGAGAGTGTACGTGAGGCATCGCCTTTTGTACATGTCCCCAGTGGTGGAGAGAGTGTACGTGAGGCATCGCCTTTTGGACATGTCCCCAGTGGTGGAGAGAGTGTACGTGAGGCATCGCCTTTTGGACATGTCCCCAGTGATGGAGAGAGTGTACGTGAGGCATCGCCTTTTGGACATGTCTTCAGTGGTGGAGAGAGTGTACGTGAGGCATCGCCTTTTGTACATGTCCCCAGTGGTGGAGAGAGTGTACGTGAGGCATCGCCTTTTGGACACGTCTTCAGTGGTGGAGAGAGTGTACGTGAGGCATCGCCTTTTGTACATGTCCCCAGTGGTGGAGAGAGTGTATGTGAGGCATCGCCTTTTGGACATGTCTTCAGTGGTGGAGAGAGTGTACGTGAGGCATCGCCTTTTGGACACGTCTTCAGTGGTGGAGAGAGTGTACGTGAGGCATCGCCTTTTGTACATGTCTTCAGTGGTGGAGAGAGTGTATGTGAGGCATCGCCTTTTGGACATGTCTTCAGTGGTGGAGAGAGTGTACGTGAGGCATCGCCTTTTGTACATGTCCCCAGTGGTGGAGAGAGTGTACGTGAGGCATCGCCTTTTGTACATGTCCCCAGTGGTGGAGAGAGTGTACGTGAGGCATCGCCTTTTGGACATGTCCTCAGTGGTGGAGAGAGTGTACGTGAGGCATCGCCTTTTGGACATGTCTTCAGTGGTGGAGAGAGTGTACGTGAGGCATCGCCTTTTGGACATGTCCCCAGTGGTGGAGAGAGTGTACGTGAGGCATCGCCTTTTGGACATGTCTTCAGTGGTGGAGAGAGTGTACGTGAGGCATCGCCTTTTGTACATGTCCCCAGTGGTGGAGAGAGTGTACGTGAGGCATCGCCTTTTGGACATGTCCCCAGTGGTGGAGAGAGTGTACGTGAGGCATCGCCTTTTGGACATGTCCCCAGTGATGGAGAGAGTGTACGTGAGGCATCGCCTTTTGGACATGTCCCCAGTGGTGGAGAGAGTGTACGTGAGGCATCGCCTTTTGGACATGTCTTCAGTGGTGGAGAGAGTGTACGTGAGGCATCGCCTTTTGGACATGTCTTCAGTGGTGGAGAGAGTGTACGTGAGGCATCGCCTTTTGTACATGTCCCCAGTGGTGGAGAGAGTGTACGTGAGGCATCGCCTTTTGGACATGTCCCCAGTGGTGGAGAGAGTGTACGTGAGGCATCGCCTTTTGGACATGTCTTCAGTGGTGGAGAGAGTGTACGTGAGGCATCGCCTTTTGTACATGTCCCCAGTGGTGGAGAGAGTGTACGTGAGGCATCGCCTTTTGTACATGTTCCCAGTGGTGGAGAGAGTGTACGTGAGGCATCGCCTTTTGTACATGTCCCCAGTGGTGGAGAGAGTGTACGTGAGGCATCGCCTTTTGGACACGTCCCCAGTGGTGGAGAGAGTGTACGTGAGGCATCGCCTTTTGGACATGTCTTCAGTGGTGGAGAGAGTGTACGTGAGGCATCGCCTTTTGGACATGTCCCCAGTGGTGGAGAGAGTGTATGTGAGGCATCGCCTTTTGGACATGTCCCCAGTGGTGGAGAGAGTGTACGTGAGGCATCGCCTTTTGTACATGTCCCCAGTGGTGGAGAGAGTGTACGTGAGGCATCGCCTTTTGTACATGTCCCCAGTGGTGGAGAGAGTGTACGTGAGGCATCGCCTTTTGTACGTGTCCCCAGTGGTGGAGAGAGTGTACGTGAGGCATCGCCTTTTGTACGTGTCCCCAGTGGTGGAGAGAGTGTACGTGAGGCATCGCCTTTTGTACGTGTCCCCAGTGGTGGAGAGAGTGTATGTGAGGCATCGCCTTTTGGACATGTCCCCAGTGGTGGAGAGAGTGTACGTGAGGCATCGCCTTTTGTACATGTCTTCAGCAGTGGAGAGAGTGTATGTGAGGCATCGCCTTTTGGACATGTCCCCAGTGGTGGAGAGAGTGTACGTGAGGCATCGCCTTTTGTACATGTCCCCAGTGGTGGAGAGAGTGTACGTGAGGCATCGCCTTTTGGACATGTCGCCAGTGGTGGAGAGAGTGTACGTGAGGCATCGCCTTTTGGGCACGTCTTCAGTGGTGGAGAGAGTGTACGTGAGGCATCGCCTTTTGTACATGTCTTCAGTGGTGGAGAGAGTGTATGTGAGGCATCGCCTTTTGTACATGTCCCCAGTGATGGAGAGAGTGTACGTGAGGCATCGCCTTTTGTACATGTCCCCAGTGGTGGAGAGAGTGTACGTGAGGCATCGCCTTTTGGACATGTCTTCAGTGGAGGAGTGAGTGTACGTGAGGCATTGCCTTTTGGACATGTCCCTAGTGGTGGAGAGAGTGTACGTGAGGCATCGCCTTTTGTACATGTCCCCAGTGGTGGAGAGAGTGTACGTGAGGCATCGCCTTTTGGACATGTCTTCAGTGGAGGAGAGAGTGTACGTGAGGCATCGCCTTTTGTACATGTCCCCAGTGGTGGAGAGAGTGTATGTGAGGCATCGCCTTTTGGACATGTCCCCAGTGGTGGAGAGAGTGTACGTGAGGCATCGCCTTTTGTACATGTCCCCAGTGGTGGAGAGAGTGTACGTGAGGCATCGCCTTTTGGACATGTCTTCAGTGGTGGAGAGAGTGTATGTGAGGCATCGCCTTTTGGACATGTCTTCAGTGGTGGAGAGAGTGTACGTGAGGCATCGCCTTTTGTACATGTCCCCAGTGGTGGAGAGAGTGTACGTGAGGCATCGCCTTTTGGACATGTCCCCAGTGGTGGAGAGAGTGTACGTGAGGCATCGCCTTTTGTACATGTCTTCAGTGGTGGAGAGAGTGTACGTGAGGCATCGCCTTTTGTACATGTCTTCAGTGGTGGAGAGAGTGTACGTGAGGCATCGCCTTTTGTACATGTCTTCAGTGGTGGAGAGAGTGTACGTGAGGCATCGCCTTTTGGACATGTCCCCAGTGGTGGAGAGAGTGTACGTGAGGCATCGCCTTTTGTACATGTCTTCAGTGGAGGAGAGAGTGTACGTGAGGCATCGCCTTTTGGACATGTCCCCAGTGGTGGAGAGAGTGTACGTGAGGCATCGCCTTTTGTACATGTCCCCAGTGGAGGAGAGAGTGTACGTGAGGCATCGCCTTTTGTACATGTCTTCAGTGGTGGAGAGAGTGTACGTGAGGCATCGCCTTTTGTACATGTCTTCAGTGGTGGAGAGAGTGTACGTGAGGCATCGCCTTTTGGACATGTCCCCAGTGGTGGAGAGAGTGTACGTGAGGCATCGCCTTTTGTACATGTCCCCAGTGGTGGAGAGAGTGTACGTGAGGCATCGCCTTTTGTACATGTCCCCAGTGGTGGAGAGAGTGTACGTTAGGCATCGCCTTTTGTACATGTCTTCAGTGGTGGAGAGAGTGTACGTGAGGCATCGCCTTTTGTACATGTCTTCAGTGGTGGAGAGAGTGTACGTGAGGCATCGCCTTTTGGACATGTCCCCAGTGGTGGAGAGAGTGTACGTGAGGCATCGCCTTTTGTACATGTCCCCAGTGGTGGAGAGAGTGTACGTGAGGCATCGCCTTTTGTACATGTCTTCAGTGGTGGAGAGAGTGTACGTGAGGCATCGCCTTTTGTACATGTCTTCAGTGGTGGAGAGAGTGTACATGAGGCATTGCCTCTCGTACATGTCCCCAGCAGTGGAGTGAGGTGTATGTGAGGCGTCATATTTTGTACATGTCTTAAGTGGTGGAGAGAGCTGTAGCCGTGATGGACTTGGTTGAGTAACACACACAAAATGCTGGAGGAACTCAGCAGGGCAGGCAACATCGATGGAAAAGAGTACAGTTGACGTTTCGGCCTGAGGCCTGTCATCAGGACTGGAGAAAAAACGGTGAGAAGTCAGAGTTAGAATGTGGGGGAAGGGGAGGAAGAAGCACAAGGTGTTAGCTAAAACCAGAAAGTAAGGAGCTGGGAAGTTGTTTGGTGAAAGAGATACAGGAGTGGAGAAGGGGGAATCTGATGGGAGGGAACAGAAGGCCATAGAAGAAAGAAAAAGAGGGGGAGGAGCACTGGAGGGAGGCGATGGGTGGGCAAGGAGATAAGGTGAGAGAGGGAAAAAGGGATGGGAAATGGTGAAGGAGAGGAGGTGGGTGTGGGTACATTACCAGAAGTTTGAAAAATCGATGTTCATGTCATCAGGTTGGAAGCTACCCAAACGGAATATAAGGTGATGCTCATCTAACCTAAGTGTGTCCTCATCACAACAGTAGAGGAGGCCATGGACTGACATGTTGGAATGGGAGTGGGCAGTCGAATTAAAATGGGTGGCAACCTGGAGGTCCAGCTATTACTGGTGAATGGAGCATAAGTGTTCAGCGGATCGAATCTATGTCGGGTAGATTGGGAGACTACTTTGCCAAACACCTACCATCACCCTCTATTTTTTGTCATCCATGTGCCTATCTAACTGTCCGTAATGTATCTGCCTCTGGCAGGATGTTCCACACACCCATCAGTCTCTGTAAATAGAGAAAACAATAAGGAAACTTCCTCTGCCCACCTCCCCCACCGACTTCCTCCAGTCACCTTGAAATTATGCCCCATGATAATAGCCATCAATGTTATGTGAACAGTTTTCAGATTTGAGTTTACAGTTAGAGTCAGTAGTATTTTTAATTCAGAAGCTGCCATGAATTATTATTTGAGAGATTTGAAGTCAGAAAGTTGTCCTTCAGTGATTAGCGATGACTGAAAGTTTGCCTTGGAGCTCACTCGCTCTCTCAACTTTGCAGATATGGTTTTTAATATTGAAAACAGTATTCCATTTTCTCACACTCTCCCCCCATTTCCTCCATGACCCTTAAAAGGCTTTAAAAGAAGAGGAATTAGCAAAAGAAAAACTCCATAGTGAGGAGCTTGAAGGGGCGAGGACGTCATTGCAGCAGCAGCTGAACAAACTAACAGAGGAGACACGGACCTGCAAGCAAAACTACGAGAAGGTGGGTTGTTCAGCTTCTGTTCACCAGAGCAGCTAAACACTGCGCTGAGCTCGTGACACATTCAGCTAGTAGACATTTGATGGGTTATGAGTTTTCAATGACTGACAGAAGGAATTAGCTTGCAAGTGAGTTGGAATGAAGTTTACTAGTTAACTATTCACACCAAGGTTCAGAAAAGGCTGATTAATAATACTGTCCAGAGAGTCTGGAGAACCGGTGACCTCTGCTCAACCTACTTTCCATCCACCTTCAAACTCAGCCCACTCTACTGTTGGCTGGAATGGTGGAGGCTGCAGGTTCTCTGTGGTAAGATTTCTGTTTAAACTGACTTAAACTACACACAACCAAATGTTGTTCCTCCATTTCTACCTGATCAAATTCTATAAAATCATTTCTTTTTAAAACTCCATCTTTGTCATCTGCCCTCACCATTTCACCCTCTGACCCTTGGTAATATTTAGTTGAACCTAGAACAGTACAGTCCCTTGGACCCACGGTGTTGTGCTGACCATTTAACCTACTCTAAAATCAATCTAACCCTTTCCTCCTACACAGCCGTCCATATACCAGTCTAAGAGCTGCTTAAATGTCACCGTACCCACCCCAGCAATGTGTACCACGCACGCACCAGCTCTGTTTTTAAAAAAAAACTTACCTCTGACATCCTTCCCTATACTTTCCACAAATCACCTTAAAATTGTGCCCCTGGGGGAAAGTCTCTGGTTGTCCATTCGATCTAGCTGTATTATCTTGTACACCTCTATCAACTCATCCCTAGTCTCCCTTCGCTCCGAGGAGAAAAGCCCCAGTTCATGCAATCTACCCTCTCCGCTGCACCCTCTACCCTACTTGCACTCAACGGCCAGTACGTCCCTCCGGAGGTTTGGTGTTCTGTTTTAGTCGATTCAGTGAAACTCTGCTTCGCTCCACCTGAGCTGTGTCTTTCACAGAACAGTCACCGTTCCTTTCATTTGTAGTATCTATTTGAATATCAGCTCAAATGTCTCCTCGCTCCTGTTTGTTTCTCTGCATTTAGAAAACACGCGGATCAAGTTCCACCCGTTGATTCCCTATTTCCATTTGTTCTGGCCGCAAGTGTGCTCATTCACTCGCTTGTTTGTTTGTTGATTTGATTGGTTGATACAGCAAGCTTCAGGTCCAATGAACTGCACCGCCCAACGACCTACCTAGTTAACCCGAATGTAATCACAGGACAATTTACAATGACCAGATTGTGGTAGGAAACCCATGGGCTCAATGGAAGTTTGTACAAACATCTTCCATAACAGTCCTTTTGCAACCAGCAAATTCCATCTCAATTATTTTCCTGTTTCAGTATGGAGATATACTCTTTAATCTGAAGCCCTAAAGGTGGTGCAGATTTTGAGGTTCCATCTCACCAAGTGAGAAGACCCCATTAATTCTTGCTGCCCCCGTTGAGCTGAGTGGAAAGGCAGCTCAGCGTTGGGAGGGTTGGAAAAACCAACAAAGCTCTGTTTCTTGATCTGCCCTCTCCGACTGGAAGGCTGTCCTTTAAACCCATTGTTTCTGTTGCACTGTGAGGTGTTTGAATGTGTGAATGCAAGAGTGCGCGGAGTGAGGCCGAGTGTGTGCAAGGTTGGACGATTGACTGTGTCCTTGTGGTTGGCAGGAACTGACGGGGCTAAGGGAGGCCAAGCAGCTGCTGATCCAGCAGAAACTGGAGGTGCAGGCCAACGTGGACAGCACCAGGCAGATGTTGGAGCAGGAGCAGAAAGACCACCAGCTTACCAAGGCCAAGGTCGACGAGGCTCAGCAGGACCTGGAGAGACAGCGTGCAGAGGCAGAAGCTAAACTGGTTTGTATATGTTAAGTATGGGCAGAGTGAGGACAGCTGATGAGAAAGGTTAAAGGGTTTTAGTGAGTCCTGTTAGCTACAGTATACACCAGGCAATTTAAAGTGCAGTGTGATGAACTGGGCCCACAGAGATGAGAAAACATGCATGCTCCCATGCCTGCACAAAATAGAGAGAGCTTTCAGTGTGTAGGAGTCTCAATCGAATCACAGCGCCATCGGTCAGCCGCATGCGTACTTGCTAATTTCTCGCGATCGATCCAACGCGGTTTAATACTCCCATCTGAGATAGAAAACTAGTACCAAAGTAGGGCACTTTTCACTATTTCCTTTAGTTGTTTGACTGGGAGGGGAAGGTTCTCCGAGTGTGATACTGTAAAGGTCTGAGAATTGACAGCTCAGAAATGGGTGGATTATGTCTGGGGACGATGAGGTGGGTTCAGAGTGCATCTCTCAGCCATTGCAGCCTGTGCCCAGGTTACAAACACCTGACCTATGGACACCCCTATATTAGAACAAACTCCTGTCTATTATTAAATTCATAAATACAAATGAATGTTCGTTCTGAAAAATTACAGTCCCTCTCCCTCAGGCGTTTAAATATAAAACATCAAAATCTACTGATACAGAACCAATTAGGAGAGCAGGGAGAAGTGTGTAAAGGGGTGCAAAGGAACATGACCAACTCATGGTATTTAGGACAGATCCAGAGGGAATTCCTTCAGATGTGAATCTGCAGAACACTCTGTTCCTAAGTGCTTCAGATACCTGAGCAGCAAGGGAGTGGAGGCCTGGGCTGTAACGTTGTGCTTGAGTGTTAGCGATGGTCTCATTGAACAGACGAGCTTGAGCCACCTCAAACCCCCCGCCCCCCCCCCCCCCCGTTGTTGGGGCAGTAAAAGGAGAATAGAGCCAGTGAGTGGCCAGAAGGAAATTGACCTTGATGGAGAACATGTCTGTAGGATTAAATAGGTAGATTCGGAGTGAGAGGAAGTTGATTCGGGGGATGGTTCAGGTCTGTTCATTGATTTAAATAGAAGCAAACAAGCCAGTAACGTGAAGCTGAGGCCTGTGGCTACAGGTACAGAGATCCCTGAAAGTGGTGATACAGGTAGACAGGGTATGAAGAAGCTGTTTGGCGTGCTGGCCTTCAACAGCAAGGGCACTGAATCCAGTAGATGGGATGCCATGTTGCAAATGTACAAGGTGCTGGTGAGAGCACTCCTGGAGTATAGTGCTCAGTTCTCATCACGCAGCTATGCTAAAGATATTAAGCTGGGAAGGGTGCAGAAAAGATTCACGAGGGTCTTACTGGGACTAGAGGGCTTGAGTTTTAAGCAGAGGATGGATAGGTGGGACTTTTTCCCTGGAGTGTAGGTGGCTTAGGGTTAACTTAAGTGTATGAAATCACGAGGGGCATAGATAAGGGGGATAGTCGCAGTCGTTTTCCCAGGGTGGTGGAGCCTAGAACTAGAGGGCATAGGTTTAAGATGAGAAAGGAAAGATTTAAAAGGTATGCTTTCACACTAAGTGTGGTGGGTACATGGAACAAGCTGCCATTTTGACAGGTGCGTGGATAGGAAAGGCCTCGAGGGAAGAGGGTCACATGCCCTCAGGACTCACACCATCAGGCACTACCCCTCAACCATTAGGCTCCTGAACCAAAGGGGATAACTTCACTCGACTTCACTTGCCCCACTATTGAAATGTTCCTACAACCTATGGACTCACTTTCAAGGACTCCTTTTCTCATGTTTTCAATATTTATTGCTTTTTTGTTCATTATTATTATTTCTCTTTTTATTTGCACAGATTGTTAACCTTTGCACACTGGTTGAACTCTCAAGTTGGTGTGGTCTTTCATTGAATTTATTATGGATATTATTCTATTATGGACTTAAATGAATCTCAGGGTAGTATATGGTAACATGTTGAAATTGTTTAAGACTTGGTGAGTCCTAATTTGGAGTATGTGTGCAGTTTTGGTCATCTGCCTACAGGAAAGATGTAAGTAAGATTGAAAGAGTACAGAGAAAATTTACAAGGATGTTGTCAGAACTTGAGGGCCTGGGCTACAGGGAAAGGTTGAATCAGTTAGGACTGCATTCCTTAAAATGTAGAGGATTGAGAGGAGTTTTGATAGAGATATACAAAAATATGAGGGATGTAAATAGGGTATATACAAACAGGCTTTTTTCCTGAGGTTGGGCGAGTTTACAACTAGAGGTCATGGGTTAAGGGTGAAAGGTGAAATATTTAAGGGGTACATGAGGGGGAATTTCTTCACTCAGGGTGGTAAGAGTGTAGAATGAGCTCCCAGCGCAGATGAGTGGACGTGGGGATGATTTCAACATTGAAGAGGAATTTGGACAGGTACGTGGAGGAGAGGGATATGGAGGGCTTTGGTCTGGGTGCAAGTCGATGGGACGAGGCAGATTCATGGTTCAGCACACACCAGATGGGCCGATGGGCCTGTTTCTGTGCTGTATTGTTCTACGACTCTGTGAAATTTGGAAAGAAGCTGTTCCTGAACCTGATGGTGTGCGACTTTTCAAAGGGATTCATCCTACATTTGGAAACAGTAGATACATGAGTGCTGTTGAGATGTATTGCGATGGGGTGGGGGGGCGGGAATGTTCTCTTGTATTGTGAAGACCATCCACAGAAAGTGGTGGATAAAAGTCCTCCCCAGCACTGAGCACATTTACAAGGGGGGGGCTGCCACAAGAATGCAGCACCGGTCATCAAGGACCCCCACCATCCAGGTCATGCCCTCTTCTCACTACTATGATCAGGCAGGAGGTACAGGAGCTATAGGCCCCACTCCATCAGGTTCAGGAACAATTATTACCCTTCAACCATCAGACTCCTGAACTAGTGTGGATAACTTCCCTCACCTTAACTCTAAACTGATTCCACAGACTACAGATTCACTAAAAAGGCCTCTACAACTCATGCTCTCAGTATTATTTAACATTTTGGCTCCTTTTGCCTGTTGGTTGTTTGTCAGTCTTTATTTATAGTTTTTATAAATTCTTTATTCTTTTGTTTCTGTATTTTCCTGTAAATGCGTGTAAGAAAATGAATCTTAGGGTTGTATATGGTGGCATATGCGTACTTTGATAATAAATTTACTTTGACTTAGTGTGTGAACCTTTCCCGTTGCCTCAATACAGCAACAGGAACTGAAGGAGAAGGAGGAACAGTGCAAGAAGCACGAGGAGGCCGAGGTGAAGCATAGCATGCAGATCACGGCGCTCAATGAGAACATGGTCACGCTGAAGAAGGAGTGGCAGAGCAGCCAGCGGCGGGTGAGCGAGCTGGAGAAACAGATGGATGACCTGCGGGGCGAGATTGCTGTGCTGGAAGCGACCGTGCAGCACAACCAGGAGGAGAGGAGAGCCCTGCTGGAAAGGTTGGTTTGTGGCCGCTCCACCTTCACAGCTGGCTTTGTTATTGATAGCAACCGTCTTCCCTTCAGTGCAAAAGCAGCGCAGGTAGAGGGGCCAGTGTGCTGAGTAGCAAGTTTAAATCCCGTTACTGTCGTTGGGGTGCTTAACAAAGTAGTAACAATAATGATGACACTACTGGACTCTCTGAATCTGCTAAGCAAGGAAAAACATGAACACGAGATTTTGCAGATGCTGGAAGTCCAGAGGAACACACACACAATGCTGGAGTTCTCAGCAGCTCAGGCAGCATCTATAGCAGGGAGTAAGCAGTCAATGTGTCAGGCCAGGATCCTGATGGATGTTTTCACTGGGGTTTCAGCCCAAAACATTGACTGTTTATTCCTCTCCTCAGCTACCTGACCTGCTGAGTTCCTCCAGCATTTTGTGTGCACTACGGGAAGGAAATTTGCTGGATTTATCCAGAATCAGAGTCAGGTTTATGATCTTTGACATGTGTTGTGAAATTTCCTGTTTTGGGGCAGCAAAAACGTGAACATTATTGTAAGTTACAATGTAAATAAATAGCACAAAAGAGGAATGATTTGGCAGTGTTCTTGGGTTCCTGGACCACTCAGAAATCTGATGGCAGAGAGGAAGAAGCTGCTTTAGAATGTTGAGTGTGGGTCTTCAGGTTCCTGTACCCTTTATCTGCTGGTAACGAGAGAGGGCATATCGCAGGCAGTGAGGGTTTGTAGTGATGGATGCCATCTTCTTGATGCACTGCCTCTTGAAGATGTCCCATGATGGAGCTGACTGAGTCTACAGTTCTCTGCGACCTCTTGCGATCCTGTGCACTGGTTCTCCATGTCAGGCAGTGGCACTCTCCACCGTGCATCTGTTGAAATTTGCAAGAGTCTTTGGTGACGTACCAAATCTCCTCAGGCTCCTAACAAAGTGTGTACAGTCAGTAGTAAGGCCTGAAGAAGTGTTGAACAGAGAGACATTGGGGTTTAAATCCACAGTTTGCTGAGAGTGGCAACACAGGTGGATAGATAGGGTGATGAAAGAGGAGATGGCACACTGGCCTTTGTAGCTTGGGGCACAGGACACAAGAGTTGGGATAATGTCTTGCGTTTTACAAAACTATGATTTGACCACAGTTGGCGTATTATGTGTGGTTCTGGCCAGTGCAGTCTCGGAAGGATATGATTGATCTGGAGAGAGTGCAGAGGAGATTCACCAGTGTGGTGCCTGTTTCTGAGACCTTGAGCAATGGGCAGAGTTTGGATAGGCTGGGTTTGGAGTGAAGGAGGCTGAGGATTGATCTGATAGATGTGTATAAGTGTTCTTGATTGGTAAGGGTAATAAGGTTTATGGGGAGAAGGTGGGAGATGGGATTGAGAAAAAATAATCAACCGTGATCGAATGATGGAGCAGACTCGATGGGCCAAGTGGCCTAATACTGCTCCCATATCTTATGGTCTTATAAGATGATGAGAGGCAAAGATTGGGTAGCTGGTCAGAATCTGTTTCCCATGTTATATATATCATAAAAAGGAGAACGTAGTTTTAAGACAATAAGATATAGGAGCAGAATTTCACCATTTTGGTCCATTGAGTCTGCTCTGCCATTCCATCATGGCTGATTTATTATCTCCGAGAGGAGCATTCCATCTGTTATATTGGCCAGATGTATACATGGGCATTGATTTTTAAAGGGACAGTGGAGAAACTAATGCTGAAGCATGGTGGTTAAAGAGGTATCACCTCGACTTGCAGAATGAATGTGTTGCTGCTGGAGAGGCACTGTTGTCTCCGTGTGTTGTATGGTCTGCAGCCTGGCCAACTTTATTGAGATGGTGTGTTGGAGAGTCTCTCACACTTTAAATTCCTTGGTGTTATCACATCAAAGGATCTGTCCTGGGAGCGGCACGTAAGTGCCATCACTAAGAAGGTACAACAGTGCCTCGACTTCCTTAGGATTACGTAGATTCAACATGTCACCTAAAAATTTATAGATTTATAATTTGATAGGTGCAATTGCGTCATGGCCTGGTATGGAAGTACCAATGCCCAGGAACAGAAAATTCTACAAAAAGTATTGGATACAGCCCAGATTATTACAGGAAAAACTCTCCTCGCCATTGAGCACATCTACGAGGAGCACTGCCAGAAGAAAGCAGCGTCCATCACCAAGGACCCCCACCATCCAGGCCATGCTTTCTTCTCTCTACTACTATTGAGCAGGAGATACAGGAGCTTTTAGGTCCCATACAACAAGGTCAGGAAAAGTTACTACCCCAGGCTCCTGAACTAGTGTGGATAACTTCACTCA
Organism: Hemitrygon akajei; assembly: GCF_048418815.1. Taxonomy (NCBI): domain Eukaryota; kingdom Metazoa; phylum Chordata; class Chondrichthyes; order Myliobatiformes; family Dasyatidae; genus Hemitrygon; species Hemitrygon akajei. The sequence continues at coordinate 50,746,685 of NC_133137.1, forward strand.
CCTCAACACTGAACTGATTCCACAACTATACACTCACGTTCAAAGACGCTACAACTCGTGTTCCATTCTTCTGGTAAGATGGCAGTGGTCTTGATCGCAGCGGCCTCTCTGTGTCAAACCAATGGTGTAATTGTTCATTTTTTTATGTCTTTTTCCTGATTACAAGACACTGCTGGATTGCTAGATAGTGATGGAGCTGGACTTGTTGTCTACCACATTGTCATCTGTTATAGCCACCCAGACATCAGAGATGGTGGGTAATGGTCCAACAGATGGTGCAAATGATTGTCAGATGTTTTTCTTGTGATCGCAAGACCCTGTTGGACATTGGTGATGTAGAATACTGCCAGTCCAGTTCACACTCATTGGCGAGACCGATAACGGGGGAGTTGCGTGGCCTACGTTGTTGTACAGACCAGGCCCTCTTGGCAGCTGTACAGGGGAGGAGATGCTGGTCAGTGCAGAAAGGAGCAGAGACACTGGAGATCGTGCTCAGCTGAGGTCTGGATCCTCCTGTCTGTGTTGCCCTCCAGAATTCGCATGGTGGAGACCAACTGGATTCTGATCTGCTGCGGCTGCACTAGCACGCGATGAGGAACTGCTACGTACTTGGTGTTGCATAAATGTGCCTCCAGGACATCATCCCATGCCCCTCAGGGACCTGAGCTATATTATTTGTTTTGTGACTGTTTTTCTGCTAGTAGCCTTATGCTGTGTGAGACTGTTGCTACTGTGTTTTGCATTATCAAGGGCTTGAGATTCTGCATGAAGCCATCTCCAAATGAGAAACAGTTCTTCCCAACACATTTCAGATCATAGTCGGGGACTTCAACCAGGTTTGTTTGAAGAAAACCCTGCCCAATTGCCATCAGCATATAACCTGTAGCACCAGAGATCCCAGCACACTAGACCACTATTACACTACGATAAGAAATACCTACTGCTTCATGCCCGGACCACATTTCGCTAAATCCGATCACCTGGCTGTTCTCCGACGTGCATACAGACAGAGGCTAAAGAGCAAAGCTCCTGAGATTAGGACAATAAAGAGGTGGCTGTGGGAGGCAGAGGAAAGTATAGCTTTGAGTGGGTGGAATGGGACGTGATCAAGAACTGATCTGAAATCTGAATGAATGGTTGTCACAGACTTTATTAAAGCAGTTGTAGACAAATGTGTCCTCACAAAATCATTCAGGGTCTTCCCCAGCCAGAAGCTCTGGATGAACCATGAGACCTGCAATCTGCTGAGGGCATTCAAGTCCAGTGACCAAGAGATCCGGGTGCGATCTCTGGAAAGCCATCTCACAGGTGAAGTGGCAATTCCGTACTAAACTTGAATCAACAAAGGATGCTCAGTAGTTGTGGCAGAGCATGAATGCTGTCACCTTTTATAAAGTGAAGTCAAGCAATGTAGGCAACAGCAGGGTTTCACTCCCAGATGAGCTCAGTGCCTTCTATGCTCACTCTGACCATCAAAGCATGCAGGGACCATCACAAGCTCCCACAGCCCCCTATCATCCTGTGATTTCAGTCTCTGAGACTGACATACGAGCATCCTTCAGGAGGGTGAACCCACAAAATGCATCTGGCCCAGACTGCGTTCTTGGCCAAGTACTGAAGAACTATGCTGATCAACTGGCTGGAGTGTTCACTGACTTCTCCTCTCACTTTGGCAGTCTGAGATACCCACTTGCTTCAAGAAGGCTTCAATTATACTGGTGCCGAAGAAGAACATGGTGACCTGCTTCAATGACTATCGTTCAGTAACACTTACATTCACAGGGATGAAGTGCTTTGAGGCTGGTGATGAAACATACCAACTCCTGCCTGAGAAGTGACTTGGATCCACTCCAATTTGCCTACTGGAGCAACAGGTCCACAGCAGATGCCATTTCATTGGCTCTTCACTCAGCCCTGGAACATCTGGACAGTGAAGATGTATACATCAGGATACTCTTTATCGATTACAGCTCGGCATTCAATATCATCATACCCTTAAAACTAATTAATAAGCTTCAAGAACTTGGTCTCAATACTTCCTTGTGCAATTGGATCCCCGATTTCCTTACTTTCAGACCCCAGTCAGTTCGGATTGGCAACATCTCCTCCACAGTCTCCATCAGAGCCGGTGCACCCAAAGGCTGTGTGCTTAGCCCCCTGCTCTACTCGCTTTACACTTATGACTGTGTGGCTGAGCACAGCTCCGATGTCATTTTCAAGTTTGATGACAACAACACTCTCGCAGGCCGAATCAAAGGTGGTGAGGAATCAGTATATATGAGGGAGATTGAAAATCTGGCTGAGTGGTGGCACAACAACAACCTCTTACTCAATGTCAGCAAGACCAAGGAGCTGATTGTTGAAGCACCAATGTCATTGAACCACAAAAAGTAGTGGATTTGGCCCAGTCCATCACAGGTAAATCTCTCCCCACCATTGAGCACATCTACACGAAGCACTGTCACAGGAAAGCAGCATCCATCATCAAGGACCCCACCACCCAGAACATGCTCTCTTCTCACTGCTACCATTGGTAAGAAGGTAAAGGAGTCTCAGGACTCACACCACCAGCATCAGGAACAGTTATCACCCCTCAACTATCTGAACCAGTGGGGATAACTTCACCTAACTTCACTTGCCCCATCACTGAAATGTTCCCACAACCTATGGACTCATTTTAAAGGGCTCTTCATCTCATGTTCTCAATATTTATTGCTTACTGTATTTATTTATTGTTATTATTTCTTTCGTTTTGTATTTGTAGTTGTCTTTTGCACACTGGTTGAATGCCATAGCTGGTGCAGTCTTTCATTGATTGTATGATTGTTATTATTCTATTATGGATTTATTGAGTATGCCTGCAGGGAAATGAGTCTCAGGGTTGCATGCTGACATATGTTTACTTTGATTTTAATTTACTTTGAATCTTGACTCTAGAAGAATACTGTTTTGTTTGTCTGCATTCGTATGGTTGAATGACAACTAAATTTGAACTTGAATGTTCTCAGTATTTTTACATTTTGTAATTGCACAATGTGTCTTTTGCACATTGGTTGTTTGACGATCTTTGTGTATAGTTTTGCATAAATTCTATTGTATTCCTTTAAATGCCTGCCAGAAATTGAATGTTACGGGGTAGTGTATGGTGACATAGGCGTACGGGTAGTCCCCGAGTTACGAACGTCCGACTTACATACAAATCCGACTTAAAGACGGACTCGGGAACGGAACTCGTTTGTAACCCGGGGACTGCCTGTACTTTGTTAATACATTTATGTTAGCTTCCATTGTGTTCCCAACTCTTTTCCTTTGTCGACCAGGTGCCTCACGAGTGAAGGAGAAATGGAGAAGCTGCAGGGGAAGGTGCTGGACCTGAGGCGGAAGCTGGATGACACCACAGCTGCTATGCAGGAGCTGGGCAGAGAGAACCAGGCACTCCAGGTAACCTGCAAGAACCACTGGACCTAGTTCACACCTTGGGCAAAAAGAGTAAGAGAAGTCTGTATGGAGTAACAGTACAAACCTGCAGGCTCAGAGGGATGTGGCTCTGCATGAAATCAGGTGTGAAAAGCTTGTCTTGCATACTGTCGATACACAGTGCATTGGACTAGAGCAAGGTAAAACAAGAATAGAATGCAGAACAAACTGGTGCAGTTCAGTTAGACAGTAAGGTGCAAGATCATAACGAGGTAGACTGTGAGTTCAAGAGTCAATCTTATTATACTAGGGAACTATTTAATTATAACTGTGGGGTAGAAGCCATCCTTGAGCCTAGTGGTACATGCTCTCTAGCTGTTGTGTCTTCTGCCCGATAGAAAAGGGCAGAATATCTGGGGTGAGTGGGCCCTTTGGATATTCTGGCTGCTATACAGAGGCAGCGAGAGGTGTAGACAGAGGGGCCTGGTTTCTGTTATGTACGGAGCACTGCCCACAGCTCTCTGCAGCGTCCTGTGGTCATGGGCAGAGCATTTGTCATACCAAGCCGTGTAGAATGCTTTCTTATGGTGCATTGATAAAAATTGGTGAGGGTAGACAGGGCCGTGCCCATTTATTTTTTTAGCATCCTGGTGAGGTAGAGGTGTTGGCGAGCTTTCTTTGCCAAGGCGTCTACATATTTCCATAAATACTGGAAGGAGTTTAAAAAATATAAATAAGTCACTGTGGAGCCAGAACTACTGATCCCCTTGTGACCTTCAGATTCTGTGTATCGGGTTGATCCCTCAGTAAGTCTATTTTGTACCCTGAGGGTCACTTTGAGCCTGGCCAGCACATGACTGATTTAGTTCCCAGGTACAGAGGAGATGTCAGGGGTAAGTTTTTTATGCAGAGAGTGGTGAGTTCATGGAATGGGCTGCCAGCAACAGTGGTGGAGGTGGAAATAATAGGGTTTTTTAAGAGACTTTTAGATAGGTACATGGAGCTTAGTAAAATAGAGGGCTATAGGTAAGCCTAGTAATTTCTAAGGTAGGGACATGTTCGGCACAACTTTGTTGGCCGAAGGGCTTGTATTGTGCTGTAGGTTTTCTCTGTTTCTATGTGTAACAAATAAATTAAAAATTTCTTTCAAGGACAGAATAATGATTTACTCTGTGTTGTGGTAGATTAAGCACACGCAGGCGCTGAATAGGAAGTGGACTGAAGATACCGAGGTGATGAACTGTATGTCCTGTGGAAAGGGATTCTCAGTCACTGTACGAAAGGTAGGATCTCGCTGCTTTGAGTCATTGTACCACCTTGTGCTCGTTGCCCTGATCTGAGTCCTTGTACCACCTTGTGTTCGTTGCCCTGATCTGAGTCCTTGTACCACCTTGTGTTTGTTGGCCTGATCAGTGACCTGGTTCCATATTCCCACATCTCTCCCTTTCTGTCATACCCTTCACCCCATCGTTGGTCTCGTATTTGCTGCCTGTACCCCACCCACACATCTCCCTTGGTGTCAAAAATCTTAATTATATCACCCATTGTTTTGTGTACTCTATGCAGTACAGATCTTGTGGTTGTAACCGCTCCAGGTAACAAACTCTTGTAATCTGTCCTTTATGCCAGACTAGTGCATTCTCCTCCAAGTCTGATATGCCTATATAGTGGAGTCATAGAGTCATAGCTCACTACGGTACAGAAACATGCCTTTCGATCCATCTAGTATGTATCAAACTATTCTGCCTAATCCCATTGATCTGCACCTGGACCGTAGCACTCCATATCTCCCAGCCAGACACTTACCCAAACACCTCTTAAATGTTGAAGTCAAACCCACACCCAACACTTCTGCCAGCACCTTGTTCCCACACTCACCACCTTCTGAGTGAAGATATTCCCCCCATGCCCCCCTTAAACACTTCACCCTTAACCCATGACCTCTAGTTGTAGTCTCACCCAACGTCGGTGGAAAAAGTCTGTTTGCATTTACCCTATATATACCCTTCATAATTTTCTGTACCTCTATCAAATCTTCCCTGATTCTTCTAAACTCCAGGGAATAAAATCCTAACCTATTCATCCTCTCCTTATAACTCAGGTGCTCAAGTTGAAGCAACATCCCTGTAAATTTTTTGCACACTTTTTCAATCTTACGGATACCTCTCCTGATGTATTGTTAATCGCTGGGCTATTCCTCACCTCTACCATTTTCCCTGCCGTTCCTTTGGGACGTGATTTCTGGTGGGAGAGATGATGTATGTTTGAGCCCAAGTACTTATAACCATAACCACTGGTGTATTTTAATTAGTTCAGTATTTGCTCTGAATCTGATTCCTGCTTTAGTCGTGACTGACGTTGGAGCAGCGCGCAGTGTTGGTCACTGATGAGAAGCAGGAGTTGTACAGTGGGTGCTCAGCTCTCCCCCTTCCCTTTTTCCACGAGGCTCGTGGATCAGTGTTCTCCCCCACCGTGACGTACGTGTGGGCAGCAGCGGAGGGTGTGGTGGATGCAGCTACTTCAGAAGATCGGGTGCAAGTGCTCTCGGAGTAAAGGAATGACTGTGATATTAACATCCACATCTGTGTTGCTGGGACAGTGCATGCTGCCTCTCCATTTTGCAATCAGAATCAGGTTTATTATCACTGACATATCATTAAATTAGATTTCTGTGGCAGCAGTACAGTGCAATATGTAAAAAATTAGAATAAGTTACAATGCGAAGTATATAAAAAATAAATTAGTGCAAAAGGGAGGAAACTATTGAAGTAATATTCATTGTCCATTTGATATGTCTGATGGCAGAGGGGAAGAAGCTATTCCTAAAGCACTCTCCTCAGGCTGCTGCAGCTCCTTTCTGATGGTGGCAATGAGAAGAGGGCATGCCCTCACCTTTGGAAGATGGGGAGGCTGGATTTTACAGCCCTCTGTGCAGCTTTCTGGACCCAGTGCAGTGGCCCCTCCATACCAAACAGTCATGTAACTAGTTAGAATGCTGCCCAATTTGCATCTGTAGATATTTGCTAGAAACTTCCTTGACATACCAAATCTGCTCAAACTCCTAATGAAATAAAGCATGTCTTCTTCATAACTGCCTCCATATGTTGGGATCAGAATAGATCTTCAGAGATAGTGGTACTGAAGAACTTAAAGCCAGTGGTGTACACTCTTGGGGTGTGTCCTTTGCCCTCCAGTTTATGAGGTGACAATTCAGTCTCTTGAGCCTGCCGTCTGCCTTCCTGTTGTTATGGTTAGTCTGTAGTGTCACTTTGTCTGGGAGGCACCGTGACGCTGGCTTGTGATGTCACTGTTGAAGGCAAGCTTGAGTTTAGCATTCCATCCCTTGGTCTGTGCTTCCCCCACTCACTTTCCTACCTGAGGGAAGTTTCTGTTAATCCATCATAAATACCCCGTATTAAATCACCCTTTGATTTTGTTGCACCAGTTGTCCCAGGCACATTACTTGTACCCAGTGCACTTGAGCCTTTTGATTGAGGGGTGGGGTGGTGGGGGCACAGTTGATCCCTACTCCATTCTTTTCCACGTTTGCTGCATTTGTCTTTGTGAGCACAACTCAAGGAAATTGCAGGAGCTGGCTAAGTGGTCCCTCAAGCCTGTTGGGCCATTCCAATATCATCATGGCTGATCTCCGTTGTCCTCAACTCCTCTTCTGGACCAGTTCCCCATAACCCTCAATTCCTCAATCTTTAATATATTTATCTATTGTGCCTCAAAGATATGTAATGATCTGATTTTCACCACCCTCTTGAGAAAATGCTTCTGTGCACCTCAATTTTAATAAGTGACAGGTACGGTAGTTATTTCCTTAAACAGTTGTAACTGCCCCCACTAGTGAAACATCCCAACATCAACCCTGTCAAGTCACTGGGTGAATTTAAGGCAGAGATCGATAGGTTCTTGATTAGCCAGGGTATCAAAGGGTATGGGGAAAAGGCAGGGGAGTGATTGGATCAGCCCATGACTGAATGGTGGAGCAGACTCGATGGGCCAAATAGCCTACTGCTGTTCCCTTCTCTGAAAGCAAGATGTGCCGATGCCTGCCAGTGAGAGCTTATTATGCACAGTATGGTAGCTAGTGATTGAGAGGATTTGCAGGCGTTGGAGGAGAGAAATGGGGCAGCCTACACCCCTGTACTGAAGAGTTCTGTACTTCTTGGCAGTGTTGAGAGGTGTGGAAGTGGAGGAGAGATGGGCTGAGTTCCAGGTGCCCTGTGACGTTCACCCCTCACGTGACAGTGGGTGGATGGAGCAAATCTGTCTGTTGTGATTCACTGAGAACTCCATTTCTTTCCCTTTACAGCACCACTGTAGAAACTGCGGAAACATTTTCTGTGCCGACTGTTCTGCCAAGAATGCCTTGACCCCCTCCTCGAAGAAGCCCGTGCGAGTCTGTGACACGTGTTACAATGAGCTGCAGGGATGAGTGGCCCGAGACTGCGAGTCTACACGTCCTCCTTCACACACACTTTGTACTTTTAATGATGGATGTATATTGAAGGCGTGATAAGCCCTGGCTACGACAGGTAGTTGCTATCATTTGGGAGTCTTTTGTATTGCTGGTTCTTGGTTCACTTTCACAGCATTAGCACATGGAGTTGATGAAATTAGGAGTTCAACAGCGATTATAGATCCTGTCTGATTTAACAGGTGGAAACTGGGCCTGATCTGTAACAGGTTGTCGGTCTCCAGAGGTGGAAGTCCTTTAACCCAGTCACTAGAGCAGAGACCATGAGCAGACCATGAATACATAGTGATTCTTTATTGCACTGAGAAATCCAATGTAAAACCATTTCACAAACTTGGGCCACTTTGTACAAAGTTTTGGGCAAAGTAGATACTTTGATTCTATGCTCCATGATGTGCCAGTGGGGAATGTTCCCTTTGGGACTGAATAACAATGAGGAATCCTAGTCTGCTTCCTTGTTCAGAGGTGATATCTAGCATATCAGCTGTTCACCCATGATGTGATTTAGAGCTACTTCGTTGCTTAGTTCCTTTGTGCAACAGATGTCAACTGGTTTTGAGTGGCACCTAATCACTTTTGTTATGATTTTGCTCTTACTGTTTTGTAAGTAGATCACAATTCCAGCTACTTGAGGGAAATGGTGCCTATTTCATTCCTGTTGGACACTATGCATCGGGACAAGTTGTAGACGAACACTTGCAGTACCATTTAACTGGCTGGGGTTAGCTCTTTGCTGGGTCTGACTCACTGGCTGCCTGTGGCTAAACAGGGGCAGCCACTGTTCACAGAGCCAGCACTGATCTGTAGCAGCCTTGCACAGGAGATGCCCATCTATCTCCTCAAACTGCCCCCCAAAACACTGGAATTCAGCTCTTCATAACACTGTCACCATTTCAAGTCCAATCCCGTGTCTGTGTCCCATGGCCTCGTGCTACAGTATTAAATGCTGCCTGAAATTGAATATGTTCTGCTTTCTCTAGGCTTTTCTCCTGAGATTCACATAAGAGCCAATACTGATTGATTAAAAGCATTATCCAAATACTAATACTTGATATTTTCCTTACTTCAGTCATAAGTCATATATATTAGTATGCACAGTTGTTTAATTATTAACTTGTACAAACCCTGCTACCTTCAAAGCCTTCCAATTAAAATTTAATTTTTTATAAGTTAAAGTTTTAATAGGACTTGATCAGTGAACCTTGCCAAAAGAAATCTCTGTTAAATCCACGAGACCTTCCCACAAGGGTAGAGTCGTGTTGCTGTACACAGACGTTGCATATCCAGTTTGGTTCAGTGATCCATCCCTCTGTTACAAAGCTCTTCTGTTAGTAGTTGAGTAATCTCCAGAGAGACTGATCACACTGACACTGGATGCTGATAGGCTCCGCTGTGATATCTGCATGAAATGTCCATTACAGAAACCAGTAGCTTTCAAGCTTGTTTTAAACAAAATGATGTGAATAATAAGCAATTGTGTACAAAGATTGTATTAACTTCAGTACTATCATGTCAACTTGTGTATAGTAAATTCAAAGGTTTAATTCTCACTATTGGATGAAGATCATGTAATCTGTTTATAGTAAAAATGTTAATTTGAGCGGTGCCACTTCACAATTAAATTTATTGTTTAGTAAAACAGCATCTTCTAGATTTTTTAAATATATAAGGTATCTAATATCCTCTCCAAAAATGTGTTTCTTCTCCTCCCCACTTTTGACAGAGGGTCTTCAACAGGAAAAAATTACTCTTCATCTGTCTCCTGATGAAGGGTTTCAGCCCGAAACGTCATCACTACCTCCTCCCATAGATGCTGTCTGGCCTGCTGAGTTCTGCCAGCATTTTGTGTTTTTTATTTTCTTCATCTGACCTGCTGAGTGTTTTTTAAATTTCATTTCTTGGTTTTGCAGATATTTTAATCTTTCAACACATGATATAAAGTTGATATGGAAACTATAATACAGTAATGGATTTTGTGGCTAACAATTGTGTGGTATGGGGGAGGTGGGGTAATTTCAGATTCAGATTGACCACAAGTACATCAATACGGTGAGAGGCACCATTTGTATTAACAACCAACGCAACCTAAGGTCTTGTTGAGGTCAGCCCACAAGTGTTGCCACAAATTCCAGTGACAACATACAGTGCCCACAATGCTGTGCAGGACAACACAGAACACAACAAGCAACAAAAGACGCACCCTCCCTCCCACTCAACACACATAGAGAGTCCTCCTGCTGCTCCAGCACAGGCCTCCAGTTTCTCGGCTACAGCCACTGGGCTTCAAATTCCGGACTTTTGATTGACCCCCGGATTGGCTGGAGACAGGACCCCAAACACCGGGCTGGAACTCGGGTGTGAGGGAGCAGGACCCCAAACTCAAGGCTCGAACTTGGGTGTGAGGGAGCAGGACCCCAAACTGCGGGCTCAAACTCGGGTGTGAGGGAGCAGGACCCCAAACTGCGGGCTCGAACTTGGGTGTGAGGGAGCAGGACCCCAAACTGCGGGCTCGAACTCGGGTGTGAGGGAGTAGGATCCCAAACTGCGGGCTCGAACTCGGGTGTGAGGGAGCAGGACCCCAAACTGCAGGCTGGAACTCGGGTGTGAGGGAGCAGGACCCCAAACTGCGGGCTCGAACTCGGGTGTGAGGGAGCAGGACCCCAAACTGCGGGCTCGAACTCGGGTGTGAGGGAGCAGGACCCCAAACTGCGGGCTCGAACTTGGGTGTGAGGGAGCAGGACCCCAAATTGCGGGCTCGAACTCGGGTGTGAGGGAGCAGGACCCCAAACTGCGGGCTCGAACTCGGGTGTGAGGGAGCAGGACCCCAAACTGCGGGCTCGAACTTGGGTGTGAGGGAGCAGGACCCCAAACTGCGGGCTCGAACTCGGGTGTGAGGGAGTAGGATCCCAAACTGCGGGCTCGAACTCGGGTGTGAGGGAGCAGGACCCCAAACTGCGGGCTCGAACTCGGGTGTGAGGGAGCAGGACCCCAAACTGCGGGCTCGAACTCGGGTGTGAGGGAGCAGGACCCCAAACTGCGGGCTCGAACTCGGGTGTGAGGGAGCAGGACCCCAAACTGCGGGCTCGAACTCGGGTGTGAGGGAGCAGGACCCCAAACTGCGGGCTCGAACTCGGGTGTGAGGGAGCAGGACCCCAAACTGTGGGCTCGAACTCGGGTGTGAGGGAGCAGGACCCCAAACTGCGGGCTCGAACTCGGGTGTGAGGGAGCAGGACCCCAAACTGCGGGCTCGAACTCGGGTGTGAGGGAGCAGGACCTCAAACTCCGGGCTCGAACTCGGGTGTGAGGGAGCAGGACACCAAACTGCGGGCTCGAATTCGGGTGTGAGGGAGCAAGACCCCAAACTGCGGGCTCGAACTCGGGTGTGAGGGAGCAGGACCCCAAACTGTGGGCTCGAACTCGGGTGTGAGGGAGCAGGACCTCAAACTCCGGGGTTCAAACTCGGGTGTGAGGGAGCAGGACCCCAAACTGCGGGCTCGAACTCGGGTGTGAGGGAGCAGGACCCCAAACTGCGGGCTCGAACTCGGGTGTGAGGGAGCAGGACCCCAAACTGTGGGCTTGAACTCGGGTGTGAGGGAGCAGGACCCCAAACTGCGGGCTTGAACTTGGGTGTGAGGGAGCAGGACCCCAAACTCCGGGCTCGAACTTGGGTGTGAGGGAGCAGGACCCAAAACTCCGGGGTTCGAACTCGGGTGTGAGGGAGCAGGACCCCAAACTGCGGGCTTGAACTCGGGTGTGAGGGAGCAGGACCCCAAACTGTGGGCTCGAACTCGGGTGTGAGGGAGCAGGACCCCAAACTGCGGGCTCGAACTCGGGTGTGAGGGAGCAGGACCCCAAACTGCGGGCTCGAACTCGGGTGTGAGGGAGCAGGACCCCAAACTGCGGGCTCGAACTCGGGTGTGAGGGAGCAGGACCCCAAACTGCGGGCTCGAACTCGGGTGTGAGGGTGTAGGACCCCAAACTGCGGGCTTGAACTCGGGTGTGAGGGAGCAGGACCCCAAACTCCGGGCTCGAACTCGGGTGTGAGGGAGCAGGACCCAAAACTCCGGGGTTCGAACTCGGGTGTGAGGGAGCAGGACCCCAAACTGCGGGCTTGAACTCGGTTGTGAGGGAGCAGGACCCCAAACTGTGGGCTCGAACTCGGGTGTGAGGGAGCAGGACCCCAAACTGCGGGCTCGAACTTGGGTGTGAGGGAGCAGGACCCCAAACTGCGGGCTCGAACTCGGGTGTGAGGGAGCAGGACCCCAAACTGCGGGCTCGAACTCGGGTGTGAGGGAGCAGGACCCCAAACTGCGGGCTCGAACCCGGGTGTGAGGGAACAGGACCCCAAACTCCGGGCTCGAACTCGGGTGTGAGGGAGTAGGACCCCAAACTGCGGGCTTGAACTCGGGTGTGAGGGAGCAGGACCCCAAACTGCGGGCTCGAACCCGGGTGTGAGGGAACAGGACCCCAAACTCCGGGCTCGAACTCGGGTGTGAGGGAGTAGGACCCCAAACTGCGGGCTTGAACTCGGGTGTGAGGGAGCAGGACCCCAAACTGTGGGCTCGAACTCGGGTGTGAGGGAGCAGGACCCCAAACTGCGGGCTCGAACTCGGGTGTGAGGGAGCAGGACCCCAAACTGCGGGCTCGAACTCGGGTGTGAGGGAGCAGGACCCCAAACTGCGGGCTCGAACTCGGGTGTGAGGGAGCAGGACCCCAAACTGCGGGCTCGAACTCGGGTGTGAGGGAGTAGGACCCCAAACTGCGGGCTTGAACTCGGGTGTGAGGGAGCAGGACCCCAAACTCCGGGCTCGAACTCGGGTGTGAGGGAGCAGGACCCCAAACTCAGGGCTTGAACTCGGGTGTGAGGGAGCAGGACCCCAAACTGCGGGCTCGAACCCGGGTGTGAGGGAGCAGGACCCCAAACTCCGGGCTCGAACTCGGGTGTGAGGGAGCAGGACCCCAAACTCAGGGCTTGAACTCGGGTGTGAGGGAGCAGGACCCCAAACTGCGGGCTCGAACCCGGGTGTGAGGGAGCAGGACCCCAAACTGCGGGCTTGAACTCGGGTGTAAGGGAGACAGAGTTGCCACCAAGGGAGCAAGAAGGTGGAGAAAGGAATTGTGGATTTTGATACACTTAAAGTTGTTGAGTTGTTATTTACTGTTTATCTGGCCTTTTACCCGTAGCTTCCCATAAGCCTTGACGATGCCTCAGGAGCTGCAGGTGACCCAAGAATGAGTTGAAATGGTGAGTTCCCATTCCTGACAGCATCAGTGAAGGCAGCCCAAGATCACCTGCTTATATATTGGCCCACCATGCAACAGACTGTAAGATCGTCACACAGGAGCCCACACTGCCCATTAGATCTGTAGTCTTTCTGCCAGGGCCACTGCCCATGCTTTTCTTCAACGTGCATTTATCCAATTCCTCCTTCAAGGTCTCAGTGAATCCTGCCCCCATCACATCTTCAGGCAATCAGTAATAATCGTCAGGAAAATTATAGTCATCAGGCCATCTCTGGGTGACAAACACCTATGTCATGGACAACCTGTACATACAAATGAGCTCCCAAAATAATGAATACAAATCTCTAACTTATCTTGATTCCTACAAACAGCAACACCAACTTATCCCCCCTCCCCCTTCCCCAAGTGTTCTTTATCAATCTTGCATACTTTTGATGCCTTTTTTTTTTACAACGTGTGGAGATGTGGTTACAATATTGAGGGATTCTTGTGTATTTTCCAACTGTAAAGCAAAAAGAACCTGATCACTATCTGGGAACAGCCTATGATGAGGCTGATTTGCTTGTCCAGTTCCAGAACCATTACCTGACAAATTCCCCTAAAACTTAAGCCTGTTTCAGTCCACAGGAGAATAATCATCTCAGAGGTCTGATCAGCGAGTTTCTGGGTAGTAATGGTGAATACTCTTGCAGAGGAGTAGAAAATTCAGCAAAAGGTTTGGATTTGTCACACAAGTCAATGCACAGAGAGTGACATTCGGCTAATACCCCAAGCAGCAGCACACTGTGGAATGCTGTTGGTTTCAGGTGGCAGGTGAAGTATCGTTTTTCTTAAATTCTAATGTTTTTTCTGTAAATGCTTGCTTGAAAATTAATCTCGGGGTAGTATACGGTGACATATACGCACTTTGATAACAAATTTACTTTGAACTTTGACATTTGGCCACGCCCTGCATCCTGAACACCTTGATGCAGAGCTGCGACCTCTCTGTTCAAAGCAACACAGCTAGAGTGGGCAGTGGGTCTTCAGCCTTGCTGAGACACAGACAGCACGTGACATTTTATCCAGAAATGTCCAACCTATCCAGTTTGCCATTATAATGTGTTACTATTCATGTAGAATATTGAAATAACGGATATGTAAAAAGCCTTTATAATTTTATTAAAAACCTGAAGTACTTTCAAAACTGAATACAGGAGGTAGTTTTTTCCAAAATACACTGAACAGAACGGGGTACACGGGTAGAGTTTGTGGCTGGAGTTAAATCTCTGCTGATTCATTCACAGTTGATCGTGGTGGAAGTTGAGGAGGGTTGATAGCATCCTTGTATGCAGATGATGCTGTCTCAATGTGTGATATCCATGTTTTCTGAAACAAAAAAAACAAATTCACAGTGTCTCCACCATTGTTCTGTCACAATGCAGACTGCTTCTATTAAAGGGAGACACACTGAGGAATTATCTCAATGAGGAATTCGTTATTATTTCCCAGTGCAGGTTTGTGTCTGCAGAGAGCCCTGATCTAGGAGTCTGTGCAAGACTTATTGGTGACAGAGAAGTAAATTGAGATCATATATTTGTCACATGATCTGAATTTCTATGTTTTAAAAACTATTCTTGGCCCTCGACCATAAGACACAAGAGCAGAATTGGGCCATGCATCCCATCAAATCTGCTCCATCGTTTGATCATGGCTGATTTATTCTCCCTCTCAACACCATTCTCCCCATAACTTTTGAAGCCCTTACTTATCAAGAACCGATCAACCTTCATTTTAAGTATACCCAGTGACTTGGCCTCCACAGCTGTGTGTAGTAATGAATTTTATAGATTCACTACCCTCTGGCTAAAGAAATTCTTCCTCATCTCCATTCTAAAGGGAAGACCTTCAATCTGAGGCTGAGGCCTCTGGACCTAGACTCACCCACTATTGGAAACATGCTCTCCACATTCACTCTATCTAGGCCTTTCAGTATTTGGTAGGTTTCAATGAGAATCCCCTCAATATTATGAGCTCCAGTAGGCACAGGCCTAGAGCCATCAAATATTCTTTATATGTTAACCCTTTGATTCCCACAATCTCATAAACCTTCTCTGGACCCTCTCCAGTGCCAGCACACCCTTTCCTAGATGTGGGAGCCCAAAATTGCTCACAATACTCCGAACGTGGTCTGATAAATGCATTTTAAGAAGGCAAAAAGTGGTTGCAAATGAGTCATATTCTGCATGGAGGTCAGTGACCAGTGGTGTACCTCAGGGATCTGTTCTGGGACCCCTTCGTGATTTTTATAAATGACCTGGATGAGGAAGTGGAGGGATGGGTTAGTAAATTTGCTGATGACACAAAGGTTGGGGGTGTTATGGATAATGTGGAGGGCTGTCAGAGGTTACAACAGGACATCGACAGGATGCAAAACTGGGCTGAGAAGTGGCAGATGGAGTTTGATCCAGATAAGTGTGAGGTGGTTCATTTTGGTAGGTCAAATATGATGGCAGAATATAGTATTAATGGTATGACTCTTGACAGTGTGGAGGATCAGTGGAATCTTGGGGTCCGAGTCCATAGGACACGCAAAGCTGCTGCGCAGGTTGACTCTGTGGTTAAGAAGGCGTACAGTGCGTTAGCCTTCATCAACCGTGTGATTGACTTTAAGAGCCGAGAAGTAATGTTGCAGCTATATAGAACCCTGGTCAGACCCCACTTGGAGTACTGTGCTCAGTTCTGGTCACCTCACTACAGGAAGGACGTGGAAGCCATAGAAAGGGTGCAGAGGAGATTTACAAGGATGTTGCCTGGATTGGGGAGCATGCCTTATGAGAATAGGTTGAGTGAACTCAGCCTTTTCTCCTTGGAGCGATGGAGGATGAGAGGTGACCTGATAGAGGTGTACAAGATGATGAGAGGCATTGATCATGTGGATAGTCAGAGGCTTTTTCCCAGGGCTGAAATGGCTAACACTAGAAGGCACAGTTTTAAGGTGGTTGGAAGTAGGTACAGAGGAGATGTCAGGGGTAATTTTTGTACTCAGAGAGTGGTGAGTGCATGGAATGGGCTGCCAGCGACAGTGGTGGGGGCGGATATGATAGGGTCTTTTAAGAGACTTTTAGATAGGTACATGGAGCTTAGTAAAATAGAAGCCTAAGGGTAACCCGAGGTAATTTCTAGGTAAGTACATGTTTGGCACAGCATTGTGGGCCGAAGGGCCTGTGTTGTGCTGTAGGTTTTCAATGTTTAAAGCCTCAGCATTACATCCTTGCTTTGATATTCTAGTCTCAGACAGGGTAAGCTCTCACTATTCCAGAGTTTTGGCCCTCCCTTACAATGAGCCCAGAACTAAATCAGTGTTCAGTGGAATGGACATCAACAGCCCCATTCATTTCCTACTCACTCAGCAGGAGCGTGTTCTGACCTATTGGCTGTACCCTGCCAAGGCTTTGTTTATTTGGGGTGCTCGTTGTGCACCCATTCCACCAAACCCCAGCATTCTCTTTTTCTGCACCCTCAGATTGATAGGCCAATCCTTGTCCAGGAAGATCAAAGACCCTTACCCAAACTGTTCCCAGCCCCTTGTCTCAGGCACTATTGCCTTGGTTTGATCCTGAGCTGACTTCTGATCACCAAGACCATGCACTCCACATCTGCCTCACTGCAGCACATTACACTCCATTCCAGTGACCTCCCCGCTGGCTTCCCATTGTCCACCACCTGCAAACCTCCATTCATCCTCAAGCTGTTGCTGGCATTTAGTTCTGCATCAAGTCCCAGTCACCATCAGTCCCACACTTGTTCTTCCACTGCTTGTCTAATACTGCTGCAAGGAAGGTTTACATTGCACCTGTGTATACAATAATAAACTCGTCTTTGACTTTACTCACTGCCTCCAAGAACAATCGTATTTCAAATCCATCCATGGCCCTGCTCATTAACTGGGTTTCTTCTTCGGGCCCTTGGGCCTTCAGCTGTAGCTTAAGCTCGTATTGAATCCTGTACCAATACTCCAGCCCAGCCATGAGGTAATGTTGCAGCTCCACAAAACCCTAGTTAGACCACACTTGTGTTCATTTCTGGTCACCTCATTATAGGAAGGATGTGGAAGCTTTAGAGAGCGTGTGGGATCCCACCTGAACTAGACGGCTGACTTAGGGGTTTTCTCTTTGGAGCAAAAGAGGATAAGAGAAGACTCGATAGAGGTCTACAAGATGATAAAAGGCAAAGCTAGAGTTAACCACCAGAGACTTTTTCCCAGGCCGGAATTTTAGGGGGCATAATTTTCAGGTAAATGGAGGAAAGTATAGTGGGGATGTCAGAGGTAAGTTTTTTTTTACACAGAGTGAGATGGGTGCATGTAACACACTAGCAGTAGTAGAGACATTTAAGAAACTCTTACACAGGCACATGGATGATAGAAAAGTGGAGGGTTATGTAGGAGGGAGGGGGTGGATTGTGGTCAGCACAACATCATTCACCAAAGGGGCTACTATGTTGTCATGTTCTATGTTCTAACCATGTTCCCCCTCCTTTAACCGTACTATTGGGAGCCATGCCAGAATTTGCTGGTCTCTTGAGCTTTAAAATCCATTGGTCTTCGTAATCCAACATGGAAACAAGCCTGTGGGCCTAAATCATCCATTCTGACCCAGATACTAGTCCTGGCACAAAGTTCAAGTCTTCCATTTTGTAATTTAGTTTTACCTTAACAGACTCAGAGTGTGCTTGAAGGGTGAAGATTCCTATGCACTGCTGATACCTGTTTTGATGTATGACTAGAAAAGCGTCACGCAGTCCAGACCCTGCAGACAAAAGAACCGGATGTAGCATTAGTGAAAGGAATAAGTGAAACCGAGCAGCACTGGGTCCAGAAAACGTGTGGTCTCATATTGTCTGTGGACTGTGAGAGGAGGTCATCATGGACTTGCCTACAGTACTCTATATCAGCTAACATAGATGTGCTAACCTGGCCTGTCTTTAAAGCAACTGCTCCTGTTGGGAATTGCAGGTGTCTAAGTTGGCTGTATGCTAGGAAGCTCTTGTACTCCTGTCCCTACAACGAAGGTTTCTCAGGTTAGTGAAGACTTCATTATTATTCTGTGAATACTAGAGGGTGTTGCGTACATTATTCTATCAATAAGATTATCATTATAAAGGACAACCACAAAGCAATGGCCACTCCTATTATTCTGTCCTTAGTGATGACTCAGTCTTTATTTCAGCAACACCCAGCGTATATCATTGGGCGGATGTCACAACAATAACCATTTTACCCACAAGCATTAAGTTTAGTTGGAAGCACCTAACTCACTCACGTAACAGGTAATTGCACTTGTGTAAACATAAGAGATTTGCTGGAAATCCAGAGCAACACACGCACAAAATGCTGGAGGAACTCAGCAGGTCGGACATCTGTAGGGAGAAATAATCAGCTGACATTTCATCAGGACTGGAAAGGAAGGGGACAGAGTCCAGAATAAGAAGGTAGTGGAGGGGAAGGAGTACGAGCAAGCAGATAATAGGTGAAACCGGGTGAGTGGGGAGGTGGACAGTTGGTTGGGGGGGGAGTGATGTGAGAACGCTGGGAGGTGGAAGAGATACAGGGCTGAAGAAGGAGGAATCTGATAAGAGAGGAGAGTGGACCATGGGAGAAGGGGAAGGAGGAGGTGAGGAGATGAGAAGGGGTAGAAGGTGATCCAGAATGGGGAATAAAAAAAGAGAGAAGAGGGAAAATTAGCAGAAGTTAGAGAAATTGATGTTCATTCCATTGGGTTGGAGACCACCCAGAGAGAATATGAGGTGGTGCTCCTCCACCCTGACAGTATCTGAGTATCTCTCACCCTTCGGCGCCCAATAGCAGTAAAACACTCGTTACCTGTCTAAAGATCTACTCAGTTTTGTTCAAATCGTGCAGTTTTATTTTTAAACATTATTTTTAATTGTGATTGTTGACTACCTGGAGATGAAGTGTCCAGACCTGGAAATGTTACCTGTTTTCACTTCCACAGATGCTGCCTGGTTGGGGAATATTTTTTTGTTCTATGATGATAAAACACACTCTCCTTTCCATTGTACTGCTCCCCCAGCATGCATACACGGGTAAACTTTACATGGCTGATGTGTGATCATACACCAGTCAGAATCAGTGTGATATCGTTGATGTGATGTGAAATTTGTTGTTTTGTGGCAGCAGTCCAAAATTACTATAAACCTCAAACAGTGTAAGTTAAAAGGAATATCATGTCATAAACCACCACCCTCCTTCGTCTGGCAGAACTGGTCCTTACCATCAACAATTTCTCCTTCTGCTCCTCCCTACCTTCTGCAAACTCAAGGGGTAGCCATGGGCCCCAGCTGTGCCTGCCTTTCCATTGGCTACGTGGAACAGTCCATGTTCCGAGCCTTCCCTGTAATGCTCACCAACTATTCCAGTGCTGCATTGGTGCTGCTTCCTGCACCCAAGCTGAGCTCGTCAATTTCATCAACTTTGCCTCCAACTTCTACCCGGCCATTTCTGACATTTCATTCTTTCTCGATTTCCATCTCTGGAGACAAACTTTCTACAGACATCTTCTACTGATTCCTACGGCTACCTTGACTGTACCTCCTCCCACATTATGTCCTGTAAAACTGCCCTTCCCTTTTCTCAGTTCCTCTGAGTCTGCCACATCTGTTCCCAAGATGAGGATGAGATAATTCTTTTTAGGACATCAGAGATATCCTCCTTCAAAGAATGGATTTTTCCTTCCTCCACCATTGATGCCCCCACCTACATCTCCTCCATTTCCCAGACCCCATCTTCCCACCATCTTAACAGGGATAGAGTTCCTCTAGTCCTCACCTACCACACTCGGAGCCTCCACATCCAAGACCTCATTCTCTGCATCTTCCACCATTTTCAACAGGATCCCACCACCAAACGTATCTTTACCCCACCACCTGCCCACACTGCTTTCCACTGGTATTGCTCCCTCTATGATTCCCTTGTTCATACACCCTCCCCACCAACCTCCCTCCTGCAAGTGACAGAAATGCTAAGCTTACCTATTCAGGCCCCCAAACAGCCCTTGCAGGTAAGGTTGTCCATTGTACCTGGTGCTCCAGCTGTGGTTTCCTCTACATTGGTGAGACCCGGTGTACAGTAAACTGGTGTCTGCTTTGTCAAGCACCTCCATTCCATCCACAAAAAGAGGAATTTCTCAGAAGCCAGTCATTTTAATTCCTATCCCCATTCCTGTTCTGACATGTTGGTCAGTGGCCTCATCTTCTGCCACAATGAGGCCACTCTCAGGGTAGAGAAGCAACATCTCATATTCTGTTTAGGTAGCCTCCAACCTGACGGCACGATCATCGATTTCTCCTTCTGGTAATTTTTTGCCCTCCTCCTTCCCTCTTCTTCATTTCCCCACTTTGTCCTCTTACCTCTTCTCCTTGCCTGCCTATCACCTCTCCCTGGTGCCCCTCCTCTCCTTTCTCCATGGTCCACTCTCCTCTCCTCTCCTATCATATTCCTCTTTCTTCAGCCATTTACCTTTCCCACCCACCTGGCTTCACCTACCACTTTCTAGCTATCCTCCCAACCCCTCTCTCCACCTTTTTATTCTGGCATCTTAACCCTTCTTATCCAGTCCCAATGAAGGGCCTTGGCCCAAAACGCCATCTGTTTATTAATTTCCATCGATGCAGCCTGATATTCTGAGTTCCTCCAGCATTTTGTGTGTGTTGCTCTGGATAATGAGGCAACATTCACCTATTATTGAATTTTTATTGGTCAGTCATAAATTCAATCGGCCAAGTCTGGATTCTAAATTAACCACATGTAACTAATTGACTGGCCACCATAAAGAGGTGGCAAACAAAACAATTTTGTTGCCACATGACATGCAGTGCCCACACCCATAATAAAAAGGTACATGATGAATATCTTTACTGCCAAATGAAGCAGCAAATTACTTTTTACAACCCGAGAGCAGGGAGATGTTTTCACAGGAAAACACTGGATTCACTCTGCTTTTACTTTTTCTTCTGAATTTGTGAGTGAGCACTGGATATCCAGGGATAATAACAGTTTGTGAGTGAGCACTGGATATCCAGGGATAATAACAGTTTGTGAGTGAGCAGTGGATATCCAGGGATAATAACAGTTTGTGAGAGAGCACTGGATATCCATGGATAATAGCAGTTTGTGAGTGAGCACTGGATATCCAGGGATAATAACAGTTTGTGAGTGAGCACTGGATATCCAGGGATAATAACAGTTTATGAGTGAGCACTGGATATCCAGGGATAATAACAGTTTGTGAGTGAGCACTGGATATCCAGGGATAATAACAGTTTGTGAGTGAGCACTGGATATCCAGGGATAATAACAGATTGTGAGTGAGCACTGGATATCCAGGGATAATAACAGTTTGTGAGTGAGCACTGGATATCCAGGGATAATAACAGTTTGTAAGTGAGCACTGGATATCCAGGGATAATAACAGTTTGTAAGTGAGCAGTGGATATCCAGGGATAATAACAGTTTGTGAGAGAGCACTGGATATCCATGGATAATAGCAGTTTGTGAGTGAGCACTGGATATCCAGGGATAATAACAGTTTGTGAGTGAGCACTGGATATCCAGGGATAATAACAGTTTGTGAGTGAGCACTGGATATCCAGGGATAATAACAGTTTGTGAGTGAGCACTGGATATCCAGGGATAATAACAGATTGTGAGTGAGCACTGGATATCCAGGGATAATAACAGTTTGTGAGTGAGCACTGGATATCCAGGGATAATAACAGTTTGTGAGTGAGCACTGGATATCCAGGGATAATAACAGTTTGTGAGTGAGCACTGGATATCCAGGGATAATAACAGATTGTGAGTGAGCACTGGATATCCAGGGATAATAACAGTTTGTGAGTGAGCACTGGATATCCAGGGATAATAACAGTTTGTAAGTGAGCACTGGATATCCAGGGATAATAACAGTTTGTAAGTGAGCACTGGATATCCAGGGATAATAGCAGTTTGTGAGTGAGCACTGGATATCCAGGGATAATAACAGTTTGTGAGTGAGCACTGGATATCCAGGGATAATAACAGTTTGTGAGTGAGCACTGGATATCCATGGATAATAGCAGTTTTTGAGTGAGCACTGGATATCCAGGGATAATAAAGTTTGTGAGTGAGCACTGGATATCCAGGGATAATAACAGTTTGTGAGTGAGCACTGGATATCCAGGGATAATAACAGTTTGTGAGTGAGCACTGGATATCCAGGGATAATAACAGTTTGTGAGTTTATGAGTGAACATTGGATATATGCAGATAATAACAGTTCAGGCACACTCAGAAATATTTTTCAATTGTCTTTCTAAAAGATTAATATTAATAATGTTTGAGCAGGTTTTCTAAAATGCTTCATCTACTTCAATCTGTCTTTTATACTGTTATTTAGTAGTAAAACAGTGAATACAAGTAAACAAGCACTGGGATATGTTTTTTCATAAAAATGTCCATACTTATTGTTACTAATTCATTAATCAGTGATAGTCTCTGCTCAAAATTACTTTGGCATGTGAGATAATTTTTTGGATTATCAGCAATTTGGGCACACACACTCAAAATGGTTCACCACCCCTGGAAGAGTAAGGCTGCCAAAAAGATACACTTGGGTGAAATGATTCACTTTGGAAAATTGAACTTTAAGGCAAAGTACAAGGTTAATGGCAGTAGGAACAGAGGGATATTGGGGTCCAAGTCCATAGATACTTCAAAGTTGCTGTTCAAGTTGATAGGAAGATGTAGACCTTCATTAGTCAAAGGATTGAGTGCAAGAGCCACGAGGTCACATTGCAGCTCTATAAAACTCTGATTAGACCACACTTGGATCATTGTGTTCAGTTCTGGTCACCTCATTATAGAAGAATGTGGAAGCTTTGGAGAGGGTGCAGATGAGATTTACCAGAATGCTGCCTGGATTAGTCAGAAAGGCTGAGCAATCTAGGGCTTTTCTCTTTGGAGCAAAGGAGGATGAGAGATGACTTGACAGAGTTGTATCAGAGGTATAAATAGAACGGACAGCCAGTGCCTTTTTCCCAGGGTGGAAATGGCTAATTCTAGAAGGTATAATTGTAACATGATTGGAGGTATGTTTGGGAGGTGATATCTGAGGTAGGATTTTTTTACACCAGTAGTGGTGGGTGTGTGAAAAGCTCTTCCCGGGATGCTGATGCTGATAAACACATTAAGGAAACTTTGGAGATTCTTAGATCGGCACCTGGATGAAAGAAAAACAAAGGGCATTGTGGGATTGATCTTGGAATAGGTTAAGAGGTCAGCACAACATTGTGGGCCACAGGGCCCGTACTGTTTGATGTTCTAAAATAGTGAACTGTACCAGCTGAATAGAATGGATCGATGTTCTTCAGCATCAGTCTGTCCAGTGGAATGGGTTGGTCAAGTACACAACACACAGCTCCGTCCCTGACCATGGCTTGTAGCTCAGGACTGGATGAGGAGTTTCTGAACCCGGTGTCTAGGGCTGCAGTTTTCTGCCAGAGTATAAAATCATTAATCCATCAGCCAAAACGTTCCATCATACTTCTTCCAGATGCCACTTTCCCACTCCTCCCTCTCTCCCTCACTCCTTCCCTCCCTCCTTTGCTCACTCCCTCCCTCCCTCCCTCACTGCACTTCAGACACCTTAACTGGAAAAAATGGACAAAGTCTTCACAGGCACAGGATCGAGGTAAGCTGCGGAGAGTTGAAAAATCAGTCAGCTCCATTTTGGGTACTAGCCTCCCTAGCATCCAAGACATCTTCAAGGAGCGGTGTCTCAGAAAGGCAGCTTCCATCAGTAAGGACCCCCACCACTTAGAGATGCCCCTTTCTCACTGTTACCATCAGGAAGAAGGTACAGAAGCCTGAAGGCACACACTCAGCGATTCAGGAACAGCTTCTTTGCCCCGCCATCCAATTTCTAAATGGACATTGAACCCATGAACACTACCTCATTATTTTTTTAAATTTCTGTTTTTGCACTACTTACTTTAACTATTAAATAATCACATTTATGATGAATAAGCTCTTCTCGGGCTTCCAGCCGAGCACAGGTATCTATTATAACCAATGTTTTGATGACAAACTCTGCTATCTTCTTCAGGGATGAATCCCAAGAAGACTTTATTCATCATATATACCGGGAAAGCACTATATCCATTTTTATGCATATATACTTACTGTAAATACATAGAAACATAGAAAACCTACAGCACAATACAGGTCTTTCGGATGCAATGCTGTGCCAAACATGTCCTTACTTTAGAAATTGCCTAGGGTTACCCATAGCCCTCTATTTTTCTAAGCTCCATGTACCTATCCAAGAGTCTCTTAAAAGACCCTATTGTATCTGCCTCCACCACCGTCACTGGCAGCCTATTACACACACATTCACCATCCTCTGCGTAAAAAAACTTGCCCCTGACATCTCCTCTGTATCTACTTCCAAGCACCTTAAACCTGTGTCCTCTTGTGGCAACCATTTCAGCCCTGGGAAAAAGTTTCTGACTATCCACACGATCAATGCCTCTCATCATCTTGTACACCTCTATCCAGTCACCCCTCATCCTCCATCGCTCCAAGGAAAAAAGGCCAAGTTCACTCAACCTATTCTCATAAGGCATGCTCCCCAATCCAGGCAACATCCTTGTAAATCTCCTCTGCACCCTTCCTATGGTTTCCACATCCTTCCTGTAGTGAGGTGACCAGAACTGAGCACAGTACTCCAAGTGGGGTCTGACCAGGGTCCTATATAGGTGTAACAGTACCTCTCGGCTCTTGAACGCAGTCCTACGGTTGATGAAGGCTAATGCACAGTACGCCTTCTTAATCACAGAGTCAACCTGTGCAGCAGCTTTGAGTGTCCTATGGACTCAGACCCCAAGAATCCTCTGATCCTCCACACTGCCAAGAGTCTTACCATTAATACTATATTCTGAATCATATTTGACCTACCAAAATGAACCACCTCACACTTATCTGGGTTGAACTCCATCTGCCACTTCTCAGCCCAGTTTTACATCCTATCGATGTCCCGTTGTAACCTCTGACAGCCCTCCACACTATCAACAACTCCTCCAACCTTTGTATCATCAGCAAATTAACTAACCTATCCCTCCACTTCCTCATCCAGGTCATTTATAAAAATCACAAAGAGTAAGGGTCCCAGAACAGATCCCTGAGGCACTCCACTGGTCAACGACCTCCATGCAGAATATGACCTGTCTACAACCACTCTTTGCCTTATGTGGGCAAGCCAATTCTGGACCCACAAAGCAATGTCCCCTTGGATCACAAGCCTCCTTACTTTCTCAATAAACCTTGTATGGGTTACCTTATCAAATGCCTTGCTGAAATCCATATACACTACATCTACTGTTCTACCTTCATCAATGTGTTTAGTCACATCCTCAAAAAATTCAATCAGGCTCGTAAGGCACTAATCATATTATACCTCTCCAAATGTTCATAAATCCTGCCTCTCAGGATCTTCTCCATCAACTTACCAACCACTGAAGTAAGACTTCCTGGTCTATAATTTCCTGGGCTATCTCCACTCCCTATCTTGAATAAAGGAACAACATTTGCAACCCTCCAATCCTCTCCTGTCCCCATTGATGATGCAAAGATCATTGCCAGAGGCTCAGCAATCTCCTGTCTCACCTCCCACAGTAGCCTGGGGTACATCTCGTTCGGTCCCAGAGACTTATCCAACATGATGCTTTCCAAAAGCTCCAGCACATCCTCTTTCTTAATGACTATATGCTCAAGCTTTTCAGTCAGCTGCAAGTCATCACTACAATCGCCAAGATCCTTTTCCATAGTGAAAACTGAAGCAAAGTATTCATTTAAGTAACTCAGCTATCTCCTCCGGTTCCATGCACACTTTTCCATTGTCACACTTGATTGGTCCTATTTCTCACGTCTTCACTAACAGTTTTCCCCCTATGATTGCATTGTACTGCTGCCACAATGTTAACAAATTTCACAGTATATAGCAGTGAAATTAATCCTGATTCTGAAGTAATGTTGCAGCTCTATAAGGCCCTGGAATACTGAGTTCAGTCCTGGTCTCTCATTATAGGAATTGATGTGGAAGCTTTAGAGGGTGCAGAGGAGATTTACCAGGATGCCACCTGGATTAGAGAACATGTCTAATAAGGAGAAGTTTAGCAAGCTAGGACTTTCTCTTTCACATGAAGGTGGATGAGAAATGGCTTGACAGAGGAGCACAAGGTGATAGGAGGCATAGACAGAGCCTTTTCCCAAGAGCAGAAGTGGTGAATACAAGAGTGCATAATTGGAATAAAGAATAGAGGAATGTTATTTTTTAAAAACAGAAAGTGGTGAGTGTGTGGAATGCCCCCTCAGGGGTGATGGTAGAGGCAGGTACATTAGGGACAGATAGGCACATAGATGAAAGGAATTAGAGGGCTATGTAGGAAGGAAGGTTTACATTGATCTTGGAATAGGTTAAAAGAACAGCATGACATTGTGGGTCGAAGGGCCTGTACTGTGCAGTAACGTTCTATTCTGTATAGAACCCGCTAATGACTATTTTCTGAAGTTATAATGTGGAAATAATTCATTACCTTTTTTGCATTTTTAATCTTTGTGATTAAGAGTAAGTCATCAAAAAGAAACAAATGCACATCCAGGAATTTTGTAGCTCCTGTTTATAAAAAAAAACATGAATTAGAAACAATTTATTTTACACACTTGATAATGAGCATGACTGCTTTTCCAATGTGGAATGAGAAACACTGACCTACAAGGCCTAATCTTCCTTCATATAAAATCTGTCTGTTTGCAGGCGAGAGAAGACCATCTAAACTGTTGTCTTTGACCAGATATCGAAGACTCTGCGAAGAATCAGGAAAGGAAGAATCAGACCAAAATCTAACCTGTTAAGCATTTCCATAGAAATGGTGAGGATTTACTGAGAGTGGCACGATGCCATTACAGTCAGAATTCAGAGTTAAATTCCGGCCTCATCTGCGAGGAGTTTCTACATTCTCCCCATGAACGTGCAGGTTTCTTCCTGGTGCAAACACGAGGAAATCTGCAGATGCTGGAAATTCAAACAACACACACAAAATGCTGGTGGAACACAGCAGGCCGGGCAGCATCTATAGGAGAAGCACTGTTGACGTTTCGGGCTGAGCAGGCCAGGCAGCATCTATAAGGAGAAGCACTGTCGACGTTTTGGGCTGAGTCCTGACGAAGGGTCTCGGCCCGAAACGTCGACAGTGCTTCTCCCTATAGATGCTGCCTGGCCTGCTGTGTTCCACCAGCATTTTGTGTGTGTTGTTTCCTCCTGGTGTTCTGGTTTCCACCCACAGTCCAAAGACATACCAGCAGGTAGGTGAATTGGTGGTGCAGGCCAATCTTTGCACCACTGTGCTGTTTCGCACTTACCATTAAATTTACTGTTGTATTTACCAGCACCATGTACATTGTTTACTCTGAGCTTCATGCAAGAAGGAATCTCACTGCACCCTGATGTACGTGATACTGAACTAATCTGAATCGGAGTCTCATTACGTCCTCCCCGTGGAATGCACCAGCTTTCTTTATATCCGCCACTTTCTTCCCACAGTCCAAAGGTTAACAGGTCATTGAAAATGTCCCTGTGATTAGGTTAGGGGTAAATAAGGATAATTAGGCGTAGCTGGGGCCACATGACTCAAAAGGCCAGAAAGGCCTGTTGTGCTGTATAAATAAAAATTCAGTGTTGTGATGGACTGGATTTATGATGTTTTGGAGCCAGTGTCCACTCCAAAGACAGTGCAGTAACAGGCCCTTTGACCCACAAGTCTGGTGTCGATCTTTCGGTTGGCATTTTTTACTCATCCCATTTTATGCCCCCTCATTCCCTCCAAATACCCCCCCCCACAACCCAGATTCTAGCACTCCCCAATAGAGTAAGAGCAATATATGCTGAGGAAAGGTCTTGGCCTGAAACATCGACTGCTGACTCTTTTCCAGATATTCTGCCTGGCCTGCTAAGTTCCTCCAGCATTTTGTGTGTATTACTTTGATTTCAGTATCTGCAGATTTTCTCTTGTTTGTCTACCAGCCCACAAGTCTGGGGGACATGGGAGGACAGGGTCAGAGGGAGCAAGCGTGAACTCCACACAGGAAGAAGTGTACACCATTAATGAACCTGGATTCCTGAAGCTGTAAGGCGTCAGGCCTACCAGTTGTACCAGTGTCTGTCGGGCTTACACTGGATTTTCTGGGCCATTGCCGGTAACCCCACTGGAATCGGAGACGTGTCACTGGCGGCATGATCCAAGACCCCAGTCAGCCTGGGCATCCTCTCTTCTGCCCTTCCCTTCAGGCAGGAGGTAGAAAAGTCTGCACTCACATAACACCAGACACAAGGCAACTGCTACCTCACTTGTCAGACACTTTAACCATAAAATGAACTCTTGACATCATAATCTACCTTGCTTATAGTTTACCTGCACAATGCTTACGTTTTATTCTGCATTGTTACTCTTCAAGCCTGTTCTACCACAATGCATTGTGTAATGATCTAATCTGTATGTACAGTATGCAAGATAAGCCTTTCACTGCACCTTGGTAATAAAAGCAATACCAGTACATTCACTCCCTCACTAGTTGTTAGCTATCCTGCCTCGCCAGGGAGTGTTCTTTAGCCTCCTTCCCACTCCCTTCTGTCTTGCTAATGATTATGCTTTGTGTGTGCCCTTGGCCAGAGGAAACAACCTGTTGATGTTCACCTCACTGTAAGCCTGCACATTTACAGCAAGAGAACATAACTGGAAGAGTAGGTATGTGGGAGGGTGCAAAATCTCTCACAGCTGGTGAAGTGCAGCCTTTGGGAAAGGCAGTAAGTAGCGTGGGAGTGATGATGACAATGGACCACCCCAAACTACAGTGAGAAATGCGCTGGATTTTCCTCATGCTGTGAATTCTGCTTTCAGACCTCCTACACTTCTCCAGTCAAGACCACTGGACTCTACAGCGCAGTACACACCCGTGACTTGCCTTGACTTGACACCCTTTGACCTCTGATGCTGTGCTGACCTTTTAACCTACTCCAAGATCAACAAAACTCTTCCCTCCTACATAGTCCTCCATTTTTTATCATCCATCTGCCTATCTAACAGTTTCTTAAGTGCCTCTAATGTATCTGCCTCTACTATCACCCCTGGTAAAGCACTTTACACACCCAGTACTCTCTGTGTAAAAAAACATTACCTCTGGCATCTCCCCTTATACTAAGCCTAGTGTACGCTCAAGGAACAGCACCTTACCCTCTGACTGGCCATGTCACAGATTCTGGACTCAACACTAAACTTGACAGTTTCTGAAACCAATCCTCCCTTTTTTTTTGCAGAACAGGTCAGTTCTGCTAGAAAGTTGCTCACTCACCTTTTCCTCTTCATGGAGGCTGACTGACCTGCTGGGTAATTCCAGAGTTCTCTTTCATTTTAGATTTCTAGCATTTGCTGAATCTGTGTTTTTCTCTCTCTACTGTCCTCACTCATCTCCCTCTGTCCTCACTCCTCCAGAGAGAGCAGATATGACGGACAAGCATTCATCTCCTTCCTTTAGGGGGCACCAGAAGCATCTGGGTCCCCTGAAGAACCATGGTCCTGCCCTGTCACACACATGTTCTCCGTTCATTTGACTCCTCTCCCTCTCTGCCATTTAAAGCATATTTGCATTTTTTGGTTAAAGAGTATCATTGACGTGTGAAATGTGCACCCTGTTTCTCTCCCACCACGGATGCTGCCTGATGTCTTAATACTTCCATTCCAGTTGTAATCTCACTCTTGAGATTCTCAGACCTGGCCTTGGCTGACAGCACTTGGATACCATGAAAACTTTTAAATGGTGCTTTTAAACCTAACCCAAAGCATTTCACTGAAAGGGTAAGTAAGTGCTTGGCATTAAATGAGAGGCACAGGAGTTTGGGGAGGTTCTTGAAGTAATGAAGTTAGAGAACGAGAAACAACAGTGGCTGCACACCTGACCTGGGCCAAAATGCCAGATAAAATAAGAAATAAATAGTTTAATACACTTGTTAAACCTCAGTCTAGGGGAAACTCCAATCTTAAACCTCCGCTGCCGTGCGGCTATACCCACTCATGGGGAAGGCTTTGGGAGTACACCCCGAGGGAAAACTCGAGCTAGAATCCCTAAGCAGTCCTGCATTGAGTTCAATGCTGACTGGAAACTCCGCGATGCTACTGGTACCAAACTCTATCAGTCTCTGCCGTTCCTTTGGGTTCATCAGATGCGTGGAGAGGGGGAGCTTGCTACGTGGGCAGCAGCTTGCTCTCCATATCGGACTGCTCAGGCTTGCTAGGACACAACATCCATGGTCAATCCTGACCGACAGAGGCCTCACCTCACAAAACCTCAGTCTGTGATATTCTTGTTCAAACTGCCCTATGTGTCTGGTCACACTTGTTTGTGGCAGAAGTGGTTGGGACATGTATGTGAATAACTTACAACCTCAAGGGCAGTTTCCACTAGAGCCGGTGAAATATTCCTTCAAGCAAATACAATCTTGGGGATTATCTTTCATGGTATTTCATTACAGAACAGCTCTATAGATGCATAGTGGGGAACATCCTAACTGTTTGTGTTATGGCCCAATATGGAAGCACCAATGTTCAGACAGAAAAGCTTCACAAGAGAAGCCCTCCCCACCTTTGAGCACATTTACATGGAGCGCTGCCACAAATGCAGAGATTTTTGGTAGGCTGAAACCAGTGCAAGAGGTCGTAGACTGGTGATGCTGTCTGAGGTTTGTAAAGAGCTCACGAGCTTTCAGCAATCAAAGGGAAGGAGCTGAGAGTGGAGCAGCCATTGTGGGAGAGTCGGCTAGCTGTGGCTCAATAGGCCTAGGCAACAACAGGCAGAGTCAGTAAGCAAGTATCTAGTAAGTTTTTTTCTCTATTAATACATAGCTATAGGCATCCGTT
The DNA here is from genome assembly GCF_048418815.1 of Hemitrygon akajei. Lineage (NCBI taxonomy): Eukaryota > Metazoa > Chordata > Chondrichthyes > Myliobatiformes > Dasyatidae > Hemitrygon > Hemitrygon akajei. The sequence continues at coordinate 50,777,838 of NC_133137.1, forward strand.
AGTCTTGTGAGACCACGGATTTGCGCCTTGGAAGGTTTACAGGGCGCAGGCCTCGGCAAAGTTGAATGGGAGACCAGCAGTTGCCCAAGCTGCAAGCCTTCCCCTCTCCACACTACCAATGTTGTCCAAGGGAAGGACCCAAGCAGCTTGGCACCGGTGTCGTCGCAGAGCAATGTGTTGTTAAGTGCCTTGCTCAAGGACACAGCGCGCTGCCTCAGCTGAGGCTCGAACCAATGACCTTCAGATCACTAGACCAATGCCTTATCCACTAGGCCATGCGCCAACACTAATACATAGCTAGGGTACTGAGAATGGATCTGGAGATAGTGTTATGTTCCTTGTGTGAGATGTGGGAACTCTGGAAGATCTCCAGTCTCCCCGATAAGTACACCTGCACAAAGTGCATCGATCTGCAGCTCCTTAGGGACCATGTTAATGGAACTGGAGCTATAGCTCGGTGGCCCTCGCCTCACACGGGAGGATGAGGAGGTGACAGATAGGAGCTACAGGGAGGTAGTCACCCCTAAGTTACAGGAGGCAGGTAACTGGATAACTGGCAGGAGATGGAAAGGGAATAAGCAGCCAGTGCAGAGTACCTCTGTGGCTGATCCCCTTAATAATAAGTATACTGCTTTGGATACTGTTGGGGGAGTCGTTCTACCAGGTCTCCGGCACCGAGTCTGGCTCTGTGGCTCAGAAGGGAAGGGGGAAAAGAGGCGTGCAGTAGTGACAGGGATTCCATAACTAGATCATCAGAAAGCGGACTCTGTGGATGTGAAGGAGACAACCGGATGGTATGTTGCCTCCTGGGTACCAGGGTCAGGGATGTCTTGGATCAGGTCCACAATGTTCTAAACAGGAAAAAGCTAAAAAGCTAAAAAGCAGAACTTCCAGTGTAGTAATCTCTGGATTGCTGCCTGCCAGTAAGGGTAGGAATAGGATAATTAGGTTAAGGAACTACAAGGATAAAAAGACCCTGATAGGTGTTGCCTCTGAATAGTAGTCAGGATGTGGGCTACAAATTACAAAGGAGATAGAGAAGGCATGAATAAAGAGCAATTCTGCAATACTCATGGGGGATTTCAATAAGCAGGGAGGTTGGGAAAATCTGTTTGGTACTGGATCCCAAGAGAGGGAACTGCAGAATGCTTACTAGATGGCTTTTTAGAGCAGCTTGTGTTTGAGCCCACTAGATGAAAGTCAATTCTGGATTGGGTGTTGTGTAATGGAGTAATGGTGGACAAACTTCTTAAGTATTTAGTGTCAGTTTAGACTCCAGCAGAATGTTGGAAATGCAGGAGTGTCGGGCAGCAGTGAGTGAGGTGGCTGTTACAGAAGAGAAGGTGCTTGGGAAGCTTAAAAGCCTAAAAGTCACCTGGACCAGAAGGACAACATCCAAGAGTTCTCAAAGAGGTAGCTGAAGAGATTGTGGAGATATTAGTAGTCATCTTTTCACTGGATTCTGGAATGGTTCCTGAGGACTGGAAAATTGAAAATATCACTCCACTCCTTAAGAAGGGAGGGAGGCAGAAAAAAATGGAAATTATAAGCCAGTTAGCCTGATTTCAGTGGTTGGAAAGATGTCTCAGTCTATTATTAAGGCTGAGGTTTCCAGGTACTTGGAGGTACATGATAAAATTAGTGAAGTCAGCACAATGTCCTCAAGGAAAAATCTTGCTTGACAAATCTGCTGGAATCCTTTGAGGAAATAACAGGCATGGTAGACAAAGGAGAGTAAGTGGATGTTGTTTATTTGGATTTTCAGAAGGCCTTTGACAAGGAGCTGTACGTGAGGTGTTTAACAAAATAAGAGCCCGTGGTATTACAGGAAAGGTACCAGCATAGATAGAAGATTGGCTGACTGGCAGGAAGCAAAGAGTGGGAATAAAGGGCACCTTTTATGATTGGCTGCTGGTAACTAGTGGTGTGCCAGTGGGGTTGGTGTTGGGACCACTTATTTCCATGTTGTATTTCAATGATTTGGATGAAGGAATTGATAGCTTTGTGGCCAGGTTTGCAGATGAATTGAAGATAGGTGGAGGGCCAGGAAGTGTTGAGGAAGTAGGGTGTCTGCAGAAGCTAGACAGACTGGGGGTATGGGCAAATAGGTGGCAGATGGAATACAGTGTAGGGAAGTGTATGGTCATGCACATTGGCACAAGGAATAAAGGTGTGGACTATTTTTAAATGGGGAGAAAACTCAGAAATCAGAGGTGCAGAGGGACCAGGGAGTCCTTGTGCAGGATTCCCTAAAGGTTAACATACAGGATGAGTCGGTGATAAGGAAGACAGATGCAATGTTAGCATTCCTTTTGAGAGGATTAGAGTACAAAAGCAACGATGTGATGGTTTGAGCTTATATGCCATTGGTCAGACTACACTTGGAATACTCTGAGTGGTTTTGGGACCTTTAGCCAAGAAAAGATGTGCTTGCATTGGAGACAGTCCAGAGGGGGTTCACAAGAATTACCTGAGAAATGAAAGGGTTAACATATGAGAAGCGTTTGATGGCTCTGGGCTTGTACTCACTGGAGCTTAGAAGAATGATAGGCAATTTCATTGACATCCATCAAATATTGAAAGGTCTGGATAGAGTGGATGTGGAGAAGATGTTTCCAATAGTGGAGGAGTCTAGGACTAGAAGGCACAGCTTCAGAATTGAGAGACCTCCATTTCGAAAAGAGATGAGGAAAAATTCTCTAGCTTGGGTGTGGTGAATCTGTGGAATTCTTTGCCACAGGTGGCCGTGGAGGCCAAGTCATTGAGTGTATTTAAGGCGGAGGCTGATAGTTTCTTGATGAAGCATGGTGTTAAATGTTACAGGGAGAAGGCAGGGGAATAGAGTTAACAGGAATGATGGATCAGCCGTGGTGGAGTGGTGGAGCAGTCATGATGGGCCGAATGGCTGAATCTGCTCCTTTGACTTATGGTCTTACTATTCAAGGATCCATCACCCAGGTGGATTCACTCTTCTCACTCCTATCATTGGGAAGGAGGCACAGGAGTCTTGGTATCCACACAGCCAAGTTCAGGGACAGAACTACCCTACAGCCATCAGGTGTGAACCCGTGTGGATAACTTCACTCACTACAACTCAACTGATTCCATAACCTATGGACTCACTGCCTACAATTCATGTTCCCAATATTTTTTAATTGCATGGTTTGTTTTCTTTTGCACATAGGTTGATGTCAGTATCTGTTTAAATATGGCTTTCATAAATTCTATTGTATTTCTTTATTTTCTCAAAGGTAGTAAATGCTGACTCGCATGTTATTTGATAATAAATTTACTTTGCCTTTGACTTCCCAATTAATTACTGTACGTCCCATCTGCCATAAAACTTAATCATAAGAAGAATTTCTGCTTTGAACTGTGCCCCTTAAGTGTCTTGAGAGGAAGGGATAAAGTGGCTGACTGACACCAGACCCTAGTGAAAGGTGAGGCAAGGAACCAAATGAGGAGGGTTGGGTGGGCAGGTGCAACACTAGGAGGAATGTGCGGCTGATAGGCAGATGGAGTGGAAAGAACCAGAGGAGGTTTACAAAAATGACCCTAGGAATGAGAGGGGATCTCATTGAAACCTATTGACTATTGAAATACCTATACTGAGTGTAGGTGGAGAGGATGGTTCCTATAGTGGGGGAGTCTGGGATCAGAGGGCACAGCCTCAGAATCGAGGGAAGTCCCTTTGGTGCAGTTGAAGAGGAATTTCTTTATCCATAGAGTGGTGAGTCTGATGCACCGATATAGTCAGCAGAGGATATTTAAATGGGATATTTAAAGCAGAGGTCAATAGAGGTCAAAGCAGAGGTCACATATAACTCACACAGCACAGGAAGTACACAACAAGGCACCGTACATATAACTCACACAGCACAGGAAGTACACAACATGGCACCGTACATATAACTCACACAGCACAGGAAGTACACAACATGGTACCGTACATATAACTCACACAGCACAGAGGATATTTAAATGGGATATTTAAAGCAGAGGTCAATAGGCCTCAATAGAGGCCTTTCTACTGATTAGAAAGGCGTCAAAGATTACAGGAAGAAGGCATAAGAATGGGGATGAAAAGGGTAACTAATCAGTCCTGATGGAATGGCGGACTCAATTTGTCCCTAAGTATTATGGTCTTTACCGTCTACACAGGGTGGTGGGGAACCAGCTGGTCAGACTTGCACATTGGATGTTTGTCCATCTCGTTGTGTGTGGTCTTTCATTGATCCTATTGTGTTTCTTTGTATTTACCATAGGAATCTCTGGGTTTTATATGGTGATATATATGTACTTTGATAATAAATTTGCTTTGAACTTTTGAACCAGACGCTGTTTCGGGCTGGAACCATCTTCAACAGATGCTGTGCTAAAAACAAATCAAGCTGTTGATGAAATGTTGCTGAGATTATTTTGGGAATGGGAATCATCTGTTTGTTTGGGGTAGAAATGTTCCATATCAGCACTGGAAATGCAGGCTCAGAGTTGTTTAAAGCCTCAGGAGACGCTGTTTCTGCCTTGGTTGACAGGTTAGAGTCTCTGAAGCTGCCTGAGGCGAACAAGCGCTCAGGTGGTGAGCATCACGTCCGGTCCTTCCTGTTCCACGGCAGGAAATCTGGGTCATTAGCCTGGAGAAAATGGTTTCAGCTGCCTCTCCTAACGCTCTGGGGAGTTTAAACCTCTTCTGCAATGGTGCTGACAGTCTTGTTAGTTAACTGGAAAGGGCTAAATCCTTTCCCTACAGGGTTTTAATTGTAATGGTGAAGCAACTACCAGACTTAAGTCATGTTGGCCATCAGACCCTTCTCATATTAACACAATAAGACATAGGAGCAGAATTAGGCCATTCAGCCCATTGAGTCTGCTCTGCCATTCCATCTTGGCTGATTTACTATCCCTCTCAACTCCATTGTCTTGCGATGTCCTCTCCACATCCACTCTATCTAAGCCTTTCAATAATTGATAGGTTTCAGTGAGATCTCCTCATTCTTCTAAACTCCAGAGAGTCCAAGCCTAAAGCCATCAAATGTTCCTCATTCATTAATCCTTTTATTCTTGGGAGACCTCCAATGCCTTAATGCCTTCAGCATTATATCCTTATTTTTATATTCTAGTTCTCTCAAAATAAATGTCAACATTGCATTTGCCTTCCTTACCACCAACTCAAGGTGAATTTTTCCCCGTTTAAAAAAAATTGCCCATGTCTTTCTTCCTTCTACCAAGGTGTATGACCATACACCTCTCTACACTATATTCCATCTGCCACATTCTTCGCCAATCTCCTAAGCCATCTGGCAAACTCCCTGCTTCCTTAACACTACCTTCTCCTTTGCCTGTCTTTGTATTGTCCCCAAACTTAGCCATAAAAAGCCATCAATTCCATCATCCAAATCATTGACCTATAACGTGAAAAGAGGCACTCCTAACACTGACCCCTAGGAAATACCGCTTGTCACCGGCAGCCAACCAGAGAAGGTCTCCTTTATTCCCACTCTTTGCCTGCTGCCAGTCAGCCAATCTCCTATCCATGCTCAAATCTCTCCTGTGATACTTTAGGCTCTTATCTTGACCAGCAGCCTTATGCATCACACTTTGTCAAAAGCCTTCTGAAAATCCACATAAACAATGTCCATTAACTCTTCTTCGTCTATCCTGCCCACTATTCCCTCAAAGAATTTCAACAGATTTGTCAGGCAAGATTTCCCCTTAAGGAACCATGCTGACTTTGACATATTTTATCATGTGACTCCAAACCTCGTCCTTAATAATGGACCCCAACATCTTCCCAAGCATTGAAACAGGTCAGGCTAACTGGTCTATAATTTCCTCTCTTCTGCCTCCCTTCCTTCTTAAAAAGTGGAATGACATTTTCAATTTTCCAGTCCTCCAGAACCATTTCAGAATCTAGTCATTCTTGAAACATCATTCCTAATGCCTCCACAATCTCTTCAGCCACCTCCTTCAGAACCTTGAGGTGTAGTTCATCTGGTCCAAGTAACTTATCTACCTTCAGACTTTTCAGCTTCCCAAGCACCTTCTCCTTAGTAATAGCAATGACACTCACTTCTGCCCCCGATACTCTCGAATTTCTGGCATAGTGCTGGAGTCAAAAACACAGCGAAAACTGATGCAAAATACTTATTGAGTTCACCTGCCACTTCTTTTTCCCCCATTACAACCTCTCCAGCATCATTTTTTAGTGGTTTGATATCCACTTTTGTCACTCTTTTGCTCTTTATATATCTGAAAAAACATTTGATATCCTTGTTTATATTATCTTCATATTTCATCTTTCATCTCCTTATTGCTTTCTTAGTTCCCTTTAATTAATTAAATCCCAGCTGTCCGCACAACCTGAGCTGTTGGCACTGGCAATACTTGGTCACAAAATACTAGATACACTTCTGAACTATGATCACTGCATCCACAGCCTATAATTTCTCTTTAAGAAACATGCTTTTGAACTGTCTAAACGAATTAGTAAATTTACGATCTCCTGAAGGACTCAGCAAACTTGACTTTCAGGAATGCAGGTCGGCTGCACAAAGTCAGCCATTGCTATGAAGAGAGTGATTTCAAGCCAGATGAAAGCGTTGAGGTATGAGATTACCTCTTCCAACATCCTCCTAGCCACTGGAGCACAAGACAGATCTGAATCGGAGGGAAATGAGAAATTGCCGCATTATCTGCTTCATGGAGACGTGGCACAATCGGAACATGTCAGACAAGGCGATCACACACAGGGGCTACTTGATCGACCAGATGGATCGATCTGCATTCAGGGAAGGCAAAAAGTGGGGAACTGTTTCTCATGATAACCTCTTTCTGGTTAGATGTAGCAATCTTATCATACTCTTGTTCTCCCTACCCAGAACATCTAATGATTAAGTCCTGACTGTTCTACTTACTAAGAGAGTTCTCTATAACCCTGACCATAATTTATGTACCACCAAGAGCAGCTGTTAATCAAGCACTCGATGTATTGAGTTCCAAGATATACAAACAAGAAATAGCCTACCCTGACGCCCTTCACCTCATTGGCAGGGACTTCAATCAGGCTTGATAGAAGAAATCTCTGTCCAAACATCATATTACTTGCAGTACCATGGGTCCCGACACACACGACCACTGTCTACCATCAGGAATGCCTACTGTTCCACCCCTAGAACACATTCAGGAAATCAGATACTCTAGCTGTCCTCCGCCTACCTGCAGAGGCTAAAGAGCGAGGCTCCAGAAGTAAGGACAACAAAGAGGTCCTCATGGGAGGCAGAGGAATAGCTACAGGTTTGCTTCAGGTCATGTTCAGGGACTCTTCAGAGGACCTGAGTGAATAGGCCACAGTTTTCACAGTCTCTATAAAGTCACTTGTGCTCGTGAATCCCCACAAAATCATTCAGAGTTTTCTGCAACTAGAAGCTTTGGATGAACCAGGAGATCTGCAATCTGTTGAGGTCTAGAATGGTGACCTTCAGGTCTGGCAAGAGATCCTTATGTGACCTATGGAAAACCATCTCTCATGCAAAATAGCAAACTCAAAACACAGCAGGGCTTGAATGCCATCACCTCCTACAAAACCAAACAAAGCAACATAAATAGGTACATATAGCTTAGTAAAAGAGAGGGCTATGGGTAAGCCTAGTAATTTCTAAGGTAGGGACATGTTCGGCACAGCTTTGTAGGCCGTAGGGCCTGTATTGTGCTGTAGGTTTTCTGTTTTACTACAATAAGGTTTCACTCCCAGATGAGTCAAAGGCTTTTCTGCTCACTTTGGCTGATAACTTCATGAATTTCCACAGCCATGATGACTCTGTGATCTCTGAGGCTGACGTGAAAGCTTCCTTCAGGAGGGTGAACCCATGGAAAGCATCTGACCCAAACGGTGTACCTGGCCAAATACTAAAGACCTATGTTGGTCTGCAGGCTGGAGTGTTTATTAACATCGTCAACCCCTTACCTCAGCATTCTGAGGTATCCGCCTGCTTCAAGCAGGCTTCAATAATACCAGTGCCCAAGAACATGACACAATGACTATCACTTACATCCACTGTGAGAGTTTGGTCATGAGCACATCAACTGCTGCCCTAGGAGAGACTTGGATTGACTTCAATTTGCTGACCGTCTCATCGGATCTACAACAGATGCCATTTCATTGGCTTTCTGCTCACCTGCACCATCTGGACAGCGAAGATGCTCTTCATTGACTACAGCTCAGCATTTAACACTAGCATCCCCTCAAGACTAATCAATAAACTCCATGACCTATGCCTCGTCATCTCCTTGTACAACTGGATCCTTGATTTCCTCACTTGCAGACTTCAGTCTTTCCGGATTGGCAGCATCTCCTCCAGAATCACCATCAGCACAGGAGCACCACCGGGCTGAGTGTTCAGCCCCCTGCTCTACTCACTTTACAATAACGGTTTGGCATAGCTCCAATGCCATATTAAAAGTTGTTCATGACACCACTTTGTTGGCCAAATCAAAGTTGGTGACCAATTTGCATATAGGAGTGAGATTGAAAAACTGGTTCAATGATGTCACAACAAGAACCTCTCACACAACATCAGCAAAACCAAACAGCTGGTTATTGACTACAGGAGGAAGAAATCGGGGGTCCCTGAGCCAGTCCTCATTAGGGGATTGGTGATGGATAGGGTCAGTAACTTAAAATTCCTGGGTGTTATCATATCTATCCTGAGACCACATGTAAATGCCATTTAAAAGAAAGCACAGCAACTTCACTTTCTTAGATGTTTGCACAGATCTGGCTTGCAATCTCATGCTTTGACAAACTTCTATAAATGCACTGTAGACAATATCCTGACTGATTGAATTGTGGGAACATTGGCTGGTGGTGTAGTGGCATCAGCACTGGACTTCAAGGCAGATGTTCAAACCAGAGTTCAAACCCAGCCGGCTCCCAACCTGGGCAGCAGCATTATCTGTCTACAAAAAAGTAGTGGACACAGCCCGGTCCATTACAAGATATATCCTCCCCACCACTGAGCACATCTACAAGGCGAGCTGCCACAAGAAAGCAGCAGCCAGTATCAAGCACCCCCATCATCCAGGCCATACTTGCTTGTCACTACTACCATCAGGAAGGAGGCACAGGAGACTTAGGTCCCACACTACCAGGTTCAGAAACAGTTACTTCCCTTCAACCATCAGACTCCTGAACCAGTGTGGATAACTTCACTCAACATAACACTGAACTGACCACTGAACACAACCTTTGGACACACCTTCGAGGACTCATGTTCTCCGCGTTATTTATTTATTTATTTATTTATTGTTTCTCTGTATTTGCACAATTTGTAAACTTTCATTTGCGTGTAGTTTTTATTTGATTCTATTGTACTCCTTTGCTCTACTGTGAATGTCTGCATGAAAATGAATCTCAGGGTTGTTCTTGGTGACGTATATTCACTTTGAACATTGAATATGGTAGATCGTCTAAATTCCAATGTCTCGGTTTAGAATGAGTTTAAATGATAGCATCTGGAGGGTGGTGGAACAGATGGTGATGCGTTTACTTGTTACTCATGGAGATAACATTCCACACTACCACCAAGACAATGACATCCTTCCCAGTGACTAATAACTCGCTTGGCATGCAGTGCAAAAGCAGTGAGATAGAATATGAACTCAGCAGGCCAGGCAGCATCTACAGATGAGAGTACAGTCACCATTTTGGGCCGAGACCCTTCACAGGACTGAAAGTAAAAAGCTGAGGAGTCAGAGTTAGAAGGTGGGGGAAGGAGAGGGAGAAACACATGGTGATAGGTGGAACTGGGGGCGGGGGGTGAAGTAAAGAGCTGGGAAGTTGATTGGTGAAAGACATAGAGGACTGGAGAAAGGAGAATCTGAGAGGAGAGGGTAGAAGAAAGAAAAGGTGGAGGAGCATCAGACGGGGGTGATGGGCAGGCAAGAGGTAAGGAGTAACGTGAGAGAGGGGAAAGGGGAAGGTAAGTGGTGAAGGGGGGGGACATTACCAGAAGTTTGAGAAATCAATGTTCATCCCATCTGGTTGGAGGCTACGCACTAGGGTTATATGGTGTTATTCCTCCAATCTAAGTGAGACTTCATCACAACAGTAGAGTAGGCCACGGACTGACATGTCAGAATGGGAATGGGAACTGGAATTGAAATGTGTGGCCACTGGGAGATCCCGTTTTTTCTGGTGGACAGAGCGTAGGTGCTCAGTGAAGTGGTCTCCAATCTATGTCAGGTCTCTTCAATATAGGGGAGGCTACACCGGGTACAATAGATGATCCCAACAGTCTCACAGGTGAAGTGTCGCCTCAACTGAAAGGACTGTTTGGACCCTGAATGGTGGTGAGGGAGGAGGTGTAGGGGCAGGTGTGGCAAGGATAAGTACCAGGAGGGAGATCAGTGGGGAAGGACGAATGGACAAGAGAGTCACGTAGGGAGCGATCCCTGTGGAAAACAGAAAGTGGTGAGGAGGGAGAGATGTGTTTGATAGTGGAATCTCTTTGGAGATGGCAGAAGTTATGGAGAATTATGTGCTGGACATAGAGGCTGGAGGGGTGGTAGGTGAGGACAAGAGGAACCCTATCCCTGGTGGGGTGGCGGGAGGATGGGGTGAGAGCAGACTGCGTGAAATGGAAGAGATTTGGTTGAGGGCAGTGTCGATGGTGGAGCAGGGTGGGAAGAGGTATAATCCAGGTAGCTGTGAGAGTCCGTGGGTTTATAATAGACATCAGTAGATAAGCTGTCTCCAGAGATAGAGAGAGAGAGATTCAGAAAGGGAAGGGAGGTGTCAGAAATGGACCAGGTAAGTTTGAGGGCTGAGTAGAAGTTGGAGGCAAAGTTAATGAAGTCAACAGGCTCCACATAGTTGCAGGAAGCAGCACCAATGCAGTTGTCGATGTAGCGTAGGAAAAGTTGGAGAGTGACACCAGTGTAGGCTTGGAACACGTAGCCGACAAAAAGGCAGGCACAGCTGGGACACATGGCTACACCTTTTGTTTGAAGAAGAAGTTATTGAGAATGAGGACAAGTTATTCTGTCTTATATCTGGTCTGGGTAGCCTCCTACCTGATGGCATAAACATTGATTTCTTGAACTTCTGGTAATTACCCCACACCCCACCTCTACCATTCCCCAACCCCCTTCCCCTCTCTCACCTTACCCCTTGCCTGCCCATCACCTCCCTCTGGAACTCCTCCACTGTTTCTTTCTTCCATGGCCTTCTGTTCTCTCCTGTCAGATGCTCCCTTCTCCAGCCCTTTATCTCTTTCACCAATTAACTTCCCTGCTCTTTACTTCATCCCTCCCCCTCAGGTGTCACCTGTCACCAGGTGTTTCTCCCTCCCCTCCCCCATATTCTAACTCTGACTCCTCATCATTTGTTCTCCAGTCCAGCTGAAGGGTCTTGGCCTGAAATGTCAACTGTACTACTTTCCACAGGTGCTGCCTGGCCTGCTCAGTCCCACCAGCATTTTGTGGGTGTTGCTTGGATCTCCAGCATCTGCAAATTTTCTTGTGTTTGTGATAAAAGGTGATCTGGAAGGGGTCGGTATTTCCTCCAGTTTCCATCACAGGGGTTCAGGTACCAAAGCTGTGCCAACACCTATACTTTCTTCGAACCCTCAAACAAACTTGTATGGATGTACGTCAGAAAGTACCCTAACAGGGATGGGCTTCCAAGATGGCACTGAGATGGTCCCTGCCAAGGTCATGGCTCAGATTAGGTTGTTTTTTTTTAAATGATTCCTAAGGATTTATTTTTTGGAGATAGGGTGGGGAGTTAGGGATCAGGTTTGGGTTTTGAGACCCGGATGCAGGGTAATTGGAGGACAGACCTGGGTCTAAGCCTCCTCTGCATGTTCGAAGGCCAAGGACCTGGATGTGGCTGGTTGTCCGGTCTGCTAATCAGAAAGGACCAGGGCTGGTGTTGTCGGCATGTACTGGGATCAAAGTCCCTTGCAGGCAGGCGTCATGAAATCTGGCCACCCTCTAGGTGTGCGAACGGTGAGACCTGTGTTTAACCCCCAGTGTTCCGATCAACAAGTCCGCAGCTCATTGCCTGGGTTTCAAGTCCTCATTCGGGGTCTTCATTAATCATCATCAGCAAATCCTGGGTCAATGCCAAGGACCAGAGCCTTGGCATCGGTCAGAAGCTTGAAAGCCGACTAGATGTCCAGAAGCTGAGTCCATTAGCAGGAGCCCCAAGTCTGCACGTCCAGTGGGAAGGCGAAGGCCCAGTGTCTGCAAATTCACAAGTTCATTGGCGGCTGGAAGCCAAAGTACACGGCCTGTCCTGAAGTCAGAGGACTCTTTCTGAGAATGGGTGGGTGGGAGGGAGGAGCAAAGCTTGTTTTGGTGTAATTGCTTTGACCCTGTGTTATTCTGATAAACATAGAAGAATACAGCACAGGAGCAGACCATTCAGCCCACAATGTTGTACTGAACCAGCTAATAAGCAAATCAAAAACACCCAAACACTCATTCCTCCTACCTACACAATCTCCTTACATCCACGTGCTTACCTAAACATCTCTTAAAAACCTCTAATATATTTGTCTCTATTGCCATTCCAGGCATCCACCACTCTCTGAGTAAAAAGCTTACCTTCACATCCCCCTTCAACCTACCCCCGCTCACCTTCCATGCATGCCCTCTGGATTTAGGCATTTCAACCCAGGGAAACGTACCCTCTCTCATAATTGTGTAAACCTCTATCAGATCTCCCCTCAGCCGCCGGTGCTCCAGAGAAAAGAACCCAAGTTTATCCAGCCTCTCGTGACAGTACGTGCCCTCTAAACTAGGCAGCTTCCTGGTGGACCTCTTCTGCGCCCTCTCCAAAGCCTCGACATCCTTCCTACAGTGGGGGAGACCAGGACTGTAGGCAATACTCCAGATGAGGCCTAGCCAGAGTTTTTGTCCTACTCCAGACCAAACAGTAATGGCTGATTGAATTAGTGATGCAGGCTCTGGACTTATGTTCCATGTACTGCGTTTTGCACCTTGGCCCCAGAAGAACAAGGTTTCGTTTAGCTGTATACTCTACGTGTGTATGGTTGAATGTCAATAAACTTGAACGTGAGCTTGAACTGAGAATTCAGGAAATGGTGGGGAGGTTGTGAGCTCAGAGTAGTGAGCTGATTCACGTTGAAGCCGACTAGTTCACCACGGGAGAACATGCACGAGGACCCTATCAGAGACAAGAGCCAAAGGAAATGTATGGATTGAGGGTTTAGATGAAAGCAAAGAAATTAACCAAGAGTTTAAGCAGAGGTGAGAAGTGGATGCCGGGCAGCAGTAAAACAGTACAGAGAACAGACCCACCTCAGGCACAAAGGCTTTCTTGTTCCTTTCCCAGACTGCAGGCCAAACAATAATCTCCTGGAGCTGCTGGAACTTCTGAATCCCTTCCAGCCATTTCACTTTTCCTTCAAGATCACCTGACACAGAGCACACAGACAAAGCTATCAATAAAAGTGACTTTCACACTGAAGTGATTCCTTAAAGTTGTTATAGCCGGGGGTAGTAATGGGGACAAGCTCCCAGTGCTTGTTAAATGCTCCCAATGGTATTTGCCTCAAATAGCCTCTGACAACCAACTCTAGCTCCTGGCCTTCATGTATGGTTTAATTACTAACCTTGGAAAAAAAAGATTTTTACTAACTTGAGAAGAAGCAAAGACATTCTGGTGCCTTAAAACCAGTTGTTCATCAGCCATGGTTGGCGGCTCACCTAGAAGAAGGAAATTTCTGATCTCCAGCCTCAGCTGCCTTGCGGCCATACCCACTCGTGGGGAAGGCTTCAGGAGTAAACCCCAAGTAAAAATCTGGAGCTGGAGTCCCTAAGGTAGTCCTATATTGAGTTCAATGTTGACCGGCAACTCCTGCAACCTCGCTGGTGCAAAACTCCATCGGTCTCTGCCGTTCCTTTGGATTCATCAGCTACGTGGAGAGGGGGAGCTTGCTGCATGGGAACAGCTTTCTCTACGTACCGTACTGTCCTAGCGTGAATATTGACTGAATGTAGACAGCTATGATGCATTATCCATGGTAGATCCTGACCAACACCCTGAACTATTCTTCTAGACACAGATTATTTGCTGGAACTACTTATAGTGTCCCTTCCAGAATAGGTGGCAGACCTGAGCTAGAGATCTGGCTGATCACCAATTAGCTAATCACCAGTTTTAGGTGGGAATGGCAGTCGACCACTGGGGAGAGTGGGAGATCACATCACCAAGGGAAGACTGTTCTTAAGTTCAGTTCAACTGCTCAACTGCCTGAGGGGTAAGGAGAGCTCTGTAGTGTCAATCCCCCCCCACCCTTCCTCCCAGACAGGCTTCAGTAACTGCACTCCAGCCAATTACCTGTATTTCACTATTTCACAAATCACTATTTCTTGCCATTATCTTTTTGTTTGTTTGAATAACTCAATAGAGTTCCTGTAGAAAACTTGGTCCATTGACCGACCACCCACACGGAATTAATGTTTTGACTATTAAGAGTCAAAGTTATCTTGTCAGGGTGTTGTATCCCTTTGTTCTGTTACTCTGGAGAACATGAACCTGCATTGTCATGCATTTCCAAGTAAAGGCGCAACAGCATGTCATCTAAAACTTTGACAAACTTCTATAGAAGTGGAGAGTGTCCTGACAGGTTGCATCGTTGGCTGGTAGGGAAATGGAACTGTGTACAGAAAGTGGATACAGCCCAGTCCATCACAGGCAAAACCCTCCCCACCATGGAGCACGGCCACAAGAAAGCAGCATCCATCACCATGGCCCCCAGCGTCAAGGCCATGCTCTCTTGTCGCTACTACCATTGATCAGGAGGTACAGAAGCCTTAGGTCCCACACCACCAGGTTCAGAAACTGCAAATGCCCTAGAACCATCAGGGTCTGACTTCATTCACCATAACTTTGAACTGTTTCCAAAATCTACAAGCTCACTTTCAAGGACTTTACAACTCATGCTGTCAGTATTATTTATTTTCATATTTGCAAAATTTGTCTTCCTTTGCACATTGGTTGTTTGTCAGTCTTTGTTTATGTATGGTTTTTCATAAACTATATTGTATTTATTTATTTTCCTCTAAATGCTTGTAAGAAAATCAATCTCAAGGTAATATATGGTAACATATACATACTTCAACAATAAATTTACTTTGAACTTTAATGTAAATTAACATTCAAATTAAGGTTGCAGGTCTCCCATTGTGGCAAAACGGACAAGTTTGCACTCAGTGGGAACCCTTGTCCTGACCAGTTAGAGTACGGCCCGGAGCTAGGGATGTGCACTCACAAATAGAATTGTCCACCCGCCTGATGATGGCTTCGATCTCTTTCTTTGCATTTGCATCAGTGCTTCTGTTCCAAAGACTCCTCAGGAGCAGGGGGTACCTTGTCAGCCTCTGTAGCGGTGAGACCAGCAGGTCGGAGAGGTGCAGTCGCTTGCACTGTTCGTTCTGTTCACACCACTGTCTTGTGCAAAACAAAAACAGAGGGAAACTTTTGTAGGAACAACACTGAGCAGCAGTTAGTGGAATGTGACAGTGATACCGTGTTTATTAAAGAACTAGCAAAGAGTCATAGTGTTCTACAACAAGGACACAGGCCCTTTGGCCCAACTCGTCCATGCCGACCAGGACAAACACGAGGAAATCTGCAGATGCTAGAAATTCAAGCAACACACACAAAATGCTGGTGGAACCCAGCAGGCCAGGCAGCATCTATAGGGAGAAGTACAAAGATGTTTCAGGCTGAGACCCTTCGTCAGGACTCAGGTCATCTTATAGATGCTGCCTGGCTGCGTTCCACCAGCATTTTGTGTGTGGTGCATTACTACACACTTAATGTCTTATCATAGGCAATGTTAGAAAGTAGGAGTCGGTACTATACTTTAAGAAAGATTCCAAAGTCCTCCCTGGTCTTCAGATTATTGAGGTAGAGGTTGGCTGAAGAATAGTTCAGGCAGTACTTCTGATGACTGCAGCACAGACTGTCCTGGAACTGACAGAAAACAAATTTCACATCAGATCGGAAAATCTTCCCCTTGCCACAGAACAATATTTCGGAAAATCCGGAAGTATGGATCAAGTCTAAACAGACCTGCCTGTTCCCACCATGGATGCCAGAGTAAAATTCAAACTTACCTGTCATGACTTAGACTGCCAGAGAGGTCCAGGTCGATCTACTATGATGAGACACAGTGCACTGAGAGCCCCTTCCGTGACCGGCGGACAGATTGAACCCAGCCCAGAGTAAATTGAACTGACAGATATCTAAACCACAGCAGCGGGTTAGCTGGATAGTCAGCTGGATATTAGCTGGAGCACCGGATTAAATAACACTTACTTCAAAAAAATCTTTAAGTAAAAAACCACCTTTAAAATTAATTTAATTAACCTAACTGAAGTAATACTTATCAGTTCTCTCCGGTGAAATGAACAAGAAGGCATTCTCAATATCCCAGGTCTAACTTGGCTCATGATGTTCACTCCATTCAATGCTCTTGAAGTGTGGGGAATTGCTGCAACTTTACACTCTCATGGTCAAAATGCAGTCACCAAAGTGACCATGGCAAACTCTGGGCTTCGATTTTTTGGGACTTCCACAAAATGTTCTTTTTTATTTTTCCAGGTGAGGACCTCACTGGTGAAGCCAGCATGTATTGCCCACCCCTTGTTGAGCTTGGTTTGCTGAGCCATGGTAGTTAAGTGTCAAACACATTACTGTGAGTCTCGTGAGAGCAAACATTAGCCATATTTCTAAGGAAGCATGTGCTGGCTCTGGAGAGGGTCCAGAGAAAGTTCACAAGAATGAGCCTAGGAGGAGTGTTGGGTGGTTCTGGGGGGAATGTACTTGATAGAGTTCAGAAGGATGAGTGGGATCTCATTGAAACCTACCGAATACAGAATGGACTAGAGTGGATATGGAGAGGATGTCTCCATTAGTAGGAAGATCTGGGATTTGAGGGGATAGCCTCAGAATAAAGGATGTCTCCTTAGAACTGAGATGAGGAGAATTATCTTCGGCCACAGGGTAGTGAATCTGTGGGGTCATTGCCACAGACAGGCCAAGTCATTTGGTGTATTTTAAGGCAGAGATTGAGAGGTTCTTGATGGCAAGGGAGTTAAAGGTTACAGAGAGAAGGCAGGATAGTGGGGTTGAGTAAAATAATAAGCAGAGTTGCCTCAATGGGTGAAGTGACCTGATTCTGCTCCTATATCTTATGGTCTGGAGTCACACAAGTCGGAATAAGGACACTGTTTCGACAAGAATTTAGTGAACCGGATGTATTTCATTTCACAACAGTCTGGTATATATTAATGATTAGAAAGATAGAAAAAAAATTACTGGATTAGAAACTCCAAATTATTAACTCAAACTGAAGTCCGCAGTTGCCATGGTGAGATTTGAATGCAGAGCTTCGGATGTTGTCAAGAATGGGTCAATGGTTCCCTGGATCGAACCTCAAATGCTGCTGACAGGGAGACAAGGCCATATCTCTCCCTCAAGCATCAATCCTTTGAGTTTCAAGTTCACCCCAGGATGCCTGAAGAGTTGATGGAGTTAGGGAGATGGAGGGGGGGCCTTGGGAGATTCAAAGGAAGGATGAAAAGCAGAATGAAAACAGAGAATGCTGGAAACAGTCAGAAATCAGGCAGACAGAGAAATAGATTAATGTTTAATTACAACTGTGGACTCATCAATCTGAAACATTGTCACTAAGAACGGTAGCATTAAACAGGCTCTCAGCCCATTGAATGCATGCTAACTGTCTACTATCTATTTACTCTAATCCTATATTAATCCCTGCATTCTCACTGTCTATCCTGCCCTCCCCTCCTCCCCATCCCACCACCCAGTCTACCATCTACCATGCACTATGTGCAATTCAAAGCAGCCAATTAATCTACTAACCCACACACCTTTGGGATGTGGGAGGAAACTGGAGAATGTGTGGGGGGCGGGATAAAGAGGGGAACCCCACACGGTCACAGGAAGAATGTGCAAACTCCACACAGACAGCACCATAAATTAGAATTTGACCTGGATTTCAGACACTGTGAAGCAGCAGCTCTCCAGCTGCCACACTGTGTAATCCTCATTCCACGGATACTGTCTGACCTGCTGAGAATTCCTAACATTTTCTGATGTTATTTCAGTTGAACAAAATCTGCTGTATTTTACTCTTGAATACCACAAGTAGACTTATGCTTACATCAGTGTAAGGCAAGACCTCACAGCCCGGAAACCATGGGCACTAATTTAATTCCCCAAAGCAGACATGCTTGTACTCCTAGATTAGCTCTTGATGTATAAACAAATTCTCTTGTGATCTGCCTGTAATCTTTGCTGCCCTTGCTAATCAAGAACCTATCACCCTCCCCTTTAAATATACCCAATGACTTTGCCTCCACAGCTGCCATTAGCAATGAATTCCAGAGATTCAACATCCTCTGTCTAACGAAATTCCTCCTCACCTCTGTTCTAAATTCTGAGGATGTCACCTCTAGCCCTTGCCTCCCCCATCTTCTCCATGTCCGTTCTACCTAGTTCTTTCAATATTTGATAGGTTTCAACAAGATTCTCCTTCATTCTTGTAAACTCCAGTAAGTACAGAGCCATCAAATGCTCCTCATTAACACTTTTATTCTTGGAACCCTTGTAACTCTTGGACCTACTCTGGGCTTCTCTAATACAACACATCCTTTCTTGGATAAGTGGCCCAAAACTGCTCACAATACTCCAAATGTAAGTCTGTATCTGTCATTGTTCTGGAATTATATAGAGATGAGTGCCTGGCATTCTCTAAAAAATCTTCATTTTCAAGAACTCATCGAAGTGCAAAACAGTTTGTGTGATACACTCACACTTACCGTTGTGAAGATCCCGGGAGCTCACCAATGCTCAGTCAACATCAGAAAAATATTCCTCATTTCTGTTCGGTCTGAGTCTCCTTCATTACACTCCAGAAGTACTTCACTGTCTGGGACGTTATGAGATCTTGAAAGGAGCTATATAGTAAATTTAAACTCTTTCCTTTTTCTCTGAACACTGGCTCCAGTGACAATGGGGGCACTCTGGATGCAAATTGTGTTGCTCCTCATCTCAGTGAGAATGAAAATCAGGAGCTTAGAAAGGGCCATCAGTAATCATGTCTCAGATTTAAAGTCTACTCCAATATATTGAGGTAGCCCCACAGAGCAGAGCCCAGTACTGAGTTTTAACCTGTTGTGACTGCCACTCTTAACCAAGTGATGCTGGGTGCAAGCTGTGTGGATATCCAGCTGGCCATGGGCAGTGACCTTTTGTGGTCCATAGGCCACAGAGCTGCTTGATAACGGTTTTTATTCTAACGTTAAGTAGAATGGGCAAAGACAGGGGTAGCAGGAAGTCAGGACAGTTGATAAAGCTTTTTTCATATTAAGAGCAGGATGTTTATCTTTCAGTAAGCATTGATGGTCTGAGATATTAAATATTTAGTAACACGTACCTTTGACAGCACTGCAATGAGAGATGATAGATCCCAGCAGGTCCGTATTGCATCTAGAAGACTGCTCAAGAAGTCCAAACTCACCTGGTAAGATCAAATAATGCACAGGGTTATGGCGATCGTAATAAAGTCATAAAGTTATAGAGCAATACAGCTCTGAAAAAAAAGCCCTTTGGCCCATCTGGTCCTGCTGAACTGTTACTCTGCCTAGTCCCATCGACCTTCATCCAGACCATGGCCCTCCATACCCCTCCCATTTACTTATCTACTTATCCAAATTTCTTTTGATTGTTGAAATCGAACCCACATACTCCACTTCCACTGGCAGCCTATTTCACCTTCTCACCACCCTCAGGTTCCCCTTAAATATTTCACCTTTCACCTTTAACCTATGTCCTGTGACCTCTGGTCTCACTCAACCTCAGTGGAAAAAGCCTGCTTGCGTTTACCCTATCTTGTTGTTGTTCCTTTCCATGCTTGCCGTTTCTTTAGTTTCGTCTGTTTTACAAGACAGAATTGCTAGCTCGACACTCAACCCAGCATGGGTGGAAAGCGAGCGAGGAACCCGCCGGTGTGCTACTTCAAGAAGGCAACGTGTGTCCTTGAAAATCCCCACCACCCAGGCTATGCCATCTTCTCGCTGCTACCATTTCTGCTTGAGCGCTCAGGTCTTCTTCCACCCGTCTCTTAAATAGAACCAGTCTCCCTCAAAAGATACCTGGCAGGTCAGCTATTTTGAACTGTGCTCCTAAACTGTGGAATTCAATGTGTAAAGCAATAAAGGATGCAGACTCAGCTGAGACTTGTAAACGCCAACTCAAAACCTATTCATTTAACCTTGCCTTTGTCTGTTTGTCTTTTATTTTTATTTTCATGTTTGCACTTTGAATGACATTGTCTCTATGAAAAATGCTCTAAAAATAATAATTATGATTATTACCATTGGGCAGGAAGTACACCGGCCCTAAGACCCACATTGCTAAGATCAAGAAGAGCTGCCTCCCTTCAATAGTTTGATTCTTGAACATCGCTGACTGCTACCTCAAAAGAGCATCAGGGTGACCTCTGTAAACACTTTGCACTACAGTGAACTGCAGAGACCCCCCAAGCATTACTGGAGCGGCCTCTGAAGCAATTAGGGATTAGCGCTAAAAGTTGGGATGCTGACAGAATGAAGAAGCCTAGTGCCAAAGTACTTCCTTTTTTTTGTTCTTTCGTATAAAAATTGTGTCTAATTAATGTTTATGTTTCCTTGTGAATGATGAGTCTCTGATGCTATGTACCCATGTTGCTGCTGCACGCAAGCTTTTCATCGCACCTGCGAATGAGTGTACTTGTACAAATGACTTCGGGCCAACTCAGCAACAAACTGCGTTTAAATTACAACTTTAGTGCAGAGAAAGGCTCAATTGGTTCACTGGATGTCAGGGAAGGAAAGCTGCTGACCTTGACTAATCTGGACCAGCTGGCCTCACATCCCACATCCAGTGAAACCCCACATCCAAGCAGCCCAGTGGAGAGCAGCGAGTGGGAATGAATCGAGATGGGGTGGTAGGCAAGGATGCTAGAGAATATTTAATTGGGTGCTAGAATCAGAGTTGGGGAGGTGAAGCGAGGTCAGGTTGAAGATCTGAAATTGGTAGGCAGGCGTTAACCAGAGGACACTGATTTAATGGCTCTTGCAAAGACAAGAGGCCAAATGGCCTCCTTTTGGGTAGTAAGGATCTCTGTGGGATGTAGAGAAATGAGAATGTTTGGGTACCAGATGGCTGAATTTAATGTTCGGTGCTGTTTGTGGTGTGGGAGATCCACCATATTGCCTACATGAGGCATAGTGATCTTAGATCAAACCCGTGAGATAGTTACAGTAACATCCCACAACTACACTTCCTCCTTATTGATGCAGTGGTTGATGTTCTTTTGGAACAGCTCCTTCCCCTCCACCATCAACAAACCCGTGGACTGTGTTTTTTGTTCTATTTTTGGACTATTTATTTGTTAACTCTATATTTCTTATTGTAATTTATAGTACATTTTATGTATTGCACTAAGGTGTATGGGGTGTCCAGGCAGGGGTAGCACCTCTGGTAAAGAGGCTTGTCATGTCCATTCTGGGGCAGCCCACTCACCTTTGGTCCCCACTGGATGTTCAGCTCTCACCTGTGGCTCCAAGTATGAGGGTGATTGATAGGTTTGTGGCCTAAGGTAGAAGGAGATGAGCTATACAGCTCTCGTTAAATGCACGTGCAGTTCAACTCTTTGAGTGACTATGCAGAAAGTTTGAAGTTAATAACTCATCTCCTTCTACCTTAGGCCACAAACTTATCAATCACCCCTCGTAGCTGTTTGCATGTGACAGCGGCCACACCGCGGTACACCTCTTTGACAGGAGGGCTAAACCAGGTGAGAGCGGCTGGTGGCCTCGTGTCCCGGTGAGGTAGGGACATGCCTGCTCACCATGTGAAACCAGCTCTGGTGGACTGGGCAGATGAGGTCTACAGTGAGATCCAACGGCCAGGAAGGCGGTACTGCAACGCTCCGTGGAGAGCAAAGGGCATGACAAAATACAGAAGGCGTCAAGGTCATCCTCTGCAACCAGGAAAGACCCCAGTTTATGGCGCTTGTTTGTACCACCTGACCCAGACTTCAGAGGTCAAGAGAGTGGAACTGCCCAGTGCAACAGCTTTTTGACTTTAAAAACTCTCTCACACAGGTCGTGAGTGATGGACAACCACCATGATGAACTGCTACCGCAAAACAACAAATTTCATAACTTAAGTCAATGATAAGAAACCTGATTCTGATTCAGTTCACCCAGCAGAGCTGCTGCCTCACAGCCCCAGAGACATAGGATCATAGAACATAGAAATCTGCAGCACATTACAGGCCCTTCAGCCCACAATCTTGTGCCAACCATGTAACCTAATCTGGAGATCAACCCTGACCTCTGGTTCTGCACATTCTCCCTACGAGAGCATGGACCCCTCTGGTCCCTTCCTCCAACATCCCACAAATTGACACAATCTCCAACAACAGTTCTGGGGGAAGCTGTTGGAAACGAGTGGAGAATACAAACTGGATTTGTGTGGGATCAGTGTAGACAGCTGACAATTGGAACGAGTCCAATGGGCTGATGGGCTTGTTTTCTTCTATGTGGCACTGTTTTCTATTCCAACTCCAAGGGCCCAGATTACCTTGGACAATTCATTGAGGTTTGCAAACAGTCTCCGAGGGTCAACGTCCAGAAGCCATCCTCTGCTCTGCAGATACTTCAAAGTATTCAGAAAAACCTGCAAGACAGAGTCACTTGTTGAAGCCAGGATGTGGTGTGTGTTCAAGGTTGCAGGGGATCTGACTACCGTATGGGAACATGTGGAGTGACTGTTCTTTGTGACTGTGCTGGGTTGTACAAGTCGGATGTGCTGTGACTTTATGGAACATTGGACAAATCTCAGCTGGAGTACTGGGTGCAGCTCTGGTCATCAGACTGTTGGAAAGATGGACAGAGTGCAGAGGAGATTCACCAGGGCTGGTGCATTTTCGGTAATGTCTGGAGAAGCTAAATCTGTTTTCCCTGGAGCAGAAGAGGTTCAGAGGGGACATATTTGAGCTATCTGGAATTATTGAGGGCTAAAGCTAGGATAGACTGCTAGAAACTATTCTCCATATCAGAAGTAGATAATACTAAAGGACCGATTTTAGGTAGGTTAAGGGGTAAAAGAGGGAGGTCATTCTGTACCCACTGCTCTGACAGATGAAGGCAAGCACTCCAAATGCCTTGTAACATCTGTGAACAAAGGAGAAATACTTTAAGGGGAAGATGAGGGAGAATTTCTTCACTCCGAGAAGTGAGAATGTGGAACGAGATGCCAGCGGGTTTGATTTCAACATTTAAGAGGTGTTTGGATAAGTTCATGAATGGGAAGGGGATTGAGGGTTCTGGTATGGGTGCAGTTTAATGGAACTAGATGGAATAGTAGTTTGGCATGGACTGGATGGGCCAGCAGAAAGGCCTGTAGTGACTCTACTTTCTATTACACTACGAAGTACCCACAACATCTTTAGGGAGCGATGTCTCAGAATGGCAGTGCCCATTAATAAGGACCTCCAGCACCCAGGGCATGCCCTTTTCTCACTGTTACCATCAGGTAGGGGGTACAGAAGCCTGAAGATACACACTCAGCAATTCAGGAACAGCTTCTTCCCCTCTGCCATCCGATTCCTAAACGGTCATTGAACCCTTGGACGCTACCTCACTTTTTTAATATACAGTATTTCTGTTTTTTGCACATTTTTAATCTATTCAACATGTAATTGATTTACTTGTTTATTTATTTTTATTATTTTTATTGTATTTTTTTTTCTCTCTGCTGGATTATGTATTGCATTGAACTGCTGCTGCTAAGTTAACAAATTTCACATCACATGCCGGTGATAATAAACCTGATTGAGATATTTTGACACATACAGCAACACTACAGGATACCAGGAATGGCCCTTCCCTTCTGTTGGTACCTCAATGTAAAATAAACCCGAGCAGTTTAGAGGGGACCTAAAGATTTTCACGCAGAAAGTGGCGAGTGGAAGGCACTGCCTGGGAGAGTGGTGGAAGCAGAGGTGCTGACAGCACTTGAGAGGTGTCTAGGTGAGCGGTTAAGTCATCTTAGCGTAGAAAGCTACAGGCCAAGAGCTAGAAGATGGGATTAATATGGATGGGTGCCCCATGATCAGCAGGAACATGATGGGCCAAATGTCCTGCTTCCATGCTGCATGACTCCATGATAACCTTGCCAGAGAACTCACAGACACCAGAACAAAGATTACTGGAATGGCCTTGGGCATCTCAAAAGCAATTTGGGATCAACACTGAAAGCTGGAATGCTGAAATATTAAAGAATCCCCTTTGGTAGCACTAACCAAGTGAGGGATTGTCCCAACTGAAAAAAACATCACCCAAGTGAATGGTGATAAAAGGGTGAAAGGAAAAGGGATGAGTACATCAACTCTCCACTTGACTAACGTGAACCATGTCCCCTCAGATCCCGGGCCACCCGAGGAAACACAAACAACCCCGATCTTGGGAGCTTTACAGAGGTTGTAATATTGCTTGTAACACGCTTCCAGCAAGTTGGACTCAGTCAACACAACAAGCTGTTGTCTCTCTTGATGACCCATGTTAGTGACACGCAGGTACACGAGCACGGTAGGAACCACAATGCAGACCAGGTGAGGGATACGGAAGTGCCATAGCGTGGTTGAGCTCGATGGGGCCTGGCCCATGTTCCTGCGGTGGAATGACAAGCTAGATTGTGTGCGTCTGTACACCGCTGGGAGACTGTACTGTCGATTGCTGGACATTGACACTCACGGTCTGTTTTTTCCAAGTGAATATGCTTCTTTGCTTGATATTTTGAATTATGTTACTCACTATTTCTGAATGTTTTTGCACCTTGGCCCCAGAGGAATGCTGTCTCATTCAGCTGTATGGAAACATAGAAAACCTACAGCACAATACAGGCCCTTTGTGCAATATTGCAACTGACCATGGAAGTCTCTTTCACAAATGGCTCTAGCCCTTCAACAGAGAACAACAGCCATCACCTCCCTCGCCTGAGCAGGAGGAGTGAACCGAAACAGATGCCTCACGATTCAGATGCCAGAATAGGACAACACACAAAATGCTGGAGGAACTCAGCAGGCCGGGTAGCGTCTATGGACAGGAATAAACAGTCAGCGTTTCCAGCTGAGGCCTTTCATCTGGACTGGACACAGAGTTGAAAAGGCCAGAATAAGAAGGTAGTGGGAGGGGAAGGAGTGCAAGCTGGAAGGTTATAGGTGAGAGCAGGTGAGTGGGTAGGCGTGTGGCTGGGGGAGAGGTGACGATGTGAGAGGATAGGTGGAAGAGCTGAAAAGGAAGGAATCTGATAGTAGAGGACACTGGAATAAAGGAAAGGAGATAGGGAACTGATGGTGGGGGAAGAGAAGGGGTGAGAGGGTCACTAGAATAGGGGAGAAGCCAACAGATGGTTGGGAGAGGGGGAGGAATGGGAAACTGAGGGGTCTGCAGGATTTGACAGGCTGGCAAGAGAAGAGAGCAACAGGGCTTCTGGTGAGAGAAACAGGAATGCTAGGAGGAGTGGGAACTGGAATCTGGCTGGTGAAATGGGAAGCATAGAAGCAGCCATGTGAATTAACGCACACAATCTACACATGTTCTCTTGGTAGCCATATGAATTATTTGTATGTAGAATGTGAGCACTAAATATTTGATACTCCCTTTATGGAATATTAGTGATGTCCCTCAGACTTAACTGCAGGAGGTTAGAGAGCAGAAGTGGGCCATTCTGTGACAGGCACAATGACACTCGACAGGTCGGAGCAGCCCACAGACTCACCTCCTCCATCACCAGCAACTGACCCCTGAGGTAGGTGCATTCCGTGGTGAAGATCTCCCACATGGCCTCCTGTAGCTTCTTCTCCTTCTGCTGCATCTCCGGGTGACAGTTCTGACTCCTCACCGTTTGTGGCCAGCACTCATCCTGACAGGGCAGAAGATGGATTATAGGTGCTGCTGTGGACTGTGCAGTTACATGTGGAGATGGTGAACTGACTGCCCAGTTCATGATATGAACCAACCCCCTGCCGTCACCCCATCTACACTTCCGGCTGCCTCAGGAAAGCAGTCAACATAATCCAGGTCCTCTCACACCCTGGTCATTCTCTCTTCTCCCCTTTCCAGTCCGACAACATGTATGGAATTCCAGTGCTGCGGTCTGGTCTTTTTACAGTTTATATTAATGGCCTCAATAAAGCGATTGCTAAATTTTCTAACGATGATTAGCAGGAGAGTAAGTTGCAAAGAAGACACAAGAAGGGATATAGGCAGGTTAAGTGAGCGGGCAAGGATCTGGCCAATGGGCAGTGTGAGAAAATCTAAAATTATTTATTTTTGCAGGACAGTCGAAGTTCTGGAGTGGGCTGATGGAAGCACTATCCATGCATGTGGCACTGCCAAGTGTCCAGGTTACAGAACGTACACGGGTAAGTGGAGCTCAGCTAGAGGTAAAGCTCAGTAGGGAAGCAGGCTTAAGGCTGCATGGCCAACAGCCAATCACGTGGAATTTCACCTTAACACACAAAGCAGTGAGGATCGAGACCCAGAAATACCCGATGCCAGCAGAAATCCTCCAGAACACTGTAGATGAACTGCCAACCATACTATCATCAGGTGGTGAGAGAGCCTGAGCGGCCATGGGAGAAACGTCTGGGCAATGAAATAGGTGTAACAGAACAAATTACCTTGTACGGTTGTGAGCCCTGATCCACACTGTCTGCGATCTCCAAAGTCGCCAGAAGGTTTTCTAGATCAGATATTGGCTTTTGCTTCACTTTGCTCTGCAGTCAGAAACATAAAATGAAAGCAGTGTGCTTAAAACCCCTTCAATACACACTAATACCACACCGGTCTCTTGCTGGAGCATTTTGGGATGCACGTCTCTGCCGACATGCACCCCAAAGGCTGCATATCCTTCCCAAAAATAAAACATCTTTGGGCTGAGGAAACATGTTCTTCATCAACTGAAATTTCTCACAGTGTCCTGGTGCCTATCAACTTTAGTTCAATGAGGGCTCTTTGATGAAGAACGACGTCAGTTGCAGTCGTTCTCATCTTGCCTCTGCAGTCCAGTTCTTTGGTCCATATCTGTGATAATAGGGCCTGGAGAATCGAGGTCTTGCAGACAGGTCATTGGTAAGCATGTTAATGCAGAGCAAACATGATGGAATTATTGTCAATGACACCTTCCATCATTACATAGAAGCAATGCTGAGCCTTTATAGAGCATTGGAGACACTGCACTCAGTGTATTGAGAGTAGTTTTGGGCTCCTTATCTAGGAAAGGATGTGCTGGCATTGGAGAGGGCCCAGAGGAGGTTCACAAGAATGATTCCGGGAATGAACGGGTTAACGTATGAGGAGCATTTGATGGCCCTGAGCCTGTGCTCACTGGAATTTAGAAGAATGAGGGGCATCTCATTGAAACTTATCAAATATTGAAAGGTCTAGATAGAATGAATGTGGAGAGGATGTTTCCAATAGCAGGGTAGTCCAGGACCAGAGGGCACAGCCTCAGAATTGAAGGATGTCCCTTTAGAACAGAGATGAGCAGGAATTTCTTTAGCCAGCTGGTGGTGAATTCATTGCCACAGATGGCTGTGTATATTGAAAGTGGAGGTTGATAGGTTCTTGATTAGTCAGGGCATCAAATATTGCAGGAGAAGGAGGTTGAGAGGGATAATAAATCAGCTATGATGGAATGGTGGAGCAGACTGGATGGGCCGAATGGCCTAATTCTACCCCTGTGACTTATGGAGTTAGGGATCACAACAGCCATTCAGCATCACAGTGCAACAGAATGCCAGCAGTGAAGAGGCAAGCAAAATGTGGGTACGATCGTTATTCACCCAGGGTTTGGCAGATCCCACTCAACGCAATGAGTTCACCTTCATCCTGAGGTGGAATGGGAACACGGTGTCTCAGAGTTCCTGGTGACATAAACTGAGCATTGATCCTGCCCCTGTCATATCTTAAGGGCTACAAACGCAAAACGCTGGAGGAACACAGCAGGTTAGGCAGCATCTATGGAGAGGAATAAGCAGCTGATGAGCTGGGCCAGGACCCTTCATCAGTCTTGATGGAAGGTCTCAGTTTGAAACATCGACTGTTATTCCTGTCCGTAGTCGCTGCCAGACCTTCTGAGTTCCTCCGGCACTTTGTGTTTGCTGCTCTGGATTTCCAGCACCTGCAGAATCTCCTGTGCTTATGTCCTAAGGGCTGTTAGTTGGGGATGTTCCTTCCTACACATTTGGAGAGACTGCTTCCACTGGTGCCCATACACCATGGCCACTCAGGGAAGTTGTTTGATTGCCACAGTCACCGTTTGGGAGAGTAGTAATGAATAACCCAACACTTCACCCAATCATAAAGGCCCAGAGGTTTAAGGGTACATGAAGAGGTCTGAGAAATACTGGACGATGGACTCTAGATCTGGTGCTAAGGACAGTTTTAAAGATGGAAGAAGTGCATTGTTGTAAGGTCAGATAACTCATGCCATCAGTTAACACCCGGCAATGTTGGTTTCACTGGAAAATATTTATCAATTATATATCAGTATTTAAAGCGAGGAAGAACATTTCGTCTACAGAACCTGACTGCTGACACCCCACTAAGGGTGGTGGGAGAGGCAGATGAATTATTGGGATTTAAGAAACTCTTAAATAGGTGCATGGATGATAGAAACATGGAGGGGTACTTAGAAAGGAAGGGTTACATTGAACTCAGACAGGTTGAAAGGTTGGCAAAACATGGTAGCTGAAGGGTCTGTCGTGTGCTGAGTGTTCTGTGTCCTGTGATCTATGTCCTACCATCAGAGACTCATCATTATAGGGATGAAATTAGGACTAGATGAAACAAACTTTCACCTGCTATACTGGGCAGATCCTGCCCAAGGCTCACAAGGAGGGTGGAGTAATTTCTCTGTTCTTTGGGAATGTTTGAAGCAAATCCGTTCAACCTATACCACAGTTTTACTACAATCCATACCAAATCAGTACCATATTTCATACTAGAATGTTACCAAATTTTACGTACAACATCTGAGTGAGTGATAGAATTTTAAATATGAAGACACAAACATTACCATTCCTCGTTTTGTAAAGGGCCATTTTAACTTCTTTGATTCTGAAAGAGAAAATTGAGATGGCATTATAATTTTAAAACATGCCCTGATTGTTAATCCGCATCTTATAAATCACACAGAACATTCCACCTACCAGGCTTCTGAAAAGTGACACATTTTGAACCAGGTCAATGGTTCCTAATAGGTCCATGAACTCACCTATATTGAGAGTGGGTGTCCATGGTGTACGATAAAGATGCTCAGCATCATTGGAAATTAATAAATCCCCTGGAAATATATCAAGTTCAGGCAAACAGACAACCATTGAACTGCCTCTGCGACTGGACAAGCACCTACAATGGACAAAAAACGCATCAGGCTGGGTTTTGACCACAGTAGTCATTGAATATTTCCATATGTAGAAAATTCAGAGCGGGACACAATGTACTTCCTTCAAAACTTGACTCTTGTATCTTATTTAGCCCCCAGACAGGTCCTTGCTGACCAGCACACAATCCTAGCCTCTCTACAGCCTCAGAACAACACCTCTGCATAATCTCACCCCTCATTCTTCCTGTAATCTCTCCTGAAACCCTCAGGGATAGACATTGCTGTGTTCGATTTTCAGGGGTAAAGTGACTAGTGATGTTTTCACAAGCTCTCATAATTGTCAGCCTGCAGCACAGCGGGTGCAACCTCTGCAAACAGCTCTCGAACGGACATAAAACAATATCAGAATTAGTTTTATCTCCACTGACGTTTATTGTTTTGCAGCATATGAATATGTATACAGTAAATTCCAGTTAATTGGGACACACCAGGACCAGTATATTTTGGTCCAATTAGCTGGTTTCATGGAAGTAGTTAAAAAGGTATAAAAAGACAAACTGTATAACAGATTAAATACTAAATGAAATACAGAACAAATTAAAACACTGCAATAGTACTACAATATTATAAAACTGGGAATTAGTTATTAATATTTATTGATGGAGGAGTTTATCCAGTGTACACAATGAATGGAATCAGCACAGACACCTTGCGTAGTTAATGGACTGCCTTCATACAATGCTATTGATGACTGCATCCTCCAAATCTTCATCTTCATTGTAACATTCAAGGTGATTGTCGATAGCTTCAAATTCTTGGTAGTTCTAAACTTGCTGAAGTAGTGAAACTGTTTCATTTCCACTCCCAGCCATTTTTCACATCTCCAAGCCTGAATGCTTAAAACCGCAGTAAGCAGAACAGTTCTGAATTGTCCTACTGCTTAATTCTCGCCAACCATCAGTGATAAAAATCACTGATTATTGAACACAAACACACACAACTGACACTATTTTAAAACTGTTTGCTGTAAGCATGGTGTAGTATCCAATGGTGTCAGGGTCCGGTCCTGAATCCGCGTTCCGGGTCTTGATCCGGTCCAGGGGCTCCGGACTCCAGGTCCTGCAGTTGTCCCTCCCGTCACCCGTGATCTAGTTAGGACCCTCCTGGCTCAAGGAGGCACACCTGTAACTCATTGAGCTGCAGGTGTTTATAAGGGGCCTTGGGACTGGGACCAGGCAGGTGGTCGTTTTGTTCTGTTTCTCCACTGGCTCTGAATTCGTCTCTGCATTCTGTTATCCTGTCCGGGCTCAGATCTACTCTTCATCATGCTTCTCTGTCCCGTACCAGTACTGCCAGGTTGGTCCGCTCCCCCACCTTTCTTCCCATGCGCTGGTCCCGCTTCTCCACTGGTTTGTTTTGTTCGCGCGGTCTGCTGGCCATTCCTGATTTTCCCGTTATCATGACTGTTGTGTTGGTCACCCTGGACCTATGCCCGTTCCTACTCCTTGCCTCCATCGGGCAGGTCTGGCTGACCTGCTGCTGCCCAGTGGGGGTTCTGCCCCGTCCTCCTCTTCCGCCTGAACCCTGGGATTGTGCCCCGCACCCGCCTAGGGGTCCGCGTCGTGCCCAAGCCTCCGGTGTTACCGCCTGGGAGGCAGCCCTTCCCGGGATATATGCGGCCCGCCCAGGGAGGGCTCTCCGCCAGCCTATCTAGCCAACTAGACTGGCCTGCCTGCCTGCCTGAACCCCGAGAGCCTGTCTACCTGAACTCGAACTCCGGGAGCCCGCTCCACTCTGCCTGCCTGAACCCCGGGAGCCTGTCTATCTGAACTCGAACTCCGGGAGCCCGCTCTGCTCTGCTTGCCTGAACCCCGGAAGCCCGCTCCACTCTGCCTGCCTGAACCCCGGGAGCCTGTCTACCTGAACTCGAACTCCGGAAGCCCGCTCTGCTCTGCCTGCCTGAACCCCGGGAGCCCGCTCCGCTCTGCCTGCCTGAACCCCGGGAGCCCACTCCACTCTGCCTGCCTGAACCCCGGGAGCCCGCTCCGCTCTGCCTGCCTGAACCCCGGGAGCCTGTCTACCTGAACTCGAACTCCGGGAGCCCGCTCCGCTCTGCCTGCCTGAACTCTGGGAGCCGCTCCGCTCTGCCTGCCTGACACTGTATCTACCTGAACCCCAGCTCTACCCTTAAATGCCACGGCATCCCCATCCTGCCCTCCCCCTAGTACTTCAGTGTCTGCGTCCTGCGTTTGGGTCCATTCGGCCGCGTTCCTGACAAATGGCCACCCAAGTGTGTACGACTGATGCCAGTTAGCTAGTAGTAATGACCCTCTGTGATGAGGGTCTTTAATGATGGATGCTGCCTTCTTGAGACATCACCTTTTGAAGATGTCCTCGATAGTAGGGAGGGTGGTGCCCACGATGGAGCTGGTTGAGCTTACAACCTCTGCAGCTATTTCTCATCCTGTTGAAATGATTCCTCTACACCAAATGTTGATGCAACCTGTAAGAATGTTCTCACAGTACATCCACAGAAATTTGTCAGAGTCTTTGGTGACATATCAAATCTCCTCAAACTCCTAATGAAATATAGCCGCTGGTGTGCCTTCTTCATAATTACATTAATATGCTGAGCCCAGGATAGATTTTTAAATAAGCAAACACGCTTTCCACTGCTGGACCCCCCCCCCACCCCCACCCCCATGAGGACAGGAGTGTGTTCCTTTAATCTCCCCTTCCTGAGGACCACAATCAAACCCTTGGTCTTACTGATGTGGAGTGCCAGTGTGTTGTTGTTGACACCACTCAACCAGCTGATCTATCTCACTCCTATATGCCTCCTTGTCAGCGCCTGAGGTTCTGCTAACAACGTATGTGTTATCAGTGAACTTACAGATACAATAGAGACAACACTCTTCCAGCCACAAGGGAGAGTGGCTACTGGACAAATGGCTGCTGTAGAGGTGAGTACTCCCAGGGAGAGGGATAGAGACAGCTTGCAAGAGGCATGGTCTTTGTCTTACAGGCAGGTCCTCATGGCAAGAGGTTGTTAGTGATGGCTCAGTAGAAATGAACGCAGTTTCTGACTGCTTGTGCTGTGGCGATGCCTGTAATGCTCGTGTCTGCTCTGCCTGCTGAGCAGGAAGAAAAATAAATTAAGTCCTTTCTTGAGTATGGAGTATGGGTGATACTTCTGATTCTGCAGGGATCAGCAAGCCAAGAGATGTGGCAGAGATCAGCGACAGCCTGGAATGACACCATTGCAGGCAAGTTGAGACTGACCTTGACCTCCAGGGGCAGAGTAGTCCAGCAAGCTGTGAGGCTGTATTGCAGGCTGGAAAGCCACAGGTCCCAATAAGGATCAAGAAAGTTCAAACTAAATCTATCATCAAAGTACAAATATGTCACCATACTTGAGATTCATTTTCTTAGAGATTCACAGTGAACATAGAAATACAATAGAATCGATGAAAGACTACACACATCCAATGTAAAAAATAAACTGTGCAAATAAATAAATAATACTCAGAACATGAGTTGTTGAGTCCTTGGAAGTGAGTCCATGGGTTGCAGAAACAGCTCAGAGTTGAGATGAGTGAGGTTATCCATGCTGGTTCAGGAGCCTGATGGTTGAAGGGTAATAACTGTTTCTGACTCTGGTGGTGTGGGTCCTAAGCTTCCTATACCCCGTTCTTGATGGCAGCAACAAGAAGACAGCGTGCCCTGGCTGGTGACCTTTCAGTGATGGTTGCTGCTTTTCTGTGGCAGTGCTGACTGGTGGGGAGGGCTTTGCCTGTGATGGACTGCGCTGTATCCACCATTGTCTGTAGGCTTTTCCATTCCTGGGCTCTGGTGTTTCCATACAGATCATGCTGCAACCAGTCAGAACACTCTTCACTCTGCATCTATACAAGCTTATCAAGATTTTAAGCGCCATGCCAAATCTGTATGAACTTCTAAAAAAGTAGAGGTGCTGCTGTGCCTTCTCTTTGATGGCATGTGCTGGTCCCAGGATAGTTCCTCGGACATGATAATGCCGAGGAATTAAAAGTTATTGACCTCCAATCCCCTGATGAGGACATGCTCATGGACCTCCAGATTCTTCATTCTGTAGTCGATAATCAGCTCTTTGGTTTTGCCGATGCTAAGTGAGAGGTTGTGGCTGTGGCACTATTCAGCCAGATCTTCAATCTCGCTCCTGTATGCTCTTTGTCACCATATTTGATTTGGCCAATGACAGCGACCAACATCAGCCAACTTAAGTATGGCATTAGAGGTGTATTTAGCCACACAATCATAGGTATAATGTGAGTAGAGCAGGGGACTAAGTACACTACATTGGTGCACCTGCGCTGATGGTGATTATGGAGGAGATGTTGTTGCCCATCTATGCTGACTAGGGTCTGCATGTGAGGAAGTTGAGGATCCAGGTGCGTGATGAGGCATGGACGTCTCAGTCTTAGAGCTTAGTGATTAGTTTCAAATGGATGATAATGTTGAATGAAGAGCATCCTGATGTATGCATCTTCACTGTCCATTGGTTCCAGAGCTGAGTGAAGAGCGAATGAAACTGGCAAATTGGAACTGACCACGTCAGTCATCAAGCAGAAGTGAATGTTCATGACCAGCCTCTCAAAGCACTTCATCACGGTGGATGTATGTGCGACTGGACAATAGTCATTCAGGCAGGTTCCCACATTTTTGTTGGGCACTGGTGTGACTGTTTGAAGTAGTTGGGTACCTTGGGCTGCTGAAGCGGGAGTAAACACTCCAACCAGTTGATTAGCACAGGTCTTCACTACTTCATCTGGCCCAGATGCTTTCTGTGGGGTCACCCCTCTAAAGGGGGTTTTCACATCAGCCTCCGAAACTGAAATCACAGGGTTATAGGGGGCTGTGGGAGCTCATGCAGCTGCCTCTATGTTCAGCAAGGCACTTTTAGCAAGGATTTCAGGACGAAGAAGTTTAATAAGTGCTGGTTGTCAAGTGCTGAAATAAAAATAGTTGCACTGAGATTGAAAATCTTTCTGCAGATAAATATTTGCTGTTGCAGTACAACTGACATCATTCAGGGGAGTTTTATGCCAGTGAGAGTGAACATCCTGATGATAAAGGAGGTGACAAACATCTTGGCAGGTGCCAAGACAACCAAAGCCTGGGTAAGTAACCAGGGATAAACCAGTTTTCAACAGAACACCATGGCTGCGTGAACTAACTTCAAGCCTCCAGCCTCGGACTCACAGACACATGGCTTCACTCATCATTTGTAACCTTTCTCTGTAGTGGGGCCTCTCTCCCACAAGCAAACATCCAGAATCAGGCCCCAGCTCTTCCTTTTATGTGCTCTGAGGGATGGGCTTTTATTGAGAAGGCCTATTCAGCAGCAGAAGTCAGTGGGCCCATGGGTTTTACTGAATTTGCAAGCATAGGTCTGTGACTGAAATGATCAGCCAATGATTGAAATGCCACCCAGGAGCCAATGAGCCTCTAGTCAATTGTACTACTTCACCGTTCTACCACTACAGCGCATCTTCAACATGAGCCTGGAGCAGAGAAGAGTACCCAGACAGTGGAAAACATCCTGTATTGTCCCGGTACCGAAGAAACCACAACCAAAGGAGTTGAATGACTTCAGACCTGTTGCCTTGACGTCGCACGTGATGAAGACCATGGAGCGGCTGATAATACAGAATCTGAGGCCACAAACCAGGCACGCCCAGGATCCTCTTCAGTTTGCGTATAAGGAGAAGGTGGGAGTGGAGGATACTATCACGTATTTGCTGCACAAATCACTCTCTCACCTAGAGGGGGTCAGTTGTGCTGTGAGGATTACATTCCTTGACTTCTCTAGTGCCTTTAACACCATCCAGCCCAAGATCTTAAGGCACAAACTAACGGAGATGGGAGTAGACTCTCACATGGTGGATTGGATAGTGGACTACTTGACAGATAGACCTCAGTATGTGCGGTTGGGAGACCGTAGGTCTGACACGGTGGTCAGCAGCACAGGGGCGCCGCAGGGAACCGTACTCTCTCCGGTCCTGTTCACCCTGTACACATCAGACTTCCAATATAACTCGGAGTCCTGCCATGTATAGTGGGGTGTGTCAGGAATGGACAGGAGGAGGAGTATAGGAAACTGATACAGGACTTTGTGATATGGTGCAACTCAAACTACCTGCGTCTCAATATCACCAAGACCAAGGAGATGGTGGTGGACTTTAGGAGATCTAGGCCTCATATGGAGCCAGTGATTATTAATGGAGAATGTGTGGAGCAGGTTAAGACCTACAAGTATCTGGGAGTACAGTTAGACGAGAAGCTAGACTGGACTGCCAACACAGATGCCTTGTGCAGGAAGGCACAGAGGCGTCTGTACTTCCTAAGAAGGTTGGCGTCATTCAATGTCTGTGGTGAGATGCTGAAGATGTTCTATAGGTCAGTTGTGGAGAGCGCCCTCTTCTTTGTGGTGGCGTGTTGGGGAGGAAGCATTAAGAAGAGGGACGCCTCACGTCTTAATAAGCTGGTAAGGAAGGCGGGCTCTGTCGTGGGCAAAGTACTGGAGAGTTTAACATCGGTAGCTGAGCGAAGGGCGCTGAGTAGGCTACGGTCAATTATGGATAACTCTGAACATCCTCTACATAGCACCATCCAGAGACAGAGAAGCAGTTTCAGCGACAGGTTACTATCGATGCAATGCTCCTCAGACAGGATGAAGAGGTCAATACTCCCCAATGCCATTAGGCTTTACAATTCTACCGCCAGGACTTAAGAACTTTTTAAAAGCTATTATTAATGCTTTTGAGATAGTGATTTAGATGCATATCATATTTTTTTTACTGAGCTAAGTATTGTATGTAAT
This sequence comes from Hemitrygon akajei, assembly GCF_048418815.1. NCBI lineage: Eukaryota > Metazoa > Chordata > Chondrichthyes > Myliobatiformes > Dasyatidae > Hemitrygon > Hemitrygon akajei. The sequence continues at coordinate 50,814,203 of NC_133137.1, forward strand.
TAGTTTTTGCTACAACAAGTGTATGGGACATTGGAAAAAAGTTGGAATTTCCCCATGGGGATGAATAAAGTATCTATCTATCTATCTATCTATCTATCTATCTATCATAGTAACATCTTATCATGTTACACAGGTATAATGAGCAGAGGGGGGCAAAACCCAAGACAAAAGGAAGGGGGTAAGGTGCAATGCAAAGGACTGGGAGATCTCCAGCTGCCCAGTGGACACTGAGATTTCTGTGTTTCTTTCATTTAGACTTCTTACACCTGCTCTTGTATCTTCTGTTCTTATTCACAGCCTCAGAATACAAAGATTTCCCTTTAGAATAGAGATGAGGAGGAATTTCTTTAGCCTTTCTGCAGAATTCATTGCCACAGAAAGCAGTGGAGTATATTTAAATCATTGGGTATATTTAAAGTAGAGGTTGATACTGTAGGTTCCTGATTAGTGAAGGTTACGAGAAGGCCGGAGAAAGGGATAAGAGGGAAAATAAATCAGCAATAATCAAATGGCAGAGCAGACTCAATGGGCCAAGTGGACCAATTCTATGTCTTATGGTCTTGTTTGACCTCAGTTGTAATCGCTCTCTGTAGACAGCCATAGCTGTGGCAATTCATCTCTATGTTCTGGAATCCTCACCTTGATCCCCTTAATCTTCGCCAGTGATTTTGTTAAGCTTCTATGTGAGCAGTAAGTCCTGATTACATTTACTCATCAAATTTCCATATCCCTTTAATCGCTTCCTTCGCTCACTCAGCACTGAGTTGACAGCCATTAACTCCTCAACTACATTCCACATCTTCGCAGCTCAGTGTGTAGACATTTCTCTCGCCCTCTGCTTTAAACCCAGTTCAATTAACCTTATACCTGTGGCCCTCTTGTCAGGACCTATGAACTTTGACATTCAGCCTATATCGAGAAGGGTATCCAGTCGTCATTGAGCACCACAGCACAGAATCAGGAGCTTCGGCCCATCTAGTCTGAGCCAAACAATTTTTCTGCCTAGCCCCTTCACCCCACTCCTGGAATATAGACCCCCATACCCCTCCCATCCATATACTGTACTTATCCAACTCTCTCTTAAATGTTGAGATCGAGCCCATATCCACCACTCCTACTGGCAGCTTGTTCCACATTCTGAACCTAGAATCATACTGACCCAACTTTACCATACTGAAATAGTTCCTTTGAGTAAAGGCTGCTGATTATCATTTATCCTCCATTCCATCTACACGGACAGAAAGCAGAAACGGTTGAGTTGTTGTGACGTTCCATACCTTTCAGGCTCTGAATCCTGGGTGGTCTGGGGAAAGAGAAGAGAAAGAATCCTGAGATGCAGCTAATAGTTTCCTAACCATGCAGTTATTCAGGCAAATCAAATGACCCATGAGAAGCAATCATACATTAAAGTTCATTCACTTGTATAAAGTATTGTATACCATTTGAAGACTGCAGATGAAATAAATTACAAGCAGATTCTCATGTGGTGATGTCCATAATAATCTGATTGCCTTAGACCTTAATTCTCATCAGATCTGGGGAATATTTACCACTGAACATTCCTCAGCAATTTTAATTTCGATGAACAGGATGATACCTGCTCCTCAGTTCCCAACTCAGCGTGACCTCTCGCTCTCACAGCCTTGCCTCAGAGGCAGATGGCTCTGCTCAGCCAGTGGGTCCTCACTCAGTCTGCCGGAGGAACTCGGTGGCTGAGCAGCGCCCGTGGGAGGAAAGCAACCATCAGGGTTTTCGTTTGAAACCCTGTATAAGGGCTATTCCACAGATGCTGCTCGACCTGCTGAGTTCCTCCAGCCAATTGTTCATGGCTCCTGATTCCTGAATCTGTTCCTCCATTGCATCCTTATTGCTTCAGTGACAGGGTCTCCTTCAAGGAAATCACCATTGGGACACTGAGGATCGGATAGGTGTTTGAGATGTTAGATAAGTGCAAAGTTAAACAGGATTGTTGTCATGGCTGATTTCGACTTCCCAAATATTGATTGGCACCTCCTCAGTGCAAAAGGTTTAGAATTTGTCAGGTGCGTCCAGGAAGGATTCCTTACACAATATGTGGACAAGCCATACTGGATCTGGTCTGAGGTAATGAACCAGGTCAGATGACAAATCTCATAGGTGAGCATTTCAGAGACAGTAACCACATCTCACTGACCTTTAACACAGCCATGGACAAGGATAGAAGCAGACAGTATTTAATTGGGTGAGGGCTAATTAGAATGGTATTAGGCAGGAACTTGGGAGTTTAATTTGGGAACACGGAAAAGCACAGCAGAAATGTGGAGGTCATTCAAGGAGCACTTGCATGGGATTCTGGATAGGTTTGCCCCATGGAGGGAAAGGCTGGTGGGGTAAAGGAACGAGTGAAGCAGAACATTTAGTCAAGAGGACAAAGGAATCATACTTAAGGTACAGGAAGCAAAAATCAGGCAGTGCTCTCCAGATTTATAGGGTAACCAGAAATAACTCAAGAGTGGATTTCCGAGAGTTAGAGGGAAAATGAGAACCCCAAATGGTTCTACATGTATGTGAATCACAGGAAGATGAATAGAGTGAGAGTAGGACCACTCAGGGATAAAGGGGTAAATGTGCCAGGAGGCAGAGGAGGTAGGGAAATCCTTATAAATACTTCGCTTCAGTATGCACCAGGAAGAGAAACTGTCAATCAACTAGGAGTTCAGAGTAAAACAGGCTAATGGAGCATGTCTGTAGCCAGTGGTGTTCCACAGGGATCTGTTCTGGGAAACCTGCTCTTTCTGAAATGCTATAAATGATTTGGATGAGGAAGTGGAAGGATGGGTTAGTAAGTTTGCTGATGACAGGAAGGTTGGTGGTGCTGTGTAGAAGGTTGCTGTAGTTTACAGTGTGTTAGAGATAGAATGCAGAGTTGGGTGGAGATGTTACAGACAGAGTTCTATCAAAAAGTGTGAAGTGATACACTTTGGAAGGTTGAATTTGAAGGCAGAGTACAGGGTTTGTGCCAGGTCTTTTACAGCAGTCTGAAGGAACAGAGGTATTTAGAGGTCCATGTCCATGCAAAGTTTCCACGCAAGTTGACAGGATGGTTAAAAGACATATGGGGCACTGGCCTTCATTAGTCAGGAGACTGAGTTCAAGAGCTGTGAGGTCATGTTGCAGCTCCATAAAATCCTAGTCCTTTGTGTTCAGTTCTGGTCACCTTGTTTCACGAAGTATGTGGAAGCTTTAGGGAGGGTGCCGAGGAGATTTACCAGGATGCTGCCTGGATTAGAGAGCTTGTCTTATGAGGAAATGTTGAGCAGAGGGCTTTTCTCTTCAGGGTGATGAAGGATGAGAGGTGACTTGGTAGAGGTGTACAGCATTATGAGAGCTATGGATAGAGTGGACAGCTGAAACTTGTTACCAGTGTTGCAATGGCCAATATGACAGGATGTCAATTTAAAGTGATTAGTGGGCTCTTTTACACAAAGAATAGTGGGTGCCTACAATGCACTGCCTACAATAAGAACATTTAAGGAACTCTTAAATAGGCACCTGGATGTAAGAAAAATAGAGAGTTATAGGCTGTGCAGGAGGGAAGGGTTAGATTGATGGTTGAACAGGTTTCTATAGGTTGGCACAAAACTATGCGTCAAAGGGCCCATACTGTGCTCTATAGGTCTATGTTGTATGTTCCGAGTACCACCACTCCCAAAGCACTACATAGCTTAGATACATAGAGCAAAGTAGGAGAACACACAATGGTCCTCATCCAGAGGTCAGCAATGGAAAGGACGTGCAGCTTCAAGCTCATGAGTGTCAACATCTCTGAAGATCTACCCTAGGCTTAACATATTGATGCGATTATGAAGGCATGCCAGTGGCTATTTTTCATGAGGGATTTCAGGAGATTTGGTATATCACCAATGACTCTGAGAAATTTCTACCGATGACATTCTGACCAGATGCATCACCATCTGGTACGGAGGCCCCAATGCACAGGATCAGAAAACGCGATAGAGGGTTGTAAATTCAGCAGTCTTCATCATGGACACTAGTCTCCCCACTACCTGGGACATCTTCAAAAGGTGGTGCCTCAAGAAGGTCCATCATGAGGACCCTCACCATCCAGGGTTTGCTCTCTCAAGATGCTTGGAAAGCTGAAAGGTCTGAAGGTTAAATAAATCACTTGGATCAGATGGACTACACCCCAGAAGTAGCCGAAGAGATTGTGGAGGTAGTAGTGGTGAGCTTTCAAGAATCACTAGATTTTGGAATAGTTCTGGGGAACAAGAAAATTGCAGATGTCACTCCACTCTTAACTTAAGAGAGGCAAAAGATAGAATATTATATGCGAGTCAGCTTGACTTCAGAAATTGGTAAGATGTTGGAGTCTATTATTAAAGATGATGTTTCGGGGTACTTGCAGACATGTGACAAAATAGGTCAAAGGCAGCACTTTTTTCCTTATGGGGGAATAATACCTGACAAACCTGTTGGAATTCTTCGAGGAAATAAAAGGGAGACAAAGGAAAGGGAAGAAAGAAAAGGATAGACAAAGGGAATATGTTGTTTACTTGGATTTTCAGAAGATTGGCTGACTGGCAGGAAGATAGAAGTTGGCTGATTGGCAGAAGGCAAAGAGTGGGAATAAAAAGGCTTTTTCTGGTTGGGTGTTGGTTTAATGGTGTTCTGCAGAGGCCAGTGTTGGGACCACTTCTTTTCACGTTATGTGTCAATGATCTGGATGATGATCTTGTGGCCAAGTTTGTGGACAATATGTAGATAAGTGGAAGGGCAGGTAGCTTTGAGGAAGTAGGGAATCTACAGAAAGATTTAGACATTAGGAGAATGGGCAAAGAGTGGCAGTTGGAATACAATGTGTGGAACTTTGGTAGAAAGAATAACAGTCTGGATTTTCTAAACGGAGAGCAAGTTCAAAAATCAGAGGCGCAAATGTTATTGGGGGTCCCCATGCAAGATCCCTAAGGATAACTTTGGTTGAGTCGGTGGTAAGGAAGGCAAATGCATTCATTTTGAGAGGACTAGAATAGAAAAGCACCAGTGAATAATGATCCCTTCAATGAAATCGTCCAGATAGGCAATCTCTTCAATTATTTCACTTTCTCTACATCTTCTGTGTCTTCTTTTTGTTTAGATTGTGTTTTGGAAACTGTTGGAGCCTCTGATGTGCAGTTTGGAATTTGGTTGAATCTTATAGTCCTCTGCTGTCCCCAGAGAGGATCACAACCACAAGCCGATTTAGGGTCTGATGTTCTTGTTGGTGTGTTTCTGTGAGGGCCATCTGTTGATTTTTGTGTGTGAGAGAGGGAGTGGGGCTTTGATGCTATTGTTGCTGTTTGTTTTTGTGAGGGAGGGCGTTGAGGGCTTGATGTCATTGATGCTGTTTTTTGCAAGGGAGGAGACTGGAGTTTGAGGTTTTGATGTTCTTGCTGCTGTTTTCTGTGTGGGCGATCTGTTAGTTTTTTGTGCAAGGGAGGAAGTGGGGGCTTTTGGGGTTTGTGAGTTTTGTTTCTCTTTCTTTTTCATGTGGGAGAGGGGTGAGGTCTTTTCTTTCAAGAGCTCCCATTCCTGTGCTTTTTTTTCTGTATTTCGTGACTATCTGGAGAAGGCGAATATCAGAGTTATATTGTACATGCATACTTTGACAATAAAGTGAACCTTTGAACCTTATAGAGGCAAGGACATAATGCTGCAGCTTTATAAAATATTGATCAGACCACACTTGGAGCAGTGTGAGCCGTTTTGGGCCCCTTATCTAAGAAAGGATGTGTTGAAGTTGGAGGAGATCCAGAAGAGGTTCACAAGAATTATCCTAGGAACTAAAGGGTTAATGTATGAGGAGTGCTTGATAACTCTGGGTCTATACTCACTGGAGTTTAGAAGAATGAGGGATCTCACTGAAACCTATCAAATATTCAAGTGTCTAGATAGAGTGGATGTGGAGAGGATGTTTCCTAAAGCGGGGGAGTCTAGGACCAGAGGGCAGAGCCTCAGAATAGAGGGACATCCATTTAGAAAAGATGAGGAGGAATTTCTTTAGCCACAGGGTTGTGAATCTGTGGAATTTGTTGCTACTGACAGCTGTGAAGACTAAGCCATAAGGTATATCCAAAGTAGAGGTTACTACTCCATGTTCTTGATTAGTAAGGGCGTCAAATGTTTCGGGATGAGGCATGAGAATAGGGTTGAGACAGACAATAAATCAGCCGTGATAGATTGGCAGAGCAGGCTCAATGGTCGGAATAGCCTAATCCTGGTCCCAGGTCTTATGATCTTTTGGTCTCTTCGCACTACAAACATCAGGGAGGAGGTCCAGGATTCTGAAGAGGCACCTTCAACATTTAAGGAACAGCTTCGTCCACTCTGCCATCACAGTTCTGAACAGTCCGTGAGCCCGTGAACACCACCTCACTATTTTTGCTTTTCAATATGTTTCATATTGTAACATAGAATATTTTATGCACTGCACTGCACAGCTGCCACAAAGTAACAAACCTCACTAGATAATAAACCTGACTCTAATTCTGTTTTTAACCAGTTTAAAAGATTAGCTTTAGCTTTATTGGTCACAGGTGCGTTGAAGCCTACAGTGGAATGAATGTGTTGTTTGCACCACCCGAGGTAGAGGCTGTAGCACTCAATTTAAATGAACAAGTGATCTGATTTACATGTGGGGGGAGACGTTGCACTCGTTCCCTGCAATTTGGGGTTTTTGTTTCCATAAATGAAAAAAGAAAATGCTGGAAACTGTACTCAGTCAGTCAGACAGCATCTGTAGAAAGCTAGTCAGGTCTGAGAGAAAGATAAACAGGTTAGACTGGGTAAAGGAGAAGGTGGGGAGGGTAATAGGTGGAACAATAGGAATTTCTCTAGTAGGGTGAGACAACACAGCAGATAAGGGGCTGTCTTGATCAAGTTATCTTAGTCCCACTCATTATCCTCTCTCACCTTTGGGACTACTTAGACTAACTTGTATCTTTCTCAGTTCTGATAAAGGTCCTGGACCTGAAAAATTAACTGTTTCTGATCCTGCAGATGCTGCCTGATCTGCTGAGAGTTTCTAGCATTTTTTGTCTTTTATTTCAAATTATTAGCATCTGCATTTTTCTGGATTTGCATTGACTGTTTACGTGGCACTTTACAAACGAGATTGTACTCACTTTGATTGTAAGTCACAATGTAAACTCATCTCCATGCTGATGCAAACCGGACACTTTTTACAAAATAATTTCTGATCATTCATCAATCCCAGATCCCAATCCCAAAAGCTCAGAGCAGAGTTGAAGTTTTGCTGAGTGTGACGATAACATTAAGTGCATTTGAACTATTTTGAGTACGTGGTGACTTGGCTGCTGAATATATTGAAGACAGAGATCAAGAGGTTTTTAGGTATTAAGGGATATCAATGGCAATGCATCTGGTGCAGGGAAGTGACGCCATGATCTAATTGACCAGTGAAATAGGAATAATGGTCTGAAAGACCTATTCTCACTTCTATTTCACACTTTCAATTCTCTAATAGTGGTTGAAGTTAACCATGTCTGTCTGGGTGAAACTGAAATGAGGGAAGAGACTGAGGGAACTGTGAAAAACTGGTGAAGAAGTATCATTTAAGAAGCATTGGGATAGGTACAAGGGAGGGTAGGGCTGGAAGGGATTTTCAGCACGGGAAGTGGAGACAGCTGCGATGGTAACATGGGCTGATCGGAACCAGGAGCCTGTGTCGGTGCCGTATTGCTCCATATCTCTATGAGTGAAAGACGTGTGAAAAATAAGATTAAGGAGAGACAAGCAGCAATAAGGACAGAGGAACAGAGGAAAAAGGGAACATAAAAGGCAGCACATTGTCCGGTTTATTGCGTGATCATATGGGAGATCAGTGATGCATGGACCACATTTGCTACATTTCCCTTCACCTTTTGCTGCTTATTTCCACAATGAACAGCACCTCTTTTCCAACACAGATACAACGGGACACACGGGATAGTAGTGGGAGACACAATGAGCTGTACTGACCACATTTCCCATCCAGTTTTTGGATTAAAAATTGATGTGTTCACACTCATAATGGAGACAACCTATGGGAGTATGTGGGCAGCACGATGGCATCGTGATCAGTGCACCAGCTGTAGAGCGGGGGTTCAATTCCTGCCAATGTCTGTAAGGAGCTTGTACCTTCTCCCCATTTCCTCTGTGGCCCACATTTCAAAGATGAATTGTTAGGGTTAGTGAGTTATTAAATCATCATTAACATTTCTGGACCAAATCAGATCTGGAAAATTTGCAAAGAAAAATAAAAACAGAACTATCTAATTTTAGAAAACACCATATACACTTAGATTAACACTACCGAGGACAGAAGGAGGAGGAATAACTAACATAAAGAATTGACACAGCAGTCAGATAAAACTTGTAAGTACATATATTCATCAATGAAACCAGGAATCAGCACTCTCTGTGAGCGTATGCAGTTCTGATAAGAAGTACACACCACAAAATGTAAATGAAAGCACAGCTCAGACAAATGAAGAAATTATCACTACAGATGAAGAAGTTAACCAATGGAAAAGCATGGCTGTCCATGGAAGGCAAACCCAGGATCTGAACAGCCTAGATGTCGACAAGGCTCAGAGTGGGAGACCACTTCCCAGAAACAGACGCTCCTTGTGGCAATACAGGACCAGGTGGTTAACACATAAAATGACCAAAAATGCAGAATAAAAGATCAACAAATTGAAGATGATAAATGCAGAAAAGGCTAAGAGAAACCAGATACAATCCAATACATTACAGGGTCCTGCAGCAGTTTGACTCAATCAGGCACAATCATGTGGCAAGCATCATTCACCTAAATCTTACTTTAAAATACAATCTCAGAAAAGTCACCATACCTTACCAAAAATACCTTATTATAAGACTGATCTAGTTTTAGAGTCAGAGTCCCACAAATTACATTACAACCAATCCATTATTGCAGATAGATCAATCCATAATAACTGTCCAGGTAGAATAATACAGGGTAAACAAGGAAGAATAACTTACTTAATAGATATAGACATTCCAAACACAAATAACATACAGAAATCAGTAAGTAAAAAACACCAAAAATATGCTGAATTAAAAGAGGAAACTGAAGGACTGTGGAACATGAATAGAGTCTACATTGTTCCAATAGTATTATCTACAGCTGGTAGTATCCCAAAGTCACTGCACAATAGTATTAAACAATTAGGGTAACACAGCATAATTTACATACATCTCCAGAAAGCCACAATACTAAATACAATTAGAATAGTCTGAAAGTTCCTAGCATTTGAGAAATGAGTGTGTTCGGCTGTACCTTGGTTTTACCAGCTTCAGCTGAAAAAATAATAATAATAACTTATTTATAAAATACTTTTCATACAGATGATGTAGTTCACAGTGCTTTATACTGGGATAAAATGCAAACATGAAAATTAAAGACAAAAAGATGGCAATTAAAAGCACGTTTAAATAAGTAGGTTTGAAGCTGGGTTTAAAAATGTCATCTGAGTCTGCATCCCTTATATTTTTAGGTACGGGTTCATCAGAGCGGACCTGCCCATTACCTTTTGAGGGATATTAGTTAAATTTAAGACAGACAGAAGAAGACCTGAGAGCTCGAGCAGGATTATAAAACCAAAGTGATTCTATGATGTACTCCAGTCCTAGGCCATTGAGAGCTTTAAAAAGAAGTAAGTGAACCTTGAAATAAATTCTGAAAGAAACAGGAAACCAATTCGGACATAGCTGGCTATGTTAGCGAGTTGTGGCAATGCTATGTGGGTGATGGAAACATGGTGACACTTGCAGGTTGCTCAACACAATCCTCACTGATTAGATTTTATGCAAACAATACAATTCATTGTATGTTTTAATGTACGTGTAACAAATAAAACTAAAGCTGATCTTTTGAAGACTGGTTCTGCCAGTTGAGAAAATACATCATGACTACTAGTGGGAGAATGCTATTACAATCTGACAAGCTTGCACTGCAGTTTCCACAATAATTATAATAGAAATATGCAAAAGAGTTACAGAAAGCATGTGATTGAATTAGAAATGTATACATCTCATTTCACCTACAGTGCCTATAAAAAGTATTCACCCCCCCCCCCCCCCTTGGAAGTTTTCATGCTTATTGTTTTACAACTGGTGAAGCACCCAAGCAACAGTTGTACACGCTGTCTCTCTCATCTCAGCCACTGAATCTTGTAACTTCTCCAGAGTTGTCATAGGTCTCTTGGTGGCCTCCCTCACTAGTCCCCTTCTTGCACAGTCACTCAGTATTTGAGGACGGCCTGCTTCAGGCAGATTTACAACTGTGACATATTCTTTCCATTTCTTGATGATTGGCTTAACTGTACTCCAAGGGATATTTTCTTGTATCCACCTCTTGATTTGCACTTTTCAATAACCTTTTCATGGAGTTGCTTGGAGTTATTCTTTTGTCTTCCTGGTATACTTTTTGCCAGGATACTGACTCACCAGCAGTTGGACCTTCCAGATACAGGTGTATTTTTACTACAATCCATTGAAATACCTCGACTGCACACAGCACAGCCTGCATTTAACTAATTATGTGACTTCTAAAACCAATTGGCTACACTAGTGATGATTTGGAGTATCTTATTAAAGGGGGTGAATACTTATGCAATCAATTATGTTGTGTTTCAAATCTGTAATCAATTTAGATCACTTTGTAGAGATCTGTTTTCACTTTGACAGGAAAAAGTCTTTTTCTGTTGATCAGTGTCAAAAAGAAGCCAAATTAAATCCAGTGATTCAATTTTGAAAAACAATAAAACATGAAAACCTCCAGGGGAAAGGGGGAATACTTTTTATAGGCACTGTACGTTCTATAACCTTGCTTCATAATATATTTGGCCTCTCTGTGAATTAGTAGATGTATAAATTGTTGTAATATTTACCAATTATCCCTAATATTGTTAATCAGCCTGAGTCAATGGTTCCAGTTCTCAAACTTCATGTCACAACTCATGTAAAACTTTGATGTCCCCGGTTGTATTCTGACAAATATTAGCATTCATACAAAATACAAAAATATGGATGCTAAAGCAACACCATTATCTCAGCAACAGGAAATGAAGTATCGTACTACTCTTTATTATACTGGGAGTGTTTCAGAGATAATCTGTGATGCAAAAAAGAACTATTAAATTTAGGATTATTAGGCAGAGAGGGAACTGCTGATGATCCCAGCCACAGGATGTGCCTCATATCTTCTTTGGAGACCTGGGCAGTAGGCACAAAGGGAACTAGTAACCTCAGGGGCTCAATTAAGGGAATTTCCACTGCAGCTCACCAATTAACCGCTGTCAGTTCTCATCCCTGACCACTTGTTGACTCATTATATTTTCCTCTTTTTGAAGCCAATGCACATGGGAAGAGTTTCTGATCCAATTGTGGCTAACTTCGTGAAAGTTCCTGCACAGTCCTACACCTGCTCAATCATCTGATGAATAATTGGGACTTTTCATTCTTTCAAAATAACTTCCCTGATAGAAAAGGAGTGCAGAGATCACCCGTAAGCTTATGAAACCGTGTTTTCCTGTGCAAGACTAATTGTTGTGCCCAATCCGACAACGCCTTTCTCTGAAGTAGCAGGCTAAATATCCCATCAAAGTTCAACTAAGGAATCCAGCAACACTGATCAGAATATTGAGGAAGGAGGAAAAATCAGTGTACAGTACCGCATGTGGAACCTATGATAACCTGTTCACTTGGAAATCCCCATCAGAATTTTGCATGTTCCAGTGAGATCACATTTCATTCTTCTGGGTTTCAGAGAAGATAAAATCATCATGTCATTGAGCACAGAAATGAGCCCCTTGGCCCACCACGTTCATGCTGACACCCACACTCATCACTGGGTCTGTATCCGTCTATGTTGCTACAATTTAAGTACCTGTTCAAATGCCTCATAATGTCAGTCATTGTGACCCCTCTGGCAGCACATTCCAGATATCAACCACGAAAGCGCTTCCCTCTGATCCCCTTTAAAACTGCTTCCTCACACCCCAAAACCTATGTCCTCTTATTTTTGATATTGCCTCCATGGAAAATTTGATCATCTTCTCTACCTCTGCCTCTCACTCTCTTCTATCAGTTCTCTCCTCAGCCTCGTTCACTCTGGAGAAACAAGCCGACTCTCTACATTCTCTTTCCAGAGTCTGCTGATCTCTCCTCATTGGACAATCCCCCCGCTACAGAAATCTATCTAGCCAACCTTCCTAACAGTCCATCTGTCACAAATATCCATGGGGTACATTTTATGATTCTCATAGCAAATAGAAACATGGCAAGGTCTTACTTGCATTGGTAGTAACTATCGAAGCCATGCCACTTTCTTTAAAGTATTTATCAGGTATGACTGAAAGCTAGTTGTACAAGAGACCCATATTGACCTCACCACAGAAGCAGTAACCTCTCACCTACTGTTTGGTGGTGTCCATGTGGGTCTCTTGTGCAGCTAAGTCAGCTGCTCCAACACAATGTTCTCAAAGGACAAAGACACACTGCGTGACCTGTTGAATGCCAGTGTCAAATAGGCAGACCTGAAAAGATGATGTTGCCTGAGTTCAGTAACGGGATGGCCACTGGAAGAGTTAAATTCAGTGTTGTCTTTCTGCTGCCCTGTACTGTCACAACAACAAGCTATAAGTTATGTAGACCGGGACTGTATTCCCTGGAGATGGAGGAGTGACTTGCTATAGGAATGCAAGCTCATGAGGGGAATAGACTAGGTGAAGGTACGGGAAAGGGGTGCTGAAAATAAAAAGGTAGCATAGCGGTTAGCACAATCTTCAATTCCTACCATTGTTCAGTTCAGTTCAGTTTCAGTTTATTGTCATTTAGAAACCACAAATGCAATGCAGTTTAAAAATGAGACAACGTTCTCCAGAATGATATCACAAAAGCACACGACAAAACAGACTACACCAGAAAATCCACATAACGTTTGGTAATCCCCAATCCAGAGTCTGGAGAGGCTGCTGTGAGGAGTTTGTACATTCTAGTAGATTAATTGGTCACATGGGTGCAGTTGGGTGGTGCAGGCTCGATGGGCCGGAAGAGCCTGTTATCGTGCTGTATCTCTAAACAAAATAAAATTAAATTAAAAGAAAGAGCATAGGTTTAAGAGACTGAAAAGGAACATCAGGGCAGCCTCAGTGCAGAGGGTGGTGCTTAAACACAAGAGATTCTGCAGATGCTGGCGATTAAAAGTATGACACAATGCTGGAGGAACTCAGCAGGTCAGGCAGCATCCATGGAAATGAATAACCAGTCCATATATCGGGCTGACGCCCTTCTTCAAGACTCAGGAGAGTGGTGCTTATTTGCAATGAACTACCAGAAATTGGGGTTGAGGCAGCCACCTCAGCTACATTCAAAAGCCTTCTAGACAAGTACATGGATGGGAGAGGCTTCAAGGGTAATGGGCCAAACGTGGACAAATGGGACTAGCTTTTCTGTTTCCCTGCTGAGTACGGTAACTCTGACGATAGAAGGCACCTGCCCCTGCATATCACAGTCCTACAAACACCGACATTTGATTTAGTGACGTTGGACGATGGCAGTATACAAGGAGTATTATTCTGTTTCTTGGTCTATTAAGTCATTTTTTTGTGTGCAGACACAGTCTCATCTGAAAGGCCACACTATTGAGTGCAATCCTCCGTGTGACTCATCTGTGAAGCACAGATACTGGAGGAGCAGCAACCTCTTAGGCACTTAGACACAACAAGAAGAGGGATTAGACTGATCTCGTAAGCTACCTGACGACCTTTCTGAAGCACAAGATTCAGGTTTATTTAATTATCACCATCCATGTCGAAACTTACAGTGTTATTTGCGTGAACAACCAGCGCAAGCTAACGATGTGCTGAGGGTTGCCCGCAAGTGTTGGATACATTCCGGAACCAACGTAGCATGCCCACGTGCTCGGCAGAACAACACAGGACACAACAAAGCAGTAACAGCAAAACAAGTCCCATTCCCTCCCGTCCATCCACCTCCACAAACGACACAGTCCTCCAAGTCAGGCCATCTTCAGCCTCTAATGGACTCATGGATTCACCCTCATTCAGCTTCCACTTCCCCAGTGGACTCATGGCTCCGGCCAGTGGGCCTCAACTTCTGGCCTTTCACCTATGCTATTGGCCCCAGGACTTGCCACTAACAATGATAGAGAACCAAGACCCCAATTTCTAGGCTTTGAATTCCAGACCCTCCAGTAATCAGAACCCCGAATACCAGACCTCAAACTTCAGTCTCACCAATTCACGTGCCCTAGTGGCTCACTGGTGCTTGTGCCTCCTGCCTGCATGGCACTCCACTTCTGGAACTTGACCTGGGGAGAGGGAGCACCAGCACTGATTCTCGCTGAACATCCCATGTCCACATCACTGGCCTTCCAATGAGGACCAGAGGTCTAGACTCCAGCCTGACCTCTAGTTCCCCGACATCCCCATCCCTAAACTCTAACCTGATCCCAAGTTCTCCACTCTACCCCCAAATCTATCCCTAGGAGTACAAAAAAAATGACCAAAAAATAATTAAGTCTTAGCTACAGCCTCGACAGAGATCACAGCTTGGTGCCATCTTGTCTGGAAGAGATTCTGCAGATGCAGGAAATCTGGAGCAACACACACAAAATGCTGGAGAAACACAGCAGGTCAGGCAGCATCTATGGAGAGAAATGAACAATCCATGTTTTGGGTTGAGAGCCTTCAGCATTCCTGGTCATTGAATGCGATCTGCTTAAATTAAGGTCTTATTAAGCTGGTAAGGAAGGCGGGCTCTGTCGTGGGCACAGAACTGGAGAGTATGACATCGGTAGCAGAGCGAAGGGCGCTGAGTAGGCTACGGTCAATTATGGAAAACCCTGAACATCCTCTACATAGCACCATCCAGAGACAGAGAAGCAGCTTCAGCGGCAGGTTGCTACCGATGCAATGCTCCTCAGACAGGATGAAGAGATCATTACTCCCCAATGCCATTCGGCTTTACAATTCAACCGCCAGGGGAAAGATATGTTAAAGTGCCGGGGTTATGACTGAGCTTAAGTTACCATTCAATGTATTTTAGTAAACTATTTAAGAACTTTTTAAAAGCTATTTATTAATGCTTTTTTTGAGAGGGTGATTTTAGATGCATATCATATTTATACTGAGTTAAGTATTGTATGTAATTAGCTTTTGATACAATAAGTGTATGGGACATTGGAAAAATGTTGAATTTCCCCATGGGGATGAATAAAGTATCTATCTATCTATCTATCTATCTATCTATCTATCTATCTATCTATCTATCTATCTATCTATCTATCTATCTATCTATCTATCTATCTATCTAAATTAAGCTTCCAAAAGTGTACACCACCTCTGTTTATAAAACCCCACTGCTTGGTTGGACCCAATTTCTGATGACTTTGCTCTGCTTACAACCAATCCTCATTGATGAGTATAACGCCTAATTCAATGTAAAGGCAAATTTGGCAGGAAATTGAACTCAGCTCATTATAATAAACAGCACTTTTCATTTCTGTTGAGATCATAATATCAAGACCTTCAAGCACAATGGAGTTGCAAGCCCCATGCCCAACCATCCTCCTTTTGCAGTGGGCTAAGGAACGTTCATGGCAGAGTTATCATGACTCTGTTCCATTCCCCAAATTCTTGCCTCCATCATATTTGCTCCAACAATGACACTCTCCACAGAGGTACCTCTGAAAAAGTCTTTCTTCTTCCTGAACCATGGATTCCCCTCTACCACAGTCAACATCTCATCTGCATTCCACACCCTTTCTCTTCCACACAGCACCAGAGTAGAGGTCCCTATAGTCAGTTTCTCCACACTACACTCTGTATTCAATAGATCATCCTTAACAACATTCACCTACTTCAATGAGATTCCTCCACCATGTTTTTCCCTCTATCCCCTTCCAGAATTTTGATGGGCCCATTCCCTTGTGCATACATCTAGTCTCCTTTCTCATAACCAATTCCTCTACTCAAGACATCCTCCTGTGCAACCACAGACAGGTGATGAAAACTCGTTGCTTTACTTCTTCCCACCATCCAGTGACTTAAGCAGTCCTTGCAGGTGAAGCAAAGATTCACTTTCACTGTTGTACTGGATTCAGTGTTTATAAAGTGGTCTCCCCTGCCTCTGAGAAACTAATGCAGTTCTCATTGAAGGCTCAGTTCTCTTTCTACTGTACTTAGCAGTCCTGAAATATTTTTTGTATCTTTCCTACATGTCTGCTCTCACCCTCTCTCCTGCTGGACAGAGCAAGGACAGAGGTAACCACTTTGTAAAATGACCTGCAGGGATAACACTGTGCTCCTTGCTTTTTGCCAATTCAATTCTCCTTTCCGCTCCCACTCTCACCCCTGCTGTTATAGTAATGCTTCAGACAGATGACCTGACACAAGAATTGTGACGGCAGCTTGAGGTACAACACCTCATCTTCCATCCAGGCATGTCGCAGCCTTCCAGCCTCAGTACGGAACTCTACAATGACAGTGCAGATACTGGAATCTGGCTTCCAACTCCATTTCCAGGCCTCCTGGTTCAACTCCAGCCAGGATTTCAGGTAGGTTCCTGCCCCTCCACAGTCTACCAATCGCCTCAAACTGCTGTCTCACCACTCCCCTCCTCCTCTTTTCGTTGACTATCTCCCCCCTTTCCACTCTCAGTCCTAAAGCAGGGTTTCGACCTGAAACGTTGATGGCTCCGTTTCTCCCACAGATGATGGTCGACCTGCTGATCTCCTCCAGCAGATTGTTTGTTGCATATCAGGAGGCTCATTTTCTCAGTCTGTATCATCGGCCCTCCTGTGATATTACCGTTTATCTCTCTCCTCAGCCACCTGACAGCTCTGCATTTTCCAACTTTTACTTCCCTTCTTCTGCCCTTCTCTTTTCATTGCTTTTATGTTCCTTTATCTAGATGCTCATTCTCTCTCTCTCTCTCTCTCACACGCACAATGAACTCTACAGCTTTTCCTCAAAGCAAATTTGGCCTTATCCTATTAGAGAAATTTCCTTTGCCCTATCCTTCCTCTCCCCACCCTCTCCCAATCGCAGACTAACCTGCAATCTCCCTTTCCCAGTTCCGATGGTCTCCATGCTGTTTTTCTTTCCACAAATCCTGCCCGATCTGCTGTTGCCAGCATTTTCTTTATCAGTTAAGGTTCTGAGCACTTGCATATTTTTTGTTTGTCATTGCCATGAATACATTAACCAACATATTAATCACATTGACAAGTGCTGGCAAGGTGAGATTACTGTGGGTGCAATGGTAATGTTCTGAAGATGTGAGAGCCTCGGGAAATAACCACCCACTCATAAATGCTTTCATACAACTTTGTGATTTGGATAGCAGTCAGACAGCAGTTAAACGAGGCTCAGAGGAATCGTAACTCAGCCCTGATGGAATAGTGGAGCAGACTTGATGGGCTGAATAGCCTAATTCTGCTCCTATGTCTAATAGTCTTAAATTCCTTCTATGCTTTTATATCAACCATGCGTCAACTGACCAGAAAAGGCCGCAGGACTAGATGGGCTTTTATGATGATATGGCAGCTTCAGGAACTTTTACAAATTTGGGGATTGAGTTGAACTTTCTCCGTATTGGTTGTGTGAACTTCCTGATTGGTAGGACTGGAACATCACCAGCAGATGGATATGGACAGAGCTAAAAGAAATAACACATTACAGACTCAATGGGATGAAAGGCCTAATTCTGCTCATGTCTTATGATCAGATTCCTGAAATCTGAATTAGCAACCAAAAATGCTCAGTGGGACAAGCAGCATCTGAAGAGAGAGAGGAAAATGGAGTGAGAAGATAAGATGCTGTTCCTCAAACTTGTATCTCCATCTACGGTAATTACCTTTCTCTCCTTCCCTGCAACTTGAATTTGCTTGTTTACTAACACTTCTGGATTCTGATAACAGATCATTTATCTGAAACATCAACTCTGTTTCCTTCTTCACACTGAATTAGCTCTGTGAGTGGAGGTGTTTGTGAGTCAGTGTGATCTGTTCAGATACCCCAGTCTGTTTGCTTTGAGATATTAACACATTTCTGTTGTAAACTGTTAAAAAGATTTAATCTCTTCGGTGAAGTTTGTGCTGAGTATTTGAGTAGGCAATGCAAAGCTTCTCCAGCTACAATGACACTGCCAATACCGCTGCAAAGCTCCATTTATAGTTAACACACCTTGTTAAACATTATTCTAATGCAGAGATAAAGTTTCATTATTCATAGTACTTTACAGGAGGTCCTCTCCAACGTACATCAGGATCCCATTTCCGGGTTAAACCAAAACACAGTAACAGATTACTAAATAACACCAACTCCAAGATAAAGCATCCGGGCTTCTGAGAACTGAAAAGCCAAGGATGAGAAGAGGCATTGTAATATTGCAGTCTGTAAACACAGCGCTATGGAAAATAGCTCAGTTTGAGAGGCAATGCCAACATTTGCAAGTTAATGAGTAGGTGTTTCGGTGAATAACCCATGCAATGAGAAACTGCCCGGCAACCTTCCACTATTGTCTCAGTTCTCAGCTTCTAGACAAAGCCCTCGCCAGCACTGATGCACCAGCCAAGCAACCGCAGCTGCTCAGAGCAACCCTTGACGGTGCTCTGATAATGCAATTCCTGATATCTAACAGCGGACAGCAAACTTCCAGTACTGGGAAATTTGTCCATTGAACCTGTGACAGGTGAGACCTCCTCTAGGTTCAGTAATTCCATTCATTCCCAGACAGGAACGTCTCTGAGGGGAAGAGGTTACAGGAAACATACAGCTTTGAATTATTTAGTCATTTATTTACTTATTATTTAAAGATTCAGCGTGGAACGGGCCCTTCCATCCAACAAGCTGCACAGCTCAGCAACCCTCCTATTTACCACTAGCCTAACCACAGGACAATTTACAATGATCAGTTAACCTACTAACTGGTATGTTGTTGGACTGGGGGAGGAAACCGGAGCACCGGGAGTAAACCCATGTGGTTTGCAGGGAGAACGTGCAAACTCCTTATAGACAGCACCAGAATTGAACTCCGAAATACCCTGAGCTGTAACAGTGCTGTGCTAACATTACTGTGGCACCCAACTAAATGATCGCATTTAAACATACTTAATTGTTACCTAAGTAAAATAATTGCTTTTAGATTTTCTCATTCAGTTGTTCATTGCATTTTCAGTATTGAGCATTTTAAAAAGCCAGGAAGTCGCACCTTTCCTGCAACTGCCCATAAACATTTCGCACATTTCAATAAGACCACCTCTTATTCTTCTACACTCTGGGGAGTACAGGTACAGATCAAATCTCTTTTCACAGACCGATCTCTCCATTTTGGGAATCAATGGAGTCAGAGAGTTATACAGCCCCTCAGCTCAGCTGGTCTATACTAATCAACATGGCCCATCCATCCTAGTCCCATTTTCCAGCATTTGACCCATGACATTACAAATCCTTAATCCATGCACCTGTCCAATCCAGGGGAATTTCATTGCATTCCCTGTGTTGCAAGCACACCATCTTTAGGTTGGGATTCCAGATTGTAATATAATTTTCCAGGTGTGGTCTGTTTAATTTCAGCAAGGAAACTGTGCTGTTGTGCTCAAACCCTCTTGTAAAATAGAAGAGCCAGAATATCTCATTGTTCAGTGAGTGATAAAATAATTTAGCAGGACCAGAAGATCAGAAGGAACTGCTTGAAAGGATGTTTGAGGCAAAAATCCTTGCCATATTTAAAAAAGATATGTGGATGAACACTTGGAGAGCTGGGAACAGAATTCTTTTGGTTTCGACCATCACGGACATGAGAAACCATAGAGCCACTTCACGCTGGTACAAAAACGTGAGATAATCCCAGCACAGCTGCATGAATTTATTTCAGCTGTGGGCAAGTGATGAGGAAATGCAACCAGTTTAAACATTAAAATACAACTGCGGATGCTGTGGATCAAAGAATACGTACACAACGCTGGAAGAACTCAGCAGGTCAGGCAGCATCTGTGAGAAAAGAGTGGCCAACGTTTTGGGCCGAGACCCTTCATCAGGAACCCATTCGTACAGTTTAAACATTTACTCCTGGAAGATCCTAATTGGTTACCTTGCCCTGCTCATTCCCCAACAAGCGTAAATGGAAGTTTCTGAACTGGCTCCCCCCCGCCCCGACAGTTAATCTGATAGTTAATCATACTAGTTACACCCCACCCCTCTCTATCTATTACCCCCATCACTGCCCTGCTCTGTAGACTCTTTAAACCACTTTCAATAATGCCGTCTACATTGTAAATATATGGTGGAATTCATTTATACTTGCACAATTGATTCCATGGCCATCCTTTAACCTCCAACCTTGTTAGCTTTTTCCCCAAAATTTATGTATAATTCTTCATTTTTTTATTTTTTTATTCTTTATAATTGTTGCTTTTTGTAGCATGTCTTGCCCTGATGAATACACTACAGCGAGTTCCTAAGACATGTACAGTAAATGTATATGCTGAATCAAGTTGATCCTGGATTTTTGGAAGTGGGCCAGAGGTTAGGAGCAAGATTACTTTGTCCAGAAAGCCCACCAAGACAAAATGCCAGGGTTTACATTTAAATATGTTATAGCCAGGGCATCATATCCCAGCAAAGGATCACTAGCTTCTAAGTGACCAGGTCATTCAAGCCATTTACCTGCTTGATGAAAATAATGGAGAAAGACCAAATACAAGAAGTGTTAAAGCAAAGAAATCAGAGTTTTGTTGCATGTGTAAGAAGAAATATCCCCAAAACGTGTTTGAGCTATATCAGTGGAATTAAAAGGAAGGATGTGTGGTTGTACCTGCTTAAGATCGTCCAGCATAACCTGCTGGCAGTCAGCTCTTCGTCGTGCCCACAGCGGAATGCTTGTTTCAGTCTGATGGGCCCTCGGCACCCAGTCAGTCTTACAATGGCTTGCAGATAAAGGGCCTTCGACAATTTGCACACAGTCCTCGGGTTGTTGTGGCTGTTCGAGCATCTCCTTGCCTGATGGCATTTGTGCACTTGTGGACTGACCTGCAGGACTTGGACTCTGTGAGTTATCAGACAGTGTGGGGTCATCACTGAATGGATTCTCTGCCTTCCAGAGTTCCTGCAATGTCTGAGGTTTCAACATCTTTCTTCTCATTTTCCGAAGGGATGGAGACAAGGAGACCCTGGCAGGAGCTAACCTGTCAAATTGAAAGCAAGGGCTTTGGGAAACTTCTTGATCCGGGCTGAAAGAAAACTTAAAGACGGGTAATGACTGAGAGTTCACTATTATCTCACTGCATGGGCTTTCCATTTGAATCTGGTTTTCCGTTTGAGGTGGACTTGTCTGTACCTCAGCGTTGTGCTTCCAGGCATCCTGATTGTCTTTCAAACCATTATTTTTCTGAAAGAGGCTTTCATCACCTCCTAAATTCACCACCTCACATCCTTGTTCCCATGTTTCCAGATAGGTCCACAAGGCAGATTTGGCACACTGACTTCCATGATTCATTACTCGCGAAGCCGCACCTGTTTAAGAGAAAGATATGCTTTAAGGCATGCAACATTATGTAAGTTTAATGGTTTGCATTGCAGTATCTAAGGAGATAAGACCAAGCGAACACTGGTTAAGTACATGCTACTGTAAAGTAACATTCTTCAACAACATTTTTTCATTGCTTAGTGTGAGGCTTTGGCTACATGTTCTATGGAAAGTAGTGACCATGAGTTCTCAGTTCCTCCTCAGTCCCAGTTCCACATACCCCTCAATTCCCTAGTCCTTCAAACATCTACCTGCCTGCTCTTTGAGTGGTGCCAGAGATCCATCCTCCACAGACCCAATGCCCTCTGTTCAAAGACCTCAGTATTAACTACCTTGTAACTACACCCTCTTAATCAACATGGTCCCACAAGTTGAAGCATCTCTGCCTCTAGGCCTGTACTCGCTGGAGTTTAGAAAAATGAGTAGGGGATCTCATTGAAACCTATCAAATATTCAAAGGTCTAGATAAAGCAGACATGGAGAGGATGCATCCTTTAGACACCTTCTGGGAGTCTCGAACCAGAGGGCACAGCCTCAGAATACAAGGCTGTTCCTTTGGAGCAGAGGTGAGGAGGAATATCTTCGGCCAGAGGGCAGATCAATCTGTGAAATTCATTACCACAGACGGCTGTGGAGGTCAAGTCATTAGGAATACTTAAAGCAAAGTTGATAGGTTCTTGCTTAGTACGGGAGTCAAAGGTTAGGGGGAGAAGATAGGAGAATGAGATTGAGAGGGCCATGAAGGAATGGTGGAGCAGACTCAATGGGTCAAATGGCCCATTTCTGTCCCCATGTCTTTTGGTCTTATTTACCCTGTTAATCCCTTAGAATGCCCAACTCCCTTCTTCCCTAAAGAGTTACAGATTATGGTAATGACAATTTCTTTTGCTGCTGAGGAATAATCAAAGTTGAGCTGCATGTCCATTCTAAGCTTAGTAAGGCTGTAGCAATATAATGGCGACATCTATGGTGTAACAGTGTAATCTGACCTGATACTACGAGATCATGGGGTCAATGTTGTTACCTCCTCATGGTGGTGCTACCATGCTGGTGGGTCTGGCGATCTCCTTCTCTGTCTTAACCTCAAGGCTGTGGTACAACTCAGTGCCCTGGGTGACCATTTAACAGTCAACCACAATACTGAGTGAGGAGGGGTACCAAATAGGGCACATGAGTGAGGATGCCAAATTTCCTCTCTGAAGGGCATTAGTAAAGCAGCTGCTTTGCCCTCTTCATTACTGAGCAATTGTTGTGCCTTTTCCTTAACTACAGATTAAGAACAAGATTTAGATTCAACAGCTACCATAATAGGGTTTTGAAGCCGGGTCTTGAGACAGTCCCCTGATGTACAAACCTGCTCTAGGTTAACTACTCCACCACTACTCAATCCGTAAATATCCTTTATCCATTGAGTCACACAGCATGGAAACAAACATTTCAGCCCACCCAGTTACTGCTAACCATCTAGCATGTTACCCCACTGTATTTTTTTCTTATTCTCATCAACTTCCCCCCCAATTCTACCACTCAGCTACACACCAGGGGTATTTTACAGTCACTAATAAAACTCTGAGAGTCAATGGCGCCTAACGGCGACTCCTTTGCTTGCATCTTCGGAAACAGCTCTATTTCCATCTTTAATATCTTTATTTGTTCCTTTCAGGGTTCTTTTGAAGACCCTGACCTGGAGTTACACGCTGACTTCCGTTCTCTGCGGGAATGGGACCTGCTCTTGGGGTTTCACAACCAGCCGTTGTTCAACATGCTGAGAGTGCGGCCTAAGGCTTCGCTCGCCTTCGGAGGACCGAGATTTCATGGCTCTGGAGACGGGCGGGTCGAAGGTCAAGTCACGTCACTTTTATTGTCATTTCAACCATAACTGCTGGTACAGTGCATAGTAAAACTGAGACAGGACCATGGTGTTACATGACACAGTACAAAAACTAGACTGAACTATGTAAAAAAAAACAAAACAGAGAAAGCTACACTAGACTACAGACATACACAGGACTGCATAAAGTGCACAAAAACAGTGCAGACATTACAATAAATAATAAACAGGACAATAGGGCAAGGTGTCAGTCCAGGCTCTGGGTATTGAGGTGGCTGATAGCTTGGGGGAAGAAATTGTTACATAGTCTGGTCGTGAGAGCCCGAATGCTTCAGAGCCTTTTCCCAGACAGCAGGAGGGAGAAGAGTTTGTATGAGGGGGTGCATGGGGTCCTTCATAATGCTGTTTCCTTTGCAGATGCAGCGTGTAGTGTAAATGTCCGTGATGGTGGGAAGAAAGACCCCGATGATCTTCTCAGCTGACCTCACTATCCGCAGTGTCCTGGCAGAAGGTGTGTCATGGGAGATGGAAGATCTATGGCTGTGTGCCCAGAGACCTGAGATCTTTGGGCACAGAATTTGAAAAAAGTGACGCAACAGACTTTTGTCATCATAAACCAGCGAGTTGTTTGCTATGTCTCCCCTCTTGCTGTGAAACGGAGACACCTCTTTTACCCTTATCAAGGAGAGAGAGAGAGAGCCTGTGGTATGTTGAATACTGGGTGAACGAGTAGTCTTTGGGGTACGACAAGTCCGTGTCTTTGCTGCACGCTTGAGTGCTCGGTGGTGGGTGCCGATGCTTTTTTTTGCCAGTGGGGGGAGAGGGGGATTGTTGCTTGCTGCCGCTTACATATGGGAGGGAGGGGAGCTGGGGGGACTTTGGGGTTCTAACATTAAACTGTCGTTCATTCTTTGAGGCACCCCTCTGTTTTTGTGGATGTTTGCGAAGAAAAAGCATTTCAGGATGTATATTGTATACATTTCTCTGACATTAAATGTACCTCTGAAACCAATCAGCCCCAGTTTGTGATATGTGAAGAAACTGGAGCATTCAGAGGAATCTTGCACAATCATAGAGGGAACAGACAAGCTCCAGAGGTCAGGATGAAACCAAGGTTGCTGGAACTGCAAGGCAACAGCTCTTTTGAGAACTTTGTGTCCCTCATTTAAGCATACAAAGCAAATACCGGGCCCTTGCAGGATCGACTGTTACTGCTGAATGTCTCACAAAGCCAGCACAGGTTTTGATCCTTGTCAAGCGCAATACAAATTCTGGTCTCCAGGCATAAGCAAGGCATATTCACGTGCTCGATCCTAGTCCTCTGTGCATATGCTGTGTGTATGCACACATCTAACTGAGCAAGTGGGCATGACTGGCACTTTATTTGGCATGATAACAGGCCCTTTGGCCGAACGAGCCCATGTCGCCCAATTACACCCCATAGGTTTTTGCAGTGTGGTAGGTAACCGGAACACCCTGAAGAAATTTATTGTGGGAACATACAGGCAGTGGTGGGCAATGAACTCGGGACACTGGTGCTGTTATGCTAACCACTACACGATCATCCTGCCCTAAAATCTATGGAAAACACAAGGCTCAAGAGCAGACAGCCCCAGAGATGATTAGGAGCTGGAAGAAAACTAACCTGGTGTTCGGGATGAGATTAGGGAGAGATCCGGGCGGACGAATGACAGAAGTAAGGTAGGGCATGAATCACAAAGACTTAACAGAGGCTTGATGCCTGCTCTAGAGCTTACAAAAGGCACTAGTCTGGAGGAATCACACATTGGTCCCCGTCAGTGCAGGTTCCTTAACTTTCATATCCAAAGTGATCACCTCCATCTCTTTCCCTTCTTCTGTCCTCAACAACCCCTCCTCATCACTAGTTCAGCTATGGGCTGGAGGGTCCCCACTGCTTGGCTGGCTTCTCCTGAGCATCTCCTCAGTACTTTTCCCCCATCATCTCCTTCCACCCTCAATCAGGTCCGGTCCCCTTCCCCACAATCATTTCAGAATTCTCTCTCAACCTCAACCCCTCTTCCATGATTCTTAGAGCAGCTTCCATTTTATGAACTTCCTGTAGACACCGTTGGCCATCATACACCCCATCAGTATCCTATCTGTCCCTGTGTCCCTAATGTCCCATCCACGATCCCTTCCTATTTCTCACTGTCTCCCCTCCCCACGTAGATTTTCTAGGAAAGGTCTCTGATTGCAGTTCTGAATGGGGGCTTATCATACTCCACACAAGTCATTGGAGTGTGGATGTGAAAGAATATCAGATTATCAAGGCCCCAGCCAAAACCGGAGTGTGTCCATGTTCTGAAGAAATTCTGGCCCTCCTTTCTTTCACAACTGACTATGCAATTTGTTTAATGTACCAACCATCAATAAAGTACCCAATCCACGCACTGCAGGCATGAAGGGACACTACAGACTTTCATACCACTACACAGCACACAACCCACCCCACGTCACAGCAAGAAGTTGAGAAGTCGCTGATTTTCCTCAGCAAACTTAAGGTGAGAGGGAGGAAGTTTAGAGTGGATCTGCAGGACAAGCTTTTTTCCAGGGGGTGGGGGGTGTGAAACCAGCTGTCAAGTGTAGTCATGGAAGCAGGTACAATAGCAACAATTAAGTGTGAGAAGAAGAGATCTAGTTTAATTTGGCTTTGTGTTCAGCACAGACATCGTGAGCCAAATGGCCTTTTCCGGAGCTGTAGTGTTTTATCTTCTACGTTATTTATGCCATAGTTAAGGGAAGTATTTTTAATTCACTGTTAATAAGAAAAGAAAGTGTTTACTATTCATTATCTTGCTCATGATAAAGACTTGATCTGATCTTTTTATCTCTCTAATCCCCTGGATTGAACCAATTTCCTTCTGAGATTTTCATTCATGATTTTATTCCCGGCTTCTGCTACCTTCACACTCTGCAGGTATGCTGCAAGTAGAGGGAGATGGCTGAATTTAGTAATAGCTCTTTTTACCACTTTGGCTGAGCAATTGCTAAATCAACTCCAGGTTGGAAGGTTAAAGTCCGAATGCAAAACCCTGCGTGCAGCTTAGACAGCATAATAGCACCGTGTCAACAGAGAGCTGTACTTGCAGATAAAGTGCAATGGCCAATGTGAAATAGCAGGGCAATCACAATCACTTGCAAGGACTCTCCATCTCATGTTCTCGACATTTATTGTTTATTCATTATTATTGTTTCTTCTCTTTGTACTCGCACAGTTTGTTGTCATCGGCACTTTGGTTGAACACCCTAGCTGGGTGGTCTTTATTGATTCTGTTTGAGTTATTATTTATAGATTTGTTGAGTATGCCCATAAAAATGAATCTCAGGGCTGTATATGGTGATGTATTTACTTTGATAATAAAATTTACTTTGAACTTTGAATCACAAACAGCCCTCATGGCATCATTACACAGCTGAAACTTGCTGCATGTCAATTCTTACAGTGAAATAGCACTTGCTTTTTGATTGACAGTGAAGTGCTCTGAGATATCCCGAGGTCAAAAAGACTAGATAGATGCTTGCATTCCTTTTTTGTTAAAAGCTTCATTTGCTCATCAATATATAATTAAGCTTTAGTCTTTTACAAGTGTATATTGGTTTAGTGCAGTACTAAATATTCCTTTGCATTGAACAGTACAGAAACAGGCCCTTCAGCCCATAAAATTGTAACAAACCAATTCAATTAGTATTCAAATTGCCAACTAAATTAATCCCTTCTGCTACACACTGTCCATTTCCCTCATTCATGTGCCTATCTAAACATTTCTTAAACATTCCCCAATGTATCTGCCACTACCACCACCCCAGGTACCCACTGGGTAGTTTGTCTGGTTACACAAAATGCTGGAGGAACTCAGCAAGTCAGGCAACGTCAATGGAGAGGAATAAACAGCCAATATTTTGGGCTAAGACCCTTCATTGGAATGCTGCCTGCAGCATGATCCTCCAGCATTTTGAGTGTGTTACTCTGGATTGCCAGCATCTGCAGAATCTCGTACTTACAGATTGCCTGGTCGTCTGCCTGTTGCACCATTATGGCATTGAGGTTCGTGCTATGCCTGGATCACTGTCCATCATTGTCCAAGTTCACTGCCCTCCCCACACGAACCCCAGCCTGGTCAGCCCTTTGACTGCATTAACTTTCATGACTGTGCAGCTCTCAGTGACCTCGCGTCAAATGCTTAGCTCACCATTTCTGCATTTAAAATAGCTGAAATTAATTTGAATAGTGGAAAATATTTTAAAATGCATTAAATCATTTGAAACAAATATACAATGAAATGAAGAAAAATTAGTTAAATGCATTGCCGAGATCAATTACCCTTCAGAGTTCACGTTCAAAGTGAATTTACTTTGTAAGTACATATATGTTATCATATTCTCTCTTAAGATTCAATTTTTTGCAGGCATTTACAAGAAAATAAAGAAATACAACAGATTTTTACAAAAAACTATACATAAAACAAAGGCTGACAAAAACCGGTGTGCGAAAGACAAACTGCACAAATAAAAGTAATACTGAGAACATGAGTCGTAAAGAGTCTTTGAAAGTGAGACTGCAGATCTCAAAATCAGTTCAGAGCAGTGGTGAGTGAGGTTAACCACATTGGCTCAGGAGTCTAATGGTTGAAGGGAATAACTGGTCCTGGACCTACTGGGTTGGGACCCTGGGCTTCTGCACCTCCTGCCCAGTGGTAGTAGCGAGGAGAGAGCATGATGTGGATGGTGGGAGTCCTTGATGGCAATGCTCCGTGTAAATGTGCTCAATGATGGGTGGGGGGGGGGGGGGGGGGAGGTGCTTTGCCTGTGATGGACTAGGCTGTATCCACAACTTTCTAAAGACTTTTCTGTCCAGAGCATTGGCATTTCCATAGTAGGCCATGATGCAACCAGTTAGGATGTGCTCCACTATGCATTCACAGAAGTTTGTCACGGTTTTGGTCTCATGCCAAATCTATGCAATGTAGAGGCATTCTTGTGCTTTCTTTGTGATGAGACTTATGCGCTGGTCCCAGGATATGTTGATGCCAAGGAATTTAAAGTTACTGACCCTCTCCACCTCCGTTCCTCAATTGGCGATTGGCTTATGGACCTCTGGTTTCTTCCTTCTGTGGTCAACAATCAGCCCTTTGATTGCGCTGATGTCAAGTGAGAGGTTGTTGTTGTGGCACCACTCAACCTGATTTTCAGTCTGCCTCACAACTAGATCCTGCAGCTAAAGTGACAGAATACTT
Organism: Hemitrygon akajei; assembly: GCF_048418815.1. Lineage (NCBI taxonomy): Eukaryota > Metazoa > Chordata > Chondrichthyes > Myliobatiformes > Dasyatidae > Hemitrygon > Hemitrygon akajei. The sequence goes on from NC_133137.1 coordinate 50,842,904, forward strand.
TGAAAAGTTCCTGCTGCTCAGCATGGTTGGCCTAGGGGTTTCAGATCAAGATGACTAACCTGACACAATATCTTGAATAGGTGATTGAAGTAGGCAGCAGAGGACGTCCAGCAGGCAACGTTAAATAAAAATGAAGATAAAAGAAAGGGGTGGACGGCTCTGTGGTGGAGCCTGACAGCTCCAGCAGCCTGGTTCAATCCTGACCTCTATGCTGTCGTTGTGGAGTTTTCACGTTCTTCTATGACCATGTGGGTTTCCTCTGTGGGTTGCAATGTCATGCAGGTTGATAGGTCACTAATAAATCAGTGTAAATTACTCCCAAGGTAGGAGGGTGGTTGGTGATTCAGGGGAAGTCAATGGGAAGGTGAGAGTGAATAACTTAAGAGAAAATGTGGGAGAATGGATCTGATGGAGTCGCTCTGAAAGCCAACATAGACAGACTCAATAAGGCTCCTATGTCATTAATAAATATTAGATTTAAAAATTGAAGACAACAGAGTAAACATACAGAAGGAAGGTTAAAGGCAAGTACTCAGTTTACAGACCTATCACTAAAGAAAAAATGTTGGAGGTGCTCAGAAGGTCAGACAGCATCTATGGAGAAAGGAACAGCGTTAGCTGCCTTTCACTGCTTGGCAGGATGCATCGTAACCATGTTTATAAATGGTGTGATGGGAAAAGGGGCCACACATCCAAGTTCATTAATAATGCTAAATGAGACAGAACTGTAAATATTTGTGAAGGGAAACAAAGTTACAAAAGGGGTTTTAGCAGACAGAGCAAGTGGGGAAAAATTGCAGTCAATGGATCTGAACCCATGTGATTATGAGATTATCCATTTTCAACCTAAAAACATCACAGACACAGTGCTTCCTAAGTAGTGGGAAACTGAAAGCAGGAAATGCCAAATCAGAAGATGCCCAGAGACTTTGGGTGATGGGGAAGAGGAATTATTTATGGCTGGGGTTCACAAAAATGTCAGAAATAGAAACTAACTCCAGTTTCTTACTGAGAGGTAATCCTTCTATCTAGTGGATGGAGTACAGTAGTATAGTTCTGGTGTACCATGAACAACTATTGGGCATCACACCATAGGAAGGATATTTGGTTTGAAACTGAGTGCAGCAAGCATTAGAATGCAAGGAGGGATCATCAAAACTAGCTATCCTCTTCGGAATTTAAGCTACTGTGATTTGACTGAAGTTTAAGATAATAAGGAGAAGCGTAAATAAAATAGAGTGCATTTTCACTCTTACTGACATTCACTGCTGGGTCTCCCAACGCCAGCATCATGAAAATCACAGATTACTGAAATAGGTGGCCCATAGGGCTACATAACAAATTTTACGACACATGCCGGTGATAATAAACCTGATTCAATTCTGACATAATGACTACATAAGCAAAGAATTCTAGAGAATGACTTACTTTTTGACATTCCAAAAGCTTTCCAACAACTACAGGCACTAGTTACTGCTATGGTCAAATGCAAAACTATAAAGTCAAACCAAATGTGATTACTTACTGATGCAAAGGCCAGTCTAAATTTATCACTTTAGATTAAGAGCCATTCCCTAATGAACAACCGCGTGGGATGCTTGGCCATCCAAATACAGCTTTCACTTCAGTATCTTTAAAGAGACATTAAATAGCTTTTCTCTAAAGAGCCTGGTGCCAATTAAATAGAACAGCACCTAAACAAATGATCAAAGGTGAGAAAAGGGTAATTTTGACTAACAATCAATTCTATATCTCTCTCATGGATCTGAACAGCAAATAGCCTTTTCAGTTTACCACATAAACTCAAAGTTCCCAAGCACCTCTCAGAGTGCTACAGCTTTAAGCTCATGGCGATAGAGATGGTGCAGATTACATTTCAAGTTATTAAATACTTTAATAGTTATTAAATAGTTGATTGTCTAATGACAATCTTGTGTAACCCTGGCTATATAACCACTCACATAATGGTTTCAACATTAAAGGATCCAAATACAGAATTCAACCGAGGCAAAAAATCATATTCTGTCATAGTTTATGTTCATAAACTGCTCTAGGTTACAATGATTTTTTTTTTACAATATTTATTCAAATGATGTGGACTTTGCAGGCTCAGCCAGCATTTAATTGCCAGAAGGTGCTTCAGAACTGCTCCAGTCCCCGAGATGTGCGTATGCCACATATTGACAGCATATTAACAGTCCACCAGCTCCTCAGTCAATATAAAGATTATAGTTTGTCCTTGGTAAAGAAGCCTGAAGTCCCACACTAACAGCTTGAAGAAGAGCTACTTCCTTTCAGCCATATAGTTCTTGAACCAACCTGCACAACTCTAATCACTTCCTTGATGTAGCACCAATATCAGAATCAGGTTTATTATTATTGACGTACGTCATGAAATTCATTGATTGCAGCAGCAGTACAGTGCAATTCATAAAATATACTATAAATCATGATAAGAAAATATATTAAAATTAAATAAATAGTGCAAAGGAGAGCAAAAGTACTGAGGAAGTGTTCATGAGGTCATGATCCATTGAGAAATCTGATGGCAGAGTGGAAGAAGCTGTTCTTCAGATTCCTGTATCTCCTCAGAAGAGAGCTTGATCACCTTGCACTATAAGAGATTTTGGCTTTCTGTTCAAATTGTGCTCTTGCTTATATAATTTATGTCTTCCTTCTGAATATTGTGTCTGTAATGCTGCTGCAATCAAGTTTTTCATTCTATTTGTGTATACACATGCAAATGACAATCATCTCATCATCTCCTTGTCACTAACCATCAATACTGGTGCACCTCTGGGCTGTAGGCTCTACTTTCTCTATCTCTATTATTCTGCGGCTAAGCAGAGCTCCAAAGACATCTACAAATTTGCTGGTGATATTGGTGTTGGCAGAATCACGCTTGGTGATGAGGAGGTGAATGAGAAAAGTCAATAGGTCCCGAAATGACAACCTTGATCTGAATGTTTAAGGAAGTGATTGTGGACTTTAGGAAGGTGAAGTCAGGCAAATATGCACCTGTCCTCATTGAAGGGCTTACGGTGGATAGGATGACAAGCTCCACATCCCTGAGTGTCAACAACTCAGAGGATCTATCCAAGCCCAAAACACAGATGCAACCATGAAGATGGCAGACTAGCACAGAAGTTTAAATTGATTTGGCCTGTCATCAGAGACTCTGACAAATGTTTACAGATGTACAGTTGGAAGCTTTCTGACCAGTTGCATCACATATTGGTACAGGAACTCTAATGTACAGGACCACAAGAGGTGGTCTCAGCCTGTTCCATTAAGGTATAACTCTTCCCACCAGCAAGGACATCTACAGCAGGCAATGACTGATGAAGGTAATATCCATCATTTAAGATTCCCACCATCAGGACCTTCTCATTGCCACCATCAGGACCTTCTAAATGCCACCATCAGGACCTTCTCATTGCCACCATCAGGACCTTCTCAATGCCACCATCAGGATCTTCTCATTGCCACCATCAGGACCTTCTCATTGCCACCATCAGGATCTTCTCAATGCCACCATCAGGACCTTCTCATTGCCACCATCAGGACCTTCTCATTGCCACCATCAGGACCTTCTCATTGCCACCATCAGGACCTTCTCATTGCCACCATCAGGATCTTCTCATTGCCACCATCAGGGCCTTCTCATTGCTTCCCTCAGCAGGAGCTATAGGAGCCAGAAGACCCACACCTCATGGTTCAAAAACTGTTTCTCCTTCACTGGCATCAGGTTCTCAAAACAACATGAAAAGCCCCGATTCCACCTCAAATTATATTTTCCTCAACTTGCACTAATGTTCCTTCATTTTCTTCTGATATTCTGTCATGCATGCATAATTTATGTTAATTTAGCTTGATGCAACTTATGTTGTTATGTTTGTAATTTACTGTGCTGCATTTGCAAAAATCTAATTTTATGGCATTTATACCCAGCGTACGTATGCCCAGGACAATAAACTTGAAAATCAAAACTTGACAAACATGATGACTAGACTTGGTCACAGATACTTCTTTCATCACTGAGATTTTTCTCCTGAGTTTGACTGTAGACATTAATCTTTGTGTCCTAAAAACTAGTACACATAGCTTCGAATCCAGCCTTCCACCTCTTCTTCAGGCAGCTCATTCGATCTACTCACCTTCCACTGTGTGAAAAAAGTTGACCCTCTTGTCCCTTTTAGTTCTTTCCCCTCTCACCCTAAATCTATGCTCCCTAGCTTTGGACTTTTTTGCCCTGGGGAAGACTGTTACTGTCCACCTTATCTACTGCCTCTCATAATCTTAATTTTAAATATGCTTCATTCTCCTGTGTTCCAAGGAATGAAGACATAGCCTTTTACTGTCTCCCTGTAACTTGGGCCCTTCAGTCCTGGCAATATCCTTCTAAATCTTTTCTGCACTTTTTCCAGTTTAACCGCATATATTCCTATAACAGGGTGACCAAAACTGTATGCAGTACTCCAAATGTGGTCTCACCAAAAATTTGTACAACTACTACATAATATCAAAGTTCAAAGTTCAAAAATGTATTATCAGAGTACATTCGTGTCACTACACACAACCCTGAAATTCTTTTTTCTGTGGGCATACTTAGCAAATCCATAGCACAATAACTGTAAACATTATGAACTATAAACTAAACAAACTGTGCAAATACAGATATAAATATATAGCAATAAATAACAGGCTTTAAATAACAATATAAGAGAATCTTTAAATGAGTCCTTGGATGAGCGTAGTTATCCCCTTTTGTTCAAGAGCCCAATGGTTGAGGGATGGAAACTGTTCTTGGACCTGGTGGTGTGCGTCCTGGGGCTCCTGTACCTGATGGCAGCAGCGAGAAAAGAGCATGGCCTGGGTGGTGAGGATCTTTGATGATGGATGCTGCTTTTCTATGCCAATATTTTATGTAGATGTGCTCAATAGTTGGGAGGGAATTACCTGTGATGGACTGGGCTGAGGTCATTACCTTTTGTAGGATTTTCTGCTCAAAGGTATTGGTGTTCCCATACCAGGCCGTAATGCAGCCAGTCAGCACACTTTCCACCACACACCTATAGAAGTTTGCCAAGGTTTTCGATGCCAAACCTTGGCAGACTCCTGAGGAAGAAGAGGCACTGACGTGCTTTCTTCACAATTATATTCATATGAGGGGTGCAGGACAGGTCCTCTGAGATACTGATACCCAGGAATTTAAAGTTACTGACCCTCTCCACCTCTGATCCTCTGATGATTACTGGCTCATGGACCTCTGGTTTCCCTCTCCTGAAGCCTGCAATCAGTTCTTTGGTCTTATTTACATTGAGTGAGAGGTTGTTGTTATTACACCACTCAGTCTCTCTCCTGTATGCTGATTCATCACCACCTTTTTTTAAATTAAATTTTAGAAATTACAAGGAATAAATGTGATAATAAAATAGTAAGAAAAATAATGTTGACCCTCCCCCTCCCCTTAACCCTCCCCCCCTTAACCTTTATTTAAAGAAAAGAAAGAAAAAAAAAAGAAAGAAAGAAGAAAAAGATTGCCTGGATATCGGAGGACCCCCACATGCTCCATGGAGTTCAAAATAATTTTGATATTTATTTTTACTTTCCCCAATTACTATGATTTTATCTTCAAAGGACCTGTGTATTTAATCCTATCTTTTGTAAGTATGGGAGCCAAATTTTCAAAAATATATCATATTCATTTCTTAGATTATACGTAATTTTTTCAAATGGAATACAACTATGTATTTCATTGTTCCAATGATCCATAGTTAAATATAAATCAGATTTCCAACTAACTGCGATAACTTTTTTGGCTACTGCCAATGCAATTTTTATAAATTTTTTCTGATACTTGTTCAATTTAAGTTTTGGTATTGTCCCTTCAATGTCTCCTAATAAAAATAATAATGGACTATGTGGGAGTTGTACTCCAATAATTTGTTCCAATAAAAGTCTTAAATTTATCCAAAATGGTTGAATTTTAAAACAGGACCAGGTAGAATGTAAAAAAGTACCAATTTCTTGCCTACATCGAAAACATTGGTCAGACATATTTAAATTAAACCACCTTTGATAGGTGTAAAGCGAGTTGAGCAGGGGCTAAGTACACATCCCTGTGGTGCTCCTGTGCTGATGGAGATTGTTTTTACCAATCTGAACTGACTGAGGTCTACAAGTGAGGAAATCCAGGATCCAATTGCACAAGGGGGCATTGAGGCCCAGATCCTGTACTCAGTGCTGTGACTGACGAAGGACAGTGTGCTAAATGCCCCTGTCTACCCATGATGCTACTTTCAACAAGCTATGCTCTTACACTTCAAAGTCTCTGTTCCAGTATGCTTTATAGTGCTCTACTATTTACAGGACACGTCCTGCTTTGGTTTGATTTTCCAAAACGCTTTACCTCACACTTATCTGTATTAAAATCCATTTGCCAGTCCTCAGCCCACTTCAAGGATAACCTCCTTGATTATCAACGACAACACCTCATTTTGTGACCTTTGCAAACTTGCTGAGCAGGCCTTGTGCATTTGTATCCAGATGTTGTATAGAAATAACAAACAACAAGGGTCCCAACACCGGCCCCTGTGGCACAAGTCACCAATCTCCACACTGATAACAATCTTCAGCCTCCACCCTTGGCTACCTACATCCGAGACCATTTCAAATCTACCCACCACGATTTCAAAGCTCTCTTTGGCTTCATGGGACCTCACCTTCCACCATTCCTGCAGCACGATAGTGTAGCAGCTAGTGCAACACCAGTACATCTCCAGCGATTATTGTTCAATTCCCACTGCTGTCTGTAAGGAGTTTGTACATTCTCCCAGTGACCGCATGGGTTTTCTCTGGGTGCTTCCAGATTCCAGATACAGGTTAGGTTTAGTAAGCACGGGCAGGCTATGCTGACGTGGCCCCGGCACAATCCTCGGACTGTGTTAGTCATTGATAGGAATGATGTATTTTGCTGTATGTTACAGTGTACATGTGACAAATAAAGCCAATCTTTAGATCTCTGGAGTTTTTACATCAGCCTACAGGGAGCATCTGAGAGAACAAATGCCACAACACCAGAGCGTGCATTTCCAAACTGCCTGGAAGGGCTGCCAGAAACTAGCAGCTACCAAGGCTGTGAGGAAAGCAGTCAGTGCAAATCCAGGTCATAGGACAACCCAAGGCACACCTCCTCCAACCAATTCATCACTGAGGCTGCATTCACATTATGACACTACCTGCTCAAGAAGATACATACAGTATGGGTGTCCAAAGAATAGGATCTGTTTGGCGGTCAGTTGGCTGTGCTTTATGCAGATAAAATGCTGAAGCTGAACTTATCTAAGTTCCACTCTGGACCTGTTGTTTACAACAGGAACCACTCCACTTCACTTAGTATCCCAGAACTAGCCCCAAAGCAATAATTGATAGCAAACATCATAGTGATAACATTAAATCTTCTTGCATGATCCTTCTTGCAAAAAGATTCAATGTTTCTAAAATAAAATCAGCTACAAACATGTTTAGCTCAAGAAAACAATCGGTAGAAAATGAAAATGGACACAACAATGGAATAATTCCCAAGGGCCTTTCCCGTGTGCTTCTAGCACATCGACGCAGAGCACTGTAACATCCACCATCAGGGACCCTACCACCCAGGACACGCTCTCTTCTCGCTGCTGCCATCGGGAACAAGGCACAGGAGCCTCCGGACTCGCAGCCCCAGGTTCAGGAATAAGTTCAATCCCTCAAACATCAGGCTCTTGAACCAGAGGGGGTCACATGTCCCGTCACTAACTGTTCCCACAATCTATGGATTCACTCTCAATGACTCTTCGTCTCATGTTCTCGATATTTATTTGTTAGTTTATGAATTTATTTTCTTTCTTTCTGCATTTTCACAGTTTGTTGTCTGCGGCTGTCCTTGTCGGAGCGATCTATCACTGACTCTACCATGCTTGTTGGATTTATTGAGAATTGCCGCAAGAAAATGAATCTCAGGGTTGTAGATGGTGACGTACATGTACTCTGACAATAAATAAACTTCGAAAACGTGATGATGGTCAGTTATTGTGACAGTGATGTGGGTAGGTAAACGCTGTCCCGGACGCCCGAGCGAACTCCGTGTTTATCATGTCCCTCACCTGCACTGTGAGGACCACTACTCAATAGGCTGGAGTGGAGATCGGTGCCGCAGCCCTGTGACACAGCAGGGGTGGCTCCGTGGATGGTTTGGGGGAGCAGTTCTCAGACTAGCTCCAGCCAACTATCTGTTTAAACTGGCTAGTAAACCCCGCTCTTTACCCTGACCCTGAACAAAACCACAAATGACAGAGATTAAGCATAAAGCACAGATTATCTAGCATTTCGTAACCTAATCGTTTTGACAATTTGTCTTTTTAAAGCACTTTTATACAAATCGGTAAGATCCACAAACCTCGATCCGACTGCCGCTCCTGACTCCGTCTCGGCTTCGTAGCAGAGAATCTCGGACGAGGGGGAAGCGGCGGCGAGTCCGAGACTGGGCTGGGCTGGAGCCAGGAGATAGAGGGAGGGGACTGGGCGAAAGGGGCGGTAACAGGAGATTGAGTCCGCCGCCAGTTCACTTGGCAACGCTCTGCTGCTCATCTGCGACAAACTGCAGGTAAACAGCAACTACTAGACCTTTGTACTGGTTATGAACTCCCGCTGAGGCAACTCTATCAGCGTCACCGTTCAAATGACCCACTTCACTATCTGCTTTGCAATATTTCTGATTTTTTCGTGTCACTTACAGGAAGCAAGGTATCGGTTACACAATGCCCGATTGTGCCACTTAATCCTTTTCGTTCGTCTCTCCTTTGCCTATTTTTGATGCAATGATACCGCCCACTGCTCCGAATGCTCCCTTCTCTCGCCGAACTGTGTTCAGCTGTTTGTTATTTTACGATCCGTTTCTGTCCCCAGCCTACCTGAGCGACTAAAAGTTAATCATGTCGTACACCTTCTAAACAGAAACAAATTGTCTATCAGGTTTTGCAGACCAAAGCAATATGAACATTTAGAGCTAATATGATAGCATTCACCCTGCAGCTTGAGAAGCAGAGTTAGAGTGAAATCTATCAGCATTACAGTGGAGTAAACGGAATTACTGAGGCATGAGAGAGCAGCAGGATTGGAAAGCTTTTAAAAACCAACAGAAGGCAATTAAAAAGCCATAAGGAGAGAAAACAATGAAGTACGAAGGTAAGGTTGCCAATATCATAAAAGAGGATATCAGAATTTTTGTCTGATATATACAGTAAAAGGCAAGAATGGACATTGGACTGCTGGAAGATGATGCTGGAGGTGTAGTAATGGGGACAAAGAAATGGTAGATGCACTTAGTAAGTATTTTGTATCATCTTCTCTAGAATATAAGAGGAAGGGTGTGATGCTGAGGCTTTATAAGATATTGGTCAGAATGCACGGAGTATTGTGAGCAGTTTTGAGTCCCCTATCTATGAAGAGTTGTGCTATCATTGGAGAGTGTCCAGAGGAGGTTCACAAGTGATTCCAGGAATGAAAGGGTTAACTTATGAGTAGTGTTTGATTACACTGTGCCTGTACTCACTGGAGATTTAGATGAATGGGGGAGGGGGCAGTGGTACCTCATTGAAACTTACTGAATATTGAAAGGCCTAGATAGAGTGGGAGTATATGACTAAGAGGGGACAGCATCAGAATTGAGGGACATCGATTTAGAACAGAAATGAAGAGGAATTTCTCTAGTTCGAGGGTCGTGAATCTGTGAAATTTATCAACACAGACAGCTGTGGAGGCTAAATTGGTTATATTTTAAATAGTGGCTGATAGGTTTTTGATTAGTTAAGGCATTAAAAGTTATGGGAAAAAGGCAGGAAAATGGGGTTCAGAGGGATAATAAATTAGCCATGATGGAGCGGCAGGGAGGACTAGATGGGCTGAATGGCCTAATTCTGCTCCTATGGCTCATGGTCTTGTGGTCTAAAATAACAATTCGGGACATTTAAAAGTGAAATCAGAAGCAGCTTACACATGGATATAGAATTCAAATGAAGATGTCAAAAAATCAAGAGAGTCAGATTTTGTGAGAAAGATGAAGCAGATTAATGGATCTGAAGCATGGATCAATCAGACAGAGCTCAAAGAGCTGAATATGCTTATAACTAATTATAACACCAAAACTAATGTTTCTGGCAATGAAACTCATTCTTGCACTCTGGTTATTAAACAGACAGATTTTGAAAATGATTAAGTATCTTTACTGTCACATCTCAACAGTTTGAAACACCATCTCAGTTTGTCTCCATTCTTATCTGAGAGAGGGAGAGGTGAGACTTATGGTATACCTAAACTAGAAAAACAAGCCCTGCCACAACCTGTTGCAATTTAGAAATATTGGGACAGTGTGACAAATACTCACTTATCAAAATTAATCTTTCTAATGATGTTGGTGCTGATTCAGATCTAACTTTGCTATTTGTGAGAGTGAAGACCCAGGTTCCCTACAATAGTCAGTGAGCTTCAGATGCACTTCAATGGCCATAAGTTGTTTTGTGATATCTTGATGGGATGAACTGTTGAGTGTTAGCAGAATTTGCCCTTTTCCTGGTGCTGCAATTAAGAATTGAATAATTTTATGTAATTCCCTGATTCACATGGTTCATATGTTTTCTCTGTCATGCTTTTCGGTTCTCTGTGTAAGCTGCTTGTTTGGGTTACTGTTGAAGATACGAGATGTGATCCATCCAATGGGGATGTCCGGATTTAGGGGAGGTCTCTCTGATTCGATGCAGCCTGGGGAGATCGAAGGAGGATCGGTGAAGGGGAAACGGTGAGCTCCAACTTGTGCACATTAGATTGTTTCATTGAAATGGGCCTTTTTCTTTTTTTGCTTTTTCTTTACTAACCCTTTAGTCAAATTAAGAATGATAAAGCTCAATTGTTTAATTGTATGCAGTGTACTGTCTGTTATTTCATGGTATGGATTTGTAACGGTAACAAATCACACAGCATCCACACAAACCGGGGGTTTCAGGATGGTCAATCTCACACGTTTGGCAGGGCCAGAGATTGTCTTTCCTAGACTTACGCAGCCAACAGAACCAGAGTGTTTCATTTAAATCTGATACTTATAAGAAGAAAGAACTACTGACATTCTTTCACACTGTTTGGACATCCCAGAGGACTTTCCATCCAATAGAATTATTTCAATGAAGATAATGTGAGAAACAAAATGAGAATTATTTTATATTTGTTGAGAGATAAGTACACTCAGTGGCTGCTTTATTAGGTACACCTGGGACATTAATGCAAATATCCAATCAGCCAATCATGCGGCAGCAACTCAGTGCATAATAAAAGCATGCCGACATGGTCAAGAGGCCCAGTTGTTGTTCAGACCAACCATCAGAATGGGGAAGTGACTTTGACGGTGGATTGACTGTTGGTGCTTATGGAGTGGCTTGAGTATCTCAGAAACTGCTGGGGTTTTCACACACAACAGTCTCTAGAGTTTACAGAGAATGGTGTGAAAAACTAAAAGAACATCCATTGAGCGGAAGTCCTGTGGAAGAAGAACCGTTGTTAATGAAAGAGGTCAGAGATTAGAATTAGATTTAAATTGGAAATTTATTTCTTGCCTCCATCTCACAGCATCAGGGAGTAAAAACCTTTATGGCCAGACTGGTTCAAGTTGACAGGAAGCTGACAGTAACTCAAATAACCATGTGTGCTCTGAACACACAACACATTGAACATTGAAGATGGATGGGCTACGACAGCAAAAGACTTCAAACATACACTCGGTGGCCACTTTACTACATACAGATGAAGTCTGTACCGAGTGTATAGGCAGGTCACTGGGAAGAACTTGGCATTTCCTTGAAGAGATCCATTTGATTTCTTACATTTGTTATAAGCAGAAATGTGAGTCATACATTTAACAACTTATTTGTAAGATGGTATTAGGTAATCATTGTTGCAAGTTTGCAACCTTTGTCTCTTAGTCCTGAAAATGCTCTTCAGTAAACATATGTCTTGTGCCTGTGACCTAAATAGCATCTTTAATTCTCAATAAAAACACAAAATGCTGGCAGAACTCAGCAGACCAGACAGCATCTATGGGAGGAGATAGTGACGACGTTTTGGGCCGAAACCCTTCATCAGGAGTGAAGTAACATGGGATGGTCGAGGGGGGATAAGAAGTGGGGGGAGGGATGAAGTAGAGAGCTGGGAAGTGATAGGCTGGAGGGAAATGGGCTGGGGGAAGGTGGAGAATTATGGGAAATAAAAGAGAAAGAAAGGTAGGGCTGGGGGGAGATTATAGTGAGGGGGGAAAAGAGAGAGAAAGAGAACCAGACTAAAATTATAGATAGGGATGGGGAAAGGGGGGGCAGGGGTATCAATGGAGGTCTGTGAGTTGAATGTTCATGCCGGCAGGTAGGAAGCTACCTAGGCGGGAGATAAGGTATTGCTCCATTGACCTGCGTGTGGCCTCATCTTGACGGTAGAGGAGGCCATGGACAGACATGTCGGAGTGGGAGTGGTCTGTGGAATTGAAGTGTGTGGCCACAGGGAGATCCCGCCACTGCTGGAGGACTGAGCGCCGGTGTTTGTCGAAACGGTCTCCCAGTCTGCGGCGGGTCTCCCCAATGTATAAATGGCCACATCGTGAGGACCGGATACAGTATATCACCCCAGTTGACTCACAGGTGAAGTGGTGCCTCAGCTGAAAGGACTGTCTGGGGCCTGGGATGGTGGTGAGGGAAGAAGTGTGGGGGTAGGTGTAGCATTTCTTCCGTTTACAGGGATAAGTGTATGGAGGGCAGTCAGTGGGGAGGGATGGGGGGGATGAATGGACAAGGGAGTCGCGTAGGGAGCGATCCCTGCGGAAAGCTGAGAGTGGGGGGGAGGGGAAGATGTGGCTGGTGGTGGGATCCCGTAGGAGGTGGCGGAAGTTACGGAGGATTATACGTTGGATCTGTAGGCTGGTAGGGTGATAGGTGAGGACCAGAGGGACTCTATATTCTTAATTCTCAACGTTTGTTTGTCTACTGTTATGAAAATGAAGTTATGCAGATCATAATTTCTTACTTGCACCTATTTCTTAACTTCTGGAAGGCGACCTGATAAAGCATGATTGTGAGACTGAGCCAGATATAATTCTCTTGATCAGATCTGTTTATATCTTCCTCAGATTGTCAAAAAATGTGACAACCTGAAATGCAACTTCAAAGTACAAGCTCAATGTCGAGTTATTATCAAAGTATATATATGTCACCATTCATTGAGATACATTGTCTTGCAGGCATATACAGTACAAAAAAAAAGAATTTATGAAGAACTATAAATAACAAAGACTGACAAGCAACCAATGTGGAAGAAGAGGACAAGTTATGCAAATAAAAAATTAAAAAGCATGTAAATTGTACTGAAAACACGAGTTGTCGAGTTTTTGAAAGTGAGACTCTAGGTTGTGGAGTCAGTTCAGCATTGAGGTGTGTGAAGTTATCTACACTGGGTCGCTACCCTGATGGATGTAGGGTATTAACTGTTCCTGAACCTGGTGCTGTGGGACCTAAGGCTCCTGTATCTCCTGCCTGATGGTAGTAGCGAGAAGGGAGCACGGCCTGGATGGTGTGGGGGGGTGGGGGGGGGTCCTTGATGATGGATGCTGCTTTCATGTTGCTGTGCTCAATGTTGGGGAGGCTTTGCCTGTAACAGCCTGAGCTGTATCCCCCACTTTTGTAGATTTTTTCATTACTGAGCATTAGTGTTTCCATACCACTCCACTCCACTGTGCCTCTATAGAGTTTGTCAAAGTTTTAGATGAACTTCAGAAACATTCAGAATAAACTCACAAGGAGAAGCTAATGCCTGCTTTAAACAAATGCAAGACAGTAAGCATTGAAATGACATTTTATTTCCTTTTGTTCAATGGTACTGCCACTAATTCACCACAATATTCTATCGTTTATATGGATCAGCTAGGAACAACTGGATGGACAGAACTATTCAAAGTGCTCCCCCATTCCCAATAAACTGTCAGGTTCCATTATGTAATGTTTATAAGGTTGCCTAACATAGAAATAAACACTGATATGAAATCAGGCAAAATAAAAATCAGTATAGTCAAGGGTGAATTTAATATACCTTAGGCCTCTGAAGGATTCAGGAAACAGGCAGGAAAAATATTCCTGCCTGTTTCCTAAATCCTAGTGATCAGCGTCCTAACTGTTCAATTCCATCCATTACCAGTGAGAATTAGACAACCGATTTTCTGGTGTAAAGTTCAAAATAAATTTATTATCAAAGTACGCATATGTTACCTTGTACTACCTTGAGATTCATTTTCTTGCAGGTATTTACAGAGAAATGTAATTTATGAAAACCTATATATACACATTGGGTGGTGGGGTGGAGGTACGTCTCTACTAAAGGAAGTGTAAGATGCTCCTTCCCTCCACTAGCTTGCAGGTCACTATTGGGCAAGGTGTAGCACATTCTTAGCCCCTCGATCAGGGTCACATGAAGCTTTGGGAACAGGTGGTGGATGGTCATATGAACAGCTGGTGCATATCACAATTCCTGGTTATGCAACTACTGACACCAGGCAGACAATCTCTGAAGAGTATTGATAATGGCTGGGGTCACCCATCTTGTAAAGACACTGTCCAGAAGAAGGCAATGGCAAACCATTTCTGGAGAAAAATTTGCCAAGAATCATCATAGTCATGTAGACCACAATTGCCCACATCATAAAACATGGCACGTACCGTAATGATGATTGCACATAAACAACACTGACAAACAACTAATCAAAATCAGACTCAGACTTTAATCGCCAAGTACCTATGCACATACAAGGAATTTACTTCTGGCAGATGTTGTCTCTCTGCTCATAACAATAATAATGATAAATATAAATGAAAATATAGATTATACATACAGGTAGTGCAATCCAAGTAATAGTTAGCCGACAGTTAACCGGCAGTTAACTGTTCAGCAAAGTGACCACAGTAGGGAAAAAACTTCTCCAATGCCTATTAGTCTTAGTCTGGAGGGATCTGAAGCGCCTACCAGACGGAAGCAGATCAAACAGTCCATGCGCAGGATGGGAGGAGTCCTTTATGATGTTCCCCACCCTCTTCTTCAACCTGGAAGAGTACAGGTCCACAATAGAGGGCAGGGAGGCTCCAATGATGCGCTCGGCAGTCCTCACTGTGCGCTGTAGTCTGGTTCTGTCCTGCTTGGTGGCGGCTCCAAACCACACAATGATGGAGGTGCACAGGACAGACTCAATGACTGCAGTGTAGAACTGCAGCAGCAATTCCTGAGGCAGACCGTATTTCCTCAAGAGCCACAGGAAATACATCCGCTACTGGGCCTTCTTCAGGATGGAGCTGATGTTCTGCTCCCACTTCAGATCCTGAGAGATGGTGGTTCCCATGTTCAAAATGTTCAAAAGAAGAAGAACTATGTAGATAAAAAGTAATACTGAGAATGTGTTGTAAAGAGTCCTTGGAGTGAGACTATAGGCTGTAAAATCAGTTCAGAAGAGTGTGATTGAACTTAATCACGCCAGTTTAGGAGCCTGGTGGAGATTTAGACTTCTGTATATTCTGTGAATATCCTTCCACCAGTCCATGCAGGCCCTAGTGTGTAACACAAGTGTCTGTTTCATTGTATAATTGCCCAAAAACATGTTAAATTCATTTAGATAAACAGGTAATTCAATGACCGGAAGCCATGGTTAAACTATGGTCTTGGTTTAATGCATGTTCAGAGGACAAAGGCAGTATACCACAAATAACCAGTGCCAGTGAGGAGAGGCTGAAATACCAACTAACGTGGTTAAAATCATCACCTTGAACGTGGAAGGAAGGCAGTAAATAAATTATCATACACTACAACCTCAAGAAAAAAGACTGCAATAGCTTCCTTTTTCATTTCATAATATATAAATGTTAGCTTTTTTAATCTCATATAGTAGCAGGAGTATGCCACTTAGTTGTACAGCGTGGAGAAAGGACCTGCACCTCTAACCTTAAAACTATGCTCTCTGGTTTTCAGTACCCCAACCCTGAAAAAAAGATTGCTCACCCTATCTATGCCTTCATGATTTTATATATTTCTATGAGATCATGTCTCAGTCTCCTATGCTCCAACTTGTCTGATCTCTCCCTATAACTTAGTCCATCAGTCCTGGCCACATCCTTATAAAACTTTAATTGCACTCTTTACAATTTAATCACATCTTTCTTATAACAGGTGACCAAAATTAAACATAATACTCCAAGCGTAGCCTCACCAACATCTTGTACAATCACTTCAGAATCTCCCAACTTCTATATTCAATGCCCTGAATGATGAAGGCCAACATGCCAAAAGCCTTCTTCACTGCCCTGTCTACCTGTGACTCCACTTCAAGGAAACTATGCACCAGTACTCCAGGCTCCTTTCATTCTATGGAAACTTCTTATCTAGATTCGCCTTTCCAAAACATATCTGAATTAAATTCCATTTACCACTCCTGAGCCCACAGGCCCAGCTAATCAAGTTCTCACTGCAATTCTAGTTATTCCTCTTGACTATCTGCGACATCACATATTTTAGGTCATAAGACCATAAGGCATAGGAGCGCAATTCGGCTATTCGGCCCATTGAGTTTGCTGCACCATTCCATATGGCTGATTTATTACCCTTCTTGGCCCAATTCTCCTGCCTTCTCCCAGTACCCTTTGACACCCTTTCTAATATATTTTAGTATCATCTGTAAACCTATAAATTATTCCTCACATATTCTCATCCAAATCATTAATATGGATGACAAATAACAATAGGCCCAGCGCCAATCACAGACCTCTGGACTCAGAAACATTCTTCAGATCTGGAAATTTGTATCATACTTATTATCACGGACTTACATAATGTGAAACTTATATCCCGAAGAAGGGTCTCAGCCCGAAACGTCTATTTACTTCCATAGATGCTGCCTGACCTGCCGAGTTCCTCCAGCATTTTGTGTGCGTTGCTTTGGATTTCCAGCACCTGCAGAATTTCTCGTGCTTATAATGTGAAACTTATGTTTTGTAGCAGCTGTATGGTGCAAAGATATAAAATTATTATGACAAAAAATGATAAAATTACAAGATGGATACATTATTTAAAATAGATTATAAAATTACAAAAATAGTTAAATAGTGCAAAAAAATTATAATGAGGTAGCTTTCATGGAATCTGATGGCAGCGGGGAAGAAGCTGTTTCTTAATTGTTGAGCGTGGGTCTTCAGGCTCCTGCACTTTCTCCCCGATGGTAGAAGTGAGAAGAGGGCATGTCCCGGATAGTGAGGATCTCTAGTGATAGGTGCTGATTTTGTGAAACACCGACTCTTTAAGAGGTCCTCAATGGTGGGCCAATGATCTGATGGTGTCCTCAAGGAGGAATGTGCCTGTGGTGGAGATGGCTGGATCCTTCCACACTCTGTTTCCCATCCACTGAGTTTTACGTTCAGCTTGCTAGCTCTCCTTGGATGCCATGTGATCTAACTTTCCAGAGCAACCTATCATGCTGAACCTTCTCAAAAGCTTTACTGAAACCCATATAATACCACATCTACCACCCTCCCCTTGTCAACCTTCCTCATCACTTCATCAAAGATCTCAGTCAAATTCCTAAAACATGATTTCCCACGCATGAAGCCATACTGGCTAACCTTAACCCACCCCTGTCTTTCCAAAAGTAAATATATCTTATCCTTCAGCCTGCTTTCCAGCAATTTACCTAGCACAGATATTAGACGAATGGATCTATAATCACCAGTTCTGTATTCCAGTCCTTCTTAATAAAGACACAACATTTGCCATCCTGCAGTCCTCTGGCAGCTGGCCAGAGGCTAGTAAAGTTACAAATATCACAGCAAGGGCTCCCACAATTTTTGGATATACTTTGTCCAGATTAGGAGAATTGTCTACCTTCATACATTCCAAAATGCTTCCAAAAAATCTTGAACAACTTTGCCAGGTTTCCAAGTCTTCATGTCTTTCTCCATGGTAACAACAGAAGAGAAATAATCTTCCAGAACTTTGTTCATCTCTAGCGTCTCCATGCATAGAGTTCTATCTTGCTCTTTGAGGAGACCTATTCTCTCCCTGATCTCTCCTTTTCCCTTAATATACGTGATAAGTCTCTCAGGACTTTCCTTACATTTTCTTGCCAAAGCCTTCTCATGGTCCTTTTGGTCTACCTAATTTCCTTCTTGAGCAATCCAGAATGCTCCAGATACCTCCAATGACTTGTTTGACTCCAGCTGCTGTATCTGACCCAAGCCTCCTTCTATTTCTCAACCAGATTTACACTATCCCTTGACATCCAAAGGTCCCAACTCTCAGCAGTTTTGCCTTTTATTTCATCAGGAACAAATAATCCTTGAACTCTTGCTAACTTGCTTTTGTAAACCTTTTACTTGCCTGAGCTCCTTTGCCCACAAACAACCAAGCCTAATCAACCTTTGCAAGCTTCTGTTTAATATTGTCAAAATTCGCCTTGCTGTAGCTTAGAGTTTCAGAACTCTAAGCTACAGACTAGGTCTCTGTCTTCATAACTATCTAAAAACTATCAGTACTGTGGTCCATGGCTCCAAAGTGCCCCTTGAGTGTGACCTCAGTCACTTGCCCTTCATCATTTTCCAGAAGTAGATCAGGATTTGCCCTTACTTGTAAGGTCCACTATATACTGCCTGAGGAAACTTACCTGAATACGTTGAATACAACCCTATCTAGATCCTTAACACTGTGGTGATCCCAGTCAACATTCCAAAACTTGTAATTTCCTATGATAATTCTATTATCCTTAAAACTCTCCTAAGTCTCCCTGCAATTTGTTCCTCTAATTCCCAGGGTCTATTTGGCGATCTATAGTGTGATCATCCCTTTCTTATTTCTCATTTTCACCTATAAAGCCTCATCAGACAATCCTTCAGTAATGTCATCTCTAACTACTGCTGTGATGTTGTCCTTAATGAAAAAAGTAACTCCCGTCCTCGCTCCCCTCCACTTCCATCTTACCTGTAACCCAGAATGCTAACTGCTGCCCTTTCCTTAGCCCACCCCCAATCCCACATTTACCCTAAATCTTCAAATGTTTCTCAATTCAATTAAATCAAGGCTTGTCAGTATCACAACATTGCCTTGATATCCTTCTCTAACTAAGATTTAATGAGAGCAGCCTTGAACATTTCAATTGCTGTTTGCGGAAGACAGATGGGATTCTATTTGGCTTTCATGATGAACTGCTTCCTTATTTTACTCCCAAACAACTTAGCTTCTCTTCTCTAGCCGATCTTCCCCATTGAAACTTTTTTAAAAATCTATAAAACCTCCATAGATGTCAATCTTCTAAATGTTATTAAAAATGAACTTGTTTGGGAGTTGATATTCCAAATCAGTGCTACTTTTTCATCACATTAAGATTTACATTTATTATTGATTTCTTAACTTTTCAGTGAAAATCAATTAACACAGTGCTTTTTGCGACTTTGGGGGGCTTTATTTTTACTTAGATCATAACAGTTATAGGAGCAGAATTAGGCCATTTGGCCCATCATGTCTGCTCTGCCATTTCATCATGGCTGATCCAATTTTCCTCTCAGCCCCAATCTCCTGCCTTCTCCCTGTATTGCTTCATGCCTGACCAATCAAGAATCTATCAACCTCTGCCTTAAGTATACACAATGAATTGGCCTCCACAGCTGCCTGTGGCAATGAATTCCACAGATTCACCACTCTCTGGCTAAAGAAATTCCTCCTCCTTTCTGTTCTAAAAGGACACCCCTCTATTCTGAGGCTGTGTCCTCTGGTCTTAGATCTTCCCACCAAAGGGGTCACCTTCTCCACATTCACTCTATCAAGGCCTTTCACCATCTGATAGGTTTCAAGGACGTCATCCCTCATTCTTCTGCATTCTAGTGAATACGGGCACAGAGCCAGCAAATGCTCTTCGTATGACAAGCCATTCAATCCTGGAATCATTTTCGTGAACCTCCTTTGAACCGTCTCCAGTTTCAGCACATCTTTCTAAGATATGGGGCCCTAAACTGCTGACAATACTCCAAGTGAGACCTCACCAGTGCTTCTATTTCATCGAAATGGTTCAAGGATAACTACTCCAATCATCACCAAATAATACATTTGAAATATTTTCTTTAGTTTCATATCCAATTAAAGTTGAGTTTCTTAAGATTTCTGCATGTACTACATGGCAGTTTTAACCAAAAACTATAAACGACTATTTACAATGTTGTTTTAAGCAGAAGATTCAGGGCAAATTTGAGGCCCTCATTGGTGGGTGTCAACCATGGATATGGTACGGTACGTAGAGCAAGCTGTTCCCATGCAACAGGCTCCCCCTCTCCACGTAGCTGATGAATCCAAAGGAACGGCAGAGACAGATACAGGCATCACAGGAGCTGCCAGTCAGTGTTGAACTCAAAGTCGTACTGCCCAAAGGATTCCAGCTCTGGATTTCTCTTCCACAGCCTTTCCCATCAGTGGGTATAGCTGCAAGGCAGCGGAGGTTTGAGATCAGAGTTTTCCTTCTCCTAGATGAGCTGCCAACCATGATTGATGAGCCCCATCTGCCTTGTTCAGAATGAATAGAGCCCTGGGAAATATGAATCAAGAGTTAGAGATATGCATGTTGCCAAGTGTGCACTTATTGCCCATCCCTGTTTGCTTTTGAGGAGGTGTTGATGAGTCACCTGTTTGAATCACTGCAGTGTTTTGAAGCTTTTTATAGTTGGGTAGGAGTTAGGACATTGCCTGAGGCAGTGTTCCCACTCACCTTCAGCATGGATAAAGCAGCGGCTGATTGGCAGGAGGCAAAGAGTGGGAAGAAGGGGAGCCTTTTCTGATTGGTTGCTGGTGACCAGTTGTGTTCCACAGGGGTCTGTGTTGGGGCAGATTCTTTTAACCTTATATATCGATGATTTGAATGATGGAATTGATGGCTGTTGTAAAGTTTGCAGATGATATGAAGATAGCTGGAGGAGCAGGTAGTTTTGAGGAAGCAGAGAGGCTACAGAAGAATTTAGGCAGATTAGGAGAACGGGCAAAGAATTGGCAGATGGAATACAGTGACGGGAAGTGTATGGTCATGCACTTTGGTAGAAGAACTGTAAGGGTTGACTGTTTTCTAAATGAGAGAAACTGAGGCACAAAGGGACTTGGAAATTCCCTAAAGATTAATTTGCAGGTTGAATCTGAGTTGAGGAAGCCAAGTGCAATGTTATCGTTCATTTCAAGAGGACTAGAATATAAAAGCGAGGATGGAATGTTGAGACTTAATAAAGTCTTGGTGAGACCTCACTTGGAGTATTGTGAGCAGGTTTGGGCCCCTTATCTTAAACAAGGTGTGTTGAAACTGGAGAGAGTTCAAAGGAGGTTCACGAAAATGATTCCAGGATTGAATGGCTTGTCATATGAAGAACGTTTGATGGCTCTGGGCCTGTATTCACTAGTATTTGGAAGAATGAGGGGTGACCTAATTGAAACCCATTGGATGGTGAAAGGCTTCGATAGAGTGAATGCGGAGAGGATGTTTCCTATCACAAATAAGAGAAAATCTGCAGATGCTGGAAATTCAAGCAACACACACAAAATGCTGGAGGAACTCAGCAGGCCAGGCAGCATCTATGGAAAAGAGTAAAGAGTCGACATTCCAGGCCGAGACCCTTCAGTAGGACTGGAGAAAAACAGATGAAAAGTAAAGTTAAATGGTGCCGGGAGGGGAGGAAGAAACACAAGGTGATAGGTGAAACTGGTGGGGGTTGTGGTGAAGTAAAGAGTTGGGAAGTTGATTGGTGAAAGAGATACAGGGCTGGAGAAGGGGGAGTCTAATAGGAGAGGACAGAAGCCATGAAAGAAAGAAAATGGGGGAGGAGCACCAGAGGGAGGCAATGGGCAGGCAAGGAGATGTGAGACAGGGAAAAGGGGATGGGGAATGGTGAAGGAGAGTAGGAGGGAGGGGCATTACCGGAAGTTCAGAAGTCAATGTTCATACCATTAGGTTAGAAGCTACCCAGGCGGAATATAAGGTGTTGTTTCTCCAACCTGAGTGTGGCTTCATCACGACAGTGGAGGAGGCCATGGACAGACATAGCAGAATAGGAATGGGAAGTGGAATTAAAATGGATGGCCACTGGGAGATCCCATTTTTTCTGGTGGTTGGCGAAGTGGTCTCCCAATCTACATTGGGTCTCACCGACATAAAGGAGTCCACGCCACGAGCACTGGACACAGTATACCAGACTCAACCAGTTCCCCTCCACCACCACTCTTCTCCACCTAGTGGAACTTGTCCTCACTCTTAATAATTTCTCCTTTGCTTCCTCCCACTTCCTTCAAGCAGAAGGTATAGCCATAGACACTCGCATGGGTCCAGGCTATGCCTGCTTGTTTGTCGGCTATGTGGAACAGTCTACGTTCCAAGCCTACAATGGTGGCCATCCCGCACTTTTCCTACGCTACATCGACAACTGCATTGGTGCTGCTTCCTGCATCCATGCGGAACTCATTGACTTCATCCACTTCGCCACCAACTTCCACCCTGCCCTCAAATTTACCTGATCCATTTCTGACACCTCCCTCCCCTTTCTCGATCTCTCTGTCTCTGTCTCCAGAGACAGCTTATCCACTGATGTCTATTATAAACCCACAGACTCTCACAGTTACCCCGACTATACCTCTTCCCACCCTGTTATTTGTAAAAACGTCGCCTTCCCTTAATTGCCCTGTCTCCACCACATTTGATCTCAATATGAGGCTTTTAGGAATATTTAGGAATTCATAAATCAAGACAAAAATGGGAATCTGATCTGAATGTTAAAATTGATGGAAAAAATTGGTCAAGATTATGTTCTGATAGTATGAGAAATACAATAAATGTTCGACAGATTAATACAATATAATTTTTTACATCAATTATATATAACACCACAGAAAATAAATAGATTAAATTCAAATATGTCTGACCAATGTTTTCGACGTAAACAAGAAATTGGTACTTTTTTACATTCTACTTGGTCTTGTTCTAAAATTCAACCATTTTGGATTAATTTGAGATTTTTATTGGAACAAATTATTGGAGTACAACTTCCACATAGTCCATTGCTATTTTTATTAGGAGACATTGAAGGGACAATAACGAAATTTAAATTGAATAAGTATCAGAAAAAAATTTATAAAAATTGCTTTGGCAGTAGCCAAAAAAGTTATTGCAGTTACTTGGAAATCTGATTTAAATTTAACTATGGATCATTGGAATAATGAAATACATAGTTGTATTCCATTTGAAAAAATTACATATAATTTAAGAAATGAATATGAGATATTTTTGAAAATTTGGTCACCATACTTACGAAAGATAGGATTAGATACATAGGTCCTTTGAAGATAAAATTATAGTAATTGGGGAAAGTGAAAATAAATATCAAAATTATTTTGAACTCCATGGAACATGTGGGGATCCTCCGATATCCAGGCAATCTTTCTTCTCTTTTCTTTCTTTCTTTCTTTTTTTTTCTTTAGATAAGGATTAAGGGGGGAGGGTTAATATCACTTTTCTTACCATTTCATTATTACATTTATTCTTGTAATTTCTAAAATTCAATAAATAAATAATATTTTTTAAAAAATGAGGCTTTTCATTCCAGAACTTAAGGGAGGTTATGCTGCAACTGTACAGGGTACTGGTGAGGCCACACCTGGAGTACTGTGTGCAGTTCTGGTCTCCTTACTTGAAGAAGGATATACGGGCTTTGGAGGTGTTGCAGAGGAGGTTCACCGGGTTGATTCCAGAGATCAGGGTATTAGTCTATGAGAGAGATTGAGTTGCCTGGGACTGTACTCACTGGAATTCAGAAGAATGAGAGGAGATCTTACAGAAACATATAAAATTATGAAAGGGATAGATAAGATAGAGGCAGGAAAGTTGTTTCTACTGGTAGATGAGACTAGAACAAGGGGACATAGCCTCATGATTCAGTGGAGCAGATTTCGGACGGAGACGAGGAGGAACTGCTTTTCCCAGAGAGTGGTGAATCCGTGGAATTCTCTGCCCAATGAAGCAGTGGAGCCTACCTCGGTAAATATATTTAAGACAAGGTTAGACAGATCTTTGCTTAGTAGGGGAATTAAGGGTTATGGGGAAAAGGGAGGTAGGTGGAGGTGAGTCCATAGTCAGATCAGCCATGATCTTGTTGAATGGCGGAGCAGGCTCGACGGGCCAGATGGTCTACTCCTGCTCCTATTTCTCATGTTCTTATAACAGAGATATCCTTCTTCAAAGAAAGGAGCTCCTCTCCCTCCACCATTAATGCTGCCCTCATCTGCATCTCTTCCATTTCATGCACATCTGCTGTCACCTCATCCTCCCGCCACCCTACCAGGGATAGGGTCCATCTTGTTCTGTCATACCACCTCACCAGCCTCCGTGTCCAGCACATAATTCTCCATGGTTTCTGCCATCTCCAGCGGAATGTGACCCCAGCAGACTCACAGATGAAGTGTTGCCTCACCTGGAAGGACTGCTGGGACTCTGAATGGTAGTGAGGGAAGAGGTGTAGGGGCAGGTAGGGGCCTCCATGTCCAGCACATAATTCTCCATGGTTTCTGCCATCTCCAGCAGGATCCCATCACCAAGCACATCTTTCCCTAATCCCACCCCCCATTTTCTGCTTTTCACAGGGATCGCTCCCTACTTGACTCCCTTGTCCATTCATCCCTCCCCACTCCCTCCTGGCACTTATCCTTGCAAGCAGAACAAGTGCTTCACCTGCCCCTACACCTCTTCCCTCACTACCATTCAGGGTCCCAGCAGTCCTTCCAGGTGAGGCGACACTTCATCTGTGAGTCTGTTGGGGTCACATACCATGTCCAGTGCCCTTGGTGTGGCTTTCTGGATCAGTGAGACTTTGTCCACCAGAAAAAGCAGGATCACCCAGTGGCCACCCATTTTAATTCCAGACTAGCTGGAGGGTCTCAGCTCAAAACGTCGACTTTTCCACAGATGCTGCCTGGCCTGCTGAGTTCCTCCAGCATTTTGAGGATGTTTCCTATGGTGGGAGAGTTTAAGATCAGAGCACACAGCCTCTGAATAGAGGTGTGTCCTTTTCGAACAGAGAGGAGGAGAAATTTCTTTAGCTAGAGAGTGGTGAATCTGTGAAATTCTCTGCCACAGACAGCTGTGGAGGCCAAATCTTTATGTATATTTAAGGCAGAGATTGATAGATTCTTGACTGGTCAGGGAATGAAGGGACATGGGGAGAAGGCAGGAGATTGGGGTTGAGAGGAAAATTGGATCAGCCATGATGCAGACTCGATGGGCCAAATGGCCTAATTCTGCTCCTATGTTTTATGGTCTAGTGGTCTACATCCGACTGGATGACAAAGGTAATAGGCCTTGGAGCTGCAGTTGGAAAAGATTTGTTGGCTTCTGCAGTGCGTAATGTAGGTTGTAAACACTGCAGCCACCTGCACCAGTTGTGGGGCAAATTAATGTTTTGGATAATAAATAGGGCACCAGTCATCAGCTATTTTGTCATGGGTGGCAGGGGGCAGGAAGTTGGCAGTCTGCAGAAAGATTTGGACAGATTCAGAGAATGGTCAAAAAGTGGCAGATAGAATACAGTTCTTATATAGCTGGAACATTACCTCATGGGAAGTTGATTGGTGAAAGATACAGGGCTGGAGAAGGGGGAGTCTGAAAGAAGAGACAGAAGGCCATGGAAATAAGAAAAGGGGGAGGAGCACCAGAGGAAGGCGATGGGCAGGTAAGGAGATAAGGTGGGAGAGGGAAATGGAGATGGGGATTGGTGAAGGGGGAGAGCATTACCGGAAGTTTGAGAAATTGATGTTCATGCCATCAGGGCAGGTTGGAGGCTACCCAGGTGGAATATAAGGTGTTGCTCCTCCAACCTGAGTGCGGCCTCATCGTGACGGTAGAGGAGGCCGTGGATGGACATATCGGAATGGGAAGTGGAATTAAAATGGGAGGCCACTGGGAGATCCCGCTTGTGCTGGCGGATGGAGCGTAGCTGCTCGGTAAAGTGGCCTCCCAATCTAGGTCAGGTCTCACCGATACACAGGAGGCCACACCAGGAGCGCTGGACACAATGAGACTGTTTCACGGATGAACTGGAAGAAGTCGCCCAGGTCCAAACAAAACCTCTGGTGCCATCTTTAGATCTTATGATGAAAGAAAAGCCATTGGTGAAGCAGCAAAAAATGATTGCCTTTGTCATTGGCCACTGAATTACCTATATATCTAAACTAATTTTTGAGTTTAGAGCTGAGATTTCTGAACTGTGAATGAACCCGTGAACACCTCACTATTTTTGCTCTCCTTTTCCACTGCTTATTTATTTTTTATACTGTATGTTTATGTCTTCTTGCAATTTATGTATTGCACTGAATGCTGATGCAAAACAAGAAATTTCACAACATACTCTACGTCAGGGATAATACACCTCATGCTTATCTTGAGTAATAGGACTACGAACACAGTGGAAATACTTCAAACAAATTCCAATGAAATGGCACAAGTATTATAGTGATGGGCTCAGAGGACTAGAGATCCATAGTCGATCCTGACATAGAAACATAGAAATCTACAGCACATTACAGGCCATTCAGCTCACAATGTTGTGCCAACCATGTAACCTACTCCAGAAACTACCTAGAATTTCCCTACTGCATAGCTTTCTATCTTTCTAAGCTCCTTATACCTATCGAGGTCTCTTAATAGACCCTATTGTATCTGTCTTTACCACCATTGCTGGCAGTGTATGCCACACCCCCACCACTCTCTGTGTGAAAAACTTACTTCCGACATCCCCCATACCTACTTCCTAGCACTTTAAAAGTATGCCCCTCGTGTTAGGCATTTCAGCCCTGGGAAAAAGCCTCTGTCTTTCCACACAATCAATGCCTCTCATCATCTTATACACCTCTATCAGGTCACCTCTCATCCTCTGTGAAAAGGCCGAGTTCACTCAATCTATTCTCATAAGGTACACCCTCCAATCCAGGCAACGTCCTTGTAAATCTCCTCTGCACTCTCTCTATAGTATCCACATCCTTCCTGTAGTGACATGACCAGAACTGAGCACAGTACTCCAAGTGGGGTCCAACCAAGGTCTTGAATAGCTGCAACATTATCTCACGGTTCTTAAATTCAGTCCCACGGTTGATGAAGGCCAGCACACCATACGCCTTCTTAACAACACTGTCAACCTGCGCAGCAGCTTCAAGTGTCCTATGGAGGTGGACCCCAAGATTGAGCGCTGTCTTTGTGGAGTTTCCGTTTTCCCCTCTGATTCCTGGGTTTTCTCCAGGTGTTCCAGTTTCCTCTCACATACTAGAGAAGTGCACAGTAAAAAACCAAAGTACGTTGCCTATTGTGTGTAGACAACCAGAAAATTTGGGTGCAGTTGAGGAGAATGCAGGAAGGATAAAACAAATGGGATTAAGGCAGGGACAACATGAATGAGTGGTTGAAGTTCAGAGTGGGTCTGGTGGGCTAAAGGACCTGTTTCCATGTTTCCTCTCTTGACTAAATTCCTAGCTGATGACACAGTATACATGCCGATTTCTGGAAAATGAGATGCTAATTGTTAAAAATAACCCCCCTCCAGTCTTCCTATTTTTAAATAAGACAGTTCAATGGCTGAGTTAGAAAGATGAATATGGTGAAAGTGAGGTTTGTGATATTCCTGAGGAAATGAGTTGTTGTATGGGGATTTAGCTGCAAATGTTTTATCATGTATAAACTTTCAGTCCAGTAACAACCAGAGAAGCAGATCTGTATTGTTAGCTGCCATCTCAATTCTATACCAGTTATACATCAGAAATTTAAAAAAACCTGCTGATGCTGAAAATCTGAAAGTAAAACTAGAAAATGCTGAACATTCTCAAAAATCAAATAACTGCAAATCTAAAATAAAAAATAGAAAATTCTGGAATTACTCAGCAGGCCAGGCTGCGTCTATAGGAAGAGAAATAGAGTTGGACTGGACTATTAATGTCATAGTTCTAGTAAGAAGCTTTTGCCTGCCATTGAATATTTCCTTCCACAGACTCTCTGCTTGCTGCATGTAACACTGGACAACAAATTTTTTCAAAAGTGTTGCTTCCTCAGAATTTTTGTTTTGTTTATGATAGACTGCTTGAAGATGAACACAAATATAATTTCAGAATACTTGTATCGGTAGGAATTTGGAGAAACAACAAATGAACTTTTATTGAATATAATGTGTTTAATTGCATAATGGTGCTGAGGGCTTCTCGCTAAAGTGTCCAACAATAATTCACCAGCATTGATGGATTCCAGTTGAGATGGTATCTTTTCTCCATGACCGCAATGTCCTGGTGAGACCTTTCACCATGCTCGTCACTAACAGCACCAAGATTTGCAGGGAATGCAGAAAATGAATCTTTAGTGACATGTTGCATTTCATGGTTTTATATGCTTGAAGCATGCTTTCAACCAGCTGCATGTAGTTTGGTGCTCTGTAGATGCCGAGAAACATTTCAATAACTTCCTTGAATGCCTTCCATGTGATTTTCTCCGGTCCCACTAGAAATTCTTCAAATTGCCTGTCATTGATGACCTGTTTGATTTGTGGACCAACAAAAATGCTTTCCTTAATCTTGGCATCAGTTATTCTGGGAAGCATCTGTCTCAAATATCAAAATTCTTCATAGAAATTTTTGTTCCTGGTGATAGCAAATTCCATTCTTACAGTTGTAATGCCCAGGGCTGTCGGCTTGTGTTTGTCTAGGGGAAAATCCGTCCACCCGCCAAACCGTGTCTCCCGTTTGCATGGATGCTGTGAAATGCACACTGGTACAAACTCGCACACACAATATCAGACAGCACACAATGTACGTTTACAGAGTACACTTTATAAATCTTACTGGAACTAGGCAATTAATAGTGATACAATATAAAAAGAAAAGAAAAAGGCGCCAAAACTGATCAGAGTTCAATCAATTTGTGCACAACCGTTGGAGCTCAATTATCGAAGCCTTTGGTCCACCATTCGATCTCCTCTGACCTCCTCGACCCGCCGCCTGGGACCAACCTCAGTGGTCGACCAGAGCGCGTCCGGCTCATCCTTCCTCTTCGGTTCTCCTCCCGGAAATCCGCACACTCACTCCAGGTTCCCACACATACAGATAGAACAACATTGTTTCCATTGGTTAGTTCCTCCATTATCAAATAATTACAACCCAAACATTCCAACTAAATAGAGCCTTTCCTCATCAGTTACCCACAAAGAAGCCATTTCATTATAACGCTACAGAGAAGCCATTTTATATAAGCAGTTAACAGTTAACATTACAGTTAATAATCTGAGAACCCTACACAGACCCGAAGCCAATAATTATTACTAAAACCTGTCCTGCCATGCAGCAGCCACACCGCCTAAGCATATCCAAGCATGCCTGGACAAGATAGGAAACTTTTCAGCTTACAGTGTAGGCAACATTTTAATGGACTTGAATAATAAATTGAAATAATTAACATACGTTTATTAAAAATGGTGCAGGATAGGGAAATTTCATGCTGATTTTCGTGATCAGTAGCCCAAAATTCATAAGATATACCTAAAGGTATTCAGGAAGCAAAATCTTTGTTGTCCAGTGTAATTTGTGCAGAATATAGTGTTGCAGTTAGAGAGAAACTTGGGGTGTACGTAGACAAATGAAGTGCAGGTTCTCCACGAGGTAGATTGCGTTATCAAGGATTAATGTTTCAATGGGAAGCTCCTTTATCAGGACAGTACTAAGCAGACTGGGCAGCTTGTGTGAAAAAGGTAAATGGGTCATTGATCTGAACAGCAACTTGTCCTCCTAGAGATGCTGGCCACAATATTCATTATCAGTTAAATATTGCCACCTAGAGATACATTTCTGCACTGCCCTTACTGGAAAATAAAACTGTCAGATGTGCAGTTCAAACCATTTTCACGGTGCAGAAAGCAGAGGCGGAAAGTTATCGAGAAGTCTGGAGCACCGAAGGCATAGAGCCCGGACCCCTCGGTCCCCTCTCTGCACCGGGCGCGCCACCGGACCGGCCCGACGGACATGCGCCACACCGGTCCGGCGCCAGCGACGCTCATCCCCGGGCACGTGCGCGCGGCCGACCCCAAACTCGATTATGCTCGCTCCCGGCGCGCCATCTTGGAGTTCCCACCGGAAGTTCTCAACACTTCCGTCATGGCCGAGGATGACGGTTGCCCGGCGACCGCTGCGGTTGGGCCTAAGCGCCGACGCCTCGTCCGCTGAGGCGGCGGAGCAGGGCCTCCGCTGCGTTCTTTTGTACGCTTGCCGACCCGATTCGGGCCCCACGGGAAACCAGGATGAAGCTGTTCTCTGAGGCGCACAAGACGGTGTTCGTGGTAGATCACTGCCCGTACATGGCCGAGTCCTGTCGGCAGACGGTGGAGTTCGACATGTTCACCAAGAACCGGGCCCCGGGCATCATCCCGCTCGCACCTATCGCCAAGTCGCTGTGGACCTGTGCCGTGGAGTCGGCCATGGAGTACTGCCGCATCATGTACGACATCTTCCCGACCAGGAAACTGGTGAGAGACGCCACCCGCAACAGTACCGGACTAGAGCACAGCTAGGTAGGGGGTGAGGGAGCGCCATGGGGTGCAGTCAGGTTGAGGGAGTGCACAAAGAGGGGTCAAGGTGAGGGGACGCACAGAGAGGGAAACAGGGCAAGGGAACACGGGTCTGTCTAGGACGAGACAGGAGGGCGTGTTGGGGATGTAGGATGAGGCGGGAGGGCGTGTTGGGGATGTAGGATGAGGCTGGAGAGTGTTGGGGATGTAGGATGAGGCGGGAGGGTGGGCATGTTGGGGATGTAAGATGAGGTGGCAGGGTGTGTTGGGAGCGTGTGTAGAGTGAGTGGGGTCTAAGATGAGTGAGTACATCTTAGGAGTGTACTCTTAAGGTGAGGTGGAAGTGTGGGTTTTTTTAGGACAAGGTTAGAGTATATGTGTGTGTATATGTGGGGTCTAGGATGAGGTGGGATCATGGACTATTTGAAAGAGTGGGAGGGGAAATTAATCTCTGTCAAGTGTGAGGGATTGGTTGATGTTGTCTTGGAGTGTAGGCTTGGATGTTGGGAATGGGTGAGCAGTGCATCATTACAATTCGGGTGGTGAATGGAGGTCAGGAATGCAGCTGATGATCTGTGGAAATGGAGGATGTGCCGGGATCAGGGACGCAGTTGTGGCTGGCTGGAGGCCAGGGGAATTGTTGGGGAGCTGACTTGGGGTTAGTGAGTCAGTGGTCTGCATTGCAGGTGAATGGGACAGTGGTTTTGTTAGTAGTTAGAGAACAGTCATTGTAGCACACTTTTCAGACAGGGCAGGGGTGTTGTTTTACAGATACTGGAAAATAGCATTTTGGCAGAGTGTGGAAGAAAGGTCAAGATTTGGGTTATGGGATGGTGGAAAGAGTTCCAGGAATACTGATGAGGAATTATTTCAAAAGCATGAGCTCTGCGTTGTCAACTCATAAGTTGCTCATTTTTGACAGCAGTCATGTGCCCTGCTGAAGGACATGCAATGTTAGTAGTTAAATGGATAAGGAAAACTCTTCTGTGGCTGATAATGTGCTGAAGTATCATTTTACTGTAACATCTCAGTCAGTAGCTTGGCATTTGAAAGATAGCACAGGCTGGCTTTATTCTTCAGTTCTAAGTATATGTGTTGGGATGGTTTAAAAATTGTGGGAGATGAACTGAGCAATCAACTGCAAAAGTAGTTAACAGTGTTTGATATAAAATCATTGCTGATGGCTGAAATGTGAGGCATAATTTTGTACATTTTATTTCTTTTTCAGCAGCGTGTAGATCAGTTAAAGAACTACCAACAAATGGGTTCTCTGTTTTAATCAATAAAACTCTTGTAATTCTTGCAAATAGAGGTTAAAATATTTTCCTGCTCTTCCTGTGGCAATGCTCATGACTTAAAGATTTTCAATACTGGATTATTAATAAGGTGTGAGTTAATTTTGGTGTTTACAAGGTGAAATTGCTCTGCGTCATTGATATTGAAAGCTGTGCTCACTTACAAGTCTCCCTGGAGGCTCACAACACTACTTATAGGATACTTAAATTGTGCAGTAAATTTTTATTGTTTTAAATTTAACTAAATGGGTAGAGGGATAGGCTGGGATTGACTTTGGATCAAAAAAGATTTAATGAAAAAGAGTTAATTGCAAGGATGTTAACAACGTGCGGGCTGGGGGGGAGGTAGGAGGGGGTAACAGTTCGTTCACTTGAATGTTTGAGAAAAATAGCAAAGAATTGAGGGTTATTTAAAAATCAAATTTTGGTCTGTATGGTTGAATCAGTTTTTATCATTCAAAATGGGAATTGAATACAACAATTAAAGGAAAATTTACTGGTCTATGGGGAAGAAGGTGAGTGGGATGAGTTGATTGGGTAAAGGTACAATAGAACAATGGTAGTCTTTACACTACCGAAATATGCATTGGACTGTGGTGTGCTTCCTGGAGTGCTGACATTCCATTTTGAAGATATTACAATTCGTGCATAAAATATGTTCTATTTAATTTCCCTGTGTATCTCAGCCAGCAACATTAAGCAGCATGATGTCAGCATCTGGTGACCAAAGGCTGCTAACAGTTGCTCCAAAGCAATTAATGGGTGCAACCAGGGTAAGTAAAAATAAATGTCCATTAAGACTCTTTGATATGTACTGAATTGAAATGGAATAATTAACAATGGAAACATGAGAATTTAGAGCCTGGACAAAGGCTCAATATTTAGTTTCTAACTTGTAAACAGACAATTTCATAAAGGAAGGGTTATCGGAGTAAAGTTAGATTTGGGTGGGGATGTAAACCAGATTGAGATGTTTCAGTTACTTAATACACATGTCTAATTAATACAAAAATTGTAATTGCTGAATAAGGAAACATTGTTGCCTGTTGCAGTCCCTGACAAATCCAATTTTGGATCAAAATGTTAACCAACAGTAATTACAAAACAAATAGCCCATAATTTGAGGGTAATTTTGAGTATTGGTTATGTTATTGGATTAGTAATCCTGAGTCCTGGAATAATGATCTAAAATGAAAATTCAGATCCTATCATTTTAAATTTAGGTTTAGTTAATTCACTCAGCAATGAAAAAAATCATAGCAATATTCATGATTTTGAAATTAAACTATGGCAAAAATGTTTCACTATTGTATCTGCTGGGTAAGTGAACCCTTTTATTACATTCCCAATTATTTCATTAATAACTCTGGATACGTACAGACAAACCAGATCACCAGAGGATGCAACAGAAATAGCTTATGTGCTGTGAGTATGTTCTTTCGTGTTATCAAATATGCACCTGGGATCCATTGAAGTATCAGGTGAAAGTAGGATAAGGCAACTTTTTGCTACTTTCCTTTCCATCTGATTGGTCAGTACCGTTTCATGCTGAACAATCTTTTAGAAGATACAACAATGGTACTCTGAGTGGGGGCAGTTCACACCCTACCATCAAGAAAGACTTAATACCATCACTCTTAGTCAAAGGGTTGAGCTTTGAAATTCGTTGCTGCTATACTGATTTTGCAGCACCAGGTGAGAGACTCACCATGAGGTTCAAAACCTGTTTGATCTCATCTACTTTAATCTAGCTTTTGTAGCTGCTATTGACCTTGAAACACTGGGAGTGACCATGCAAAGCAGTTGACTTGTATCAAAGTTGGGAGAGCTGTTCCACAGAGCAGACAAGAAACTGGCTAATATGTTGTACTTATTAATCAATACTTTTTGGTCAATGGTTCAAGCTCTTCCATCATCACCTGTGTATATGGCCTGTACCACCGGCAGGTAGCATACAGCAAAGGTTGACTCAGTTGTGTAGAAATGGCCATGAGAATCTTAAAATCACATTGAGATTGCCCTTCATGTGCAATCCAGCTATGTTAACAGGAATACAAAACAGTCATGAGATACCGTGAGGCATCAGCAGCAGTAGCATTGCATTCCACCACATTTACCTTTGGCTGCAAGTTCTCTAACCTGGTATATGCCTTGCTCAAACATTGACAGCTAGAAATATAACCAGCAGTAGATCAGTGTCTAAGGTGTCAGTACATGCTAGAGGCTGCATTATGCAAACAGAAAGCCAAACTGTAATGTGCATTCTTTATGTGCTAAGTAGCAGAAGCAATGTTATTGGAATAGAGAAGCAAACCTACTCTCAAACAAACAGGTTAAAGCTGTAAAGGCCCATCCCTAAATTGGTGGTATATAGAACATGAAGGAGAAAAGGATGCCATGGATGTCCCCAGCCATAGAAGGTGACAGTAATCCCAGAAATGGGATTGGAAATATTTCCTCAACGGCTTCTAGCATTAAGGAAACCAGTCTACTTGACTCACTGTGCTCTGTAACAAAAAATTGTGTTGCAGTTAGTGAAGCTTTGGCAGGTTGCTCAGGTATAACCCTGGCACTGTCATACAAGTGATATGGTGGAACATCATAAAAGGCAGGATCTGTTCAGTCTGACAAGCTACCAGCCCTTCAGTCTATTTTTATTTACAGGCTCAGATTGTTTTACATTAGCTACTTGATTCAAGTGTTTTACCACCTTTGACCAAAAAAGAGAAAACAGCCAGCTGGGATGAGAGTACTGCTCATGGTGTCATGTGCAAATGCGGTGTTTTAAAAGTAGAATCAATGGGGAAAAACTCAACTAGATGGAGTCAGATTTGGTGCAAAACGAAGATGGAGGCTAGTCAGGTTAGCTGCAGGACATTGCTTTTTAAGTTCCTCAGTGCTGTCTTACACCCAACCAGCTGCATCTTTTGAGACCTGGGTTTAGGGGTATTTGATGATATTGTACTTTGTTGAATTCAGTGCAGCTCCTGATATGATAAAGCCGCTTGTGCCGGCACGTGGGATGGCATTCAAATTTATGCTGATAAATGACAATAATAGCATTCACATGAGTACCAGCCAGTAATCATTACTAATGAAAGAATCTAGCTCCTCACAGTGACATTTAGTGAGGTGTTAACAATCTGCTATCAATAACCTTGCGTAATCAGTAACAATTATCTAGTGCATTATGGCAAAACAAATGAACAAGTGACTCTTAGCAATCCTTTTCCAGGACATATGCGAAAGTACGATGATGTATGTTGTATGTACCTGAATGGAGTTTCAGCAACATTAATCAAGTTTGTTGCCATCCAAAACAAGTCCATTTGATTGGCACTGCATTCATTCTCTCCCCCCCCCCCCCCCCCAGTCCATAATTATCCACTCCCCATTAACAGCATACTTTGGCTGCAGTTCTGTCTTCGTGATGCACTTCAGCAACTTACTGAGGCTTTAACTCTCAAGCCTGTATCACCTATCATCCACATTGCTATGGGAAGCAGGTATATGGAAACATTAGTATTCTTAAGTTTTACACAATCCTGACTCAGAAGTATAATGTTGTTCCATCTTCAGTCACTGGGTGAAAATTCCCTATCTACTGCCTTTGGGGCCTACATTTGCTGCAGTTCAAGAACCTGACTCTTCACCAAAATAGAATTTAAAATGGTAATAACTGCTGGCCTTGCTGGTGTCACCTACATCTTGTAAGATGCTCTACAAAAAGAGTGTGCAAATGACAAGTTTTCATTATATAGTAACCTTTTTTTGGAAATGTTTATTCTTTTGGTCCTAAGATACACTTTTGGCTGTAGGACCAAGCACCAAAGTACTGGAGGAACTCACTGGGTCAGGTATCATCTGTGGAAGCAAAAGAGTAGTCCAATGTTTTGTGTCAAGATCCTGTGTTAGGACTCGACCCACAGCATATCCTCTGCTTGCCTCCAGGCCAGATCCCCAGATGAAAATAGTTGGTTGTATTGTGCAGTCTTCTTTAAAAATGGAACTTTGATATTGGTACACATAATTCATTCATTTTTAGAAGCCTTCATCCAATTCTTAACCTTAAGCTACGAGGACATATGGTTGGGGTTAGTAAGTGTGGGAATCCTATGTTTGTACCGGAAATGTGTGAGACTTGTTGGCTGCCCCCAGCACAGTCCTCACTGATTTGATTTAATGTATTTCACTGTATGTTTTGATATACATGTGACAAATAAAAATGATCTTTAAATCTTCACCGTATCTTTTTTACTTGAGATCAATTTTTTTTGTGTGGAGTATCTTGTACAACAGCAATTTAATGGTGATGACTGCAGTAAACAATTGTTGTATTATTACTTGATTATAGATCCAGTGTAAGTGTTCTGCAAAATTCAGACTTACCACCTCTGTTAATTCTTTGGCAGGATTTGCTAAAATGGCCATATCTTTACCTCTGGCCCCCCTCTCTGCTTTCCTTCTGTGATTCCCTTGTCCATTCATCCCTTCCCAGTTGAGCAGTGAATGGTATGCCGTGTTAAGCCAGTTCTGAGGATTATCAGTCCAGTAACATAACCACTACGTTGCATTTGTTAGAGATATTAAATATAGATGACAAATATTTGTTTGAATTTTGGGACAAATTACATTTTTGAAATTAAGCAGCCAAAAATAAAAGTGAACAAACTTCTCTAACAAGTATTTTACATATATTAATAACTAATGTGGAGGAGCTCATGAATGTTTCTACCAGTGTGCTCTATATACTTGCCAAAATGATATTTTAATGGTTTCTTCTGTAATTTGTTATGTAATATAAAATGCTTTGGATTGTTTCTGATGTTCCTATGGTTAAACATATTCACTTGTGTTTCAAAAATGCTATGCAATATATAAGATGAGTAAATGAGCAGAAGTAGTCATTCTTTGTTGCATAGATGATTTTGTAGATTTTTAGGCTGCAGTGTTGACATGTTTCAGTATTTTCCTCATTTCTTCAAAACTGTCATTACCCCACAGTTATTGCCAGAGTTCAGTGTACTCTCTATAACATTTCTGTTCCTATCTGAGATCTTTGAATTGTATAGCCTGGCAACTTATAAAACTCTTTTGGTTTTCCTGCTCGATTGTTTATTTTAGTTGTTTCCTTTAATTGGGTGTTAAATTATTAGTTGTGTATCATGTCAGCCTTTCACTGTAATAGATATTTTCAGTCTAACAGTTGATTTTCTACTTTTCCACTAAACTAGCATGCGCTGCAGTTATCCATAAGACAAAGGAGCAGAAGTCGGCCATTCGACCCATCGAGTCTGCTCCGCCATTTCATCATGAGCTGATCCAGTCTCCCCTTTAGTCCCAATCCCCTGCCTTCTCACCATAACCTTTGATGCCCTAACTACTCAGATACCTATTAATCTCTGCCTTAAATACACCCACTGACCCGGCCTCCACTGCCGCCTGTGGCAACAAATTCCACAGATTCACCACCCTCTAGCTAAAAAAATTTTTTCGCATCTCCGTTCTGAATGGGCGCCCCGCAATTCTCACGTCATGTCCTCTCGTACTAGACTCCCCCACCATGAGAAACAATTTTGCCACATCTACTCTGTCCGTGCCTTTCAACATTCGAAATGTTTCTATGAGGTTCCCCCTCATTCTTCTAAACTCCAAGGAGTACAGTCCAAGAGTGGTCAAACGTTCCTCATATGTTAACCCTTTCATTCCCGGAATCATTCTAGTGAATCTTCTCTGAACCCTCTCCAACGTCAGCACATCCTTTCTTAAATAAGGAGCCCAAAACTGAACACAGTATTCCAAGTAGGTCTTAACAATGCCTTATAGAGCCTCAACATCACATCACTGCTCCTATACTCTATTCCTCTAGAAATTAATGCCAACATTGCATTCGCCTTCTTCACCACCGACTCAACCTGGAGGTTAACTTTAAGGGTATCCTGCACGAGAACTCCCAAGTCCTGTTGCATCTCAGAACTTTGAATTCTCTCCCCATTTAAATAATAGTTTGCTCGTTTATTTCTTCTACCAAAGTGCGTGACCGTACACTTTCCGACATTGTAATTCATTTGCCACTTCTTTGCCCATTCCCCCAATCTATCCAAGTCTCTCTGCAGACTCTCTGTTTCCTCAGCACTACCGGCCCCTCCACCTATCTTTGTATCATCAGCAAATTTAGCCACAAAGCCATCTATTCCATAATCCAAATCGTTGATATACAACGTAAAAAGAAGGGGCCCCAACACGGACCCTTGCAGAACACCACTGGTAACCGGCAGCCAACCGGAGTGGGATCCCTTTATTCCCACTCTCGTGTTTCCTGCCAATCAACCAACACTCTATCCACGTATGTAACTTTCCTGTAATTCCATGGGCTCTTATCTTGTTTAGCAGCCTCATGTGCGGCACCTTGTCAAAGGCCTTCTGAAAATCCAAATACACAACATCCACTACATCTCCCTTGTCTAGCCTGCTTGTAATTTCCTCAAAAAATTGCACTAGGTTTGTCGGGCAGGATTTTCCTTGAAGGAAACCATGCTGAGTTCTGCCTATCTTGTCATATGCCTCCAGGTACTCCGTAACCTCATCCTTGACAATCGACTCCAACAACTTCCCAACCACCGATGTCAAGCTAACAGGTCTATAATTTCCTTTTTGCTTCCTTGCCCCCTTCTTAAATAGCAGAGCGACATTTGCAATCTTCCAGTCCTCCAGAACCAGGCCAGAATCTATCAACTTTTGAAAGATCATTGCTAATGCCTCCCGCAATCTCCACTGCTACTTCCTTCAGAACACGAGGGTGCATTCCATCTGGTTCAGGAGATTTATCTACCCTTAGACTATTCAGCTTCCTGAGTACTTACTCTGTTGTAATTGTGACTGCGCATATTTCTCTTCCCTGACACCTTGAATGTCCGGTATATTGCTGAAGTCTTCCTCAGTGAAGACTGATGCAAAATACTCGTTCAGTTCCTCCGCCATCTCCTTATCTCCCATTACAATTTCTCCAGCATCATTTTCTATCGGTCCTATATGTACCCTCACCTGTCTTTTACTCTTTATATACTTGAAAAAGCTTTTAGTATCCTCTTTGATATTATTTGCTAGCTTCCTTTCATAGTTCATCTTTTCTCTCTTAATGACCTTCTTAGTTTCCTTTTGTAAGCTTTTAAAAACTTCCCAATCCTCTGTCTTCCCACTAAGTTTTGCTTCCTTGTATGCCCTCTGCTTTGCTTTTACTTTGGCTTTGACTTAATCTTGTCCTTTTTCCATTCGAAAATTTCTTTTTCTTTGGAATATATCTGACTTGCACCTTCCTCACTTCTCACATAAACTCCAGCCACTGCTGCTCTGCCATCCTTCCCGCTAGTGTCCCTTTCCAGTCAACCTTGGCCAGTTCCTCTCTCATGCCACTGTAATTTCCTTTACTCCACTGAAATACCGACACATCAGATTTCGGCTTCTCTTTCTCAAATTTCACAGTGAACTCAATCATGTTGTGATCACTACCTCCTAAGGGTTCCTTCACTTCCATCTCTCTAATCACCTCTGGTTCATTACACAACACTCAATCCAGTACAGATGATCCCCTAGTGGGCTCAACAACAAGCTGTTCTAAAAAGCCATCTCGTAGACATTCTACAAATTCTCTCTCTTGAGTTCCAGTGCCGACCTGATTTTCCCAATCCACTCACATGTTAAAATCCCCTACAATTATCATAACACTGCCCTTCTGGCAAGCCTTTTCTATTTCCTGTTGTAATTTGTAGTCCACATCACTGCAGCTATTTGGAGGCCTGTAGATAACTGCCATCAGGGTCATTTTACCCCTGCGATTTCTTAGCTCAACCCATAAAGATTCTGTACCTTCCGATCCTATGTCAACTCTTTCTAACGATTTAATATCATTTCTTACCATTAAAGTCACACCACCCCCTCTACCTAACTGTCTGTCCTTCCTGACATCCTTACTGCTCACTACCTTAGATCTATTTCTGTTTTCCCTCTCCTCCGCTCCATCATTCCGGTTACCACCCCTCTGCCAAATTACAAATGTTTGTAGTTTAAACCCTCCCTAACAGCTCTATTAAACCTTCCCGCCAGGATATTGGTCCCTTTAGGATTCAAGTGTAACCTGTCCTTTTTGTACAGGTCACACCTGCCCCAAAAGAGGTCCCAATGATCCAGAAACTTGAATCCCTGCTCCTGCTCCAATCCCTCAGCCATGCATTTATCCTCCACCTCATTTCATTCCTACTCTCACTGTCGCGTGGCACAGGCAGTAATCCCGAGATTACTACCTTTGCAGTCCTTCTTAACTGCCTTCCTAACTCCCTATATTCTCCTTTCAGGACCTCTTCCCTTTTCCTACCTATGTCATTGGTACCTATATGTACCACGACCTCTGGCTCATCACCTTCCCACTTCAGGATATCTTGGACACGAGCAGAAACATCCCAGACCCTGGCACCAGGGAGGCAAATTACCATCCGGGCCTCCTGATCGCATCCACAGAAATGCCTATCTGACTCCCTAACTATCTACTGCCTTCCTCTTCTTTTCCTTACCCTTCTGAGTTACAGGGCCGGACTCTGTGCCGGAGGCATGGCCACATGTTGCTTCATCAGCTTACCTGCACATTTTAGGTGTTTTGTTCAAATTCCAATGTTAATGATTATTTCCATTTCATCTTCTTAGCAGATGTTTGGCCTTAATCTGACTATTTATGTCCCTGAATTTGAAACTTTTTATGTAATAAGCAAAAGCTGTTTTTTTTTGCCAGTACTTCATGGAACCCAGGTAAGTTACAGACCCCGAGGTAGCTTCTGGCCTATCATTATGATGACTCTTTGTTAAACGATCCAAAACTGACTGCACAGTAATGCACCTCTATGTAACACAACTTTTTCTTGACTTCAAATTTTGATGAATTGATAGCCAAGTCTGTTTTGGGGGAAGTTGTAATATCCTAATGAAGAGAACCATATTGAAATCCACAAGCTACAGTGTATAGTTGTGTAATCATAACGTCACTGCAGGAGTCAATTGTGAGCAACAGTAGGAACAACTTAGCAAAGAATGAATTTAGCAATGTACTTAATGCTTTCCACACAGTATTGTTTTCTGTGCCCAAGAGCATGGATCACTACTTGTTGGAAATAAGACAAGTTTGTTTAATCAGTACATGTAATTTGAATGAAACAAGTTGTATCATGTAGGCATATTTTACATTCCCAAAAATGTTGAAGTTGTACACATGCAACAACCATGTTCTGATGAAAGTTTACAGTATTAATTTATTTTGAAATTAATTCCAGATATTTGTACTTTGTTTAATTTTGGTTTTGATTTTTTTCTCAGGTGAATTTCATTGTAAGTGACTCAAGGGCACATACCCTGAACTCCTGGGGACAAGAAGATCAGAACTTGCAAGAGGTAAAGCAGAACTTTTAAATTTTGGAGTAAGGAGTAAATCCTCTCTGAAAATTGGCTTCAACCTTCTTAATTTTGTATTGTTAATCAATAACAGATTTTAAAGCACTAATCAAGCGAAGTTAACTTTTACCAATTTTCAACAGTAACTATTCTGGCTGCAGATTTAATCAGTTTTTCATTCTAAATTTTTATGTTAAGTATTTGAAATTAAGTTATACAGCTGCTACAGTTTAATTGCCTAGGCTTCTGGCTGTTTATCCAGTAACTCAGCCACTTTGGTGCTGTACGTTCCATGTACAGAACGCAAACATGGAAAGGTGGTGAACCTCTGGAATTCTTTACTCTGGAAAGTTGTGGAAATGAGATCATTGGGGATAGACAAAGAGGAATTGGATGGAACTTTGTGTCATCAGAGAACTGAGTGACATGGGGAACATTTCTTCTTTGGTGGCTCTCCATAGTATTAGTGACGAAACAAGTGGTTTGGAACTCTTACGTTTGTATTAGTAAAGGAGGACCAGGACATGTGAAGTTTTCTGTTTGATAGTAGGGTTTTGGAATCACAGAAAAGCAATTAAGTATTTCAATCTAGGGAAATTAAAGATGATTTCCTAGAAGGATAAACTCAAATGGGCTGATGGCATATAACCATATAACAATTACAGCACGGAAACAGGCCATCTCGGCCCTTCTAGTCCGTGCCGAACGCTTACACTCACCTAGTCCCACTGGCCCGCACTCAGCCTATAACCCTCTATTCCTTTCCTGTCCATATACCTATCCAATTTTACTTTAAATGACAATACCAAACCTGCTTCTGCCACTTCTACTGGAAGCCCATTCCACACAGCTACCACTCTCTGAGTAAAGGAATTCCCCCTCGTGTTACCCTTAAACTTTTGCCCCCTAACTCTCAAATCATGTCCTCTTGTTTGAATCTCCCCTACTCTCAATGGAAAAAGCCTATCCACGTCAACTCGATCTATCCCCCTCATTATTTTAAATACCTCAATCAAGTCCCCCCTCAACCTTCTACGCTCCAAAGAATAAAGACCTAACTTGTTCAGCCTTCCCCTGTAACTTAGGTGCTGAAACCCAGGTAACATTGTAGTAAATCTTCTCTGTACTCTCTCTACAGATATCTATTGATATCTTTCCTATAATTCAGTGACCAGAACTGTACACAATACTCCAAATTCGGCC
Source organism: Hemitrygon akajei (assembly GCF_048418815.1). Taxonomy (NCBI): domain Eukaryota; kingdom Metazoa; phylum Chordata; class Chondrichthyes; order Myliobatiformes; family Dasyatidae; genus Hemitrygon; species Hemitrygon akajei. Next base: position 50,885,529 of record NC_133137.1, read on the forward strand.
TTATCAATGCCTTGTACAATTTTAACATTACATCCCAACTCCTATACTCAATGCTCTGATTTATAAAGGCCAGCATACCAAAAGCTTTCTTCACCACCCTATCCACATGAGATTCCACCTTCAGGGAACTATGCACCATTATTCCTAGATCACTCTGTTCTGGATGGCATGGAAGGGAGCAAGATGGGTTTAAGATTTCTTCTCATTTTTCATACAAAGCACTGTTAAAACCATTGTTACTTGTGTGGATTAAGGTAATAATTTTTTTAATGAGTTATATCTCACTATTGGTAACTGATATTTTCAAGAACTCTCAATGTTTGAATGTTGTGACCAAATAAAGAATAAAATTGCCTACCTGCTCCAAAATACGCCATTGTCTTTTATTACACCATGTTTTATTTTCTGACGCTACAGTTCAACCTTTCACACTAAATTTGTATTCTCAGTGAAAATGCGATTTCCATAAACTGAATGAGTGTTCTATTATTGTGAACTACACTCCTGATTGAGGCCATAGGCTCCCCAGTCAACTCTTGCTTCTTGGAAATGCCTGAACATATAATGTCAATATGTGTTGGCTAAAGCAAATAACAGACCGAAGCAGTACATTATAGCAAGATAGTGATGGAACTGGCTGTCAGGAAATAACATAGAATCATGGAATTAATTTCAGCATGGTGGGCCAATTGGCTCATCTAATCAATGCTGGTTGTTTATAGAGTAACCCCATCAGTTTCATTCCCTTGTTGTTTCCCCACAGCCCTACAAATTATGGTCCAAAAGCTGCCTCTCTAATTGCCTTTCAGAGACTGAGATTTAGCTTCAGCTCTGCCTACAAGCACAATTTAGATCCCAAGTGTTGAATTTTAAAAAAATCCGTCCTCCTGACATGATGTGAAATGTTTCCTCAGTCCTTAAATTGCCTGCCATTAGGAAGAGCTTCCCTTTGTTGCCTTATCTTATTGTATTATAATCTTGTATGCATTCACCAAATTATGTTTCAACCTGCTTTGTTCCAAGGAGGACAACCCTTATTAATCCCTAAATGTGGCAACCAGAAATAGATCCATTTGTCTATTTATGGCATATATTTATCAACGTTACTTCTGTGCAATAGTGTGTTGGGGCAAAGGCATCAACACGGTGATGCCAACCGGCTCAATAAACTGATTTGAAAGGCTGGCTCTGTTACAGGAGTTAAACTGGACATACTGGTAGAAAAAAGGACCCTCCAGAAAATCCTGGCTATTCTGCACAATGTTTCTCATCCTCTACATGCCTGTTGGGCTGAACGGAGGAGCACTTTCAGTAAGAGACTTACGGAAACTGCACTGTTCCCTCAGTCATTAGGCTCTATAATGAGCCAACCTATAGCCAGGGAAGTGATGACCCCCCCCCCCCCCCCATTAAGATTGTTATTAACCTCTGTTTAAGTTTTGTTTAGCTCTGTTTACCGTACTCTGTTATCACAGATACCCTGCGCAATACTACTGTCACTGCTTATCTGGACAGTGTGAATGTACAGTCATTACTGTATCATGTTAATGGTAATTCTTGCACTATCATCTTATTAAGTGTGAACCTGTAAAGCTTGTAATTTTTGACTTGTAAATCTTATACATTTTATTTTTAAGGTAACTTTTTTTATTTCTTAATATTTGTATACTTGTAATGCTACACTGTAATTTCCTTTGGGATCAATGAAGTATCTATCTATGTATCCGCTTTAGTACTCTGTACCTTCATTTATGATTCTGAGAATTTGACATACTTTACTGAATATTGTCTCAATGAAAAGAATTATGTACATGCACGTAGATCAGGGGTGTCAAACTCATTTTAGATCACGGGCCGGATTGAGCAAAATGCAGCTTCATGCAGGCCGGATCAGACGGACACGTGCGAACGCAGCTTTCGTTGCCTCCGTTTTTTCAGCCTGCTGTCATGTGTCTCAGTCTCTGCTATAACTACAAAGTGTTTCACTTTACAAATTCCGTTTCTTATGAAGAAGACTGCCGAATAAACACTAAAAACCCTGAAAACCTGGTACCTGAATAAACTCAGCATTAGCCATATCATACGCCATAGGCGCTTCGATTACTGGGGCCAGCTTTAATAGTAATTAGATATTATCTCGCAGGTCAAAGATAATTCCACCGCGGGCCGGATTTGGCCCGCGGGCCTTGAGTTTGACATATATGACGTAGATCATTTGCTTCTGCACACCTTTTTGAAATGTGCTATCTAGGCAATATTATTCTTTATGCCAAAATATATCCCCTCAAACTTCTCTGCATTAAATTTCATCTGCACTTGGCAATCCATTCAGCCAGATTATGTGTGCCCTCTTGCTGTCTGTTGGCCCCTCCTGTTTGGAAACTTAACCCTGCATATCCACATGAAAAGTTTTAATAAGATTAATAAACACCTTGGTCATGAAATTGATCCTGAGGTACTCGGTGTCTCCCATTTACTGTTAAGACCCTTTAATTCTGTGGTCCTTGATTTTGCTAAACTACATTTTGTGTGGGACTTTATCAAGTGCCTTTTGAATATCCATGCAGACAACATCCTCTGCACTTTCTTCATTTAAAAAACAATACAGTTAGTTAAGCCAGCATGATTTGCCAAACTGTGCTGACTCTCCTTTACCAACTCAAAATTCTCCTTGATTATTGTTACTAAAGCTTTGATGCACCAAGATTAAACTGACATGCCTGTAGTTACCTAGCATGTTCTTTTTTTGATCAAGGGTGTTTTATTTATCATTTCCCAATCTTCTTATGCCTTCCCATGTTTCAAGAGTTTTGAAGATTATGTATGGCAAGGCCTTTTGCAACTTCCGTCCATCTCTATAAGTATCTCATCTGGACCTGTATCATAAGTCTTTGTTTTGTGATCTTTCATCCTATCCATCTCTGCTGGTAGTCCTTCTGTTGACATCTTAGGAGCACTTTGTTACTGATTTAAATCAAATAATTGCATGTTTTGTATCCAGAGCTTTTCGTGCCTATGCATAGAGCTCTTTATTTATCCTTGGCTCCAGCCCTTCTCTCTCCCGGTTCCTAATGAAATATAAATAGAAGATTTTTATATTACTTTATGTCTGCTGCCATTTTCCGTCACGAACACCCTCCTTTCATCTTGCTTTGTTCTTTGTTTCTCCTTGTAGATTACTGTATTAAGCTTGGTTCTTGCAGAAGTATTCTGTTACCTAACATGAGTCATACATCCTTTGTCTTTTTTTGTCACTCATGGAGCTCTGGTTTTCCCATTGTGGGAATATTACCAAGCCTAAATCTGAAGCATCTGCTCTTTAATGATTGCCCGTTGTTCCTTCAGTGCTTCATTTACTAATTGTCTTCTGTAATTAAAAGCGCCAGTCTACTCATTTTTATCTTTCCCTTTTTTTGGAATCCTTGTATCCTGAGAGATAAAGTGCTCTGATTTTTTTTTCCCTTTTGGAGTTTTGTTGTTTTTATTGCATCATAATTCTACAAGGTTATATGTTTCTGCAGTGGCGAGGGAAGCAAAGTTAATGTGTAACTTAAAAAAGCTTAAGAACCTTAGTTTTCCTAATGGAGGAGTAAGAATGCAAGACCATGGAAGTTAAGTCTTCATTCTCCATTGACTAGAATTTTACAATTGTTTTGTGTCCACTTCAAACATAGAAATCCAAAAGGAGCTTGTCAGTGTGGATCATGAGCTGTTTTCACTGACAGAAGGGTCACCAACAAGGGACATAGTTATAAATTAAAGGGCCAATCGTCAGAAATAGGGGCACAAAGAACTGTCTTCAGAGAGAGTAGTGAATCTTCGAAATTCTTTATCCCAGTGATTATTGGAAACCAAATCACTTGAGGTAGAGATAGATAAGTTTTTGAAAAATTGAGGGCCATAGGAACTTCCACAGAAGAGGAGTCAAAGCCAGCATAGATCACCTATGTTCATATAGAAACATTGACTCAGCTTGAGAGGCCCTGCAGCCTATTCCTGCTCCTCTTGTGTTTATTTCTGAGCAGTGCATATTAAGGGAGTGTGTAAAAAGCAAATTGTTTTCACTGTTCAAAGCACATGGGAAATAGAAATGAAGGTGCTGAGGAAGTCCAATGGAGAACAAAAAAATACAGAAATTGAGAAAGTGTGAGGGAATGAGGTTAATTGTTTGCTTTGCAAAGTAGCTGACAGATGCTGTGTTTGAGTGTTCTCCTTCCACACTTCAGAATTCATTCCACATTTTTCTGAAATAACTATTCTTTGCTTGGTCAGCTCTGTATAAAATATGGAAACTCTAATCTAACAGTGTTTTGTCATTTATCAAAAATCAGACAATGATAGATTTCTTCTCCTTAACAGCTAATGGCAGCCCTTGCAGCTGTTGGGCCTCCCAATCCTCGCATGGACCCAGAATGCTGCAGTGTACTGCATGGCTTAGTTGAAGCAGTCGAGGTCCTATGTAAATGTACAGATTATCAGCATGAAGCTCGAACTACTTTAATGGAGAATGCAGACCGTGTCAGCAATCGTGGACGTATCATCTGCATAACTAATGCCAAAAGGTGTGTTGGTTAGCATCCAGTGATATGAGTTTCATCTCTGCACTATTTACACATTTGTTAGTCATTTAAAATGTTATTACAAAAACATGCAAAATATCTCCAACAAATGGATAACATGATAGAAATCCATTTGTGAGGTACTTCTGAGGGAAGGAAGTGTGTAATCAGTTATGTGGTCTTTATCTATAAAGTTACTTCCAACATTTGTTATTCAGCAATAGTTATTACAGTGTGCTGTGGTTAAGTTCTGATGGTAATCACCTTTATGTGAACATTTAGTTATTGAAAGCGATACAGATGTCAATTTGGGTATTATGACAAAAGTTGTATGGAAAGTGATGTGATCTGGTTATGAAACTCCTGCTATTCCACCCCAGTTTTTCTACTACGCTAGTAAAATTTTGCCAACAGGAATACCTAGCACCTAACATTGGATGACCTTACTCTGAATGTCTTGGCTCTGGCAGTGTTTCCACACCCTCAGCACCCTGCATCTGAACCTTTAAAAATGTGGATCTCTTTGCACCAAGAGCAAATCGTATAAACTCAGCATTGTCTCCCAGGTGCCAGCAGAGCCTTTGAGAGTGAGTGTATTCAAAAGCCAAAGTCTCAAACCCAGCAACAAACTCTCCATCTTGCAACCAGCAGTGGTTCTTGTATTCTTCAGAAATATGGGAGAATGGCAGAAGATAACTTGATGTCCTGGAGAGGTAGCATCAACTTTTTCTCCATAAAGTTCTCCATAAAACCATAAGTTATAAGAGCAGAATTAGGTCATTTGGCCATTGAGTCTGCTCAATGATTGGTTGGTTTATTATCCCTGTCAACCCCATTCTCCTGCCTTCTTGTGATTAGTTCTCCACATTGATTAATTTGCCTATCTGTCAATGTCAGTGATCTTTCCTAGCCAGCATCCCTTCTGATTGTGCCAGAGCTCCATTGGGTGAGCCTTATCATCCCAATATCAGAGTCCCAAAAAAGACAATATTGTAAGCTCTGTCAAAGTAAGATGGTCCCCATAGCAACCATGAAACTCAACATTTCAGCACAGTACAGGCTCTTGGCCCATGATACTGTGCCAACCATTGAACTTGCTCTTAAATCAATCTAACCCTTCCCGCCTAAATAGCCCTCCATTTTTCTAGCACTGTGTGCCATCTTAAGAGTTTCTTAAATGCCTGTAAAGTATCTGCCTCTAAAGTAACACACACAAAATGCTGGTGGAATGTAGCAGGCCAGGCAGCATCTATAGGGAGAGGCACTGTTGACATTTCGGGCCGAGACCCTTCGTCAGGTCTTTCCTTTCAGTTAGTCCTGAGGAAGGGTCTCATCCCGAAACGTCAACAGCGCTTCTCCCTATAGATGCTGCCTGGTCTGCTGCGTTCCACCAGTACTTTGTGTGTGTTGCTTTAATTTCCAGCATCTGCAGATTTCCTTGTGTTTGCCTGTAGAGTCATCATTTCAATGACTTTGTCAGTGTCTTCTTTATTTACCGAAATGGCCAGTATCTGACACAGCGAAATAGAGAAGGTCAATATAGGGAGGCACTGAACACTTGTCTCAATGACAAGAGCTCGAGGGGCCATACACAAACACCAGAGAAGGATTACAATATCCTATCTATCTACCCACTTACCTTGTCTAGTTCAATCTATTCAATCCACGGCTGGATTTTTGCATCCCACGTAGAACTCTTCAGCCACTTCCTAGTGCACAGATCTGGAGTGAATGTGCAGAGCTGTGATTTAATCAAGGCGTACCCAGGATGAAGATTTATCAAAACACAACTAATTATTTAGTTGGTTTATGTTTCCTCTTTTTACTATGTACTCCCTTAACAAGTTTGTCCTGACTCATTTATTTCCCTTAAATTTGTCTTATAGTGACAGCCACGTGCGAATGTTAGAAGACTGTGTTCAAGAGACGATCCATGAGCATAACAAATTAGCAGCTAGTTCTGATAAGTAAGCTTGTCTCATATTCAATACAAAGAAAAACTTTATTGTGATCTATCGGTTACATTAAAAATATAAATTTACAGTATTGTGTTTATTTTTAAGTATTAAATTCTGTGTGCAGCTTGTGAATTAGTGGTTGACTGTTGCCAGCTGAAGATGTATGCAACATTTAAGGTATATTATCAATGAGCTATGAAGTTTCATTGTATCAGTTTGCAGGAAAAGCTAGAAAATACTTTTATTTAAAGTAGCACTTTGAAAGTAATGTTGTTAATTTTAAATTTGAACAATAGTAATATCCAGTTGCAATCCATGATGTTTTTTCCCTGTTTTGAAACATTTGAATTTGATACTTGCTTAGTCAATTGGCCTACAAGAAAGGAGCTCTCTTCTGATCATTTTTCTAGGTATTCCCAGTCACACCAGAAGGTGGAGTACTGGCCTGTGTCACAGGTTTGTTGAAAGATTTCACTCTTGCACTCTGCAAGGAGGAAACAGCCCACTTATTTCAACGTTTTAAAATACTTTTCACTTGCTCATTTCTTGAAATGAAAAGTTGTTGATTTAAAAAAAATGTAACTTTTGCCAGTTTTTTTTATTTTGGTGAGAAGTGCAATGATCAATCCAGTTGACACCATCTAACCTTGAAGATATATCACACTTTAGACAGAAGTTGGTTTGCTCAATATCTTTTGTTTCCTTTCAGCTTGATGCAAATTCAGCATTGTGAACTGGTCTTAATTCATACCTACACAGTTGGTGAAGACAGCCTTGTTTCAGATCATCCAAAGAAAGATGTGAGTTAAGTTTTCTGTGCACATTAACACAGCTATGTATGTGTTTTAGTGCTATGAGACTAATGGGATGAGTTGTGTACATGGTCACTTCTGCATCTCTTAAGTATGGTGATGTGTTATCAAGTGTTTCACGCCTTTAGCTTTGTGTTTTAATGGAAACAATCCTGCCACATTCTCCAGACACATTAAAATAGAATTCTGTTAGAAAATGGGATTATCAGAATCAGGTACTTGAGTTCAGCACAGATATAGTGGGTGGAAGAGATACTTTCCATACTGTATGAGTCCACTTCAACATTCAGTAATTAGGGATGTATATTTGAATCAGTTGATAGAAGGGTGTAACAGGGAAATGAGAAAAAGATTTTCACTCAGTGATTAGTTTGGGCATCTAGAAGATTTGTCTGAAACACTGGGGTAGACAGTGACTCTTAAAATATACTTGAAAGAACCACAACTTACACTATTACAATCCAAATTAAGTTCACATTTCAAAATAAATTTGTTATCATAGCACATACAGTATATGTCAACATATACAACCCTGAAATTAATTTTTTGCAGGCATTATATCAAAGAACCATAATAAAATCAATGAATCTCCGCAGCCAGCAGGGCAGACAAACAATCAATGTGAAGAAGACACAAATCTCAAATACAAAAGAGAGAGAAAAAAATGAATAAACAAGTAATAAATATTGAGAACATGAGATGAAGAGTCCTAGAAAGTGAGTCAGTAGATTGTGGGAACAGTTCAGTGATGGGGCAAGTGAAGTTGAGTGAAGTTATCTCCACTGGTTCAGGATGGTTGAGGGATAATAACTCTTCCTGAACCTGGTAGTGAGAGTCCTGAGGCACCTGTACCTTCTAACTGATGTCAGCAGAGAGAAGAGAGCATGACCTAGATAGTGGGAGTCTCTAATGATGGAAGCTGCATTCCTGTGACAGTGCTCCATGTAGATGTACTCACTGGCTTTACCCATGATGGACTGGGCCATATCCACTACTTTTTGTATAATTTTCCATTCAAGGGCATTGGTGTTTCAATATACTCTCCACACATCTATAGAAGTTTGTCAAAGTATTAGATGTCATGGAGAATCTTCGCAAACTTCTAAGGAAGTAGAGGCACTGTTGTGCTTACTTTGTAATTGCACTTGTGTGTTGAGTCCAAGACAGGTCCTCTGAAATGATAACACCGAGAAATTTAAAGTTGCTAACTCTCTTCACTTTTGATCCCCTGATGGGGACCAGCTCATGGACATCCAGTTTCCATCTCCTGAAGTCAATAATAGCTCCTTGGTCCTGCTGATATTGAGTGATAAGTTCTTGTTGTGGCACCACTCAACCAGATTTCCAATCTCCCTTTTATATACTGATATACTGATTCATCACCATCTTTGATTTGGACAGTGGCAGTCATCAAACTTAAATGTGGCATTGGAGCTGTGCTTAGCTAGGTGTCATAAGTGTAAAGTGAGAAGAGCAGGGGGCTAAGCACACAGCCTTGTGGTGCACCTGTGCTGATGGAGATTGTGGAGGAGATTTTGCCAATCTGAACTGATTTGGTTCTGCTAGTGAAGAAATTGAGGATCCAATTGCACAGGGTGTATTGAGACCAAGGTTTTGAAGCTCAAAGCTTATTAGTTTTAAAGGGGATGATAGTGTTGTTTTGAGTGGAGTATAAATTGAGTATAAATTAGCTAATTTTTTGGCTCTATGGATGTTCTAGTCTCTGAATGCAGGTGGTTCTTTATTCAGTGATGCTAGATAGGTGGAACTTAATGCAGGTGGACAGGAATGTTTGCACAAACCACTCTTTGTGGTGTTACGTAACCCCGTAACCAGGTAACTTACCAGCAAAGATAGATGGATCAGCTGAGTCGGATGCTACTATTTTCAAACGTTTTATTCGAAAAGGGCACAAACGTATGGTTAATACAAAACATTCAGATCATATACATTGTCAAACTCAATCTAAAACACCGGTGTAACCATAATCAATCAGAAATAAGCTCTACAGTTGTCTAGGGGTTAATACAGAGTCCAATTGAAATATAAAGAGTCACTCAGAAGTTTGCAGGCTTTTCCCTTTTGGGAACCGCTGGGGTTTTCATGTTGTAGAGAGAAAGAGATGATTTGGAAAAGATAAACACTTGCCCGTCGTCTTGGCAGAGCAAATCCTTGGAATCAGGGGAGCAGACTTCCCCGTTGTTAGCTAAAAGCAGTCTTTCGTTGGTTCTAGCCACAGATTCAAAAGTTGGAATCTAACGCACGTGGCTTCCTTCAGAATGGCTTCCCGCTCCCACGGGAATCGATATCGTGCTTCCTTCGTCTCCTGGGTGCGTCTGAGGGTTCCCCCCCCCCCCCCCCAGACCCTCCTTTATACTTCTTCACGGGATCGCAGGTGTCAATCAGGTTGCAGGTGATGCGATCTCTCTCTCAACCAGCCCACTTTGCCCGAGGGCTTTTCACGTGGTCTCCATGAGACAATAGTCAAGGTCACCTTTATTCTGCTTCTTGGGAGAACGTGGTCTCTCTCTCTCTCTCCCATTTCCCTGGGTCTATTCAGCACGTCCCTTCCTCTTTTGGGGTCAGCTGACCCCCCTCTTGACTCGGGTTCTTGAGATTCTCACAAAGGAGGGGGCCGATGGCATAACACCTCCCCCCATAACGGGTTTTTAACCAGCGGTTAAAAACAGGTTGGTACCGGGTTTTGTTTTTGAATCTACATACTACACAAGCTTTTCTCTTCACAGAGTGCTATTGTCATACATTCAAGTCAGGATCTAAACAGGTAACAAGTACAGTGCCCCTTTTCTTTAATACCTTAACCTCACGTGCCATACTAACGCCTGGTAGCATCAAACTTCAGCTCAATAACCACCTTATTTATTTGCTTTCTTCAGCAACATAACTAAGGAGGTGTGATCTTAGCTTACATACATCTACAAAGGTTCATGCAAAATACTAATTTTTATGTTACTTTCAAACTTAACAGTCAAGCTTCCATGGGTGTTGTCTTTATTATTCACATACTTTGTCAAAATCCCTTAAAACCGGCTTCTGCTATTTAAAAATCGCGTCCCCATTAACCCTCGCCTCTTTTCCGGTTAATTCCCTCGTGGTGATCTTGGGCACCCTGGCGAAATAGGCTTTCGCCCGCTCCTTTCATAGAAGTTATTTTATCAGCGTGTTCCAAACTTAGACCACCTTCCGGATTTCCACCCAATTCCTTAATTTTAGGCAATTTGTCATTTTTCTCTTCAGGACCCGTCATGCTATTAGTTTCCAAGTTAAGATCTGCAAGCGATCCCGCTTTGTTCAGACAGCATTTCAAACTCTGCCTTTTCACACCACACTCTGGAATAACAATAGCGTGTGGGGCCCCTTTACCTTCCAACTCAACCTGTAATTGATTCACAGGCTTTGTGGTACCAAGCCATTGTCTCTGTAGCCTGGTTGCTGCTTCTGATATCAGTCCAGCCTTTAAATTTTCTTCATTCAATTTGGGAACTACACATTCCCCTTTTCCTTGAGCTCCGTGACTAGGTTCAACACCACGTGCATCCCCATCTTGGACACACTCAAACGGGACATTGGCCTCTTCCAGGCTTTCAACACCCGTACCTTTTTCAAATTCTAACGTCCCCCGATCCTTCCAGTTACTCTCTAGGCAGCCCCCCGTTGGGGAAGGCGCAACCCTGCGAGCTGAAACAACCTCCTCGGCCATTTCAGCTGACTTCTCCACAGCAAGGATACCCTTCTCCTCTAAGACTGCCCTCATTTCACTCTCGGGACCATCGAGAACACCTTTAGAACTCTCAACTTCTCCAAACAATTCTGCCAAACCAGACAGATCAACCACGTCCAACTCTGGACGTTTTAACAGCTTCATCCGTTTCTCATCTTTATTTCCTACCTCTAGGACCTTTCTCTTCACTAAGGGGAGGGCTATCTCCTCGCCCTTACCCCCTTTTACTTTACTACCTTCTGTTTTACCACCCTCTGAACCCTCGTGGTATAGGGTCGGTAAAAACATCTTGGCCAAGTCACTACTGGCGCGATTTAAACTGCTCTGGTTCTCAGCTGCTTTTCTCGACAGGCCACGAGTGACCGCGCATGCGCGATAGCTCGGGGACTCCATGGGCGGGGCCTCAACTATCAGGGCGGTTCCCATCTTCCCACCCGCGAGGTCATTACCCAAAAGGAGGTCCACGCCCTCCCCCGGTAACTCTGGCAGGACTCCTAGTTCCACAGGTCCCGACACCAACTCGCAATCGAGAAGGACCCTATGCAAAGGCACGACCTCGGTCCGGTTCCCGATACCTCTCAGGGCTACCTCCCCCGTGCGAGGGCCGAATTTTAACACATTACGGCTAATTAACGATAGTTCCGCCCCCGTGTCTCTCCAAATTCGTACGGGGATGGGGGGGGTCCCCTTCCCTCAAAGACACGGTTCCTTCGGAACTAAATGTCTCCCACCCCTCCGGTACTCCATCTACCTGGGGCTCTCTTGTCCATTTCCTGATTACCACTGCACGCCCGATAGGGATCGCTGCTCTCTCCCTCTCTGGCTCCTTTCTCGGAGCAAAGCAGTTTGATGCAATATAACCCACCTTCCCACAATTAAAGCAGGTTAAACCAGAGGGTCTCCAGGTTTCCTGTCTGTTATCCTCACTTTTGCTGCTAGCTCCCAGCGGGATCTCCGCCTCAGCCGGCGGGCTTTCCCTACCATTCCGACGGTCTCTCGGGTAACTTTTTGGCGAGGAAAACTTTGTCTTGTGGGTTAGGGCATATTCATCTGCGACCCTAGCCATCTCTGAGATGGACTGATTCGTCCTCTCATTTAAATACATTCGGATCTCTTCCGGAATGCAACCTTTAAATTCCACAATCAAAATTAACTCCCTGAGACGCCCATAGTTCTCGGCCACCTTGTCAGCGGTGCACCAACGGTCCAAGAGCACACCCTTCTCATGGGCTAGCTTGGTATATGTTTGATTCCACCCTTTCCTTAAATTTCGGAACCTCTGTCTATACGCCTCAGGTACTAACTCGTAACCTCGGAGAATGGCCTCCTTTACTTGATCATAATTCCCGTCCCTTTCTGGGGGCAGCGCGGCATATACCCGCTGTGCTTTCCCTCGTAACACACTTTGTAACAACGCCACCCACTGCTCTCTGGGCCACTTTTGATTCCTTGCCACCTTCTCAAAAATCAAGAAATAACTATCAACATCCGTCTCCTCGAACGGGGGGACCAACCTCAACGCCCGACTAACATCAAACCCTTCCTCTCTCTCTTCCCCTTGAGCTCTTCGCTCCTGCTTTTGCCTGTTCAGCTCCAATTCATGGCTCCTTTGTTTCTCTTTCTCTTCTGCTTCTAGCTGCTTTAGCTGGAGCTCACGATCCCGTTCTATCTCTAATTCCTTTAGTTTGAACACATGCTCTCTTTCCGCAGCCTTTTCCCTTTCAGCTCTCTCTGCATCCTTTTCCCTCGCAGCTCTCTCTGCAGCCTTTTCCCTCGCAGCTCTCTCTGCAGCCTTTTCCCTCGCAGCTCTCTCTGCAGCCTTCTCAGCTGCTTCTACTTCAAGCTGCTTTACTTTAAGCTCATGGTCCAGCCTTGCTTTCTCCAACTCTGCCTGATCTGTCCCACTCGCTAATCTCTTTTCGGGGATATTTTCCAAATCCTCAGCTGCAAACACCTTCTTCCCAACGTAATGCTGTTGTATGACCCTTTGCACTTCCTGCTTTTTCATTGCTGGCTTCACCGCTGTGAGGTCTAACGCCTGCGCCAAATTTACCAAGTCTGATTTTGTAGTCTTCCCTAGCGCCTCTACCGTCGGGTTTCTCATAAATTCACCCACATCCATCTTTGCTGGTTTTCCGTCTGGCTACCTGCGTAACCAGATTTAAGTTTGGACTTACAGCCCGATTCACTGACCCTCCCGTTTGGTTTCAAATCCCGGGACGAGAACCCCACTTGTTACGTAACCCCGTAACCAGGTAACTTACCAGCAAAGATAGATGGATCAGCTGAGTCGGATGCTACTATTTTCAAACGTTTTATTCGAAAAGGGCACAAACGTATGGTTAATACAAAACATTCAGATCATATACATCGTCAAACTCAATCTAAAACACCGGTGTAACCATAATCAATCAGAAATAAGCTCTACAGTTGTCTAGGGGTTAATACAGAGTCCAATTGAAATATAAAGAGTCACTCAGAAGTTTGCAGGCTTTTCCCTTTTGGGAACCGCTGGGGTTTTCACGTTGTAGAGAGAAAGAGATGATTTGGAAAAGATAAACACTTGCCCGTCGTCTTGGCAGAGCAAATCCTTGGAATCAGGGGAGCAGACTTCCCCGTTGTTAGCTAAAAGCAGTCTTTCGTTGGTTCTAGCCACAGATTCAAAAGTTGGAATCTAACGCACGTGGCTTCCTTCAGAATGGCTTCCCGCTCCCACGGGAATCGATATCGTGCTTCCTTCGTCTCCTGGGTGCGTCTGAGGGTTCCCCCCCCCCCCTCAGACCCTCCTTTATACTTCTTCATGGGATCGCAGGTGTCAATCAGGTTGCAGGTGATGCGATCTCTCTCTCAACCAGCCCACTTTGCCCGAGGGCTTTTCACGTGGTCTCCATGAGACAATAGTCAAGGTCACCTTTATTCTGCTTCTTGGGAGAACGTGGTCTCTCTCTCTCTCTCCCATTTCCCTGGGTCTATTCAGCACGTCCCTTCCTCTTTTGGGGTCAGCTGACCCCCCTCTTGACTCGGGTTCTTGAGATTCTCACAAAGGAGGGGGCCGATGGCATAACAGTGGCAAGACTTTTCTGGCTGTGACTGCCCATTTCAGGCCTACAGCATAGTGCAAACAAGCAACGTAGAAAAATAGAGGTAGGAGTAGATCTTTGCCCCTATTCCTACTTGTCCACCAATTTTCTGTCCATATCAGTAATATTACCCCTAATCTCCTGTATTTAAATTCACTAATCTCTTTTATCAAATAATTTCTGAAAATTCAGATATATTACACCACTGGCTCTCCCTTTCTATTAATAGAAGGTGACAGCAATGTATTAACAGAAAAGAGCAATGGTTAAAATGTAAGTTAACTTTAATTGCAAAGTCCTAAAGTCACAGTTTATCTCTGTAGATAAGCTAGGAGCATGCCGCTGGATAATAGGAAAAGGGTCTGTGCACTACAGATTTGTTATGCAGTGGTTGAGATCTAGAACTCACTGCTAGAGGAGTCATATAATCCAATACAATCACGATGCTTAAGAGATACTTATGCAGGCACTTGAATAGGCAAAGCATAGAACAGTACTGACTAAATGGGATTATAGTAAGTGGGCAAAAAGATCAGCATGATTGTAATGGAATGAAGTGACTTTTACTGTGTTGTATAAGCCTATGGCACTCTTGGCTGTGCAAATGCCAAATGGCAATGAAATGGGATTTATATAGCTTTTTTGTCTTATATTATGCAACATTCTTATTGCAAGTAGATGTGTTAAAGAAATCTATTAACATTTCTTGTATTTAATCAACAAGTACCAGCTTAAGTGTATATTCAAGATGGAAGCTGCTCTGATTGAGTTTACCTGGTTCTACATGAATGATTTCTGAAATATGTTTTGATCAGGAGCCCACCTTCAACTCATATGCCCTTTAGTCCTTACAAAAATGCATATATTTAGTCCTTACCATTAAGCAGTTCTGAAACTCTAATTCTAATTCTAAATTGGAGGCAATGCAAAATGACCCCTATCAGACTAACTATTAAGTATCTGGTTTTTCCCCTTCCTTTGACTTCATTGTGAGCTAAATGGATAACTAATCTGATATTTTAAAATCTTAGTCCGAATGGTGGAATTTTCTCCTTCTTTAACTCTTAAAACCCATCATTGTGACAGCCTATTATATTACCTCGTATGAGGTTATTTTTTGCCTGATTATGTCCCAGAATGTACATTGGGAATTAATTAAAGGTAATAAGTTCTCTACCCCAAGTGTTGTGTGAATTCAATGGAAATGTTTTGGATGTATCAAATCTGTAATTTGTAGCTACCTTAGTTGAATACAAGCAGCTTACAAAAACTAAGCATATGAAGAATTTTGACCTGAAACTCGACTGTCCATTTCCTTTTATTAATGCTAGCTGACCCACTAAGTTCCACTAGCTTCTTGTGTGTTGCTCCAGATTCCAGCATCTCTTTTATGAACATTATTAGAATATTACATGATTTTTGCCTTCCAAATGTCGTGATTGGTTAGTGTCCGATTTGATTGCTACAGGTCTCCTTGGTACTAACGAGTGAAGTGCACAGTGTTCGTGCCGGAAGACAATTACCTGCAAAGCTCATGACACTTGTCCAACAGCATTTTGACCTTGCCTCCACCACTATTACTAACATCCCTATGAAGGTGGGTCTAATACTTTAAATATGTTTTATTTTAAGTAGATCACAGCATCTAACTGTTTTTATTTATTTTCGGTTTGTGAAAATTTAACATTTTTCAAAGTAATTTTCGAATTATTTTCTCTCCACATCATATTTCTGTTTGCTAGCCCACATTCAATGTCAGTGAACAGGTTAGTAAATTTGATTCAAAATAGAACATTAGATCATGACACTGATCAAAAGGTTATATTGCATGCAACAAGTAATGGTGTGCAATATAATCATCTTTTTGTTGTTCTTGTAGAAACATTACTGTAAGACCCTGTGTATGAAACTGTCACTAAAACTGTTCCCTTACATCTGTATTGTTCTTTCCATTTTGTGTTTTTATGTATCTGCCCTGTATAGTATTTGTGTGGCATGCAATGATAATGCACCTTCTGCAATTTGTTTATTGTTGGTTGCCTTCCATATGCTGTTTAAAAGGAATTGCTTAAAAGCCATGTTTCAAAATAATTAAAACATACTAGACGAGAGATTTCACACTGGATTAACTTCTGCATAGTTTTGTGCAAACAATAAGATGGTCAGTGTGTTAGCATAGTTCTGAGTTAATGTGGAGGGGTCTTACTAGGTCAAGTAGTCTAAATTCTCCTACATATTTTTATGTAGTGTCAATTTTCCTGATTGAAGTAACTGGTTTTTAAGGTGTTAATGGGAAACTGAAAACAAAATTTTGTCACTATTGTTTTGTCATTAAAATATAGCGTTACTGAAAATATAAGACAATACTTAACATTAAAGTATTAAGATAAATAGTTATTGTAAATTGATAGTTTTTGAGTACATAATCAAAGTGTCAAATTTGCAAATAATATTAAATGATAAGGGAGCCGAAGAGCTGCAGAAGGATGATGGCATAATTTGCAAGTGTACAAAGTTATGGTAGAGGAAATGCAGACCAGATAAGTATAAAGAATCTTCACACTTACATGATTGATACTGAAGTAATTGTGAGAGAAGTACATGAGACCCAAGGCTGACAGCAGATAGTAGAATGGGCTGTGCCTTTGATTTATACAGTGTATAAAATTACTAATAAAGCTCTGCTATCCTGCCAGATCAGCAGTTTTGTTGGAACATTATATATCATGCTGATAAGAATACATAATGAGCACTGTGTACAATTTTAGTCACTGATAGTGCAAGTCTTTATGTATGGTGCAGAGAAATTCTAAGGCAAATTCCGAGTGCCAGGTAAGTTGGTTGGTTCTTGACTATTAAAGGAATTTGACTTCAGAACTTACAATACAATTTAAAAAATAAGTTTGTTTTGAATGCCTAGACACCTAGATATTAATTATTAGTTAACATTCAAACAAGAAGCTATTAAATTGTATAAAATCTCTGCAACTGGATCCTTTAAGGATGGAAATTGCTCTCTTTGCCTGGCCTGTATGTAACACTAGTCTCATTTATATATGTATAACTCTCAGATCACTCAGTTATATCGAACCTTTTGCTGCCAGGGAATGCAGCAGTTCAGTAATGTGTCTTCTTAGCATTTTTGTTCAAGGAAGCTGGAAAAGACATCAGCTTTACCAGGCAGCTTGGTGGGTTAATTAGGACCACTATTGAAATTGGCCATGATCTAAACATGAATACATGTAGGTAAAACTTCAACTCAGAACTGATGTCGGGGATTATGTATGGAAAGTGACAATATGCAGAACATCCTTTTGACTAAAGCAAAGGAGACATGATTTCTGGATGCATTTAAAAGAGATTTCCTTAATGAGCGATTTCTAGATTGCTAGAGAATATTGAGCTAGATGGGTTAAAATGGGCTTCTCCAATATCTCTTAGATGCCTGCGCCAATATAAAACTATAGTAAAAGAGATTGAGATCCATTTTAAGAGGAACAAAATTAGATGATTAATCTTTTTTCTGTAAGTAGAAATGTCAAATGCTAGAGGATATGCACTTATGGTGAGAGGAGAAAAAAAAATTAAAATTGATATAAAACATGGAAACCACAAAGCTATGCCAAAGATGTCCTTACTATAGAAATTACCTAGGGTCAGTCATAGCCCTCTGATTTTTCTGAGCTCCATGTACCTGTCCCAGGAGTCTCTTAAAAGACCCTATTGTATCCGCCTCCACCACCATCACTGGCAGCCCATTCCATGCACTCACCACTCTGCATAAAAAACAAATACCCCTGATATCTCCTCTGTACCTACTTCCAAGCACCTTAAAACTGTGCTCTCTTGTGTTAGCCATATTATGCAGGGCAATTTTTTTTTACCTAGTGGTAGATGCCTGGAATGGGCTGTGGTGGAAGCAGATAAATTGTGGTGTTTAAGAAGAGTTTAGAATATGCAGGAAATGGAGGGATATGGATCATGTGTGGGCAGTAGAGAGTTAGTTGAGTCTGACATCATGTTTGGCACAAACATCATGAACAAAAGGCCTGTTACTGGTCTATGAAAATTAGTTTTATACCCTAATTAGCTATATTGCCACTTACACAAAAGCTAGATCAGACCTATTGATGTGTTGCAGGGCTGGTAGACTGGGGAAATTAGAATTTCATTGTTTTTGATGATCTATTATATTCAAATATTAGATGGTTAGTGATCTTGGTGTTATAGGTGAGGAATGTATGATCTATACCAACTTATGTTCAGAAAAGAACAAAAAATGTAACCACTTGGACCTAATGGAATTAGATTGTTCTAAATGTATTCACCACAATGAACTGCAATTCACCAGGCAGTGGCAATTCCTCTGAACTCAGTTCTATAATAGTTACATTTTAAGATGAGCACAGAACACGTTTTTAAAACTTTTTTGATCTTAAAAGCAAAATTTTTAACAAGGTCAAAAGTGGACCATATCAATTGCCTAGAGGATGTTAAATAGTAATTCTACTACCCTGCTGAGCACATGGGTGTATACATATGGTAATACTTGTTCACTGACTGCAAACAAATCCATATTGAATTTACATGTTACATGTCTTTTATTTAAAGGAAGAACAACATGCAAATACTTCTGCAAATTATGATGTAGAACTTCTCCATCAAAAAGACGCTCATACTGAACTGCTAAGAAGTGGTAAGTCATGGTATTCACAGTTTAGCTAGAATCTGGCATAAAGTTTGTGTCCATTCTTCAGATTCTAAAAGCAACTTCCAGACAGTTTTCTACTAATGCTAGACTGAGTTCCTGCTCTCTTCTGTTTGTCTTTTTATTTCCAACCTTCATAAACTTGAATTCATCCACAATTGTTGTCACTATTCTAAATTTGGTTTTAAAATGTTTCTCCTTGCTCCGTGGGAGTATCTGGTTGCAGGTGAACACTACCATTTTGAAGCACTTTTCTTTTAGTTTGACAGTTCAGCCTTATAACAAGCTGCTCAAGGTAGAGTAAGCCAATTCTCATGTCCAGGGCAAAAGCAAAATACTGCAGACGGAGGAAATCTGAATAAAAAAGGGGAAAACACTAGGAAATCTGCAGATGTTGGAAATTCAAATAACACACACAAAATGCTGGTGGAACACAGCAGGCCAGGCAGCATCTATAGGGAGAAGTACTGTCGACGTTTCGGGCTGAGCAGGCCAGGCAGCATCTATAGGGAGAAGCACTGTCGACGTTTTGGGCTGAGTCCTGACGAAGGGTCTCGGCCCGAAACGTCGACAGTACTTCTCCCTATAGATGCTGCCTGGCCTGCTGTGTTCCACCAGCATTTTGTGTGTGTTGTTTAAAAAAGGAGAATCTTGGAATTAGTTGTCGAATCAGGCAGCCCCTATGGAATGAAAAATATACTCAGCATTTTCTCTTGATGAATTGACCCAATAAAAACAGTGTTGGTCAGACTGAACTTAGAGTATTGTGAGCAGATTTAGGCTCCTTATTCAAGAAAGGATGTGCTGGCCAGAGGAGGTTCACAAGAGTGATCCCGGGAATGAGAGCGTTAGCTTGTGAGGAGCTTTTGGTGACTATGGGCCTGGAGTTTGGAATAATAAGAGGGGGTCTCATTGAAACCTACCAAGTGTTGAAGAGCCCAGATAGAGTGGACATGGAGAGGATGTGGAGTCTAGTGTGGGAGTCTAGGAGCATATAAACACATCCCTTTAGAACAGAGATGAGGAAGAATTTCTCGAGCTAGAGGGTGGTGAACCTGGGGAATTCATTGCCACAGACAACTAAGAGGAGACTACTCATCTGCTCTATCACCTCCCAGCTTCTCACTTCACCCACCTTCCCCCTCACCTGGTTCCCTATCACCTACCAGGCTGGTACTAACTAATTAGGACTGGTAGGTACTAACTGGTACCTACTAATTAGGAGGTCAAGTCATTGCGTATATTTAAAACAGAGGTTGATAGGTTCTTGATTAGTAAGGGTTTCAAAAGTTATGGGGAGAAGGCAGGAGAAAGGAGTTGAGGGAGATATTAAATCAGCCATGATGGAATGGCAGAATGGGCTGAATGGCCTAATTCTGCTCCTACAGTATGTCTTATGGTCTTAGTTTGTAACTGTTCCCATCCATCTAACTTTCTCCAAGGCTGGAAAATATAATGCCCTGTGGTATGTGAATAAATTTAACACTTAGAATGACCACCTCCCAAGAATGAACTAATAACACTCAAAATGTTGGAGGAATTCAGCAGGTCAGGCAGCACCTATGGAGGAAAATAAAGCAGTTGATGTTTTGGGCCAAGAACCTTCTTCAGGACTGAAAGGGAAGAGGGTAGAAGCCTAAATAGGAAGTGGGAGGAGGGAAAGGTAAACAGCCTGGTAGGTGATAGGGAAACCAGGTGAGGGTGAAGTGAGAAGCTGGGAGGTGATAGAGGAGATTAGTAGGCCAGGCAGCATCTTTTGAGGGGAATATATAATCAATGTTATACATAATAAACATCTGATACAATGGGGTCAGGTTCAGATAGGAAGAAGAAAAAGATCAGGCTCAAAAAAGTCCTTACAAGTCTTGAATCATGTCCTTCAGCTTTCTTGCTTATTAGAGAATTGTGTACACTTTGCTGAATTATTAATACATCGAGGTTTTTCTGTTTGTATCAGGAATATCGTTTATCTGGGTGCAACAAATCGAGAGAAATGGAATGAAAGACAGTGCAAACATACTCATTTGTAAATACAGTATCAAGTGCAAAATAAAACGTGTAAAAATTGAAAAATTTGATCTTTGTTACTAAAGATGCTATGATCTTGGCCAACGGTCATACTATTACAATATATTAACTAGTATTACTGATTTTAAAGTGATTCAAATTCATTTGAATTCTTGGAGACACAAGAGACAGCAAGTGCTAGATTCTGGAGCAATACACAAGACACTGCAGCAACTAAGCTGGTCAGTCCGCATCAATGGAGGGCAAGTTGACAGTCAATGTTCCAGTCACCTGGACTCACCTGAATGAAGGCGGTCAACCTGAAATGTGGACTATCTCATTTCACTCCATAGGTGCTGCCTGACCCACTGAGTTCTTCCAAAATCTTCTGTGTTGCTCTGTTGAATCCACCATTTGTTCCAAATATCCTTCTCCTTTCACCACTTCATACAAGAACGTACTTAAAGCAGGAGTTGGCCTTTGGAACCCTCGTGTCTCCTCCACTGTATAATAAGATCGCAGCTGATTATTTCTTCTTGTCCTGCCTTAATTACACATTTGTGACTGGGTAGCCACTGTAAGTTGTAAAAAAACATTAATGAAAAATAGATGAAGTAGTGGGCCTTATCCCCTCACTCCTACTCTTCCAATCATTATGATCATGAATGATCCTTCGTGTAACCATCAGAATTCTGCACTCAGTCAATAGACTTTCGTTCTGTTTATATCAATAAATCTCACCAATTAAAGCCAGTCATTCAATTTATCTTTCAGTGATTTGTGTACAAGGCCACTATCAGCATTCAGTCTCTCACCATTTCTAAAATACTCTTGTATTCTTTTTACACTTTCCTGTATATTTCATCCTCATTGAGCCATTTAGCCTTCTATATATCCCTAAAGGCAATCTCCACCCTTCATGAAAGACTGACTATTACACCTGTATATTACTCTCTAGTCCCTTGTGCTTTAATTTTATTTTTATACCTTTTTGAATGATACCTTCTCAAAACCATTTCAGAAATCTGTGTATACATGTTCCAGTTGTTCACACTTTTCCCTCCCCTTCCCCCTGTTGAAAAGGATGCAAACAGTAAAGTTTGAGCTGTAATTGGATGGGGAATAAATAATGGCTGTAAGTGATAGAGGGTCTTCTCATTTGAGCGTAAGATATTCTCATGAAGCTTGGTGGGGTAGATGTTGATATTTTCACTAGAGGGAGAATCACAAACAAGGGAACATAACTACAAAATAAAGTATGACTATTTAAAATTGAGGTGTATGAAATTTCTTTTCTTAGAGGGTATTGAGTCTCTGGAGTTCTCAACCCTGAGAGTGGTGAAGACTGGATGATTAGATACAGTGCCTATAAAAAGTATTCAACCCCCTTGGAAGTTTCCATGTTTTATTGCTTTACAGCATAGAATCACAGTGGATTTAATTTGGCTGTTTTGACACTGATCAACAGAAAAAGACACTCTGTGTCAAAGTGAAAACAGATCTTTACAAAATGATTTAAGTTAATTACGAGTATACAACACCAAATAATTGATTACATAAGTATTCACCCCTTCAAGTCAGTATTTAGTAGATGTACCTTTAGCAGCAATTACAGCCTTGAGTCTGTGTGGATAGGTCTCTATCAGCTTTGCACATCTGGATGCTACAGTTTTTCCCTATTCTTTAGAAAACTGCTCAAGCTCTGTCCGATTACTTGGGGACTGTGAGTGAACAGCCCTTTTCAAGTCCAGCTACAAATTCTCAATTGAATTGAGGTCTGGACTCTCACTTGGCCACTCCAGGATATTAATGTTGTTTTTAAGTCATTCCTGTGTAGTCTTGGCTTTATGCTTGGGGGTCATTTTCTTTTAGGAAAGCAGATCTTCTCCCATGTTGCAGTTCTCTTGCAGACTGCATCAGGTTTTCCTCCAGGATTTCCCTGTATTTTGCTGCATTTATTTTACCCTCAACAGCATGATGCAGTCGCCACCATGCTTCATGGTAGGGATGGTGTGTCTTTGATAATGTACAGTGTTCAGCTTACGTCAAACATAGCATTTAGTCTGATAGCCAAAAAACTCAACTTTGTTGTTTCAGCAGACCATAGAACCTTCTTCCTGCTTACTTCAGAGTCTCCCATGTGCCTTCTGCCAAACTCTAGCTGAGATTTCACGTGAATTATTTTTTTCAACATTGGCTTTCTCTTTGCACTCTCCCATAAAGCTGTGACCGGTGAAGCACCCGGGCAACAGTTCCTGCATGAGCAGTCTCTCCCTTCTCAGCCACTGAAGCTTGTAACTTCTCCAGAGTTGTAATAGGTCTCTCAGTGGCCTCCCTCACTAGTCCCCTTCTTGCACGGTCACTCATTTTTTGGGGATGGCCTGCTCTAGGCAGATTTACAACTGTGCCATATTCTTTCCATTTCTTGATGATTGACTTAACTGTACTCCAAGGGATATTTAGTGACTTGGAAATGTTCTTGTATCCATCTCCTGACTTGTGCTTTTCAATAATCTTTTCACAGAGATGCTTGGAAAGTTCTTTTGTCTTCATGGTGTAGTTTTGCTAGGACATTGACTCACCAGCAGTTGGACCTTCCAGATACTCTTTTTTTTTAAAACTACAATCTATTGAATCACCTTGACTGCACACAGGTCTCTAAGAAAAGATCTCAATTTAACTAATTATGTGACTTCTAAAACCAATTGGCAGCACCAGTGATGACTTAGTGTGTCATATTGGGGGGGGGGAGGGGAAGAGGGTGGAATACTTATGCAATCAATTTTTGTGTTTTATATTTCAGTTAATTTAGATCATTTTGTAGAGATCTATTTTCACTTTAACACAAAAGAGGCTTTTTATGTTGATCCGTGTCAAAAAAGCCAAATGAAATCCACTGTAATTCAATGTTGTAAAACAATAAAACATGAAGCATTCCAAGGGAGTAATACTTTTTATAGACATTGTATATCTAAGGTGGAAATATTTGAAAGATTGAGGAACCCAGAGTTATGGAGAGCTGTTATAGAAGAGAAGTTGGGGTTAGTGTAGATCTGTTACAATCATATTGAATGGCCGAACAGGCTTGAAAGGCCTGTTAGTCTGATTCCACTCCTGTTGTGTTCTTGTTGGGACAAAGCAAGATTGGCAAATGGTGCTTGATGCTAAACGGGAGTACAGATGTGGAATCTTATGTGAGCCAAAAGCTTAGAGCCATTATTAACTATGTTTGTTGGTTCGCAGGAGGATATTGGAGATCCTTGAGTGATGTCCAGATGATTATTTTGTAGTTCCCTGACTGATTGATTCCTCGACGAATGATCTGATTTCCTTTTGCATTTCTTTATGTGGGATATTCTTTCCACATCTTTTTCTGATCAGAGGTCACATGCCCCTGACCAGAAACTAGAAGAACCCAACATTCAGCATCTGAAAACTGTACTGAGCACACCGTTCTGCTAATTAAATCTAAGATAAGGGTCTTTGAGGTCACTGGCTAGTCGTCTGATGAATACAGGCAGTGACTCAAGAACCGATTTATATCAGATATTTTGTGGTAGCAAAATTAAGGTAAAGAAAGAGCAGCCAAAGAATGTCATGGACAACAGAGCCAAAACACAGCTTTGAGATCTATGTATGCTATCTACAAAGAACATCAAAACTCTCACCTTGTTTGATAGAGAGAAATCTTTGTGGTAAAACAGTCAGTAGTAGTTGATCATTGGAGTGTAAAATTGCTTTGATCCCTGTAATGGTTTCATAACAATTTGTCTTTAATGCTGCCAGTATTTTTTTGCTGGGTTGATGGGACATGTATATCATCCTTCTTGCGCATGCCTATTCCTTTTTCAATTGTAGAAAGCCGGAGTGATGCTCATCTTGCAATCCCCTGGTATTAAGTCTGGCTTGCCTGAGTGCTGAAAAATTAGCATTGATCTTTTGATGAAAGCTGGGCCTTGCATTATGAAAATTAGCACCTTTTACGTCCTATGGTTATGTAATTAGAAGATTTTATACAGAAATAAGTTCAATGGAATTTGTACAGTGGATTCTGAAAATCATAATTTTTTTTGAAAGGAAAAGGACCAGTAACCAGTCCTGTCATTAACAACTTAAAGTGCTTAAGTTTATATTTCTATTAATACTAATATTTTGTTTTTATTTGCAGAAGGGAAGAACATGACACCAATATCGTGTACGTCAAATTTTATTATCTTTGAATTATGACTTACTGTATGATTTTAAATTCTGGTTGCATAAGCATTGGATACCCACCTTTTATGGCAGCACTCTCATCTAGACAAGCTGGATAGGGCTGCTAGAAAATGTTAAAACTGAGAAAAAGATTCTGTGACATGGTGTGAAAAGAGAAGGGGGTTGTCATAGAGATCAATTTTTTTTCATTATTCCCAGAGCCAAAGCAGGTTACCTGATTTTTTTATTTTACCGGCTTCTATTGAATTTGGTGTGAAGTACTTTTGTTTTAATTTCTCTTAAGTTGGGGCATGGTGTTGAACAGTGTTCATGTGTTAAGAAATGGTACCTAGTAAGTTTATCCATTTAAAAAATATAACTTATATTCAAATTTAATTGAATATGCACTTGTATAGTTAAATTTTAAAAACCAGTTAGGCAAAATATTTGACTGATATTGTGGAAAGTTATTTCAGGGATTGTCATCTTATAAAATTGAAATATCTGACTTTGACATGACAAACTCCTTTCATAACTTGGCACATGAATAACAGAAATTCTTTGTTCGTGTGAAAATATTATTATCACATGTTTAAGTTGAATTTGGTGTTCCAGTGTCTGACTGAAACAATTGGAGCATAAGTTTGGATTTCTGTTGCTTGAATTCCTCTTCATGTTAGAAAAAATCTTAATATCACTTCTTACATTTATAGGTGACCACATCAAAGGAAAGAAAGGTAACTGGTAGTGTAACATAGTGTTTCATTTAACACACTTAGATTTTTATTTAACAGGATTAGAATTTCTTCCAAAGAGGATATTGAAGTCTAGTTTGACATCAGATTTATATGAATGCTATTTATCAGTGCTGGTGCATCAATGAAATTGCACGTGAATCAAAATCTATGTTAAAATAAGCCTTAAATAATCGTTATTGTTTTAATTTTTCTTGGTTACCTTGTTTTACAAGAGATAACAAAGGCATGGAGGAAGTGCAGCAGAATTTTGAGTGACGATATCAAGAATGAGGGCCTCCTCATCAAGAGATGATGATCTTTTAAACAATTGGCTTTAAGGCCCAAGAAGGAATTTAATAGATGTCTGCAAAACAAGATGATATTGAAATAAACAAAATCAGGAGTAAATAACTGGAAGGAATATTAATAAATTAAATCAGGAATAAATCTATTTAATTTGGTTAGTTCAGTATTAACTAGAAGACATTAAAAGAAACGGAGAGTAGAAATGGTTTCTTTATGCAGCAGGTTGTTAAGATGTTGAGTTGCATTTCTAGTACCACATTCATCACATTGTGTAGTGTAAGTGGGGTAGGGAAAAAAAGAAAATGAAAAGAGTTTGTGGAAAGGGTAGCAGAATGGGTTTAAATAGGTAACCCTTTCAGAAAAGAAACATCTACATGACGATGCTTGACTGTTAAATGAATCTGCCACCACTGGAATGGTCATTTAATTTTGGTTGTCTACAGGATGAATTCAAGTTTATTGCTATGGGCATAACTAGCCATTTGTAACAGAGCACAGTATGTTACAAACATGACAAGCATAAATTGCACAAGTTTAAATGAAGATAAATTACCCATGTTTTAGACTGTTGTATTCTATAAAGGTTTGTAGTTGGATGCTCAGCTAATACTTGGGCTAAATTGTGTTAGAAATGCAAAAGACTGTTGCTTACTATTTGCTTGCTAATGATAGAAAGGAATTGTTAGTACTTCTCTCACTCCCGAAGTTGTGGCTAGGTTTGATCAACTCTTCTCAGGCTCTTTAGATGGAGTGCCAAGTATTAATATGGGATGAAAATCTAGGTATGTTCCCTTCAACCATTCCTCCTGGTCCTTAAGCATAGGAGTGTTGATTGGACTCAAATCCAAGTCTGTGGAATATATTTACCATTCTCTGGATTGAAGCTATTGTTATAATACACCAAGCCATGCCTGAAATCTGGTTCGACTGTATTAAAATATTTAATTTGGTTTGTATTGAATTTTAATGAAAATAATCTGTGCAAATAATGAACTTCAAGTTTTTAGGATCTGCTTTTTCCTACTTTTTGATACTTCATCTCTTCTGGAGCATTAAGATGGAGTTTTAATTTGCTCTAAATCTTTTGACATTTCCTTGTTCATACAATTTTTTTTCTATTTGGTTTTATATTGCAGTTGATCCACATCTGTCTAATAGCAATAGAGATGGCAGCGTCAAAGAAACTGTGACGTTAAAGTGGTGCACTCCACGAACCAATAACATTGGTAGGTATGAAATTTATACTAGCTGGAAAAAGTATTATCTTGTGGCGACCCACTTTCTGCGCAGGCAAACCGGCTCACAAATAGCGCGCAGGGGGAGACTTTGGTAATGCACCTCTGATGTCATTTCCGCCCGGAGAGGGCGGGCGCTAGGGATTAAATGCCAGCGCCGCGAAGTTTGAATAAACTAGTCTCCAAACGACTTACCGACTGCGTGTCGTTATTTCAGTGCTGTGTGTAGCACATCGTTACATTGGTGACCCCGACGGTCCAAATGGGATTTGGACCAAAGATGACCGACTCTTCATCTGTTCACGCAGTTTCGCTAAAACTGCCGACTTTCTGGACTCTGCGACCATGCATGTGGTTTAGCCAAGCAGAAGCCCAGTTCCAGATTCAGCAGATATCTTATGATTCCACGTGTTACTACCACGTGGTGAGCGCCCTTGACCAGGAGACGGCCGCCCAGGTTGCGGATTTCATACAGTACCCCCGGAAGAAGGCAAATATGAAGCATTCAAAGCGCTGCTCATTGGGATCTTTGGCCTCTCATGGCGTGAGCGAGGTGCCCGCCTGCTTCACCTGGACAGTTTGGGAGACAGACTGCCGTCAGCATTGATGAACGAGATGCTGTCCCTGGCTGACGGACACAAGCCCTGCCTCATGTTCGAACAAGCGTTCCTAGAGCAACTGCCCGAGGACATACATCTGCTGCTGGCCAACGCAGATTTCAGTGACCCCCCCGGAAGGTGGCGGCCTGGGCAGATGTGCTGTGGAAAGCCAAGAGGGAGAGCGTAGTGTCCGTCGGTCAGATTACCAGGCCACGCGCCCAACAGCAGACCAGACTGGGCCTGGCAGGGGGGCGCACACAACCCAGAGGCAGGAGTGAGGAGGCCAGTGAACAGTGGTGTTTCTACCACCAGCGGTGGGGCACAAAAGCCCGCCGTTGTCGCCCGCCCTGCAAAGGCCAGGGCCAGCTGCCTTGACTATGGCGGCTGGCCACCAGGACAGCCTCTTGTATGTCTGGGACAAAAAGTCGGGACGCCGCTTCTTGGTCGACACCGGAGCGGAGATCAGCGTCTTGCCCCCGACGGGGTACGACACTCGCAACAGGAAGCCAGGACCCACCCTGAGGGCCGCAAACGGCAGCACGATACGGACCTACGGCACCCGCACAGTGCAGCTGCAGTTCGGCGCCAGCTGGTTCACGTGGGACTTCACACTGGCCGCGGTGGCCCAACCACTCCTGGGGGCGGACTTCTTGCGAGCTCACAGCCTGCTGGTCGACTTGCAAGGGAAAAGACTGGTACATGCCGAGACTTTCCAGACGTTCTCCCTGGGTGAAGCCAAGTTGCCAGCCCCACACCTGGACTCCATCACGCTGTCGGACAACAAATTCACCAGAATCCTGGCAGACTTTCCATTGATTCTGGCACCGCAGTTCACGGCAGCCATGCCCAGACACGGGGTACAGCACCACATTCCAACCCAGGGTCCATCCCTCCACGCCCACGCACGAAGGCTCCCCCCGGAAAAGCTCCGCCTGGCAAAGGAGGAGTTCAAGAGGATGGAGGAATTGGGGATCGTACGGAGGTCCGACAGCCCATGGGCCTCCCCCCGCACATGGTGCCCAAAGCAGCCGGGGGTTGGAGACCATGCGGCGACTACCGCAGACTGAACAAGGCTACCACTCCAGACCGCTACCCCGTGCCGCACATACAGGACTTTGCAGCAAACCTGCTCGGGGCAAGAATCTTTTCCAAAGTAGACCTCGTCCGGGGATACCATCAAATCCCGGTGCACCCTGAAGACATCCCCAAAACAGCACTCATCACCCCATTCGGCCTGTTCGAGTTCCTCCGAATGCCGTTCGGCCTGAAGAATGCCGCGCAGACGTTCCAGCGGCTAATGGATGCGGTGGGACGCGACCTGGACTTTGCGTTCATCTATTTGGATGACATCCTTATAGCCAGCAGTAGTCGCCAGGAGCATCTGTCCCACCTCCGCCAGCTCTACTCCCGCCTGAGTGATTTCGGCCTTACGATCAACCCGGCCAAATGCCAGTTTGGTCTCGATACCATCGACTTCCTGGGCCACAGGATTACCAAAGACAGGGCAACACCTCTGCCTGCCAAGGTAGACACGATCCGCCACTTTGCCCGGCCCAACACAGTCAAGGCCTGCAAGAGTTCGTTGGTATGGTGAACTTCTACCACCGTTTCCTCTCGTCAGCAGCTCGTATCATTCGCCCTTTGTACACCCTGATGTCGGGTAAAGGCAAGGACATTACTTGGGACGAGGAGGCCACGGCCGCTTTCGTTAAAGCCAAGGAAGCCTTGGCAGATGCTGCGATGCTGGTGCACCCCAGAACTAACAGTGTCCCGAGGAGCGCAGTACCTCCTAACTATGGTAGACCGGTTCACGAGGTGGCCAGAGGCGGTCCCGCTCACCGACACATCTGCCGATTCCTGCGCCTGAGCACTGATAGCAACCTGGGTAGCACGCATCGGGGTACCGGCCCACATTACCTCTGACAGAGGCACCCAGTTCACCTCCAGCCTGTGGTTGGCTGTGGCCAGCCTGTTGGGAACGCAGCTGTACCACACTACTGCCTACCACCCACAGTCGAACGGACTGGTGGAACGCTTCCACCGTCACTTGAAGTCGGCTCTCATGGCCCGCCTGAGAGGACCTAACTGGGTGGACGAGCTTCCCTGGGTCCTGCTTGGAATTCGCACAGCGCCCAAAGAGGATCTGCACGCCTCGTCGGCCGAGTTGGTGTACGGTGCGCCCCTGGCCATCCTGGGAGAGTTCATACCAGCCCCAAGGGGGCAAGAGGAAGAACCCGCAGCAGTCCTGGACAAGCTACGCGAAAGGCTCGGCAACCTGGCCCCCGTACCAACTTCACAGCACGGACGGACCCCGACCCATATACCCAAAGACCTGCAGAACTGTAAGTTTGTGTTTGTACGAAGGGGAGACTTTGGTAATGCACCTCTGACATCATTTCTGCCCGGAGAGGGCGGGCGCTAGGGATTAAATGCCAACGCCACGAAGTCTGAATAAACTAGTCTCGAAACAACTTACCGACTGCGTGTCGTTATTTCAGCGCTGTGTGTAGCACATCGCTACAATCTAACATTTTATCAGAAAAATATTTCAAAGCATTTACTTTGTCTTTTTTTTTAAGATTCCAGGCCATTTATTGTCATTCTTCAGTACATAGATGTAAAGGAGAATTAAATGATTGTTGCTGCAGATCTGGTGAATGCATAAAAGATCACGATAAGCATAAAGAACACTTTAAAAAAACACAATAAATATAAATATAAAAGCAACCCTACAAAAATACATGTACAAGCAACTGTTGTATACATAGATTGATTGTATGTGCATAAAGTGACACTATGTGATGTGTAAAGGCGAGGAAGAGCTAATCTATGCTTCCCATACTTTAACCAGATTGCGAACCGACTTCTGCCTCACGTGAGAGAAGATGAAACAATGTGTGGGAATATCTAATTTCATGACATTTGTTGTTTAACTTCTGTATCTCAAGTCTCTGGTTTGCATGGAACACAGCTGCATGGTGATTTTGCTAAAATCATGGAGTATGTAGTGCAGAATAGTTCTTTCAGCCCATTGTGGCCAGGCCATCCAAGTTGCTACCTGAGATAATGAGCAAATGCAAAGGTGGAATGTTTGGAGTGTTTATCATTTCAGTTTAATGTCTCTGTGGTATTGGTAGTGCAAGTTAAACTTTCAGAATAAAGATAAAACTTACTAACATAATATTTCTCCCCCAAATCTCTCTATACATCCCCTCTGGCTTCAGCAGATGTTCAGGGGAGACTAGTCTGAGTTAATATCCTCCTGAGCATAATGCCTGTGGGGGCCTTGCTATAGATTTCTCAATTTTCATTTGTGCAATGCATTCATTGGGAGAAGAGACAGTAGTTTGGGCAGGAAGAACAATTAGTGATATGTGTGGCTGCAATGAGTTCTCAGTTCTGTGCTTTTGGCTACCATAGTTGGAAGCTAATAGCATCACAGTACCTTGATGCCAAGGTGAAGAGCACCTTGAAACAGATTAGTGAAGAGTTATTAATAGGTATTTAGAGATGGAATGAGGAAAAGTTTAAAAACTGCACCTCAGTTTATTGATTCATACCTCAATGTGCTGTGGGTTGCAGTAAGGTCCCTAGCAAAATACTGGAAAACCTAATGCTGTATTAAGAAAAGGCTTAGAGGTCAGCAGCAAATGTCTGATTCTCAGTAACTGAATCCAGTACAGAGAATAGTTTTGTTACTATAGTTGTAATTCTTTTAAATCTGATAGTGTATCTCTCTAAACAGTTTTCTTATCAGTTTGTCATATAAGAACATTAGAAATAGGAACAAGAATAGCTGCAAGGCCTGTCCACTCTGCCGTTCAAGAAGATCATGGCTGATCAAGTTTTGAACTCGGGTATACTTTTATGCCTAATTTCCCCACATCCTTTGACTTCTCTGTTCAAATATCTGCTTATTTTCAGTTTTAATTCAATTATCTTAACCTTAACAGCTTTCACAGCTCTTTCAGAAGAAATTCCTCCTTATCTGTATCTTGATAGGGTAACTCCTTACTCTGAAGCTGCTTCCTAGTTCTGGGTTCTTCCTTGAGGGGAAGTAACCTCTGACTTTGTTGAGCATTGGGAAGGTAGTTTTCCAAGAGTGTAATTCAGCTATATTGTCCTTGAATAAGGAGATCAAATATGATCACCCAAAACTCTGTACAAATATAGCAACACTAACTTGCTTCTGTGCAATAAAGGCAAATATTCCATCAGCTGTACTAACTGCTTCCTGTATCTGTATGGCAATTTTCTGTTTGTGCAGGAGAACACTCAAATCCATGAGCACATTAACATTTAAGTCTCTCTCCATTTCAATACTTCTCCATTTTTCTGATTGAAGTTGATAATCTTACCTTTCCCTATATTCTTTTCCAACTTCCAAAGTTTGCCTCTTGTTCACATACCACTTGTTTAACATGTCTGTATTGGTTATCAGGTAATTTCAATCCTCTTCATAGCTTGCATATCCAAGTATATTTCTGTCAGTTAATCAATCCTCTATCCATGGTAATACACTTGGTCACTTTATTAGATACACGTACACCTCGTTAATGAAAATATCTAATCAACCAATCAAGTGGTAGCAACTCAATGTATAAATGCATGCCTTTATGGTCAAGAGTTTCAAATATCAGAATGGAAAAGAGGTGTGACTGACCGTGGAATGATTGTTGGTGCCAGATGGGGGGATTTGAATATCTCCGAATCTGCCGATTTCTTGGAGTTTTCACGCACATGAGTCTCTTAGAGTTCACAGAGAATGGTGCAAAAACAAAAAAAAAAATCCAGTGAGTAGCAGTTCTGTGGACAAAACAGCCTTCTTAATGAGAGAAGTCAGAGGAAACATAGAAAACCTACAGCACAGTACAGGCCCTTCGGCCTACAAAGTTGTGCTGAACATGTCCCTACCTTAGAAATTACTAGGCTTACCTGTAGCCCTCTATTTTACTAAGCTCCATGTACCTATCTGAAAGTCTCTTAAAAGACCCTATCGTATCCGCCTCCACCACCACTGCCACCATTGTCATCACTTTGTACACCTCTATTAGGTCACCTGTCATTCTCCATTGCTCCAAGGAGAAAAGGCCGAGTTCACTCAACCTATTCTCATAAGGCATGCTCCCCAACCCAGGCAACATCCTTGTAAATCTCCTCTGCACCCTTTCTATAGCTTCCACATCCTTCATGTAGTGAGGCGTCCAGAACTGAGCACAGTACTCCAAGTGGGGTCTGACCAGGGTCCTATATATCTGCAACATTGCCTCTCAGTTGCTAAATTCAATTCCACGATTGATGAAGGTCAATACACTGTATGCCTTCTTAACTACAAAGTCAACCTGCGCAGCTGCTTGAAGCGTCTGATGGACTCGGACCCCAAGATCCCTCTGATCCTCCACACTGCCAAGAGTCTTACCATTTATACTATATTCTGCCATCATATTTGGCCTACCAAAATGAACCACCTCACTTTTCTGGGTTGAACTCCATCTGCCACTTCTCAGCCCAGGTTTGCATCCTATCAATGTCCCGCTGTAACCTCTGTCAGCCCTCCACACTATCCATAACCCTCCAACCTTTGTGTCATCAGCAAACTTACTAACCCATCCCTCCACTTCCTCATCCAGGTCATTTATAAAAATCACGAAGAGTAAGGGTCCCAGAACCGATCCCTGAGGCACCCCACTGGTGACTGAGCTCCATGCAGAATATGACCCATCTACAAGGTGATAGCAGCTTAAATAACCAAGCGTTACAACAGTGGTATACAGAAGAGCATCTTTGAATGCCCTACACATTGGACCTTGGAAGTAGCTAAGCTACAGTAAGAGAAGACACAAACATACATTCATTGGCCACTTTATTAGGTTCAGGAGGTATATTGCTACCAATGCCTTGACCTCTTAGCTTGTGTATTAACATTCTATGAAACCCTTTATCCAATGCCTTTTAGAAATCCAGACACTGCATCTACTGATTCCTGTTTTTCCTCACCTACTTATGATATTCTTGGAGAATTCTAGTAAATGCAAAACACGTGTTCCTGTTAAAAATGTTGATTCTGCTTGATTGAATTCCAATTTTTCAACAGTCCTGATACTACTGCCTAATAGTGTTCAACAATTTCCCATTGGCAGATGTTAGATATTGGCTTGTAATTTCCTGCCTTTCTTTCCCTAAGTCACTAGGAATTTGTGCCAAAATCTAGAGGATTTTGGAAGATCCAAGGGTGCCTTGTCATACCAATCTTCATAAACCAGTTTCAGCTACACTCACAATTCTATTTCAGTCTAATTCAATTTCCCTCTGTTTATTGGTTCAATTCTCATGAATCCTTGAGCAAATTTGCATTTTTAATGAATCCTTACGGATGTCACCTACTTTTCAGCACATCCTCTGATGTGTGGTAGTACCACTTGTGAAGCATCTGCTTGATAGTGACCTACAGTGACTTCCAATCGCATACTCTTCACATGTTCTTTAAACCATCAGTTCTCTTCCTTTTCCACAGACACTGCCTTACATGAGTTTCCAAGTTGTTTTTATTTCAAGTTTCAAGGTTCTGCAGTTTCTGAAGTTAACTTATGTCACTTGATCTGTAGTTACTGTTTCCTATTTTTAGCTGTTATGTACATGCAGCAATGATTTGCTCTCAGAGATTGCTCGGAACAATTTTTGTTTTAAGAAATGTAATGTGTATTTCTTTCAGAATTGCACTATTGCACAGGAGCTTACAGAATATCACCCGTGGATGTAAACAGTAGACCCTCTTCATGCCTGACAAACTTTTTACTAAATGGTGGGTAATTTTACCATATTAAGTAGTTGAAGCCCTTTTGTAATATTTCTTTCAACACACTTGGCATTACTTTATTGTTTGTTTATAGGTTTAATATATTTCTGTATATGTCATAATGAGAGCTTTTGGCTCTCTTTAATCAAAGTAGAGAGTACAGCAGAGGGGATGTTATGTTGAAGTTGTATAAGCCCTAATTTGGAGTCTTGTGTGCAGTTCTGGTCACCGACCGGGGGGGGGGGGGGGGGGAAATATCAATAAGATTGAAGGAGTGCAGGGTAAATTTTACACGGATGCTCCTCGGTCTTTACGACCAGGGTTCTAGGGAAAGGTTGAATGGTTAGGACTTTAATCCCTGGATGTAGGAGAATGAGGAGAATTTCAGCCCTGGGAAAAAGCCTCTGACTATCCACACGTGCAATGCCTCTCATCATCTTGTACACCTTTATCAGGTCACCTCTCATCCTCCATCACTCCAAGGAGAAAAGGCCGAGTTCACTCAACCTATTCTCATAAGGCATGCTCCCCAATCCAGGCAACATCCTTGCAAATCTCCTCTACACCCTTTCCATGGCTTCCACATCCCTCCTGTAGTGAGGCAACCAGAACTGAGCACAGTACTCCAAGTGGGGTCTGTCTAGGGTCCTATATAGCTGCAACATTACTTCTCGGCTCCTAAATTCAATTCCACGGTGATGGAGGCCAATACACGGTACACCTTCTTAACCACAGAGTCAACCTGTGCAGCTGCTTTGAGTGTCCTATGGACTCAGACCCCAAGATCCCTCTGATCCTTCACACTGCCAAGAGTCTTACCATTGATACTATATTCTGCCTTCATATTAAACCTACCAAAATGAACCACCTCACACTTATCTGGGTTGAACTCCATCTGCCACTTCTCAGCCCAGTTTTACATCCTATCAATGTCCCGCTGTAACCTCTGACGGCCCTCCACACTATCCGCAACACCTCCAGCCTTTGTGTCATCAGTAAACTTACTAACCCATCCCTTCACTTCCTCATCCAGATCATTTATAAAAATCACGAAGAGTAAGTGTTCCAGAACAGATCCCTGAAGCACACGACTGGTCACCGATCTCCATGCAGAATATGACTGGTCTACAACCACTCTTTGCCTTCTGTGGGCAAGCCAGTTCTGGATCCATAAAGCAATGTCCCCTTGGATGACATGCCTCCTTACTTTCTCAATAAGCATTGCATGGGGTACCTTATCAATTACCTTGCTGAAATCCATATACACTACAACACACACAAAATGCTGGTGGAACACAGCAGGCTAGGCAGCATCTATAAGGAGAAACGCTGTCGATGTTTCGGGCCGAGACCCTTCGTCAGGACTAACTGAAAGGAAAGATAGTAAGAGATTTGAAAGTAGTGGGGGGAGGGGGAAATGCGAAATGATAGGAGAAGACCGGAGGGGGTGGGATGAAGCTAAGAGCTGGAAAGGTGATTGGCGAAAGTGATACAGAGCTGGAGAAGGGAAAGGATCATGGGACGGGAGGCCTCAGGAGAAAGAAAGGGGGAGGGAATCACCAGAGGGAGATGGAGAGCAGGCAAGGAGTGATAGTGAGAGGGGCAGAGAGAGAAAAAAAGAGAAAAAAGGGGAAAATAATAAATAAGGGATGGGGTAAGAAGGGGAGGAGGGGCATTAACGGAATTTAGCAATAAAGAGATCCAGAGCAGGTAGAAGACCAGAGCGGAGTGTCCAAATTGCTAATTGCCGACGGGACATCAACCGTCTTGACTTCACCACACCCTGTTCCAATTCCAACCTCACTCCTTCCGAACGCTCTGCTCTCCGCTCCCTCCGCACCAATCCCAACCTCACTATAGAACCTGCTGATAAGGGGGGAGCTGTTGTTGTCTGTCGTACTGACCTCTACCTGGCCGAGGCACAGCGACAACTCTGATAACTCCTCTTATTTACCCCTTGATCATGATCCACCAGCATTTTGTGTGTGTTGTTGTTTGAATCTCCAGTATCTGCAGATTTCCTCGTGTTTGCTCCATATACACTACATTCAGATTCAAATTCAGTTTATTGTCATTTAGAAACCACAAATGCAATACAGTTAAAAAATGAGACAACGTTCCCCCAGAATGATATCACAAAAGCATATGACAAAACAGACTACACCAGAAAATCCACGTAACGTTTGGCAATCCCCAATCCAGAGTCTGGAGAGGCTGCTGCGTATTAATATCGCGCTACCATCTAGCGTGTTCCCCGGAAAGGAGGTCCAAATCCACCAGACAAAAACAAGACCAAAAACTAAAGCTACAAGACCTGCACAAAACCACATAATTACAACATATAGTTACAACAGTGCAAATAATAGCATTATTGATAAAAAAAAAACAGACTATGGGCACAGTAAAAATAGTCCAAGATGTTAAAGGACTGCAAGTTCAAAAGAAATCGCCACAGTTTCCACAAGTCCCCAGGGTCCCAACAGACTTGCCATACCACGCCGGCGGCAGAAGGGAGTACCCCCGCTATGGACTTCCAAGGCGCCGCCTGACTCAGCCTTGCAGATGCAGCACACAATGGAAGCTCCGTCGAAACCAGCCTCGCAGACGCAGCACACACCGAAAGCGACCTGAGTTAGTTGAAAGGACTCTGAGTCCGTCGAACCTCCAAGCCGACGACCATCCCCTCCGGCACAGCTTCTCCGAGCACCATCCTCTACCGAGCGTATTAAGACTACTGCTCTTCCTTCATCAATGTGTTTAGTCACATCCTCAAAAAATTCAGTCAGACTAGTAAGGCATGACCTGCCCTTTACAAAGCCATGCTGACTATTCCTAATCATATTATACCTCTCCAAATGTTCATAAATCCTGCCTCTCAGGATTTTCTCCATCAACCTACGAACTACTGAGGTAAGACTCACTGGTCTATAATTTCCTGGGCTATCTCTACTCCCTTTCTTGAATAAAGGAACAACATCTGCAACCCTCCAATCCTCAGGAACCTCTCCCATCCCCATTGTTGATTCAAAGATCATCGCCAGAGGCTCAGCAATCTCCTCCTTCGCCTCCCACAGTAGCCTGATGTACATTTCGTCCGGTCCCGGCGACTTATCCAACTTGATGTTTTCAAACAGCTCCAGCACATCCTCTTTCTTAATATCTGTATGCTGCAGCTTTTCAGTCTGCTGCAAGTCATCACTACAATCACTAAGATCCTTTTCCATAGTAAATATTGAAGTAAAGTATTCATTAAGTACCTCTGCTATTTCCTCCGGTTCCATACACACTTTCCTACTGTTACACTTGATAGGTCCTATTCTTTCACATCCTATCCTCTTGTTCTTCACATACTTGTAGAATGCCTTGGGGTTTTCCTTAATTCTGCCCACCAAGGCCCCTTCTTGCTCTCCTAATTTCCTTCTTAAGCTCCTTCCTAGTAGCCTTATAAGCTTCTAGATCTTTAACATTACCTAGCTCTCTGAACCTTTTGTAAGCTTTTCTTTTCTTCTTGACTAGATTTATTACAGCCTTTGTTCACCACGGTTCCTGTACCCTACCATAACTTCTCTGTCTCATTGGAATGTACTTATACAGAGCTCTACGCAAATATCCCCTGAATATTTGCCACATTTCTTACGTACTTTTCTCTGAGAATATCTGTTTCCAATTTAAGCCTCCAATTTCCTGCCTGATAGCCTCATAATTCCCTTTACTCCAATTAAACGCTTTTCTAACTTGTCTGTTCCTATCTCTCTCCAATGCTATTGTAAAGGAGATAAAATTATGATCACTGTCTCCAAAATGCTCTCCCACTGAAAGATCTGACTCCTGACCAGGTTCATTTCCCAATACCAATTCAAGTACAGCCTCTCCTCTTGTAGTCTTATCTACAAACCCCATTTCCAGAAAAGTTGGGATATTTTCTAAAATGCAATAAAAACAAAAATCTGTGATATGTTAATTCACGTGAACCTTTATTTAACTGACAAAAGTACAAAGAAAAGATTTTCATTAGTTTTACTGACCAACTTAATTGTATTTTGTAAATAGACACAAATTTAGAATTTTAGAATTCAGCCTTCGGTCTGAGCATGTCCCTTCTCTATCACCTGCCTATCCTCCCCCTCGCGCTGTCTACAAGCTTTCTCTATTTGTGAGCTAGCCTCCTCTTCCCCAGTCTCTTCAGTTTGGTTCCCACCCCCCAACAATTCTAGTAGCCTTAACAAACCTCCCCGCCAGGATATTGGTCCCCCTGGGATTCAAGTGCAACCCGTCCTTTTTGTACAAGTCACATCTGCCCCAAAAGAGGTCCCAATGATCCAGGATTCTGAAACCCTGCCCCCTGCTCCAATCCCTCACCACACATTTATCCTCACCTCATCCTATTCCTATTCTCACTGTCGTGTGGCACAGGCAGTAATCCCGAGATTGCTACCTTTGTGGTCCTGCTTCTCAACTTCCTTCATTAACTCCCTGTAGTCTTTTTTCAGGACCTCTTCCCTTTTCCTACCTATGTCATTGGTACCAATATGCACCACATCCTCTGGCTGTTCTTCCTCCCACCGCAGGGTATCTTGGACGCAATCCAAAACATCCCGGACCCTGGCACCTGGGAGGCAAACTACCATCCGAGTTTCTTTCCTGCGTCCACAGAATCGCCTGTCTGACCCCCTAACTACAGAGTCCCCTATCACTACTTCCTTCCTCTTCCCTTCCCTACCCTTCTGAGCCACAGGGCCAGACTCTGTGCCAGAGGCACGGCCACTGCCACTTCCCCTAGATAGGCTGTCCCCTCCAACAGTACTCAAACAGGAGTACTTATTGTCAAGGAGTACAGCCACAGGGGTACTCTCTTGTACCGGACTCTTCCCCTTCCCCCTCCTGACTGTGACCCACTTGTCTGTCTCTCATGGCCGTGGTGTGACCAGCTGTCTGTAACTCTTCTCTATCACCTCCTCACTCTCCCTGACCAGACGAAGGTCATCGAGCTGCATTTCCAGTTCCCTAACTCGGTCCTTCAAGGGCTGCAGCTCGACACACCTGGTGCAGATATGGCCGTCCGAGAGGCTGGGAGACTCCAGGACGTCCCACATCTGACACTGAGCACAGAAAACTGGCCTCACACACATACTTCCTACCTCGCCTCAGCCCGTTACCGCCTAAGTCCGTTGAGCCAAAGCCCTACCACTCTGCTGCCCGCTGGATATGATGACCTTTTTAAACCTTTCACGCTCTACTGGCTGACATCAAGCGCCTGCGCAGTCTCGTCTCTCTTTAACTCGAGTAGTAAAAAAAATTTCCCTTCACTCCGAAAAATCAGCAGTTCACTTGCAGCCTTCTTGCTCCGAATTTCAAAGTAAGCTGTAAAAAGGAGTCCTACTATGAAAATCAGTTCCACTCCTACTCTAATCTGTCATTCTGTGGTCTCCTGTATGTTACAGTAAGGCACAGTGCAAGCTGGAGGAACAGCACATCATCATCTGTTTGAGCATATTGTAGTATTCTGGATATGGTTCTGAATTCTACAACTCCAGATGACGACTTCTGTCTGTATTAGTCATCTGTCAGTAATACTAGCTCAGATTATGTGTTACAGGCAGTCCCCGGGTTACTTATGAGTTCTGTTCCTGAGTCCCTCTTTAAGTCAGACTTGTACGTAAGTCGAAACAAGTACATCCGGTATTATTTAGCGTCAGTTAGTCAAATGCTTGTCTTAGTGTGTGTATATATGTGTGTGTGTGTGTGTGTATGTATATATATATATATATATAACCTTTCTATGCATATAAAACTTAAGAAACGTATGTATTCCAATAATTAAACTACTGCGTTGCTTAGTAATAATTGTAGCTTTTATCGGGGCAGGGCCTTTCACATGCTCCATTATTCTCACTTTATCTTTTAAAATTGTTCCGATCATTGACCGACTGTAGCCTGAAGCTTTTCCAATGACCGATGACGTTTCACCTCTTTCCAAACGCTTTATTATTTCCACTTTATTTTCAATCGCGATCACTTCCCGTCAGTGGAACAGAAACACTGCGGGCGGCGGGTCCCGAGCTGTGCCGGCTCCCGAGGTCCGCTGGGTCCTAAGGACTACCGCACTGAATTCTCCGGGTCCTAAACTCCACAGCACTGAGACAAGTTAAATGGGACAAATGGGGGCTGTGCTGGGTTTGGGTATTTGGTCCTCCACAATATCCCGCATGAGAATTTAAACTGGAAGTGGCAGTGTTTTTTGTACAAGGTTGAGTTGCAAGCTCACCATCAGCCCGGCACGGATGGTACGGGAGTCACTGGATCGACATTAGCCCAGCATGGGAGCATTCTGTCACTAAATCGAACTCGGGAACCTCCGTTCGCTAGCCCGGCACTGATCTGACTGCACCACCAGGTGACTGGAACGGGGTGGGGGGGGGGAGGGTGCGGGGTCAGGGTGAATCTTACTAAGAAAAATTTAAGCCAAATACAAAGTTAAACATTCAACACAGTGTCAACGGCAATGACTTAAAATGGTGGACGGCGTTGTGATCCGACTTAAAATGGCAGATAGTGTCGCGATCTGACTTAAAATGGCAGACGACGTTCACCTTCCTGGGTTCGTAAGTACGAGTTGTCCTTAAGTTGGACGTTCGTAACTCGGGGACTTCCTGTATTTTGTTTCCTCTTTTACTTCTGGAAGTGCAAAACATTCTCAGTCTGATCTACTGGAATGTCTTCCTGCCATTTGCAACTCCCAGATTCTTTCATCTATGTTTTTCTACTATAACTGATCCCATTCATTTGCTGACCAAGTAATTTTGTTTACAGTTTATTCCTCTGGTCACCACAGTTTTTTCCCACCTGTGATATTTGATCTCCCCCCCCCCCCCCCCCACCACCCCCAAAGCTTAACAAGTTTCTTTTGTCTCTTCTCAGTTCTGACAAGGGTCCTCAATCTGACAGTTTAACTGTTTCTTTTCTCACAGGTCGGAATGGCATTTAATATCACTAACATATGTTTGAAATTTTTGTTTTGCAGCAGCAGCATAGTGCAATACATTTAAAAAAAACTATAAATTACAATAAGAAATGTACATATAAAATATAGTGAGGTAGAGTTCATGTGTTGGTTCATTATCCCTTTTAAATTCTTATGGCGAAGGGGAAAAGCTGTTTCTGAAATGTTGAGTGCGTGTCTGCAAGCTCCTATACTTCCACCCTGATGGTAACAATGAGAAGAAGGGTGATGGAGATCCTCAGTGATGGATGCCCCTTTTTGGGGCATCGCCTTTTGAAGATGTCCTTGATGCTGGGGAGGTTACTGCGCATAATGGAGCTGGCTGAGTTTGCATCATTCTGCAGCTTTTTCCAATCCTGTGCAGTGCGGCCTCCATCCAGATGGTGTTGCAACCAGTTAGAATGATCTCCACAATGTATCTGTAGAAGTTTGCTAGTCTTTAGTGACATATTAAAATCTTTTCAACTTGAAACTGAAACTGCTCACCCTCCAGTGTTGACCCCTTGATGAGGACTGGTGTCTGTTCCCTCAACTTCTACAATTAGTTCCTGCATCTTACTGGTATTGACTGCAGAGATATTGTTGCGACACCACTAAACTAACTGTTCTATCTCCTTCCTATACGTACCCTCCCCAGTCACCATCTGAGTTTCTTCCAGCAATAGCTGTGTCATTGTCAATTTTATAGTCTAACTTGCAGATTATTTCTGTATTTTCTGTTTTTATTTCTGATTTCACTCTTAGATGACTCGTCTACATTTTGAGATTATTTTCTTGATCAGGGTTAAATAATGAATACAGCCGGCCCTCCTTATCCGTGAATTCAACCAACCGCGAATCGAGAAAACCCGGAAGTGCTCTTCCAGCACTTGTTGTTCGAGCATGTGGAGACTTTTTTTCCTTGTCATTATTCCCTAAACAATGCAGTATAACAACTATTTTACATAACATTTACATTGTATTAGGTATTATAAGTAATCTAGAGATGATTTAAAGTATACGGGAGGATGTGCGTGGGTTATTGTGGATCGGGATCGAAAAAAATCAGAAGTTCTCTTACTAATTAAGTCAGAACAGGTACATCTGGTATTATTTAGCGTCAGTCAAACGTTTGTCTTAGTATATAGTTTATATTTTACCTTTCTATGCATATAAAACTCTCAGAATGTATGTTTCAACGCCGGGCTCAGGAACGGAAGTTCCCGAGTTCAGTCCAGTGACAGACCGCTATCGAGTGCGCTCTCCATCCATGGCGGGCTGATGTGGAGGATCAAAAACTCAAATCCCCAAAACCAATAATTAAACCACTGCGTTGCTTAGTAATAATTGTAGCTTTCATCGGGGCAGGGCCTTTCTCACTTTATCCTTTAAAATTGTTGTGATCATTGACTGACGTAGCCTAACGCTTTTCCAATGACCGATGGCATTTCACCTCTTTCCGATCGCTTTATTATTTCCACTTTATTTTCAATCATGATCATGAACAGAAACACAGCGGATTCAGAGTTCTACCTCTGGGTCCTAATGTCCACCGCACTGAGACAGGTTAAATAAGGTCTGGGGTTCCACTGGGTCCTAAGGTCCACCGCATTGAGACAGGTTGAATAAGGGACGAGCATCCGTGAATTTTGGTATCTGCGAGGGGTCCCAGAACCAGTCCCTCGCGGATAAGGAGGGCCGACTGTACATGTGAGTTTTGTAACAAATGGAATGTCTATATTTGTTCAATGGTTCCATTACATTCATATGCCGTAGCAGTTTACCACTATTATGGTGCTAAAGGATGGAATCTATTCACATTTAATTTAGGAAAAGTACGTGCACTTTCAGATAACAAGTGTCCGCAAGCATCTCTCTCCTATTTGTTGACTACAGTTTCTTCACTGTTATCAGTATCCAGAATAGGCTGTCCTAACTTCCAAAATTCTGCTTTCTTAGTATACTGTCCATTCAGTTATTACCTGCATCTAATTTGTGTAATTTTTGTATAACAGTTATTTATTTATCACTGTAGCTAATAAATTCTAGTGTTAATAATACTAAATAAGTTACTTCTTGGTCAGTCTAGATATCTTTAGCCTATTACATATTTTTAAATGCCTCTAATTTTAAATTGCTTCAGCTTTTAACTTCCTATATCATTTAAGTATTGAAATTAATTGAACATTAACATTTATTCCTCAGGCTTCATTTTTTTTGCTTCTGGAGTATATGTAAATGTTTGCTCCATTTGTTATAGACTCGTTCATTTGTACATTAAGAAGAAGCTAGAAAACTGGGAAAAATGGTGATATATACACAAAAAGTTAGAATTACACGCAAATGGTGGATCTTATTTCTAAAGAGCTGTGGTGTGTTTGCATGGCATTCCACACAGCACAGTGCAACCTCAGTGTTTGATCAGAAAGAATCTCAGTTAGAAAACCAGCTAAATCCACTTGATGAAAGTTGTTAACTGAGGTTACAGCCTGGTTTTAGCCTTGTATACATGGTACTGCTATGTTTGAAGTAGTTTTATTACAGCTTCAGCTACGTACACATGCTATTCACATCATGTTTTGCTTTAAACTTCAATTTTATTGTACTGCTTCTAGTTTGCTATATGTATTTCTTTTGACTTTTTAAAGTGTCCAAAGCTTGTAACAACAAATGAAGTATTTTTGAAATCTTGTCACAGTTGCAATGTAGTAGTATGGGAAGTTGACATTCATGTTTGTCTATTTTTTATGTCAGGTCGATCAGTATTGTTGGAGCAACCTCGAAAGTCGGGTTCCAAAGTGATCAGTCATATGCTTTGCAGCCATGGTGGTGAGATTTTCCTGCATGTTTTAAGCAGTGTCCGTTCTATTCTGGAGGACCCCCCATCAATTAGTGAAGGGTGTGGAGGAAGGGTTACTGATTACAGGATTACGGTTAGTCACCTTGCAAAAATACATTTATGATTTGCTTTTGGGACCTTTTGTCAGATGAT
Organism: Hemitrygon akajei; assembly: GCF_048418815.1. Classification (NCBI taxonomy): domain Eukaryota; kingdom Metazoa; phylum Chordata; class Chondrichthyes; order Myliobatiformes; family Dasyatidae; genus Hemitrygon; species Hemitrygon akajei. The sequence continues at coordinate 50,930,233 of NC_133137.1, forward strand.
TGTAACTTTGTGGGTTGCATGTCTGAAAGCTGATATAGCAATGTGCATTGAAAAATCAATACTTAGACAAATTTGTATCCATTCTTTCACTGAATGTGCTATGTTCAAAGAGCCTTTGAAACTTTAAAAAATGTTTGCATTTGGTTATCTACTTCTTGTAAACAAGCTGTACTATTGTCCAATTCATGCTAAGAATTGAATCCTGTAATGAACTTTCTTAAAATGCTATAATCAGCAATATTTGAAAATTATATTAATGGGAATATAAATGAAAATACTTATATTCACTTCATTTGGTTTAATGTTTTAGACCTTTGTTTATATATGGAACCTGATATTTACCTGAAGCTTTAAACTAAAATAATTTAAACTGTTTGTGATCTGTGTGAATGAATAAGAATGGAGGCTAGGAAGTTGACAATTTTCCTCTTTCAAAACTATTAAAGTTGCTTTTGTTAGCTACATATAGTCATTCGGTTAAACGGATTGGTTGGAGAATCCTTTGTGGCTCATGCATTTTGTTTGTATATAGAACAATGTTATTTAACATCTATATTCCCATTAATGCAAGTTTTGAATGTTTTTAGAATCTTACATAGACATAAGATTAACAAGTGTTTCTGCAATGAGTTACTAGGACCTATAGCACAAACTGTTGTTCACATTTTTTTCCCATTTTTTGCCAGGACTTTGGAGAGTTCATGAGGGAAAACAGATTAGCTCCTGTACATGAAACACGTTACATGCTGGATGGGAATATAGAAGTGCCGTTAGAGAAAGCTAAGTCCCAACTAGAGAGACATACTCGGTATTGGCCGATGATCATATCTCAAACTACTATCTTCAACATGCAAGCTGTAAGAAAATTTCATGTGATGTTTATTTCATAACAGTATCTTATGCAAGTTGTGGGTGCATGCATGAGTTCATCTCTTCAGTAATCGCTTGTTTTGTTTACAAGTGCCAAAGTTTGGAAGCAGCTCTATCTTTATACTTTTGGTTACTGTTAAACATTTTCGGCATTAATAAGAGACTCTTATTTTGGAAATGTAAAACCCAAACCTAAAAAAGAAAAAAATATACAACTATTGATCCTTCAGTAGTAGTTTTAAGGTGCACTACAATAATGTTAGACCATCTTCATTCTGTTGAAATTAAAGCCTTCAGTATTAATCAAGCTGAGAGTGTGCCTTGTTGTATTCTGCAAATTATTTTCTGGATATTGTTAGTTACTGGGTCAGTTCTATTGAATCAGAATCAGGTTTGTTATCACTGACATATGTCATGAAGTCTGTTGTTGTTGCAGCAGTACAGTGTGATACATAAAATATACTATAAATTATAAATATGAATATACATATATTCATATTATTATTATCTCAAATTAAATAAATAGTGCAAAAACAGTGAGGTAGTGTTTATGGGTTCATAATATGTTCAGAAATTTGATGGTGGAGGCAGAAAAGCTGTTGCTATAACATTGAATGTGTATCTTCAAGCGCCTGTATCTCCTCTTTGGCAACAATGAGAAGAGTGCTTGGCCTGGGTGGTAGGGGTCCTTATTGATGGATGACACCTTTTTGAGGCATCATTTGAAGATGTCCTTGATGGTGATGAGGCTTGTGCCCATGACGGAGCTGGCTGAGTCTACAACCCTCTGCAGGTTTTTCTGTTGTGGCTGTGATAATTATTATTTGGTAGATTGCCATAGTAGTTGGCACTGCAGCCTCACAGCTTCAGAAATCCAGGATCAATCCTGATCTTGGGTGCAGTTTGTGTGGAGTTGCACGTTCTCCCACAATTACCTGGGTCTTCCTCATGTGTTCTAGTTTTCTCCTATGTCTCAAAAGGTGTACAAATAGATTATAGTCTGCTCTAAATTATAAGCCGTCAAAGGGAAGTCAAGCATATCAAACTGAGTAAGTTGTGTGGAATTAAGGAGATGAGGAAGATGACTGAAGGTATATTTCTGCTTGGAGCATCCAAGGACCCAATGGGCCAGAAAGTCTCCTGTAATAAGTGGGAAGTTCTCAATCATAATCATATTTCTTTTAAAAGGTTTCTACCTTTGTGATTTCACCGCTGTACTAATAGGATAACTCCATAGCAAGTAACAACAAGCCAACAATGACACAGCTAATATGTGTTAAGTATCCTAAACCTTTGCAAAAAATATATTAAGGTGTGAACAGGAATATTTCAACTTAAGAAGAAAGGCATTTGCAAAGATGTCAGATATGCAATCTCAAAGGATGTTATGAGTTGAATATTATTTTGATGGGGTTGAAAGAATCCCTCTACCTCTTCAAAAGGTGCAATGAAATTTTAATCTTACCAGTTCCTCTGAAAGAAATAGAACAATAGAGCAGGATACTTAGTTCCATGGCAAAATGTCTGCTTAAATTTAATGCTCACGTTCTTGAGAAATGTTTTAAATTTGGTGAAGTGACTATACTAAACCCAGATAGCACAAGCACGGTTTGTAAACTCTACATTATTACGTTCCATCTCTGTGATACCTCAAAACAGAACAACATAGAAATCAGCCTTTGAGGTTTATTAAGGATGGAATCAAACCACAGTAGATCCCTTTCAGCATGATTCTTGATCTAATTTTGTTAAACAGTCTTTGCAAAGAAACGTGATCAATGATCCACAGTGTGTTCCAGGCTAGTATTTCAATAGGAAATGTCATTCAGTAGTGACCTTTTGGAATTTCTACAGCTGCTGTATGCCTAGTTGTTCAATTTACTCTTCATGTTTTGATGTTCAGGTTGTACCATTAGCTAGTCTAATCGTGAAAGAGAATCTGACAGATGATGATGTCCTCAACTGCCAAAAAACTATCTACAATTTAGTAGATATGGAAAGAAAAAATGATCATTTACCCATTTCAACAGTTGGCACCAGAGGCAAAGGCTCCAAGAGGTAAATGCTTCCATTAAAATTCCTTCCAGCTATTTACTGTCACACAAATATTGTCTGTATGTGGGTCTTCCTAAGTGACTTGACTGGATAGATGCAGAGTTGATATTGACTCTAGGTGTGTTGACTTGAACATGTGGTCACAGGTTTAAAATAGATGTCAGCTATCAGGACAGATAAGAAGGAATTCCTTTACCCAGAGGCTATTGAATGGAGGCTCGTTAACAAAATACATGATGGATCTGCAGATTTGTACATAATAAAGGGAATTGCACAATTCCCTTATTACCTACAATATAGGCTCGTGGGAAAGTGATGCTGTGGTAAGAAATCAGCCTTGATCAAAATGAATGGTATGCGGTGTTGAAAGAATGTGCTCCCTTTCCCTGTGTTCTCTGGTTCTTTTGTCTCAACACAACTCCAATGTGCATGTGTTCTCTAAGTGCTCTGACTTTTTGAGATAAACTTACCAGAATCCTGTACACTAGTGTTAGTTCCACGCCAACTAAATTCTCTGTTGGTCCTGTCATATAGGAGCGTAAGGGTTCTTCCAGTAAATTGAATTGTTATTATCTTAAGATCCCTGTAACATTTTCTCTTTTTCCAGACACTGAACAGACTATTTGTTTTCGAATCAGAATCAGGTTTAATATCACTAGCATATGTCGTGAAATTTGTTGTTTTGTGCCAGCAGTACATTGTAATACATAATTTTAAAAACCTATATAAATTCCAATAAGTATATATTTTTTAAAAATGCAGTGCAAAAAAAGAGGGAAAAACAAGTGAGGTAGTGTTCATGGGTTCAATGTCCATTCAGAAATCTGATGGCAGAGGGGAAGAAACTGTTTCTGAAATGAATGTGTGTCTTCAGGCTCCTGTACCACCACCTTGATGATAATAATCCAAAGAGGGCATGTCCTGGGTTAATGATGGATGCCACCTTCTTGTGGCATTGTCTTTTGAATGTGTCCTGAATGCTGGGGAAGCTAGTACCAATGATGGAGCTGGTAGAGTTTACAACTTCCTGCTTTTTTTTCAATCCTGTGCAGGGGCCCCTCCATTCCAGATAGTGATGCAACCAGTTAGAATGCTGTCCAGGGTACATCTGTAGAAAATTGTGAGCCTTTGACAATGTACCAAGTTTCCTCAAATTCCTAATGAAATATAATCACTGCCATGCCCTCGTGGTAATTACATCAAAATGCTGACCCAGGATAAATCTTCAGAGATGTTAACACCCAGAAACTTTAAACTGCTCACCCTTTCCAGTGCTGATCCCTTGATGAGGACTTGCCCTTGCTGAAGTCCACAATCAATTCCTTGGTCTTGTTGATGTTGAATACAGGCTTATTTTTGCAACACCACTCAATAAACAGCAGCCTTACAAAGGTGTTGGTACTATTCGGGTGATCCAGTGCTGAGGTGGAGAGCCAGTGGAATTGTATCCACTATGGGCCTATTATGGTGATAGGCAAATTGCAGTAGGTCCAGGTCCTTGCTTAGGCAGGAGTTGATACTGACCATGACCAGCCTCTCAAAGCACTTCATCACAGTAGATGTGAGTGCAACTAGGTAATAATCATTGAGACAGTTCACCCTCCCGTGGTGATTTTGCCCTTTTGAAGCAGGTGGGAACTTAGGAGTGCAGCAGTGAAAGATTGAAGTTGTCCTTGAACATTCTTACCAGTTGATTAGCACATGTATTCGGTGCGTGGTACACCATCAGGGCTAGGCATCTTGTGAGTATTCACCCTCTTGAAAGATATTCGCCTCTAAGACAGAGATCACAGGGTCACCAGATGCCCCAGGGATTTTCAAAGGTGTAGTTTTATTCTCCCTTTCAAAACATGCATAAAGGGTGTTGAGCTCATCTTGGAGTGAAGCATCACAGCCATTCATGTTGTTAGATTTTGCTTTGTAGGAAGTAATGGCCTGCAAGCCCTAGCACAGCTGGCATGCATCTGATTCAGTCTCTAACTTCAATCAGAGCTGTTTTCGTGCTCTTAAAATAGCCTTCCATGGGTCATTCACAGTCTTGAATGCCACAGATCTAGTCCTCAGTCTATATACTACTAAAACTCTCATGCTCTGTTTGTCTGTCTGTAACCTCCAATTAGCCCAAACAGTGCATTACAGCGGCACTTTTTTTGACTAAATCGACTTAAAATGCGCTAACTTACAGGATGCAGGCAAAGTTCAGGGTTATATATTCGTATAAAATTGCTCACTCGCCAAAATCAACAGCCCCACTTTCACCCGAGAGCCGATGTCAGCCATAATGGAAACCGCAATGCGACACCATAACGCATGCGCACCGCCAGCCTCAGAAGCGACTCACGATGCTCACAGCAGCGACACCAACCGGAGCACAAGGGCAGGGCAGCTCTATTTCGAGCGGTCATCATCATCATCATCATGTGCCATACTCTCCAGAGCCTCAGCAACCACTTTCTTCCACTGTGATCTGTCGGCAGTCAAACCTCTTGCATCTCTGGTGGTGAGGCTGGTCCTCTTCTTGATGTTGTCGATCCAGGTTGTCCTCTGTCTGCCTCTGGAGCGGCTTCCTTCTACTCTGCCTTCAAGCACAGTGTGTTCCAGTGTGTCATCAGTTCTTGAGATGTGTCCAAAATAACAAAGTTTCCTTTGGATAACGGTTTCCAGAAGTATTGGTTTTGTGCCATTCTTTTCTAGGATGAAATTGTTGGATCTCCTTTCAATGTATGACACCCTGAGAATCTGTCTATGTGTGCTCACCTCAAATGCTGTCAACTTCTTTTCATCAGCTGCTTTTAGGGTCCATGTTTCATAGCCATATAGGGTTACTGGCCAGACGAGACTTTTGAGGAGGCATATCTTGGTGTCAGTGCTCACAGATCTATCTTTCCAGATGTTCCAGAGTTTGGTAGTGCTTGTGCGTACCATTGCTCGCCTTCGCCTTATTTCCTTGCTGCACTCGTTCGTGATTTCGAGCGGTCACACTCTGCTAATCACCATCAGCATGTGCAGGATTGGGACAGATCAAACTGCGACCCATCAATAAGAGATAATTATATCTTATTGTAATGACACACTGTACTTTGAAATACGCATCAAACCCTTTGCCGCAGTCAAAGGACAGTGGTGACTATATCACGTCCATTTAGGAGAGCGCCAACCACATCATCAAGAATAATCAGCATCCTGGAGGCTTTGGTGTTTCTAGTTCGTATCTTCTGTCCAGCATTAAGGTAAAAAAAAAATGGTCAGCCTATTTATGCTGTGTGGAAGGAGAAGGGGGACATTATATGACGCCAAACGTCATTGGGAAGCAGCAAGGAGAGGGAGAGAACAAGAATCGGATGAGGCCAGGGCTGCACGACTCCAGGATCAAATAGTCAGGACAAAAAAGATGAGAGAAGAAGAGACAGAGGAGGAGAGGCATCCACATCTCCAAAATGACAACAGTAGGCACAGAAGGCGAGAACGAGAATCAGATGAGGCCAGGGCCAGGGCCAGGATCAGAGAGAGAACAAATGATAGAAGAGATGAAGAGACAAAGGATGAAAGGGCTGCGTGTCTTCAGAATGACAACGAAAGGCACAAGAGTGGCAGATCAACCAGAAATGTTACCATCAGAAGTGTCCTTCGTTAAACGAGGAGGAGTTATATTTCCCTTGCTACGCGTCTTTCTTCTTTAATAAACTGAGTTTTTCTTCTTCAATGTCCAAAGCAAAGTGATAGCAATAGCATTCAGGAAAATTTAATGTTCATTCTGGTCACATCAGACTGCACTACCTTTTTCTCAAAGGGTGCCCCAACGGGTCACCCGGTTGTCTAGTAGACTACAAATCTCTTGGTGTATCCATGGCTTTTGGTTTGGGTATGTCCGGTATGTTCTCAAAGGCACACACTCATCCACACAGGGCGTTAGATAAATCCCTGAATATTTTTCATTTCATCAACTTAAGACAGCGCTCTTCCACCTCCCTTGACCATACCTTCCTGGTCCTCAAGAAGGTGATGCGGCCTTTAGTCTCTACCTAATATATGTCAGAAGTAGAAGCACAGCCAAGTGATCAGATTTTCCAAAGTGTGGGTGTGGGGTGGCATGGCATGGTAAGCATTCGTAATGGTGGTATAACTGGTCAAATCTGTCGAGTTCTCTGGTTCTACAGGTGATGTATTGGTGATGGTTGTTCAGAGACTTCTTCAAGCTGATTGAAATCCCCCGCAATGACAGGGAAGGCATCTGGGTGTGTTGTTTGTGCCTGCTGATCACAGAGCTCAATTCTCCAGTGCCTACCTGATGTTGGCCTGAGCTGGAATGTACAGCACTACCAGGATGATGACAGAAATCTCCTGCAGCAGATAAAATGGACATTTGATTGCTAGATGTTCCAGTTCGAGTGAGCAGAATTAAGACAGAACTGCCACGTCTGTGTACCACAATGAGTTACTCGTAAAATATACTGCACCTCCTTTATGTTTAAAAGATTGAACTCTCCTGTCTTTGCTGAGAATGTTGAAGCCATGAGGCTACCATGCTGTATGTGAAATGAATCAAATTTCCATGAAGCAAAGTATATAACAGTCCCTGATGCCCCTCTGGTGTGTCAGTCTTGCTCTAAGGTCTTCAGTTTTATTTTTCAGAGATTGTATATTTGCCAGCAGTATAGTCAGGAAAGGGAGTCCATTCTAGAGACTATGTTTGCCAGCAGGATAGCCTGGAGTGGGAATCCAAGACCTCCGCATTTCAATTGTACCAGGAGCAAAATAGACCAGCTAGTTGAATGGTGTTGCAGCAGCAACTTTGCACTCAATGTCCTTAAGACCAAAGAGCTGATCGTAGTGGGATCAGAAGTAGAGAGTTAGCAATTTCAAGTTCCTAGGTGTTAATATCTCTGAGGACCTAACCTGGTCCCAACATATTGACGTAACTATAAAGAAGGCAAGAGAGCAGCAATATTTCATTAGGGGTTTAAAGAGTTTTGGTATGTTACCTAAAATACTCACAAATTTTTACAGATGTACCATAAGAAGCACTCTAACTGGCTGCTTCGCCATCTGTTATGGGGGGGAGGGGCTGCTACGGCACAGAATCAAAGAAAGCTGCAGAGAGTTGTAAAATTGGCCAGTTCCATCATGGGCGCTAGCCTCCGTTGTATCCATAGAAACTAGGTGCAGGAGTAGGCCATTCGGCCCTTCGAGCCTGCACCGCCATTCAGTATGATCATGGCTGATCATCCAACTCAGAACCCTGTACCTGCTTTCTCTCCATAAGATCCCTTTAGCCACAAGGGCCATATCTAACTTCCTCTTAAATATAGCCAATGAACCGGCCTCAACTGTTTCCTGTGGCAGAGAATTCCACAGATTCACCACTCTCTGTGTGAAGAAGTTTTTCCTCATCTCGGTCCTAAAAGGTTTCCCCTTTATCCTTAAACTGTGACCCCTCTGGACTTCCCCAACATCGGAAACAATCTTCCTGCATCTAGCCTGTCCAATCCCTTTAGAATTTTATACGTTTCAAGGGGTGGTGCCTCAAAGAGGCAGCTTCCATCACTAAGGGCCCCCACTACCCAGAACATGACCGCTTCTCATTACCACCAGGAAGAAGGTACAGAAGCCTGAAGACATACACTCAGCATTTAAAGAACAGTTTCTTCTCTGCTGTCTGATTTCTGAATGGACATTGAACCTATGAACATTTCCTCACTATTTTTTTATTTCTGTTTTTGCACTGCTTATTTAATTTAACTATTTAATATATATTTACTGTAATTTAGCTTTTTTTCTACATTATCATGTATTGCATTGTGCTGCTGCTGCCAAGTTAACAAATTTCACAATGTATGTTAGTAATAAAGCTGATTCTGCTTCTGAGACTGGCGTGCCTTCTGTGCTTGTGTTTCCTTAAAGGGGATCTGCACCTGTGACCCAGTCTGCAGTTGCGATCTGCTGTTAGAGTATTGATAGATTCTTTAAAGTATTTTAAAATGATGCTGCTTACTGGATGATCCATAGCTATGACTGTGGATTTCAGTTGTAGTAGTCCTAAATGGGAATATTTGATGGAGTGCACTGCATGCAGAGAGTCACCATGTGTCTCTGCCACCTTGGCATCTGCTAGCGTCAATTTTAATTGCTGTATATATTTATTTGTATTTGGAATTTGCTGTGGTGTGTTGGCATGACATGCAACAAAAAACAACTTTCAACCATTGTAGAATAATTATATAAAATTAAGCTTGGAGGTTAAAGTGCAGATATGGAATAAAATGTGCATAAACTCATAAAGACCATTGTGTATTTCCAAAATAAACAGCAGTATTAAAGTGGGCTAGTGTTTACAGTTCAGTGATGGGGTAGTAGATGATCAAGTTAACTGCCTAATGGTGTGAACTTTTTGTTTTAATAGCCCTATAGTGTTTTCTAGAAGGGAGCTTTTGCTGGGTGGATAGTGTCCATAATGCTTTAGCTTGCCTGCTTCTTTGTCCTGGACACATACAAGTCCTGCAGTGATGATAGGCTACAGCTAGTGACCTTTTCAGCTGATCTGACAGTTTGTTGTAGTTTTCGTACGCTGCGAGAGGATGCTGCACCAAACTAGGCAGTATTAGTTGATGTGAGGATGCTCTCTATGATGGCCATGTAGAATTGCATCAGTATATTCTGGGGAAGATGGAATTTTACCAACTGCTGCAGGAAGTACATCCTCTGCCGTGCCTTTTTGTTATTGCACGAGATAAGGTTCTCTCATGAGAGAGAAATCATGATGCCCAGGAACCTGAATGCTGGAGCAGTTGTTGATAATAGTGGATGAAAAGGAGACCAACTTCAAGAGAAATAAATATATACATCTCCATGGTTTTGAGGGCATTTATCTCAAAGTTGTTGAGATTGCACAGGGCACTAGCCTGTATAATTCCTGGTGGTACTAGATAGATAGATAGATACTTTATTCATCCCCATGGGGAAATTCAACTTTTTTTCCAATGTCCCATACACTTGTTGTAGCAAAACTAATTACATACAATACTTAACTCAGTAAAAAATATGATATGCATCTAAATCACTATCTCAAAAAGCATTAATAATAGCTTTTAAAAAGTTCTTAAGTCCTGGCGGTTGAATTGTAAAGCCTAATGGCATTGGGGAGTATTGACCTCTTCATCCTGTCTGAGGAGCATTGCATCGATAGTAACCTGTCGCTGAAACTGCTTCTCTGTCTAGGATTCTACTACTAGGATTCATCTGCTCTAGTCTAATAACAGTAGTGTCCTCCACACTCCTGGTTGTTGGTGTACAGAGAAAGTAAGAGAGGGGAGTGAGTGTTAACTGAGTCAAATGTGGAGATGTTCTTACCTAGTCTCATATACTGCCTCCTGTCACAAAATAAGTTTGTGATCCAGCTACAGATGGAACCATGAGCTTGAAAGCTGCACTTCCCATCAGTTGATGCTGCATGTATTAAATGACAAAAGAGTTGGTGGGAGTAAATAAAAACAGGAAAGGCTTAGTAGGCTGTAATTATTTAAATACCTTACACCATCATCCCATTTCCCATTTCATTTCTCCTCTGATTCTCCTGCCTTCTACTCTCATCTTTCCATCTTACTTAAAAAAAATTTAACTATATCCAATTTCATTGCTTTTTGAAACACTCGTTCTGTTTCTCTCCCAGTGCTTGCAGAGCTTACAAGTTTTTTTCTGAACTTTCTGTAGTTGTGGAAGTAACAGAAGTACGGGAGTTTTCAGTGTGTTCCTGCCCTCCCCCCATCCATGGCAATTAACCCTTTTTGTGCTAATACCATTTTGTTCCACACTTTTGATACATGTTTCAGTGATTTCAGTTCCTTTTTGCTTATCTACCATCCATCTGAGAGGCAAATTGTCTTCATTTCAAGTCCGTCAGTATTTGTGCCAATTTAATGTTCAGAGGTTCAAAGGTTCAATTTAATGTCAGAGAAATGTATACAATATACATCCTGAAATGCTTTTTCTTCACAACCATCTACGAAAACAGAGAAATGTCCCAAAGAATGAACGACAGTTTAATGTTAGAACCCCAAAGTCCTCCAGCAACCCTTCCTCCCATATGTAAGCGGCAGCAAGCAACAATCCCCCACTCCCCCACTCCCCCCACCGGTAAAAGAAAAGCACCAGCACCCACCACTGAGCACACAAGAGTGAGCAAAACAATAGCAAAGACACAGACTTGCAGTTACCCCAAAGACTTTGCGTTTCACCCAATATAGGAAATACCACTCTGTGTGTGTGTGGGTGTCTCTCTGTCTCTCTCCCCCCCCCTCCCTCCCCCCATCCTCTCTCTCTCCCTCCTCCCCCCTCCCTAATATGGGGGAAGGAGGTGTCTCTCTTTTCCCAGCAAGTGGGAAGACATAACAAACAACTCACTGGTTTACGATGTTAAAAGTCCATTATGTCGCTTTTTCTGAGCTCTGTGCCTAAAAATTGCAAAGATCTCTGGTCTCCACACACGTACAATAGTTGTAAATATCCCAACTCCCCCGACAACGCACGGGTCTCCTGCCGTGACACTGACTTTTGATCCGCCCATCTCCAGAGCCCCGAGATCCTAGTCTTCCAAATCTGAGCCCTCGGCATGCAGAACAACGGCCGGTTGTGAAACTCTGAGAGCAAGTCCCATTCCCGCAAAGAACCGAAGTCAGCGTGTAACTCCAGGTCAGGGTCTTCAAAAGAACCCTGAAAGTGGAAAATAAAGATATTGAAGATGGAAATAGAGCTGTTTCCAAAGATGCAAGCAAAGGAGTCGCTGTTTAGGGCCATAATGTTGATGGCATTATGACAGGAAATATGGTAACAACCTATTTTTGAGTCAAACTAAAATTTAAAATGGATACTCTTGACTCTTCTGATGAATATCAGGAAGGAGTTGGAGAGCTTAGTAATATGGTATCATGTCAATGACAGTAAAGCAAAACAGCTGGTCAATGACTTCAGGATCAAGTTCTACATCAATGGCGTTAAGGTTGAAAGGTTCACGTTCCAAGAAATGAGCATACTAATAGCCTGTCCAACTATGTTGATGTCATGGTTTAAAAAGAATAGCTCACCAATGACTAGTTTCTCAAGAGGCTAAAGAAATTTGGCATGTCCCCGTTGTCCTTTACTAATTTTCATAGAAAGCATCCTGTATGGATGCATCACGGCTTTGTATGGCAACCGCTCTGCACGTACCATAGAACATTACAGCACAGAAACAGGCCTTTTGGCCCTTCTTGGCTATGCTGAACCATTTTTCTGCCTAGACCCACTGACCTGCACCTGGACCATATCCCTCCATACACCTCTCATCCATGTACCTGTCCAAGTTTTTCTTAAATGTTTAAAGTGAGCCCGCATTTATCACTTCATCTGGCAGCTCATTCCACACTCCCACCACTCTCTGTGTGAAGCCCCCCCCAATGTTCCCTTTAAACTTTTCCCCCTTCACCCTTAACCAATGTCCTCTGGTTTTTATCTCCCTTAGCCTCAGTGGAAAAAGCCTGCTTGCATTCACTCTATCTATACCCATCATAATTTTATATACCTCTATCAAGTCTCCCCTCATTCTTCTACGCTCCAGGGAATTCAACCTTTCTCTGTAACTCAGTTTCTCAAGTCCCCGCAACATCCTTGTAAACCACCTCTGCGCTCTTTCAATCTTATTAATATCCTTCCTGTAATTCAGTGACCAAAACTGTACTCAATACTCCAAATTCGGCCTCACCAATGCCTTATACAACCTTAGCATAACATTCCAACTCTTATACTGAATTCTTTGATTTATAAAGGCCAATGTACCAGAAGCTCTCTTTACTACCCTATCTACCTGTGACGCCACTTTTAGAGAATTTTGTATCTGTATTCCTAGATCCCTCTGTTCTACTGCACTCCTCAGTGCCCTACCATTTACCTTGTATGTTCTACCTTGGTTTTTCCTTCCAAAGTGGAATACCTCACATTTATCTGTATTAAACTCCATCTGCCATTTTTCAGCCCATTTTTCCGGCTGGTCCAGATCCCTCTGCAAGCTTTGAAAACCTTCTTCACTGTCCACTACACCTCCAATCTTTGTATCATCAGCAAATTTGCCACAGGGATCAGTGCTGGGTCCATTGTTATTTGTCATCTATATCAATTATCTGGATGATAATGTGGTAAATTGGATCAGCAAATTTGCTATCCCTTACTATCATTTTGCTCTTAATATACCTGTAGAAGCTCTTTGGATTATCCTTCACCTTGACTGCCAAAGCTACCTATGTCTTCTTTTAGCCCTCCTGATTTCTTTCTTAAGTATTTTTTTGCACTTTTTATACTCCTCAAGTACCTTATTTGCTCCCTGTTTGTTATACATGTCATACATCTTTCTCTTTTTTTTTTATTTTTAAATTTTTTTATTAGTTTTTCAAAACATTTTACAAATTAAAAACCCCAAATCCCAATGAGGAACATTAATACAGTGCAAAATTAAGCATACAATAACAATATGCTACAGAGGAAGAGAATTTAACAAAAAAGCACCTAAATTAAAGACAAGTAAGCTTAGTATCCTCCCCAAGCCCCACAACACAAGAAAAAAAACAACTCCAGACCGACCACAACACAATATAGAGAGTATAAGTCAGGACAGTCAAACTCCCAGACTGTGAATACACTTAGCAACAGAGGATAATAATGCCTACTACCAGGAAAAAAAAGGGAGCTGAAAGCAAGGGACAGAAAAGAAGAAAAAAAAACAAACCCTAGTCAAGAGGAAGGTTATGAAAGTACTCAATAAAAGGTCCCCAGACCTTATGGAACTTTAGATCCGAATTAAGAACTGATTAATGAATTTTTTCGAGGTCCAAGCAGGCCATAATGTCGTTAAGCCATTGCGCATGAGTGGGCGGGGCAACATCTCTCCGTCTAAGGAGGATCAAGCATCTAGCCAGGAGAGAGGCAAAGGATAGTAATCGGCATTTGGTCGGACCCAGACATAAATCTGTCTCTCCCCAAAAACCGAACAGAGCAATTAAGGGGTTTGGTTCTAGGTGCTGATTCAGAATACATGATAACGTAGTGAAGACATCTTTCCAGAATTTCTCCAAACTAGGACAGAACCAGTACATATGGATGAGAGAGGCCACGCCCCTCTTGCATTTATCACAGAGCGGACTAATGCCAGGGTAGAATCAAGATAGTTTAGATTTAGACATATGGGCTCAATGAACAATCTTAAACTGTAAAAGGCAATGGCGAGCACAAAGAGAGGTTGAGTTAACCGATTTGAGAACTGAGTCCCAGCTCTCGTCGGATAAGGAGATATTTAAACCCTGCTCCCAGGCCATTTAAATTTTATCCACAGGAGCCCGTCGTAAGACTGCTAGTTTATCTCGGATAATTGATATTAAACCTTTACCTAGTGGATTAATGGAAAGAAATAGGTCCATAGCATTTTTCGCAGGCATTTCAGGAAAGTTAGGAATTAAAGGAGCAATAAAGTGTCGGATTTGGAGATATCTGAAAAAATGAGTGTTAGGCAGGTTGAACTTAGCAGAGAGCTACTGAAAAGAAGCAAAGCGATTATCAATGAAAAGATCTTCAAAATGTCTAATGCCCTTCCTATACCAAACATGGAATGCTGAATCGTACGTAGTAGGTAAAAAAAAGGTGATTATGTGCGACAGGGCTGGAAACGGAAAACCCCTGGAAACCATAGCATTTCCTGAACTGAGCCCATATACGCAAAGTGTGTCTAACAAGAGGATTAGCTATTGATCTGGGCAGACTACTAGGGAGTGCAGAGCCAAGAAGTGCAGAGATAGATAATTCTTTAGTGGAGCTCAACTCCATTGCCACCCAGTTAGGGCACTCGGGTTGGCCGTGGAAGAAAGACCAAAAGGTAGCACAACGTATATTAGCTGCCCAATAATATAAACGAAAGTTAGGTAAAGCCATGCCACCCTCTTTTTTAGATTTTTGGAGATGGATTTTATTAATTCTAGAGCGCTTATTCTGCCACAGATATGACAAAATAATAGAGTCTAAGGAATCAAAAAAAGATTTAGGAATAAAAATTGGGATAGATTGAAATAAGTATAAAAATTTGGGGAGAACATACATTTTAACAACATTAATACGACCTACCAAAGACATAGATAGAGGTGACCATTGTACTAGACTCTGTTTTATAGCATATGAAAGTTTGGCAAAGTTTTCATGAAAGAGATCTTTAAACTTCCTTGTGACTGTAATTCCAAGATAAGTAAATTGATTATGGACTACTTTAAAAGGGAGATCACGAAATGTTAGTTCTTGTGCTTCTTTATTAATTGGGAAAAGTTCACTCTTATGTAAATTAAGTTTATAGCCAGAGATCTGGCTAAACTGGTCAAGAAGTGAAAACATTAGAGGTAAGGATGTAGACGGATTTGAGAGAAAGAGTAATAAGTCATCAGCTTAGAGAGAAACTTTATGTTCAACACCCCCTCTCCAAATCCCGGTCAATTCAGGACAGTTTCAAAATGCTATCGCCAGAGGTTCTATAGCCAAATCAAAGAGAAAGGGACTTAAGGGGCATCCCTGACGGGTGCCACGTTTGAGATTAAATACTTGGGATTTCTGAAAATTAGTTAGAACAGAAGCAGTAGGACACAGGTACAGCAATTGGATCCAAGAGATGAAACTTTGGCCGAGGTCAAATTTTTCTAAGACTGCAAAAAGGTATTTCCACTCTATACGATCAAATGCTTTCTCCGCATCGGGGGAAATAACACATTCAGGAATTCCAGTTGGAGCTGAGTATAAGATATTAAATAAACGCTGAATGTTAAAAAAAGGGAGACGGTTTTTAATAAAGCCTATTTGGTCATCAGAGATAATGGAGGGAATAACGGTTTCTAATCTGTGAGCCAAAATTTTAGCTAAGATCTTTACATCAACATTGAGCAGAGAGATCAGCCTATACGAGGAACACTCTGTTGGGTCTTTGCCCTTTTTTAAAAGAAGAATAATAGATGCCTCATTGAAAGAGGGTGGCAATTTGCCGTAATTAAACGAGTCAGATAATACTGGAAGTAACTGAGGAGAAAGAAGTGAAGAGAATGATTTATAAAATTCTACAGGGAACCCATCAGGTCCAGGAGATTTCCCTGAGGACAGTGCAGAAATTGCAAAAGATATTTCTTCTGATGATATAGGCGCATTGAGTTTGGCTTTGAAATCAGATGAAAGTGAGGGGATATTCAGATTCTGTAAAAATTGATCAACAGAGATATTGTCATTCAGAGATTCAGAGGAATAAAGCTGAGAATAAAAATTTTTAAATGTGTCATTAATTTCTAAATGATCCGATGTAAAGTCTCCGTTCTCCTTCCGGATCTTTGTAATATGTTGTTTGGCTTTGGAACGCCTCAGCTGATTGGCTAGGAATTTACCAGACTTATCCCCATGAATGTAAAAGCGACTCTTGCTTTCGAGAAGTTGGCGTTCGACAGGTTGAGTGGACAGAAGGTTAAATTTAGTTTGGAGTTCAACGCGCTTCTTGTATAATTCAGGGTTCTTAGTTTGGGCATAAATTTGATCCAAATCTTTAATCTGGTTAATGAGGTCTAATCGATCTGCACGGGATCTTCTGTTGAGATTTGCTGTGTAAGAGATTATTTGACCACTCAGATATGCTTTCATGGCATCCCAGACAATCTGGGATGGCACTTCAGGTGATGTATTAGTGTTAAAATAAAAGGTTATCTGATCCTTAATAAATTTTGCAAAATCATCATCCGATAATAAAGTTGAATCAAACCGCCAGTGTTTATTCCTGTGAGGGAGACCAGGAAAGTTCAAAGAGAGGGTAATTGGGGCATGGTCAGAAATCAGTATACTCTGATAGTCACAAGAGTGGGCAAATGGAATAAGTTGGTTATCGAGTAAGAAATAGTCAATTCTAGTGAAGGTATGGTGAACATGTGAGAAAAAAAAATAATCTCTCTCCGTAGGATGGAGGAAACGCCATATATCAGAGATACCAAAATTAGAGAGAAACGATTGGATAGCTAAGGCAGATTTAGTAGGTAATCTGGTAACAGAGGACGATCGATCCAGTTTAGGATCCAACCAACAGTTGAAGTCACCACCCAGTATAAGAGAGTATGAGTTTAAGTCTGGTAGTGAGGAAAAAAGCCATTCAAAAAAGTTAACATCATCAAAGTTGGGGGCATACAGGTTTGCTAGTGCAACTTTAGTGTTATATAGTTTACCAGAAACAATAATAAAATGGCCATTTGTATCAGATATTTTATTATGGAGTTCAAAAGGAATATTTGAGTTAATAAGAATGGAGACTCCCTTAGCTTTAGCGGCAAAGAATGAATGAAAATGCTGACCCGCCCACTTTGACAGAAGCCGGGAGTTATCAAAACAACGAATATGAGTTTCTTGAAGGAAAGCAATGTCAGCTTTGAGTTGTTTGATATGTAAGAATACCTTCCTCCTTTTAACAGGGTGATTCAATCCCTTTACATTCCAGCTCACGAATTTAAGTGCACTAGCCATTATGAATTACTAATGCATAAAAGGAAGCAGGCATATAAAAAGTCAAGCAGTACAACAGCAGTCTGGGAGCAGAGATGTAAACATAGATTCGTAAAATCAAAACATATACATGTCCTGAGCAATAAAGAGAAACAATAAATACAGTGAGTGATGTTGGAACTGAAAAATCCACCCCACCCACACAACCCAAAACTAGACGGCTACCAAAAAAAGCAGCTAGCTCTACCAAAAAAATTAACCCAAATACAACTTCCAGATCTGTGTCATTAACAGCAGTTCCGTATAAATACTATAGCAAATAGTAACTAGTTTATGCACTAGAAAACATAACTACAGATTAGAACACCTTCTGCAGAAATATAAAACTTAATACAGAGAAAATCAGAAGAAAACCAACTAACTTACCCGCGAAAAATTATAGAAGAATAAAGTAAGAGAAGGGGAAAAAAAGGGTAAGAAAAAGGAGAGGAAGGGGAAAATGATAAATTCAAGATGAGTATTTATCAACCATTTACAGAGAGGAGAGAAAAAAATTCAGAGATTAGAAAAAGGGTGAAGAAAAGAATAAATAAATAAATAAATTTTTAAAAAAAGGAAAAATAAATCAGCAATTAAACTGTGAACCAACAAACAGGGAGGCCTTCACTAAAGACTTCGAACCTCCAAAACAAGTTAGAGTCAGTTGTAGAACTCTGTAGATAAAGTTTTACAAGAATAAAAATAGATTACACACACACCAAATCCCGGGAGAGATTGTCAACAGCCCTTAGAGTTTCAATGAATAATGTCTGAGTGATTCAAGTAAAGTCTGAGTCCAGAAAAAGTAATTTTACTACGAGGAGTACTTATCCACCATTTTAGGAGGTCCGATCGGATTCTGAAGATGACTGGATAGCCGGAAGACTTGCCACAAATGCTTCAGCTTCCTTCACTGATTTGAACCACTTGTATTTTCCAGTATTAAGCTTGATTCGGCAGGAGTACGAAGAGAGGGTTTAAAACCACGATCAAAAAGCACTTTCATTGCGCCTTTAAACTCAGCGCGCATCTTTAAGGTCTGGGGTGCAAAATCTTCCACAAAGCGAATGGTTGTATCCTGGAAAGTAAAAGACCCCCTGCGACGTGCCTCTACAATCAGACTGTGTTTTACCTGGTATTGATGGAAGCACAAGATTACTGGTCGCGGGCGGGAGTCCAGAATTCTGGGGGGAACGTAGACTCTGTGCCTGTTCGAGCTCAGGCGGGTTCGGAAGCAAATCTTTCCCAAATATCTCACAGAGAAACTTGGCGAAAAACTTCACGGTTGGTCCCTGTTCGGTGGCCTTTGGCAATCCAAGAATTCTAAGATTACAGCGTCTGCTGCGATTTTCGAGATCCACCATTTTGGAAAGGAGTTTGTTACATTTTGCCTCTAAGCTGGAACAGAGAGTCTCCAAGTATCGAACACGACTTTCTAAATCTTCGGAAGTCGAATTGATGCGAGATAGGTGTTCGGCATGTTTGTCCACTTTATTGTTGATCCGATCCAGTTTGTCTTCCAACTGTTTGAAAGCGGTTTTAAATTCCTTTAAAATTTCGTCTCGGAGCTTTCCGAGCGCAGCCAGGGTCTCATCTGAGAGAGCCGTAGCTTCCTTTCTCCCGGATTTAGAACTCTTGCTAGACATTGTAAGTTAGATATGTTCACAGGCAAGTAAGAGATACCGAAAAAAATTCCTAACTAAGGTTTAAAAAATGGAGACATTTAGTGCAAAGATAGCGACAGTAACTGAACAAAAGTTTGGAGCAGCTAAACAATTGCCATCTTACCAGAAGTCTCTCTCTCTTCTTCTTTATCAGAGTTCCAATATCCCGAGAGAACCAAGGTTCCTTATTCTTATTCACTTTGCCTTTAATCCTGACAGGAACATACAAACTCTTCACTCTCAAAATTTCTCCTTTGAAGGCCTCCCACTTACCAACGACATCCTTGCCAGAGAACAACCTGTCCCAATCCACGCTTTTTAATCCTTCCTCATTTCTTCAAATTTGGCCTTTTTCCAGTTTAGAACCTCAACCCAAGGACCAGATCTATCTTTAACCATGATCGTTGAAACTAATGGTGTTATGATCACTGGAGCCAAAGTGTTCCCCTACATACACTTCCGTCACCAGTCCTAACTCGTTTCCTAATAGGAGACCTAATATTGCATCCTCTCTAGTCGGTACCTCTATGTATTGATTTAGAAAACTTTCCCAAACACATTTTACAAACTCTAACCCGTCTAGATCTTTAACTGTATGGGAGTCCCAATCAATACGTGGAAAATTAAAATCCCCTACTATCACAACTTTATGTTTTCTGCAATTGTCTGCTATCGCTCTGCAGATTTGCTCCTCCAATTCTCGCTGACTATTGGGTGGTCTATAATACAACCCCATTAATGTGGTCATACCTTTCCTGTTTCTCAGCTCCACCCATATGTCCTCAGTAGACAAGCCCTCTAATTCGTCCTGCCTGAGCACTGCTGTAACATTTTCCCTGACTAGCAATGCCCCCCCCCCCCAACCCTTCATCCCTCTGCCTCTATCACATCTGAAACATCGGAACCCCGGAACATTAAGCTGCCAGTCCTGCCCCTCCTGTAGCCAAGTTTCACTAATGGCTACAATGTCATAATTCCAAGTGTCAATTCACGCCATCAGCTTGTCAGCCTTCCCCACAATACTCCTTGCATTGAAATAGACACACCTCAGAAGATTATTACTACCACACACAACCCTTCTATTTGTGACTTTGCATGAAACTTTAACATCATTTATTTTCAGCCCCGCTCCACTATCTACTCTGGCACAGTGGTTCCCATCCCCCTGCAAGTCTAGTTTAAACCCCCCCCCCCCCCCCCCCCGTCCTCAAAGCACTAACTAGCCTCCCTGCAAGGATATTGGTCCCCCTGTAGTTCAGGTGTAACCCGTAGGTCCCAATGATCCCGAAATCTGAAGCCCTGCCCCCTACAACAGTTCCTCAGCCACATGCTCATCCTCCAGAGCATCCTATTCTTACCCTCACTAGCACGTGGCACAGGTAGCAATCCTGAGATTACCACCCTCAAGGTCCTGCTTTTTAACTTCCTACCAAGCTCTCTATACTCACTCTTCAGGACCTCACTCTTTCTTCCTACATCATTGGTACCGATGTGTACCATGACATCTGGCTGCTCACCCTCCCATTTCAGAATGCGGTGCTGGCGATCAGAGACTTCGCTGACTCTGGCACCCGGGAGGCAACAAACCATCCAGGAGTCCCTGTCGCAACCACAGAACCTCCTGTCTGTACCTCTAACTATCGAGTCTCCTATCACTACCGCTCTTCTCTTCTTCCCCCCTCCCTTCTGCACTGCAGAACCAAACTCAGTGCCAGAGATCCGGCTTCCGCAGCTTGTCCCAGGTAAGTCATCCCCCCAACAGTATCCAAATCGGTATACTTGTTGAGGGGAATGGCCACAGGGGAGCCCTGCTCTGCCTGCCCTTTCCTCTTCCCTCGCCAGACGGTAACCCAATTACCTGTGCACTGCTCCTTTGGCATAACTGCCTCCCTGTAGCTACTATCTATAAACTCCTCATTCTCCCGAATGATCCGGAGGTCATCCAGCTCCTGCTCCAGTTCCCTAACGCGGTTTGTTAGGAGCTACAATTGGATGCATTTCTTGCAGGTGTCGTTGTCAGGGAGACCAGAGGTCTCCCTGACTTCCCACATCCTGCAAGAGGAGCATACCAACATCCTGCCTGGCATTCTCTCTACTCTAAACAAACAAAATAAAACTTACCGGAACCTACCCTCGTCTCTGCCTGTTCACGCTGAAGCCTGTTGAGCCAAAGCCATCTCACTTTGACTCGGTCCTCTCCGACGATGGCCGCTGTATATGGCGGTCTTTTTTTTTAAACCTTTGGTGCGCTACGTCACATGCCTGCGCAGTCTAGCCTCTTTTCCCCGATCAGTTTAAAAAAAAGGCTTCTCTCCAAGATGCCTTTACTACTTCACTCTCCGCCTCTTGCTTCAATTTAAACTGCAAAACAAAACTACAGAGAGTTGTGGACACAGCTTAGCTAAGCAGGAAAGCCAGTCTCCCCTCTATGCACTCTGTCTGTCTATATTACTTGCTGCATCAACAAACAGCCAGGATAATCAAAATCTCCACCTGCATGGGACATTCTCTCTCCTCTATTCTTCCATTGAGTTAAAGATACAAAAGCCAGAAAATGCATATCACCAGGCTCAAGGACAGCTTCTACCCTGTTATAATATTACTACCGTAGATTCCGGACTACAGAGCGCACCTGATTAAAAGCCGCTGGCTCTAATTTTAGAAAGAAAATCAATTTTTTACTTGTACAGGCCGCACCGGATTTTCGGCCGCAGGTGTCCCACGTTGTAATATGAGATATTTACACAAAAAGATATTACACGTGAGGATTTTTTAACTTTTAATTAAATCCATATGGTAACATAAACAAATACATATTGCAAATGCTTTTTTTCGAACCGTGCCTGTAACGCGGCTACTTTTAAATATACGTTGCGTATACTTTTTTACTGAACAACATTCCAATATCTCCTAACGACTGGTAAAAAATATATATACTGCAGCCTACCAGGAAAAGTTATTGATCGCCTTTAACTTAAAAGCAGCGTTTTCGCTCCGCCGCTCGCCCCCCCGCCTTCCCGTTTATCGCAAACCGGCATTTTTCCCACAAGACGCGGCGAAACCGGGTGTGACGTCATAGCATCCCGCGATGTAGTACAGAAAACAAATATAGTTAAAACTCTTCTAACTTTAACTAGAAAATGAATTACTAAGCGAAAATATTATAAACTAAATAACTGCCATAAAGGCAGCACAATGCTTTTCTTCGAGTGTTTTCCATGTTGATGAGGGTGAGTACAAATGACTGATTTACAATAATTTAATTGTGAAAGTGCGCTTGATTTATCGTACAATTTCATTGGACCTCTGTGAACTACTCATCAATTTTATTGGTCTACTGTTACGAGGCAAAATGTTTTTGGCGGCATGAAAAAAAATCATACATTAGCTGCTCCGTATTAAAGGCCGCAGAGTTCAAAGCTGTTCAAAATGTGGGGAAAAAAGTAGCGGCTTAAAATCCGGAATCTACGGTAAATAGTTCCATACTATGATACATTGGACATTTGACCTCATAATCTACCTTGTTATGATCTTGCAATTATTGTTTGCCTGCATTACACTTTATTCTGTATTGCTATTGTTTTACCTTGTTGTACAAATGTACTATGTAGTGATCTCATCTTAGGAACAGTATCCAAGACAAGCTCTTCACTGTATCTCAGTACATCAGACAATAATAGCCAAATTCCAATTCCATTGAAACTGATTCTTTCATCAGACAAAAGTTGGTGAAGAGAGATAGGTTTCATAAATTGAAACGATATTTTTCCAATATCTCCATTCTAATCAGGACTCAGAGTGTTAACATAGGTGACATAAAAAACAGTTCATGTTAAAGCCAGTGTACCCAAAGTATTGTTGAGGTAGAAATAGTTTTGCGTCTCTGAACATTTGCCACCATTTCTGGAAAGCAGTGGTTCAAGGCAATACAGTGGTGCTAGAATTTTATCTATTTCTGCATAAGTATGACCTAAAATGTGATCAGATCTTCACATAAAGTTCTAAAACTAGATGGAGCACACAATTAAGTAAATACCAGAAGAAAAATCATAGTTATTTATTTATTTATTGAGAAGAATGATCCAATGTTGCATGCTCTTGTTGGAAAAAGTATGTGAACCTTTGCTTTCAGTAATTGGTGTGGACCCCCACCCCCACCGCCCCTTGTGCAGCAATAACTTCAATCAAACGTTTCCAGTACTGTTGATCAGTCCTGCACATCGGCTTAGAGGAATTTTAGGCCATTCCTCCTTATAAAACAGCTTCAGCTCTGAGATGTGGTGGGCTTCCAAACTGCTTGCTTCATTTTCTTCTAGAACATTGCTATAGAATTAAGGTCAGGACTTTGACTTGGCCATTCCAAAACACAAATGTTCTTCTTTTTCAACCATTCAATTGTTGATTTACTCTTGCCTTTTGGATCATTGTCTTGTTGCATTGTCATGTATTCTGAACCCTTTCTCTTACAGGGATGAACAATACAGGGTAATGTGGAATGAGTTAGAAACCCTTGTAAGGGCGCACTTAAATAACTCTGAGAAACATCAGCGTGTACTGGAATGCTTGCTGGCCTGTCGGAGCAAGCCTCCGGAAGAGGAGGAGCGCAAAAAGACTCGGAGGAAAAGAGAAGATAAAGAAGATAAATCTGAAAAATCAGCAAAGGAATACGAGTCTGACAAATCCTGGCAAGATTCTGAACGGTGAGTGCATTATCTAAATGAAGAGGCTATGGAAGTCAATAGAATGCTCTACTAAGAGGAGAAACAAATAATTTCTTGGTGCCCTATACAGTGAACGTAGGGCACTGAGAAGTGTGATAAAACAAAGGGATCTGGAAATGCAGGTACATAAGTAATTCATAAAGAAAGCTTTTTTGGCACATTGGCCTTCATAAATCAAGGTATTGAGTGCAGGAGCTGGGACGTTATGTTGACGTTGGTGAGGCGTAACTTAGAGTATTGTGTGCAATTTTGGTCACCTACCTACAGGGAAGATGTTCATAAGTTTGAAAGAGTACAGAGAAAATTTACAAGGGTGTTGCTGGGCCTGGAGGACCTGCATAATAAAGAAAGATGGAGTAGATTAGGACTGTATTCCTTAGAACGTAGAGGACTGAGAGAAGATTTTGGAGGTATACAAAACTAAGGTGTGTAGATAGAGTAAATGCAAACAGACTTTCTCCACTGAGGTTGGGTGGGATGACAGCCAGAGGTCATGGGTTAAGGGTGAAAGGTGAAAAGTTTAAAGGGAACATGAGGGGAAATTTCTTCACTCAGTGTACCATGAGAGTATGGAACGATCTGCCAACACAAGTGGTGCTTGCGAGCTCGATTAAACGTTTGAGAAGTTTGTATAGGTACATGGATGGTAGGGTTATCGAAGGCTAGGATCCTGGTGCAAATCAATAGGAGTAGGGAATTTAAATGGTGTGTAACACTTACCCAACAGGCTGGTATATGTCTAGGGGAAAAGGAGATCCAGCCACTCACCATCTCCACCTCCCGTATACGCAGGTGCTGTGTGAATTAAGTTTATGCCGCACGTACACACACAATATCAAACTCACACCAGATACCATTATGGTATACACTTTAAAGATTTTACTAAAACTAAAAGAGTACTATGCAATACAGTATATATGAAGGAAAAGAAAATAAAGTAAAAGGCACCAACTTATCAAAGTTCAGTCAGTTTAGTGCACATCGTTGGAGCTCAACCATCGAACCATTTGACCCCTCGTCACTTTCCTCCGACCTCCACGTCCTTGCACCTGGGACCACCCCCGGTGGTCGACCGAGCAGTGCAGCGCACGTCCACCTTCCTGGGCATCTCCTTCCCGCCTCCCCGAAAAGACCGCAAAACCCTCAAGCTCCCAGCCTCACAAGACAAAATAACATTCCCCATTGGTTAACAAATGAATACAATCCCCATATCAGCAAGTCCAAAGCTAAACAACTGTGAGAGAAAACACTTATCAAACATAAAAGCATTCCTACTCTAGCAAACCAAAGAAGCCATTTGGATTAACATACACAGTACATTGTACAGGTGTCTGGTGTCCACATGGACTAGATGGGCCAAATGGCCTGCTTCTGTGCTCTACTTCTCATTGACTCTAAATTTGGGATTACTTTTATTTTAAAATACTCCTGTTCAATCTCTTTTTTAAATAAAATGATTTGTTTTACATAACTTCCATTATATTGTAGACAAAAATATCTTTGAGTAGGTTATTTCATCCTGTTTAACCTTTCCAGTCATGTTGCCCAAAGGGGACTAGTTGGCAATTTAAAGTAAAAGCAGACAATTCTGGGAAAATTCAGCTGATCAGGGACTGTGTGTGAAGAGAAAAGATACGTTAATGTTTCAGACTGATGATTTTTCTTATTAAACTGGGAAGGGTTAGAAATAAAGCTAATATGTTTTTGGGAGATAGGGGGAATGAGAGCTCGGGGCAGAGTAAACAAATTGGGTCGAGACCAAAATGTTTGAACAGTTGCAAATTGTGATTTCAAAATCAATCACTTCTAAGTGTCAGTACATTCAATGAAAGTTCTTAGTAATGTAATAACATTCCAATATGACTATTCAGAAATCCCGAAGCTCAACAAACGGAACACCCAGGTTCATAGGAAAATAGGTTATACTGTATTGGCATATTTTTAAAAAGGAATTAATAGTGTGTCATATTAATAATATATATTATAATATTATATAGAATATATTAATATGAAATATATTAAATAATATTCAATAGCCCAGAAAATCTGCCAGTTCAAAGTCTCGAGTGTGTGGATATCACAGAATTTCCTTTTAAGTATTTTGGTGTTTTTATTCATTTCAGATAACACTTTTAGACTAGATTTTTACTCTTACCACTTTTAGAGTAGATTTATGTTCATTTAAGGTTGTATTTGTTAGAAAGAAAGATGCCTTTTGTTTTGCATTTTTCTTACTTTTCAATGATAATTTTTCATGTTTTTTGCATGTTTTACTACCTGCCCCTATTCCTTGCAGAAAACAAGGTCTTGATGTATGTGCAACACACACAAAATGCTGGTGGAACGCATCAGGCCAGGCAGCATTTATAGGAAGAAGTACAGTCGACGTTTCAGGCCAAGACCCTTTATCAGGACTCCTGACGAAGGGTCTCGGCCCAAAACATTGACTGTACTTCTTCCTGTAGATGCTGCCTGGCCTGCTGCGTTTCACCAGCATTTTCTGTGTGTTACTTGAATTTCCAGCATCTGTAGATTTCCTCGTGTTTGCGTTCTTGATGTATGTCCTGTCAGTATGCCAAATATATAGAGCACACATACCTATAATGCACCTTGCTCCAGTAAAAGATGCCTGGACAAGAACTGCAGAATGACTAGCCCCTGCAATAGAAACATAGAAAACCAACAGCACAATACAGGCCCGTTACCTGATCAATAGAGCATTGTTAAGATATGGTCATTCACAAGGAGATTAATACGTTCTAACTAAAGAATGTATAAGTAATCCAATATTTAAAGTAGATTAAATTACAGTAATATCATTGCTTCTGCTGTAAGCCATTTGTTTCAGTGTTTCTGTTCACCTGTAAGGGTACAGCACTCTAAGGTACCTTGAGCTACATTAGAATATATCTGGAGTTGGAACAGAGGCTGTGCGACTACCTCTTCTTCAGAAACTAACAAAGCAGTGTTCACACTCCGTTCCTACTTCCCTGAAGACTAATAGGAATTAACCACATAACGTGGAGCACGAGGGAAAATATTTCTGAGAATTTGAAATGATGAGAAAGAACTTGTACTTGCTGCATTTTTTTAAACTATCTGCTCCTTCATTCTTCGTATATAGTTCAAAAATAAACTTTATTCATGATAAATAAAAACAAAAGAAGAAACGGTTGTATATCTTCATGGTCAATGCATTCACTAGTCTTAATTTATATTTTAAAACCATAACACCATACCCTTTATGCAGCCCCAAGGTGATAAACTGCTTTGTGTTTGAGGGGCATCCCCATACAACTCAGTCCCTTCATGTGCAGAAGCGAAAGGAGCCTAGACTGTGGTCCTTTCCCACACAGCCTTTGCATTGGCTGCACTGAGCTTCAGTGCATCTCTCAGCACACACTCTGTAGCCTGGAAAGTGCCTGTTGGCAGCATTCTCTTACAGATATCTTGCTGTGCCCCATTTTGGCCCCATCGCTCTTATTTGTTCCCGTATGCTTGGGATCAGGACAAGTATATAGCCTCTGTTAAAGTAATGCCTAGTATTAGGTCAAGCTTGCTACTCTGAGAAACATTTTAGGTCACCATTACCTAAGTAGCAGATTAATAATCGAGAAACTAAGATTAAACTCCAATTGATGGTTTTGAAATGATAATTTGTAAAAATGTGTCAAAAAAGAGGTCTGAGAAAGTTGATGTTTTGTTGTAAACACAAAGAATATATGGATAGCATTTGGGAAAAATACTATGCCTGCATGTGTCAGCACTCTAATACCATGTGGTTATAGTCTTTCAGGAGTGAGGAGCATTAAATAAATTTTGGCCAAATCTTAAAAACATATTGTCATCTGCCAGCTTCTGTTCAATCCTTAGCAATGTCATTATTAGGGTTTGACCTATTTCTCCTCCATTGTAACATACAGGTTCTCTGATTCTACACCCGTTTAGTGTACATTTACCGCAATTTCACATTGACAGGAGTGAATTGTGTTAACATTCACAGTGAAATGTGAACGGTAACACAATTTAATCTTATCTGTACACTAATTAATGAAAGTTTGAATTTATTTGTAAAGACAAAAGGGAGCACTGGAACGAGAAAAAGATGAAGTGGCTGAAGCTGAGATAATCAAAGACTCTCCTGACTCCCCTGAACCACTGAACAAAAAACCACGGGTTAGCGTAGGAGAAACACAGCCTGTAGAGAAGGTTAAAGGTGAGTTGACTTCGTATTTAAAGCAGCAGGTACTTAATATGTCATTTAAGTGTGACATCACAGTGGATTCCAGTTGATTGGACCATCTTTGGGGCAACTATTAAGGAACAGAAACTAATGAAGAAAATAACCAAGATTCCCTTTGTTTATTTGGGACACCATGATGCTCAATTGGGATAGGAGACAGATACTGAACAGTTTCTAACTGGCGTCAGTCACTTGCACTTATGTGATCGTTAGACACTACACTGTACTTGATACGAAAAGTTTTTAAATAGTGTAAGTTTGTGTTCAAAAAGCAGTGATTTTTGTCACTGGTAGTTGCTAAGAAATAAGCAATAAGACAACTCGGAACTGTTTTACTCACCACGATTTCAAGCATTCAGGTTTGGAGGTGCGAGAGATGGCAGGAGTGAAATTGAAATGATTTCATTACTTCAAGTTAGGAACTATGAATAATTTAAAGATATAATCAGTTTGAATATTACAATGAAAATTAAGATTTGGAGGATGCATTTGTTGAAAACATTGTATGAAGGCATTCCATTATCTGCACTAGGTGCCTGCATTGATTTTGGTCATTTACAGTCAATCAAAAGCTCATGGCAGCATACAATTCCTCTGTCCATAACTATTAAGAACTAATACATAGTTTTACAGTATTATAGTGTATTGTTCTGTATTTCATTTAAATACATAATTTGTTGACTCAATTAAAATTGATTTGTTTCTTATCCTTTTTAACTATTTCCATGAAACTTTGGCTAATTGGGGCAGCTACTTAATTGGGCCAAGATGTACTGGTCCTGATTTGTCCCAATTAACCAGAATCCACTGTATATAAAAATGCATTATAAAGTTATAGGTAGATAGATACTTTATTGATCCCAAAGGAAATTACAGTGTCACAGTAGCATTACAAATGCCCAGATATGCAAAATTACAAATATTAGAAGAGAAATAAGAAAGAATGAAAAATGTTACTTCAGACAGCAGTGGGTCATCACTTCCCCAGCTATAGGTTGACTCATTACAGAGCCTAATGGCTGAGAGCAAGAATGACCTCATATAGCGCTCTTTGGAGCAGTGCAGTTGTCTTAGTCTATTACTGTAAGTGCTCCTCTCTTCAGCCAAGGTGGCATGCAGAGAGTGAGAAACATTGTCCAGAATTGCCAGGATTTTCCATAGGGTCCTTTGTTCTACCACAGCCTCCAGTGTGTCCAGTTTGACTCCTATAACAGAGCCAGCCTTTCACATCAGTTTATTGAGACTGTTGGCATCACCCATGTTGATGCCATTGCCCCAGCACATCACCACCTAGAAGATTGTATTGGAGACAACAGACTGGTAGAACATGTGAAGGAGAGGTCTACATACTCCAAAGGACCCCTCAGGAAGTAGACGTAACTCTGGCCCTTTCTGTACACAGCCTCTGGGTTGGTGCTCCACTCAAGTCTGTCATCCAGGTGTACCCCCAGGTACTTGTAGATCCTCAGCATATCCATGTCCTCACCATCAATAGTAACAGGGAGCAGTGCAAGCTTAGACTTCCTGAAGTGTATCACCATCTCCTTTGTCTTACTGATGTTGAGCTGCAGATGATTCCCTGTGGGGCCCCAGTGCTGCTTATAGCCATGCATTGCTATACACTGCTCAGAAGCTGCACAAACTGTGGTCCATTATCCAGGACTTATGGAAGTGCCATTCTGCACTGAACAGAGCTTTGAGGGCTGTATGGTATTGAAGGCACTTGAGAAATCAAAAAAACATGACCCTCACAGTGCCAAATGGGAGTAGGCTCTGTCCAGCAGGTAGATGACAGCTTCATCGACTCCAGTGTAGGGAAACTGCAGGGGATCGAGAACTGATCTGACCAGGGGTCGGAAGTGAGCCAGGACCAGCCTCTCTAGGGTCTTCATGATGTGTGAGGACTTTTGGTTGTGGCCCTTCTTGGGTACTGGGACCACACATGATGTTTTCCACAGTCGAGACCCTTTCCAGGCTGAGACTCGGATTGAAAATGCTCTGGAGAACTCCACACAGCTGCTCAGCACACTCCTTCAGGACCCTGTGGTTTGCACTGTCTGGTCCCAATGTTCTGCAGTGTCTGAGTTTCCCCAGAGTCCTTCTCACCTGCTCAGTAGTGAAGGTGAGTCCATGACGACTGGGAAGTTGGTGGAAGATGGGGGCTGGGGAGTGTGGATGAAGATCAGGACGATGGCAAGTAGTATGTGGCGGTGTGGATGGTAGGTGCAGAGCAAGGAGGGGATGTAGACAGTGGTAGCCTATGTTGTTCATCCTTGTGTGAAACTGGAGGGAGGAGAGGAGGCATTGCTGCTTAGGGAGTATTGGGCACCTTGGCACCTGGACTGGTGTGCTGAGGAGGGCAGTTGTCAAACCTGTTGAAGAATCAGTTTTAACTCATTCATGGCTGCATTCTGAGGCTCAACAGCTAGGCTGATTGTAGCCAGTGATGTTCTTTCTTCATGCCTGTCCACATCTCCCGTGTGCTTTTCTGCTCAAGCTTGTTCTCCAGCTCTGTCCTATATTCTTCTTTAGCCACCTTGATCTTCTCCTTTAGCTCCCTCTGCATATTTCATTTCCTCCTTGTCTCCTGATCTAAGAGAAGAGCCTTTAGTTCACTGGAGACCCATGGTTTGCTGTTAGGGAAGCAGCGAACAGTCCTTGATAGTATTAAAGTGTCCACACAGAAGTTGATGTAGCCAGTGATGCAATCAGTAAGTCTGTTAATGTCCTCCCCATATGGTTCACAAAGCAAAGCATGTAAAGGTTTAGTTTACATGGAGCTTCAGGAAAACACTGTAAAGACATTTTAGAGGAAGGGGATGTTTAAAATGGATCATATTTTTAGTCGTCAATTTCCTTTACAAATATGTACAGGAATATATAATCCAGAAAACATTGAAACTGATATTACAGAACTGCAAAATAGGAAGTTGGGTGTTAAGCAGGAAGTGCACAGATGCAAGAGCAGTGTATTAACTACATAGTTTCTGGTATTGTGATGTATTGAACAGAAATTGGGATGATGACCAATTCATACAAGTGAATGGGTTACTGGCTCTCTTGCTCTTGTCTCTGTCTCTAATGTCATCTTTTGAGGGCAGAACAGTGGTGCAGTTGGAAGAGCAAAATACAACCCTCTCCTGATGGGAATATGCTGAAACTTAAAATTCTGAAATTACAGACAGATAAAAATCCACTGTGTTTGAGGGATGAGAGGGCTCATTTGTGTGCATTTGTCCTGCTTTAAATCTGTTCTCCTTTCTGTCACAACAATCTCCAGGTCCAGTCTCTTTGCTCACTCTCTGGACAAATAGGATCAATACAGCAAATTCAAGAAAGCATCAGGAATTTGCTGGCCGTTTGAGTTCCATTAACAACAAAGCTGAATTGTACCAACATCTCAAGGAGGAAAACGGGTCAGTAGCATGTTCTATATTGGTTTAGAAATTTTGAGTTGCTCTTTGTATAGTTAAAAAATAAGCTAAATAAGTTCTCAAAGACTTTTAAAGTTTTTTTATATTAGTGTAACAAACTATATAGAGTCAACTCCAATAATTTACACCACTGTTCAAAAATGCAGTGGTTTGGCAACTGATTTACTGGATTTCCCATTCCCACACTCCCTTAGATCGCTGTTTGTCCCTATACCCTTATTGCCTTTAAACTTGCCGGGGCTCCCTATTCCCACACTCCCTATAACCTCGCTGGGATCCCATTCCTGTGCTCTGTTTCATTACCATACTCCATTTAAATACCAGCTTCTTGGGAAAGATAGATAGATAGATACTTTATTCATCCCCATGGGGAAATTCAACTTTTTTCCAATGTCCCATACACTTGTTGTAGCAAAACTAATTACATACAATACTTAACTCAGTAAAAAATATGATATGCATCTAAATCACTATCTCAAAAAGCATTAATAATAGCTTTTAAAAAAAAGTTCTTAAGTATATTAGTATGTAAAACTTTAAAACTGATGAATTAGAAATTTGTAGTTTGTCATTAGGAATATAGCAATATATGGGAATCTGTTGGTCTGGCATTACCAAATCCCAAGTGTGCCAGATTATTAACTATTATAAAATATTGTATGCTGTAATATGAGCTCATTTCTTTGTGACGTGGTGTCATTGTATTTTGCTCCTTTGTGTCTCATAGAATGGATACACACGAAAATGGTAAAGCCAGCAGGCAGTAAGGAGAAGCTTCAACCAAGCTGCTTCAAAAGTGCCTAGTCAGTTGGCATGCTATTTTTGTAATTTACAAACCTGAAGTATTTAAAGAAAATTGAGCATGACCTCCCAAAATGCACCTGTTGAGAGACTTGTGACAAACTGTATGAAATTTTCAAGCTGGATCAAGAAGTTTACTTTGTTGTCATTTTTTACTATGAAATTTGTCAACATTTTTAGACTTATTACATTGATTAAAAAATAAACATTATGCTTCTACACATTTAATTTTTCTGTTTGTTAGAATTGTTCTTGAGCATATTCTACAGCCACACACTATATCTCATAAGGTAGTTTGCCGTTGTACTACATTTAACTTCCCACTTTGTTACTGAAAGTAGTTCCCCAAATTTATCTTTGGTTTTGGGATTAGCTGATGTACTTTCTGTCCATTTAGATGCTTTCTGATGATTCACAGCTTGTGAATAGTTTGGCTCCTTTAAAGGGTATTAATCTTGATGGAGCACTGGGGTCATGTGAAGGACAGTTGTTTAGCAGTCCTACAACCCATTGTCATCTTGTTTTGGCAATTCCTCAGGATGAAGAAGTAATTTGAGTCTGGTTTTGTGGGTTCTGGAGTGGCTGATGAGGTCAGTCTGGGAACTGCAGGCTCTTCCACAGTGGAACAGGAGATGGCTTTTGGAATGATTGAGTGAGTGGTTTACAAAGTGGTGAGCTCCTTCTGCTTATGCAGGACCGAAGTGTGCTCCCAGTGTGTGGCACTGAGGTTCTCAGTATCAACCTGAATAGAAACATAGAAAATAGGTGCAGGAGTAGGCCATTCAGCCCTTCGAGCCTGCACCGCCATTCAGTATGATCATGGCTGATCATCCAACTCAGAACCCTGTAGACAATAGACAATAGGTGCAGAAGTAGACCATTCGGCCCTTCGAGCTTGCACCACCATTCTGAGATCATGGCTGATCATCTACTATCAATACCCGGTTCCTGTCTTGTCCCCATATCCCTTGATTCCCCTATCCATAAGATACCTATCTAGCTCCTTCTTGAAAGCATCCAGAGAATTGGCCTCCACTGCCTTCCGAGGCAGTGCATTCCAGACTCCCACAACTCTCTGGGAGAAGAAGTTTTTCCTTAACTCTGTCCTAAATGACCTACCCCTTATTCTCAAACCATGCCCTCTGGTACTGAACTCTCCCAGCATCTGGAACATCTGTACCTGCTTTCTCTCCATACCCCCTGATCCCTTTAGCCACAAGGGCCATATCTAACTTCCTCTTAAATATAGCCAATGAACCGGCCTCAACTGTTTCCTGTGGCAGAGAATTCCACAGATTCACCATTCTCTGTGTGAAGAAGTTTTTCCTCATCTCGGTCCTAAAAGGCTTCCCCTTTATCCTTAAACTGTGACCCCCTCGTTCTGGACTTCCCCAACATCGGAAACAATCTTCCTGCATCTAGCCTGTCCAATCCCTTTAGAATTTTATACGTTTCAATAAGATCCCCCCTCAATCTTCTAAATTCCAGTGAGTATAAGCCTAGTCGATCCAGTCTTTCTTCATATGAAAGTCCTGCCATCCCAGGAATCAATCTGGTGAACCTTCTCTGTACTCCCTCTATGGCAAGAATGTCTTTCCTCAGATTAGGGGACCAAAACTGCACACAATATTCTAGGTGCGGTCTCACCAAGGCCTTGTACAACTGCAGTAGAACCTCCCTGCTCCTGTACTCAAATCCTTTTGCTATGAATGCCAACATACCATTTGCCTTTTTCACCGCCTGCTGTACCTGCATGCCCACCTTCAATGACTGGTGTACAATGACACCCAGGTCTCGGTGCATCTCCCCATTTCCTAATCGGCCACCGTTCAGATAATAATCTGTTTTCCTGTTCTTGCAACCAAAATGGATAACCTCACATTTATCCACATTAAATTGCATCTGCCATGAATTTGCCCACTCACCTAACCTGTCCAAGTCACCCTGCATCCTCTTAGCATCCTCCTCACAGCTAACACCGCCACCCAGCTTCGTGTCATCCGCAAACTTGGAGATGCTGCATTTAATTCCCTCGTCTAAATCATTAATATATATCGTAAACAACTGGGGTCCCAGCACTGAGCCTTGCGGTACCCCACTAGTCACTGCCTGCCATTCTGAAAAGGTCCCGTTTACTCCCACTCTTTGCTTCCTGTCTGCCAACCAATTCTCTATCCACATCAATACCATACCCCCAATACCATGTGCTTTAAGTTTGCACACTAATCTCCTGTGTGGAACCTTGTCAAAAGCCTTTTGAAAATCTAAATATACCACATCCACTGGTTCTCCCCTATCCACTCTACCAGTTACATCTTCAAAAAATTCTATAAGATTCGTCAGACATGATTTTCCTTTCATAAATGCATGCTGACTTTGTCCGATGATTTTACCTCTTTCCAAATGTGCTGTTATCACATCTTTGATAACCGACTCTAGCATTTTCCCCACCACCAATGTCAGACTAACCGGTCTATAATTCCCCGGTTTCTCTCTCTCTCCTTTTTTAAAAAGTGGGAATTCATTAGCCATCCTCCAATCCTCAGGAACTAATCCAGAATCTAAGGAGTTTTGAAAAATTATCACTAATGCATCCACTATTTCTTGGGCTACTTCCTTAAGCACTCTGGGATGCAGACCATCTGGCCCTGGGGATTTATCTGCCTTTAATCCCTTCAATTTACCTTACACCACTTCCCTACTAACATGTATTTCCTTCAGTTCCTCCATCTCACTAGACCCTCGGTCCCTTCCTATTTCCGGAAGATTATTTATGTCCTCCTTAGTGAAGACAGAACCAAAGTAGTTATTCAATTTGTCTGCCATGTCTTTGTTCCCTATGATCAATTCACCTGTTTCTGACTGTAAAGGACCTACATTTGTCTTGACCAATCTTTTTCTTTTCACGTATCTATAAAAGCTTTTACAGTCAGTTTTTATGTTCCCTGCCAGCTTTCTCTCATAATCTTTTTTCTCTTTCCTAATTAAGCCCTTTGTCTCTGCTGGTCTCTGAATTTCTCCCAGTCCTCAGGTGTGCCGCTTTTTTTTGCTAATTTATATGTTTCTTCTTTGGACTTGATACTATCCCTAATTTCCCTTGTCAGCCACGGATGCACTACCTTCCCTGGTTTATTCTTTTGCCAAACTGGGATGAACAATTGTTGTAGTTCATCCATGCGATCTTTAAATGTTTGCAATTGCATATCCACCGTCAACCCTTTAAGTATCATTTGCCAGTCTATCTTAGCTAATTCACGTCTCATACCTTCAAAGTTACCCTTCTTTAAGTTCAGAACCTTTGTTGCTGAATTAACTATGTCACTCTCCATCTTAATGAAGAATTCCACCATATTATGGTCACTCTTACCCAAGGGGCCTTGCACGACAAGATTGCTAACTAACCCTTCCTCATTGCTCAATATCCAATCTAGAATGGCCTCGCTGTCCACTACACCGCCAATCTTGGCGTCATCCTCAAATTTGCTGATTCAGTTAACCACATTATCATCCAGGTCATTGATATTGATGACAAACAACAATGGACCTAGCACTGATCCATTAATCACAGGCCTCCAGTCAGAGAGGCAACCATCTACTACCACTCTCTGGCTTCTCCCACAAAGCCAATGTCTAATCCAATTTACTACCTCAGTTTGAATGCTGAGTAACTGAACCTTCTTGACCAGCCTCCCATATGGGACCTTGTCAAATGTTTTACTAAAGTCCATGTAGACAACATCCACTACCTTGCTGTCATCAACTTTCCTGGTAACTTCCTCGAAAAACTATAAGATTGGTTGGACATAAACTACCATGCACAAGGTCATGCTGACTATTTAACCAGTCCATATCTATCCAAATATTATGTCTGGTCCTGTAGAATACCTTTCAATAACTTTCCCACTACTGATGTCAACCTTACTGGCTTATAACTTCCTGGTTTCTACTTAGAGCCTTTTTCAAACAGTGGAATAAGATTGTCTATCCTCCAATCCTCTGGTACCTCTCGTGCCACTAAGGATGATTTAAATATCTCTGCTAGGGCCCAGGCAATTTCTGCATAACTCCTGCAGGGTGTGAGGGAGCACCTTGTCAGGACCTGGGGATTTATCCACCTTGATTGGCCTCAGGACAGCAAACACCTCCTCTGTAATCTATACAGGGTCCATGAATTTGATGCCACTTTGCCTCACTTCTATAGAGTCTCCTGAGTAAATAAAGATGCAAAAACTATTTAAGATCTCTTCCATCTATTTTTTGCTCCACATATGGATTACCATTCTCATCTTCCAGAGGACCAATTTTGTCCCTTTTGCTCTTAGCCTATCTGTGGAATCCCTTAGGACTCACTTTCACCTTTTCTGCTAGAGCTACCTCATGCCTTCTTTTAGCCCTCCTGATTCCTTTCTGAAGCGTTCTCTTGTATTTCCTATACTCCATAAGCACCTCATTTGTTCCTACTTGCTTATACCTGCTATACACCTCCCTTTTTTTTCTTAAACAGGGCCTTAATATCTCTTGAGAACCAAGGTTCCCTACACTTGTGATCTTTACCTTTTATTCTGACACATACAAGCTTTGTACTCTCAAAATTTACTTTTAAAGTCCTCCCATGTACCTTTGCCAGAAAACAGCCTGTCCCAATCCACACTTGCCAGATCCTTTCTGATACCATCAAAATTGGCTTTTCTCCAATTTAGAATCTCGACATTTCTTTGTGCTAATCACTAGATCACTAGATGCAAAGTGTTCCCCTACGCAAATTTCTGTCACCTGCCATGTCTCATTCCCTAATAGCAGTTTAGGTATCACACTCTGTCATTGGGACTTCTGTGTACTGATTAAGGAAACTTGTCTGAACTCATTTGATAAGCTCTATTCCATCTAGTCCTTTTATAGTATGGGAGTCCCAGTCAATATATATGAAGTTAAAATCACCTACTATAGCAACTTTGTTACTTGCAACAGACTGTTGGATGGCCTGTAATACAGCCCTATTAACATGGTGATGCCTTTCTTATTTCTCAGTTCCACCCAGAACACCTCACGACAAGTTCTTCAGTCTGTCCTGTGTGTGGAAAGTAGATGCTGTGCTTTTCTTCTTTGTGTGTTAAGTGTACTTGGTGAATACAGTAGAGGGCATTTCATCCACAGTTGTGATGACAGGAATGTCAGGAATGAATATGGTTCACTTCATTAGACTTACTCAAATGTATTTGATAACAATTTGAAAGCTTTTGTTTGTATATATTCTTTAAGAAAACTCCTTTGCCACCTGAATACATATATTCGTACATACATATACACACATACACCCTCCCTCGCCCTTCCTGCTTTTGCCCTCTCTTTCCCCCCCCCCCCCCCCCACCACCTTTAAAAGCACAAGAGATTCTGCAAACATTGCAAATCCAGAGCAACACACAAAATGCTGGAGGAACTCAGCAGGTTAGGTAGCATCAATGGGGTGGGGGGGGGGGGGGGGGGGGAGAATATACAGTCAATGCTTGTGGCCAAGATCCTGATACTTGCTCAAAGAATTTGAGGAAAAGTTTAAGATTCTTTACCCGGACCTAAGCAGAGTGCACAAAGCCATTTAACATTTTAAATGCTTTACTGCAGAAAAAACATAAAATTGTTATTCCTTTATTCAATAGGCAATAGGGATAATTGTAGGGATTATAAACCAGCAAGTTTTACATCAGTAGAAGGTAAACTATTGAAGAGGGTTCTTAGAGACAGTATTTATAAGCATTTAGAGAAACATAAGCTGATTAAGGATAGTCGATATAGCTTTGAGGAGCGGGGCAGGTCATGTCCCAAGAACCTGATGAAGGAACTTGGCTTCTTGGAGTGAGACTCCCGAGGAAGTGACAAAACAAATTGAAGATAGAGCAATGGATGTGGTTCATGTGGACTTTAGTAAGATGTTTGACAATGTTCCCTATGGTAGGCTCATGCAGGAAGTCGGGAGGCATGGGATCCAGGGAAATATCTGTGGATTCAGAATTGGCTTTCCATAGAAGGCCGGGGGTGGTAGCAGATGGAGTGTTTTCTGCTGAAGGTTGGTGACCAGTGGTGTTCTGCAGGGATCTGTTCTGGGACCTCTGCTTGTTTTATAATTGACTTGGATGAGATATTGGAAGGGTGGGTTAGTAAGTTTGCAGATGACAGGGAGGTTGGTGGTGTTGTGGATAGTGTAGAAGTTGACTTAGGTTGCAACAGGACATTGACAGGATGCAGAGCTGGGCTGAGAAGTGGCAGATGGAGTTCAACCCAGAGATGTGTGAAGTGATTCATTTTGGAAGGTCAAACCTGAATGCCAAATACAGAGTTAATGGCAGGATTCTTGGCTGTGCGGGGGAACAGTGGGATCTTGGGGTCCACGTCCATTGATCCCTGCAAGTGGATAGGGTGTTAAAAAGGTGTATTGTGTGTTGGCCTTCATTAGTCAGGGGACAGAGTTCAACACCCATGAAGTAATGTTGCCGCTTCAGGGAACTCTGGTTAGACCGTATTGTCTTATGTGAAAAGGTTGAGTGAGCTAGGTGTTTTCTCTTTGGAGCAAAGGAGGATGAGAGGTAACTTGATAGAGATGTATAAGATGATAGGAGGCATAGTCAGAGTGGACAGCCAATGCCTTTTTTCCCAGGACTGCAATGTCTAACAGAAGAGGGCATAATTTTGTGGAGTAATGTATAGGAGAGATATCAGTCAGGTTTTCCACACAGTGGTGGATGTGGAACAATCCTCACTGATTTGATGCAACTGATGCATTTCACTATATGTTTTGACAAACGTGCCAAATCTTTAATCTTTAATTTCACTACAAATGGGAAGGGAAATCAAGAAATTTGCCGTATAAAATACACTAATGTTTGTGTCACTGAATTAACATCAGAGGTGAGATTTGAAATGAGTTGTGCAAAGAATCAAAATCAGATTTATTATCACTGACATGTTGTGAAATTTGTTGTTTTGTGGCAGCAGTACAGTGCAATACATAAAATATACTATAAATTATAATAAATATATATTTAAAATAAGTGGGGTAAAGTGCACTGGAGCAAAAAGTACAGAGGTATTGTCCAAGCAGAAATCTGATGGTGGAGGGGAAGAAGCTGTTTCTAAATGCTGAGTGTGTGTAACTCCTTCCTAATGGTAGTAGTGAGAAGAGGGCATGTCCTGGGTGATGGAGTTTGTGATGAGTAGGAATTGCAAAAGCAGTTGTGGTGGTGCATGGTACTCGGGCCGATGTGATCAGCAACCACTTCTTAATGACTTACATAATTTAAGTAGGTAGCGTACAATTGTACATGTGCTCCTTCAAGTCAGCAATACCCTTGGTGGTTTGTGGGCCTGTCACTGTTTGATCTTCAGCACATGCCATTTTCTTTGACCTCTAAGGGCTGTGTTTGCAGACTTGAAGAGAAATAAATAAACTGAGAGTCCAAATTCAGAGGGCACAGATGGAAGTTAAGGGAGAGATTTTAAGGAAACCTCAGAAGTAATTTCTTTACACAGAGGGTAGTGAGTATTGGGTACAATTGCGACAATTAATGGGTCATCAAGGATATCTTCCAAAGGTGTCTCAAGAAGACAGCATCCAGCATTAAAGATCTTTACCATCTGGGACATGCTCTTTTCACATTAGTACCATCAGGGAGAAGGTACACACTCAGCTTCTTCCCTTCTGTTATGAGATTTCTGAACAGTCCATGAAGCCAGGAACACTCCCTCACTATTCCTCTTTTGCGCTATTTGTTTTTATTCAAACAGTGTAATTTTTTATGCACTGTACTGCTGCCACAAAACAAATTTCATGGCATGTGTCAGTGATAATAAACGGATTCTGATTCTGGATGGAGCTTGGAGGGTTATGAGCCTAACATGGGCAACTGGGACTAGCTAGGATGCTGTGGTTGTTGTCGACCGTTTCTGCCAAAGGGCCTCTTTCCGTGCTGTAGTATGGCTTTGACTCAATGAGAAATTTGCTTCTGCCTTTTATGTACGTAACATCATCAATGAATAAAGCTGTTCCTGAAGCTGGGTGACGCCAGAGAGAAATAAACAAAATGGAGGGGTCAACCAATTAACAAATGTTCTCAGAAAAGAAGAAAGGAAGGAGGTTCAGGAGCAAATTTTGACAGCCAAATCCAGGCTTGGGAGAAATGTTGCAAGATTCTGTCATATATCATTGTTGATGATGATACCGAATATAAACAGTGGCCTCTCCTTATTAGTGTAGTTTGAATCCCTACATGTAGTTTACCAAGAGAATTGCTGAGCCCAGAGAAATACAGAAATTAAAACAAAATTAAGGAACTTGTGGATTTGTTGAATAATCACTTTTGCCTCAAGCCAAGTTAGTTTGATTTAGAGGTGAGCAAAGCTAATGAAGCCGTGCCTGAGTATACAAGTGAGGTGAGGAAGTTGCACATGCCCACAGGTGGTGAGCGAGTGGGTAGTGTGTGGAATCATTGATCACATTCAGAGGTGCTTCACGTTAGAATAACACTGAGAGCGCACAGAAAAATTGTCCAAGCAGTCGACATGGCAGGACTTGCAAATGAGGTGGGCTGCTACTTGCAAACACAAAATGCTGAAGAAACTCAGCCAGTGTCACATGGTTCATAAGCTTACATTGCCAGATATTGCTGGAATGTGTGAAACTGGACAAATCATATCAAAGGAAGATATAATCACAATGTTTAATGAAACTTAACGAAGCAGACCCACTGCTATCATTGAAGTGAATGGGCTGTGACATTTGCACTTGGCTCTGGGTCCAGTACTACTCTGATAACCCAGAACAAATATGCAGCTGGAGGCCCTCCATCGATCAGGGGCAACCATGGATGTTGCATCCTAGCTGTATGTGCAAGCCGGGGCAGTACGATATGAAGAGTGAGCTGTTCCCGTGAAGCAGACTTCCCCCCACCCACCCTCCATGCAGCTGATGAATCCAGAGGCACGACAGAAACCGATGCAGTTTGCACCAGCAGCATCATAGAAGTTGCCAGTCAGTGTTGAACTCAACGTTGGAGTGCCTTAGGAGCTCCAGCTCTGTATTTTTCCTTGGGTTTTACCCCTGATGGGTATAGCCACAAGACAGCCGAGTTCTCCTTCTCCAAGATGAGCTGCCATCCATGGCTGACTCGCCCCATCTACCCAGAGCGACTGGTTTTAAGGCGCCAGTATGCCTTGTCCCCTTCTTTCTGTAGAAACAGTTCCACCGAGTTTAGTAGCTAAGCCACACGTGAAGGCCAGGAGCTGGACTGGGTTTTCAGAGTCTAGTTGACACTCACACCATTGAGAGCACTTAATAAGCAGTGAGAGCTTACCTCCACTACCACTGCACCACCACCACCCCCCCCCCCCCCGCCCCCCACAGCCTACCCCGGCTTTGACAGCCTTAAGGAACCAAATATGCAGCTGGCTGGGCAGCAAACACTAAACTGAATTTAAATTCCACCGTTAAAGTGGAGAGCAAGATGATTGGCATGCCATTCCTACCAATAGTTTCATCACATTAATGCAGTACAAAGGAAAATAAATTAACAGGATGTGGAATAAAGTACTGTATGCAGAGAAAGTGCAGGCAGACAATAAGGTGCAAGACCTCGACAGTGCAGAGACCAAGGTTAAGAATCCATCTTAATCTGCAAGAGATCTGTTTAATAGTCTGATAACAACTGGATAGAAGTTGTCCTTGAACCTGGTGGGTATATGCTTTCAGAGTTTTGCATCTTCTGCCTGATGGGAGGGGGGTAAAAGTGAGATTGTCTCGAATAGATGGCGTTTTTGATTACACTGGCTGCTTTGTTGAAGCACTGACGTATAGATAGGGTTCTGCCCATAATGCCTCACGAGACGTTCTCCAGTCTGTTCTGAGCACTGCTGTGACATTTTCCCTGGTTAGTAATGGTACCCCTCCTCTATTAAACCTTCCCCCACCCCCACCAGCTCTGTCATGTCTAAAACAATGGAACCTGGAATATTGAGCTACGAGTCCTGCCCCTCCAAGTCTCACTAATCCCCTCAATATCATAATTTGATGTGTTGATCCATGCCCTGAGCTCACCTGCCTTTCCTATTATACTCCTTGCATTGAAACATACACAGCTCAGAATCATCAA
This sequence comes from Hemitrygon akajei, assembly GCF_048418815.1. Lineage (NCBI taxonomy): Eukaryota > Metazoa > Chordata > Chondrichthyes > Myliobatiformes > Dasyatidae > Hemitrygon > Hemitrygon akajei. The sequence goes on from NC_133137.1 coordinate 50,972,716, forward strand.
CCTTTTGATTCCTGACTTGGTCTGAGGTCTTAACAAAGTCTGTTGATCACACACAATATCGTCTGATTGCAAAAGCATCAGAATCCAACAAAAATCAATAGATGCTGGAAATCCAAGCAACACACACAAAATGCTGGAGGAACTCAACCGGCCAGTCAGCATCTACGGAAAAGAGTGAACAGTCAAAGTTTCGGGCTGAGACCCTTCACTAGTACTGGAGAGAAAAGCCTAACTAAAAAACACCAAAAGAATCCGAACAGTGATGATCAGAACTGTGCAAAATACACCAAGTGTGGCCTAACCAGTGTTTGTGAACTTGCAACTTGACATCTGAGTTCTTGTATTTTAGGCCTGAACGGTTACGTCAGTGAGAGTGCCTGGAATAGATGGGGTCTTTGATTACACTGGCCGCTTAGCTGAGGCACCAAGAGTATAGATTGGATCCATTGAAGGGAAACTGGTGTTTGTGATGAGCTGAACTGTGTCCACAATTGCTGGCAGTGCCATGAGGTCATGCAGAGCAGTTGCCCTACCAGGCTGTGATGCATCCTAATCAGATACCTTCCTTGGGACTTTGATAAAAAGGGTCAGTAGGGATATGCCAAATTTCTTTCGCTTCGTGAGGAAGTGGGCATGCTGGCGAGCTTTCTAGAAGACTGCGCCACGGTCAGTAGTACATGATGGCAGGACGCAATGGAAGCAGGGAAAGGGATGGGTCAAGATGAGAAAGTGTGTGAAAATCATGTACAAGCTGCTGATCTGAAATGGTGTTGCAAGAGTGCGGCATCAATGGAAAAGGACATAGAACACCACAGGCCTTAGCTTGCTCCACCTGTCCTCATAACCTCACCCTCTCATCCAAGCAGCACCCTGGTAAATCTGCTCTGCACCCTCTCCAAAGAAGGATATGACTGCACTGGGAAGGGTGCAGAGTTTCGCTGGAACATTCCTGAGGGCGGAACATTTCTGCTGTGAGGAGAAGCTGAGGGGAGACCTGAGCAAGGTGTATAAAATTTTCAGTGGGAGAGATAGTGAGAAGCCTAGCAGAGGTACCTGGAACCAGAGGTTAAGATAAAGGCCAGGGATTTTAAGAAGAATTCTTTTCCATCGGGAGGGTGGTCAAGGCAGCCTCTTTTGCAACACTTCAATGGTGAGCACTTGTGCTGAGAACACAGGCTGAGTGCTGGAATATGGATTTGATAAAGAACACACACAGTCAGTGGGGCAAGGAGCCATTGTTTAAACCGTATCCGACGGTGACGGTTTGAAACCCGTGCAGGAGAGCATTCAAAATGGAAAAGCAGCTGCACCGAGACAGTTTCATTATCTTGACTTCGGAAATCCAGGTTCAGGAGTTTCACAACTGGGGTCTTCCTTGGTTGCAGTGCATGACCACGACTGTGACTTCTTTGCCTTGTCACGCCCTTCGCTCTCCACGAAGCGTTGCAGAACTGCTCTCCTGGCCGTTGGATCTCACTGTTGGTCTCATCCACCCAGTCTGCTGGAGCTGACTTTGCATGCAAGGCCAGGCATGTCCCTATCTCACTGGGGTGTGAAGCCCCCCCTCCCAGCTACCCTCATCTGCTATGCACCTCCAGGCTACATGACTCAATGAAAGGACTTGTTTGTGATTAGAGGGAAGTGTCTGATTTTTCAGATAGGGCAGACTCTGAAAGCTTTCAGTCTGAGCTCAGGAATCCAATATTTGTGGCTGTTGATGTAGCTGTATCAGTATGTGATTGAATGTGCCCCGATGTTCCATGTGAGTGCTTTAGTATACTTGGTTTGTTAGGTAAGACCTGAACAATTTTGGTTGCTGCTAAATTTTATTTGTAGTCTTTAGCCAGAGGGTGGTAAATCTGTGGAATTCATTGCCACAGATCGCTTTGGAGGCTAAGTCATTGGGTATATTGAGATTATAAGACCATAAAACATGGGAACAGAATTAAGCCATTCAGCCCATCAAGTCTGCGCTGCCATTCCACAGTGGCTGATTTATTTAAAGCAAAAGTAGATAGGTTCTTGATTAGCAAGGGTACCCAGGGTTATAGGGAAAAGGCAGGAGTATGGGGTTGAGCAGGATAATAAACCAGCCATGATTGAATGGGCTGACTGGTCTAATTCTGCTGGTCTTACAGTAACTTCTTCATTGCTGCCACTAAATTACAAAGTTTATTTCCTATACGGATCAGTGCTTGGTATCATGTTGGTTTTCTGTGTTTCCTAAAGTAAGCCTTCCACAATCTGTTAAAGCTAGTTTGGTTGACCAAACCATAGAATAGAGAGGCAAGTCCTTCTGTCTTAGTGTGTCATGAGTTAGCAGTGTGGAGCAGACTACAAGTTACCCAAGCAACACACAAAATGATGGGGGATCTCAGCAGGCCAGGCAAAATCTCTGGAAAAGAGTACAGTTGACGTTTCAGGCTGGGACCCTTCAGCAGGACTGATTTTCTCTTGTTTGTACAAGTAATCACTTCATGCTAGGATAGCATGGGGGGAAAGTTAACATTAGTGTAGGAAAAATGAAACATTGAAGTGCGACGAGGTGTGTTCTCGGAAGTGTGAAGTTTTATTATTGGTACCTGATTCGAAAATATCTTTAGTATTTTGCACACTGGTTGCACTCCCTGTTGGTGCAGTCTGTTATTGATTCTATTATGGTTATTGGATTATCGAGAATGCCCACAGGAAAATTAATCTCAGGGTTGCATGTATATGGTAACCTACAGTATATGTAGTTTGATACTAAATTTACTTCGAACTTTAGCAACGTTAGTCTAAATTCATCAGTAAACTTGGTCAGTTTAAGTTGTTCAACATGTATACCTCTCTTCTTAGCCTTGTGGAAGAACAGAGGGGTCTTGGGGTCCACATCCATGAATCCGTCCAATTTGGTATGCAAGTCAATAAGGTTGTTAAGAAGGCATATGGTGCTTTGGCCTTCATCAGTCAGGGGACTGAGCTCAAAAGCCGTGAGGTAACAGTGCACTCTATAAAACTCACTTAGAGTATTGTACTCATCACCTTATCACAGCAAGAATGTGGGAGTTTGAAAGAGATTTGCCATGAAATTTACACAAGAAATTCTGCAGATGCTGGAAATCCAGAGAAACATACAAAATGCTGGAGGGACTCGTCAGGCCAGGCAGCATTAATGGAGAGGGATAAACAGGCAACATTCTGGGCTGAGACACTTCATTAGCACTTTGTCTTGATGGTTTACCAGGATGCTGCCAGGAATATGTCTTATGAGGATAGGTTGAGTGAACTCGGGCTTTTCTCCTTGGAGTGAAAGAGGATGAGAGGTGACCTGATAGAGGTGTACAAAATGATTCGAGGCATAGATTGAGTCGATAGCCAGAAACTTTTTTCTCAGGCTGGAAATGACTATTATGGGGGAGCATAATTTTAAGGTGATTGGAGGAAAGTATAGAGGAGATGTCAGAGGTAAGGTTTTTACACAGAGAGTGATGGGTGTGTGGAAGGCACTGCCAGGGGTATGGTAGAGGCAGATACATTAGGGGCATTTAAGAGACTCGTCGACAGGCACATGATGATAGAAAACTTGAAGGCTATGTAGGAGGAAGAGATTAGATTGACCTTAGAGGAGGTTATAAGTTTGGCACAACGTTGTGAGCCAAAGGGGCTGCACTGTGCTATAACGTAATAACGACCTAGAGTCATAGAACAGTACAGCACAGAGGCCCTTCAGCCCATCTAGTCTGTGCTGAACCATTTAAACTGCCTACTCCCATTGACTTGCACCAGGACCATACCCCTCCATACCCCTACCATCCATGTACCTACCCAAACTTCCCTTAAGTGTTGAGATCGAGCTTGTGTGCACCACTTGCACTGGCAGCTCATTTCCCACTCTCACGACCCTCTGAGTGAAGAAGTTTCCCCTCGTGTTCCCCTTAAAATTTCTACCTTTCACCTGTAATCCATGACCTCTGGTTGTAATCCCACCTAACCTCAGTGGGAAAAAAACCTGTATATCTCCATCAAAACTTCTACATTCCAAAGAATAAAGTCCTAACATTTCAATCTTTCCTTGAACTTCAGGTCCTCCAGACTCGGCAACATCCTTGCAAATTGTTTCTGTATTCTGTCAACCTCTTTCCTGTGGGCAGGTGACTACTCCAATGAGGCCCTCTCTTCCAGGGAAGGTAGCATCTGTACAGAAGGGACAGTTCACACCTGAACTGGAGAGGGACTAATATCCTAGTGGTAAGGTTTGTTAAATGCTGCACAGCGGGGCATGGGAAACAAAGTGCCAGACTTCAGGCAAAGTTAGGAATCAAAAAGCTGAGCACGGTGCAACTAGTGTCCCGAGTTGCCTAAATTTCAATGCAAGAAGTATCGCAGGAAAGGCGGATAATAGTGCTGAAGATGAGGTAGCTGGTTTATAAACAGACAATGTGTAGTGGGGAGAGGCTGATGATGGGGCAAAATTGCAGTCAACAGGATAAGTTGCAATGTAATAGGCTGACAAAATCGAAAAGGGTGAATACAGGGATGAAGGTGTTATATTGGAAAGCCAGCAGTATACAGAATAAGGTAGTGGAACGTAGCACAGTTACAGATTGGCAGGTATGATGTAGGCATTACTGAATCATGGCTGAAAGAAGATTATAACTGGGAGCTTAATGTCCAAGGATACACATGGTATTGAAAGGACAGGCAGGAAGACAGAGGGGGCCACGTTTCTCTGTTAGTAAAAAAATGGAATCAAATCATTAGAAAGAGGTGATGTAGGGTCGGAAAGGGTTGAATCATTGTGGATAAAGCTAAGGAACTGCAAAGGTAAAAAGATCTTGGTGGGAGTTGTATTCAGATCCCCAAATGTGGCATACAAATTACAATGGAGATAGAAAATGCATGCCAAAGTTACAATAGTCATGGGAGATGTCAATACACAGGTAGATTGGGAAATCAGGTTGGTGCTGGATTCCAGGAGGGGGAATTTCTACAATGCCTATGAGATGGCTTTTTAGAGCAGCTCATGGTTGAACCCACTAGGGGATCAGCTATTCTGGATTGGGTGCTGAGCAATGAAACAGAATTGATTAGAGAGCTGAAGGTAAAAGAACCCTTCGGGGATTCATCCTGAAATTTGAGAAGGAGAAGTTAAAGACAGATGTATCAGTATTACAGTGAATTACAGAGGCAAGTTAGAGGAGGTGGCCAAAACTGATTGGAAAAGAACACTGGCAGGGATGACAGCAGAGCAGCAATGCAGAAAGTTTGAAGTTAATAACATCTCCTTCTACATTAGGCCACAAACTTATCAATCACCCATCTGTGGACACTTTCTGGAGGTCCAATATCCGTATACTCCATGACCGCTGGACCAAGTGTGTAAATGTAGTAGGGGACTATGTTGAAAAGTAAATGTGCTGGGTTTTCTAAAATTGACTCCTTCTATCTTAGGCCACAAACTTTTCAATCACCCCTTGTACAAGCTTTGTACTTTCAAAATTTCACTTTTAAAGTACTCCCACTTACCAAGTTCAGAATTCAGAATTCAAAATCGGGTTTATTATCACCGGCATGTGACGTGAAATTTGTTAACTTAGTAGCAGCAGTTCAATGCAATACATAATCTAGAAGAAATAAAACAAAATAAAATAATACTAATAATAAATAAACAGCTAAATCAATTACAGTGTATGTATATTGAATAGATTAAAAATTGTGCAAAAACAGAAATACTATATATTAAAAAAGTGAGATAGTGTCCAAGGGTTCAATGTCCATTTAGGAATCAGATGGCAGAGGGGAAGTAGCTCTTCCTGAATCGTTGAGTGCACCTCTGCCAGAAAGCAGCCTCTCCCAATCCACACTCAGCAGATCCTTTCAGATGAATCTCAACCTGTGGACCAGACCGATCTTCAGGCATATTTACTTTGAGACTAATGGCATTGTGACCACCAGATGCAAAGTGTTCCTCTGCACAAACTTCTTTGCAAACAAAAGTTTAAACAACACACAGGCACTTCATAGTTCTACACATAGTCAAAGTAAATTTACTATTGAAGTGTGTACTGTATATGTCTCCCTGAGTTTCACTTTCCTGCAGGCATTTACAGGAAAATAAATACTATAAAATGTATGAAAAACTATACAAAAAAGACTGACAAACAACCTGTGTGTGAAAGAAGACCAATAATACAAATTAAAAATAAATAAAAGTGACTCTGAGAACGTGAGTTGTGGTGTACTTGAAAGTGAGTCTGTAGGTTGTGGAATTAGTTCAGAGTATTGAGTGAGGTTATCCATGCTGGTTGGTTGTAGGTTAATAACTTTTCCCCTGAACCTGATAGTGTGACACCTATTTCCTGGCCAGTGAAAGTCCTCGATAATGGATGCTGCTTTCTTGTGGCAGTGCTGTAGTGAATGCGCTCAGTGGTGGGGAGGACTTTCTCTGTGACGGACTGGGCTGTATCCACCATTTTCTGGAGAGTAGTGTTTCCATATCAGGCCCTGATGCAATCAGTTAGGATACTCTCCACTGTACAGCTATAGAAATTTGTCAAAGGTTTAGGTGACATGCCAGATCTACACACTACTTCTCCCATTGCCTCACTTACCTGTGTCTCTAGCGGATTAATCCCTGCTGTTTTGTATCCTTTAACTTGAACTGCATCCAGGCTAATACATTGCACCCCTCCTCACTCCACCAATTAACTCAGACCATAAACTCTCAGCACTCCTTTATACTGCCATCTCCCTCTCCTCTTTCAATCCTGATGTAGGGTTTCAACCCAATTTGTTTACCCCTCCCACCCATGCAGATAGATAGATAGATAGATAGATAGATAGATACTTTATTCATCCCCATGGGGAAATTCAACTTTTTTTCCAATGTCCCATACACTTGTTGTAGCAAAACTAATTACATACAATACTTAACTCAGTAAAAAAATATGATATGCATCTAAATCACCGTCTCAAAAAGCATTAATAATAGCTTTTAAAAAGTTCTTAAGTCCTGGCGGTAGAATTGTAAAGCCTAATGGCATTGGGGAGTATTGACCTCTTCATCCTGTCTGAGGAGCATTGCATCGATAGTAACCTGTCACTGAAACTGCTTCTCTGTCTCTGGATGGTGCTATGTAGAGGATGTTCAGAGTTATCCATAATTGACCGTAGCCTACTCAGCGCCCTTCGCTCAGCTACCGATGTTAAACTCTCCAGTACTTTGCCCACGACAGAGCCCGCCTTCCTTACCAGCTTATTAAGACGTGAGGCGTCCCTCTTCTTAATGCTTCCTCCCCAACACGCCACCACAAAGAAGAGGGCGCTCTCCACAACTGACCTATAGAACATCTTCAGCATCTCACTACAGACATTGAATGACGCCAACCTTCTTAGGAAGTACATTCGACTCTGTTTGACCTGCTCAGTTCTCCCCCAGCGGGTTGTGCATTGCTCCAGATTCTAGCATCTGTGTCTCTGTCTCTATAGGCATCCTCTTGTGAGACACATCATTTAGAGTTATTGAGTTATGAAGCACTACAGCACGGAAACAGTCCCCTTGGCCTGTCTAGTCCTTACTGAACTATTATTGTGCTTAGTCCCATCATCTGTGCCTGGACCATAGTCCATACCCCTCCCATCCACGTACCTATCCAACCCTCTCCCTAGTCCCATCAACCCACACCCGGACCATAGTCCATACCCCTCCCATCCACGTACCTATCCAAACTTCTCCCTGGTCCCATCAACCCACACCTGGACCATAGAACCCATACCCCTCTCATCCACGTACCTATCCAACCCTCTCCCTAGTCCCATCAACCCACACCCGGACCATAGTCCATACCCCTCCCATCCACGTACCTATCCAAACTTCTCCCTGGTCCCATCAACCCACACCTGGACCATAGACCCCATACCCCTCTCATCCACGTACCTATCCAACCCTCTCCCTAGTCCCATCAACCCACACCTGGACCATAGTCCATACCCCTCCCATCCACGTACCTATCCAACCCTCTCCCTAGTCCCATCAACCCACACCTGGACCATAGTCCATACCCCTCCCATCCACATACCTATCCAAACTTCTCCCTGGTCCCAACAACCCACACCTGGACCATAGACCCCATATCCCTCTCATCCACGTACCTATCCAACCCTCTCCCTAGTCCCATCAACCCACACCCAGACCATAGTCCATACCCCTCCCATCCACGTACCTATCCAACCCTCTCCTTAGTCCCATCAACCCACACCCGGACCATAGTCCATACCCCTCCCATCCACGTACCTATCCAAACTTCTCCCTGGTCCCAACAACCCACACCTGGACCATAGACCCCATACCCCTCTCATCCACGTACCTATCCAACCCTCTCCCTAGTCCCATCAACCCACACCCAGACCATAGTCCATACCCCTCCCATCCACGTACCTATCCAAACTTCTCCCTGGTCCCATCAACCCACACCTGGACCATAGACCCCATACCCCTCTCATCCACGTACCTATCCAACCCTCTCCCTAGTCCCATCAACCCACACCCGGACCATAGTCCATACCCCTCCCATCCACGTACCTATCCAAACTTCTCCCTGGTCCCATCAATCCACACCCGGACCATAGTCCATACCCCTCTCATCCACGTACCTATCCAACCCTCTCCCTAGTCCCATCAACCCACACCTGGACCATAGTCCATACCCCTCCCATCCACGTACCTATCCAACCCTCTCCCTAGTCCCATCAACCCACACCCGGACCATAGTCCATACCCCTCCCATCCACGTACCTATCCAAACTTCTCCCTGGTCCCAACAACCCACACCTGGACCATAGACCCCATACCCCTCTCATCCACGTACCTATCTAAATTTCTCTTAAAGTCTGAAATTAAATTTGCTGGCAGTTCATTGTACACTAAAATCACCCTCTGAATGAAGAAATTCCCCTTAAATATTTCACCTTTCACCTTCAGCCTATAACCTCTTGTTCTCATCTCACCCAACATTATTTGGTGCAATTATTCTTCTTGTGATCCAGGGAGACAATATTGCTGAGCCCCTCTTTACTCCTCTACCAGTTACAGAGCTCTTGCATTTGGTGTGTGTTATTTCCTTTTCTTAAAACCGTATTCATTAGGGCAAAGTTTACTAAGATGTTGCTATAAAGGTATACAAAATCATGAGGGGGATAGATAGATTTAATACTTCCCTGAGGTTGGGTGAGACTAGAACTAGAGGTTTAGGGTGAAAGGTGGTATATAAGAGGAACTTCATTCACAGGGTGGTGCAAGTGGGGAACAAGCTGCCAGCAGAAGTGCTGGATGTAGATAACAACATTTAAGGGAAGTTTGATAGGTTGTAATGCAGGTGAACACTGTAGTTCTCCATGACTATAAATTGTACTGGTGTAGAGGGATTCAACTGCTCCCGTATAAAGTAAGTCCTGGATGTATACTGATGTGCTTTAGGCCTGGGAGATGCTGACAGAACTCAACTATGCTGGGATTCCCTGTCATTGAGTTAGGCCTCGGGCATGATAAAAATCCACATTCATCTGAATAAGGATTCCTGATTTGACGCTCAGAGGGAAAGAAATCAAGGGTTTTTTTGTGTTTATTTTCAATATTTTGAATAACTTTGCCAAGCGTTCTAATATGTTTGAAAATATTTATAGCTCTTATTATTTTGAATCAAGGTGACTGTGATAATGATTCAATGTTTGAATATCTGAGCCATTTGGAAAGCAGCTTTGTTGCCAACATTATTTCCTTTTGAAATCTGTCGGGATCTTCCGAAGATAGAGCCTGACTGGCAAGACTGAGTAATGGGCCACACCCACTTTGACCCAGTCATCGTGAATCCTAAGTAGCTGGTTGACAGATCCTTAGTGATGAGTTTTAGAATCTTCCTAGTTGCTGATATCGGATTAACTGGCTTGACGTTCCCAGGCTTCTTTCCCCCTTTAATGAGAGGTTGACTGAGCTAGGGCCTTTCCCTTTGGAGCAAAGGAGGATGAGAGGCAACTTGACAGAGCTGTGTAAGATTATAAGGACCACAAACAGAGCCTTTTTCCCAAGCCAACAATAGCTAAAACCAGAGGACATCCTTTTAAGGTAAGTGGAGGATAGTTTAAGGCAGATGTTGGAGGTAGACTTTTGCACAGGGAGCTGTAGAGCACACTGCTGGGCTGGTGGGAGAGGCAGATACATTAGGGACATTTAAGAGACTCTTAGACAGGCACATGGATGACAGAGAAATGGAAGGTTATGGGTTTTGTGAGCGGGAAGGGTTAGATAGATCTTGAAATAGGTTGAAAGATCAGTACAACCTTGTGGGCTGAAGGGCCTGTACACTGTTGTACTGTTCTATGTTCTTAATTTAAGCAATTCTAGAAAATATAGCTCATGTATTTGGTGTTTCTGCAACCACCCTGTCTTCTCATAAAACTTCAATGCCTTGAATTATCATTCAATTGAGACTATTCAATATACTGTACGTAATTGATTTACTTGTTTCTTTATTTATTACTATGTTTTATTTTTATAATTACTATTTTTCTGTCTCTGCTAGATTATGTATTGCATTGAACTGCTGCTGCTAAGTTAACAAATTTCACGTCACATGCCGGTGATAATAAACCTGATTCTGATTCTGACCTGATCTTACTCCGGAGTGAATTGTGCTTGTTTCACACCTGCCTGGAAGCTCAGCAGGGCTCTTCCCATCATGGACGTGGGATGTAGATCTTAAACCAAGTTGCCCCAGGGAGGAGTATCCATAGCTGGGCACACTTGGGATAATGCGATCTCTGCAGTGTCTGACTGGGTCGTCACACAAGTTGGTGCATTAAGTACCTTTGCCCTTGGTGCACCCCAGACACTTCCAACAATCACCTCCAACTTTCGGCCTATTTCTGACCTGCTAACCCTCCCCATTCCCGCAGACAATGGCAGCCTAATCCAGTCCCGGTGACCTCCCCAGCTGCAAAGGTTATCCCTAATGTTCACTTCCGCTGCGTGTTGGCATCTGAGAGAATCTGGCATGGGCCCAACATATAGATGCAATCGTGAAGGGGGCACTCCAGCAGGTATACTCCGTTAGAAGCTTGAGGAGATTTGGTATGTCCCTAAAGACACAATGGCAGATTTCTACAGGTTGACTGTGGAGATCACCAGCTCAGATAGAGACTCCAGTGCACAGGAGGTGGCAGAGGGTCGTAGGCACAGCCAGACCATCACGGGACAAAGCTCACCATCAGCAAGGTCATCTTCAAAAGGTGGCATCCATCATCAGATCCCCTCACCACGTGCCCTCTTCTCATTGCTACCATCAGGGAGGAGGTACCCACCCTCATTAATTCAGGGACAGCTCCTTTCCCACAGGTTTCTGAACAGTCCACAAGCACTACCTCACAATTCCTCTTTTCCTGCTTATTTTACTTTTTATTGTAACTTGTAGAGGTTTTTAATGTGCTGCTCTGTTCTGCAGCCACACAACAACAAATTTCACAACTTACATTAGCAGTAATAAATCTGATTCTAATTCTGCCCCACGTAATGGTTGTTCCCCCACTTGCTCAATGCTCTGATCCAGCATCTGGGAGTAGTAATGAAATGCACACGTTTGACCCCTGAGTACTTGTGTGGAGCATTTGTTACCTGCGGCGTGGGCCAGGGCACTGTGAAAGCAAAGGCTGACGTTTTTGGCTTCCAGCTCTTCCAAACCAGTCGGACGGGATCTGTTCCCATCGTGAGGCTTCACTCTAAGCTTTAAACACAAATAAAGCTCGTGGCCGAGTTCCATCAACCAAATCTGGGTCACCTGTCAGGTAATTGAATTAGGACGCATACAACTGTCAGGTCTGGTGGAGTTATTGCCACATAAACGCACTGACAGTTTCTCCAACACTTGTTGTGCTGTTAAAATGAGGTCACTTTTAATTCCCAACCTTTCTGGAATGGAAGACTGTGCGTGTGGAGAGCGGTGTGGGAGGAACGGGGCTTGTGTTTGTTCTGCCGAGCACAGCGGGCACGTTATGTTGGTGCCGGATTATGAGGTCTGCCCCCACGCATCCTTAGCTTGCGTTGCTGTTACCGGACATTTCGCTGTATGCTTTGATGTACGCATGACTCATAAAATCCCATTATTTTGTGAGATTTCCGGTACGGAAAAGGGTCTCAATCCAAAACATCAACTGTCCGTCGATGCTGCTAACCTTCTCCAGCATACAGTGTGCGGCTCCGGATTCCAGCATCTGCACTCTCTTCTATCTGCATTACTCCTTCTGTGAAGCTCTAATGTTTCCCGTTGCTCCATCTCCTTTTCCTGCCTCTGTTGGTGCCACACTTACTTTGGCTGTGTCCTATTTACAAATTCGTAGAAACAGATTCAGAGAGCTCTGTAATTGCCAATTTATTCTTGATCTCTTTTCTCCTTGTCAGCATTTTTTGATCATTCCTTGCTGGCCTCCTGATTCTCAGGCTTGCCATTTATAGAAAAGTATGGTGCAGGCCCTTCGGCCCACAATGTTGTACTGTCTTTTTCCTGCTCTAAGATCAATCTGATCATGAGATCACAAGACAAAGGAGCAGAAGTAGGCCATTCGGCCCATCGAGTCTAATCCACCACTCCACCATGAGCTAAACTATTCTATCTTGTTCCAATTTCTGGCTTTTTCCCCATATCCCTTGATACCCTGACTAATTAGATACCTATTAATCTCCTCCTTAAACACCCTTAATGATTGGGCCTCCGCAGCTGTATGTGGCAACGAATTCCATAAATCTACGTCACTCTGGCTAAAAAAATTTCTCCTCATCTCTGTTTTAAATGGGTACCCTCTAGTTCTAAGACCGTGGCCTCTTGTCCTGGACTCACCCACCAAGGGAAACAGCCTTTCCACATCTACTCTGTTCAGCCCTCTCAACATTCCAAATGTTTCTATGAGATCCCCTCTCATTCTTCTATATCTCTAATGAATGCAATCCAAGAGCCGACAAACGCTCCTCATATGTTAGCCCCTGCATTCCAGGAATCATCCTCGTAAATCTTCTCTGAACTCTCTCCAATATCAGTACATCCCTTCTAATATAGGGGGCCCAAAACTGCACACAGTATTCCAAATGAGGTCTCACCAGTGCCCCATAGAACCTCATCAACACCTCCTTACTCTTATACACTATTCCTCTTGAAATGAATGCCAACATAGCATTCGCTTTCCTTACTGCCGATCCAACCTGGTGGTTAACCTTTAGGGTCCACGAGGACCCCCAAGTCCCTTTGCACTTCCGATTTTTGAATTTTTTTCCCCATCTAAATAATAATCTGCCTGATTATTTCTTCTTCCAAAATGTACAACCGTACATTTCTCAACATTGTATCTCATCTGCCATTTCTTTGCCCACTCTCCTAAACTGACCAAGTCTCTCCTTTCCATTTCTTCAACACTTCCTGGTCCTCCACCTATCTTGGTGTCATCCGCAAACTTAGCCACAAACCCATTTAATCAATCATCTAAATCAATGATATACAGTGTAAAAAGAAGTGGCCCCAACACCAACCCCTGCGGAACACTACTAGTAACCAGCAACCAACCAGAATAGGATCCCTTCATTCCCACCCTTTGCTTTTTGCCTATCAGCTAATGCTCCACCCATTCCAATATCTTTCCTGTAATTCCATGGGCTCTCATCTTATTAAGCAGCCTCTTATCCGACACCTTATTGAAGGCCTTTTGAAAATCCAAATATACAGCATCCACAGCCTCTCTTATTGTCAATCTTATTTGAGATTACCTCAAAAAATTGCAATAGGTTGGTGAGGCAGGATCTTCCCTTCATGAAACCATGCTGGCTTGGACCTATCTTGTCATGCACCTCGAGGTATTTCATAACCTCGTCCTCGAGGATCGACTCCAATAACTTTCCAACTACTGATGTCAGACTAATAGATCTGTAATTTTCTTTTTGCTGCCTCCCTCCTTTCTTAAACAGCGGAACTACATTTGCAACCTTCCAGTCCTCAAGAACCATGCCGGAGTCTATCGATTCCTGGAAGATCATTTCCAATGCCTCCACAATCTCCAAAGCCACCTCCTTCAGAACCCATGGGTGCACCTCATCCGGTCCAGGAGACTTATCTATCCTTTGTCCATTTAGCTTCCCAAGCACTTTCTCTCTAGTAATCTTGACTGTACCTAATTCTATTCCCTAAGACCTCTGGCTATCAGGTATGTTGCTAGTGTCTTCCACTGTGAAGACTGATGCAAAATACTCATTTAGTTCCTCTGCCACCTCTTTGTTACCCATTATAATTTATCCAGCATCATTTTCAACCGGTCCTATATCTACCCGTGTCACTCTTTTACTCCTCATATATTTTAAAATATTCTTAGTATTCCTTTTTATGTTAATTGCCAACTTCCTTTCATAATTCATCTTTTCTTTCCTAATGACTTTCTTAGTTCCCTTCTGTAAGTTTTTAAAGGTCATCCAGTCCTCAGTTTTCCCACTAATTTTTGCTTCCTTGTACACCATCTCTTTTGCTTTTATTTTAGCCTTAACCTCTCTCGTTAGCCACATTTGTGTCATTTTCCATTCATGATTTTCTCTTTTCTTGGAATATATTTTTCCTGCCCTTTCCTTATTTCTTGTAGGAATTTCATCGAATTCTGCTCTACCGTCCCTCCATCTAGCTTACTTTTCCAATCAACTTGGGCCAGTTCCTCTCTCATACCACTGTAATTTCCTTTGTTCCACTGAAATATCGATACACCTGATACCAGCTTCTCCTTTTCAAATTTGAAACTGAACTCAATCATATTATGATCACTACTTCCAAGGGGTCCCATTACCTCTAGCTCGCTGATCGCCTCAGGCTCATTACACAGCACCAAATCCAAAACAGCTGATCCCCTGGTGGGCTTATGGACAAGCTGCTCCAAAAAGCCATCCTGTAGGCATTCTACAAACTCCCTCTCCTGAGATCCAGTACCTTCCTGACTTTCCCAATACACTTTCATATTAAAATCCCCCATAATTATCTTGACATTATCCTTCTGACACGCTTTTTGTATTTCCAGCTATAACTTGTATTCCACATCCCGGCTGCTGTTTGGAGGCCTGTATATAATTGCTATTAGTGTCTTTTTACCCTTCCCATTTCTTAACTCGACCCATAAGGATTCCACCTCTTCTGTTCCTATGTCCCTTCTTTCTAGTGATTTGATATCGTTGCTTACCATCAGGGCCATGCCACCCCCTTTACCTACCTTCCTATCTTTCCTATACAGTGTGTATCCTCAGACATTCAGCTCTCAATCATATCCATCATTTAGCCATGACTCAGTGATGGCCACAATGTCATATCTTTTAACCTGTAGCTGTACAAGGTCATCCACTTTATTTTTAATGCTGCATGCATTTAAGTACAGTACATTTAGATCAGTATGTTACTGATTTTGCTATATTTCTATCGCGCAGCAAATTACCCTGTCTATTCACCTGCCTGTCCTTCTTGCCATCTTTGCTGCACAGTATCTTTGACTTATTTCTATTTCCCTCTTCCTCGACCCTAATACCCTGGTTTCCTTCCCCTTGCCAACTTAGTTTAAACCCTCCCTAACAGCTAATATAAACAACTCCGCCAGGATATTAGTATCCTTTGAGTTCAGGTGTAACCCATTGTTCTTGTATAAGTCATACCTCCCCAAAATAGATCCCAGTGATCTAAGAATTTGCAGCCCTGCCCCCCGCGCCAGTTACTTAGCCACACATTCATCTGCTTAATTCTGCTATTCTTACCTTCATTAGCGCGTGGCTCAGGCTGCAATCCTGAGATTATTACACTGGAGGTCTGGCTTTTCAATTTTCTTCCTAGCTCCCAGTAATCTTCCTTCAGGACCTCCTCTCTTTCTCTGTCTATATCATTGGTACCAACATGTACCAAGACTTCTGGCTACTCGCCCTCTCTCCTCAGAATACTCTGGACCCGATGTGAGACATCCTGTACCCTGGCACCAGGGATGCAACACACCATCCGGGTATCCTTGTCTGTCACGCAGAATCTCTTGTCTGTTCCCCTCACTATGGAATCCCCTATAACTACTGCATTTCTCCTTGCTCTCTCGATCACGGCATTGGGCAGAGTGCCAGAGCCCCGTTCGTTGTGGTCTTCCTCTGTCAGGTCAACCTCTCCAACGGTATCTAAAACGATATATCGATTTCTGAGGGGGACTGTCACAGAGGTGCTGTTTACTATCTCTCTATAGGTATTATCAATAACCTCCTCACTTTCCCTAATTAGCTGAAGGTCATCAAGTTGCAGCTCCAGATCCCGAACACGGTCCTTAAGAAGCCTCACCTCAATGCACCTGGTGCAGATGTAATCCTTGGGGAGGCTGGGAGTCTCCCAGGGTCCCCACGTCTGGCACTCCAAGCACAACACTAATCCTAGATGCATACCTCTAATGCAACGGTTATTACTAAATAAATAAACCTGTAACCTACCCCTTTATTTGTAACCTCCCCCTTTACTCAATGGTCGCAGGAAGCCTCTTCCCGTTTCCGCCTAAGCCCGTTGAGCCAAAGCCCTATCACTCTGCACCCTCTCACTCCGCTGCCCGCTGGATATGGCGGTGTTCTTGTTAAGCCTTCTGCGCTCTGAGGTCTCGCGCCTGGGCAGTCATGCCTCTGTTATCCCAGGTAGTTACAAAAAAATCTGAATTTTCTCCTGAAAAACGGCGACTGCTTTCTGTGAATGGAAAAATCCTTCCTTCCTCCGTGGCTCTCTATTTTCTACCATCCATGTGCCTATCTAAGAATCTCTTAACTGCCCCGATGTACCTGCCTCTGTCACCACTCCTGGACTGATGTTCCACGCACCCTCCATTCTATCATTTTACTCTGCAGGTATCCGGCGTCCAGTAATCCTCAATTTACATGTGTGGCAACAGGCAATGAAATGTTCCCAGCTGATAATCATAGAACATTACAGCACAATAAAGGCCATTCAGCCCACAATGTGGTGCTGACCTTATAACCTACTCTAAAATCACTCTAATCTTCCTTCCTGCATAGCCCTCCATTTTCCATCATCCAGGTGCCTATGTAAGAGTTTCTTAAATCCCCATGGCAAGACAATCCACACACCAGCTACTCTCTGTGGAAGGAACTTACCTCGGACATCCGCCCTATACTTTCTTCCAATCAGTTTAAAATTATGCCCCTCGTTTTTGCAATTTCTGCCCTGGGAAAAGGTCTCTGACTCCCCACTCAGCTCTTGGCAGCATTATAACTCTCTTTTAATTAGATGCTGTCATTAGTGTTTAGCCATGGACAGATTATATTTCCTGTCAGTAATCAAGGTTGGTTCTCTTGTTGACACTGATTAAGACATCAGCAGGAGAACTTTATCACTGCTCTTTCAACAGTACTGAGGGATCTTTTGTACAGCACAATCTACTGACATAAGGAATCGGTTTAATATCCCAGTGATGATAAGAGTGTGGCTTTCTCGTAGTAACGTCATCTAGTATCTGTTTTAATTATATGCTCAAGCCTGTAAACTCGGCCTTTAAACTGTAACCATCTGTCTCTGTGAACAGCCATGTTGAGCCTTGATGGCTTTATCACGCAAAGCATATTCATGTGCCACCAATATAAACCATTTCTGATACATTTATTCCTGTGGTACTGGAGGTGTCCTTTGAGGAGAGATCGAGTCGAACGAGCTTGTCATCTGTCACTTGACAGAGGTGATCTAACCTACATTTATAGAACCCTAATAAAGTGTGACATGCTGGGAGATAAAGATTAGCTTTATTTTACACACGTACATCGAAAAATACAGTGAAATGTGTCATTTGTGTCAAATCAAGTCTGTGAGGATTGTGCTGGGGAGCCTGCAAATGTCTCCTGGCTTCCAATGCCAACATCGCTTGCCCGCAACTCACCTACCCTTACTATATGTCTTTGGAATGTGGGAATAAACCGGAACACCCGGAGGAAACACAACGGTCACAGGACGAACATACCAACTCCTTACAGGCAGAGGCGGGAATTGAACCGCAATCAGTGATCATTGGCGCTGTAACATGATGCGGTAAACACTACTCTGCTGAGCCATTCCTAAGAGGCATTTTCTGTCTGGAGAGTCTATCTGATGTGAGGATGTGGAGCTGATTGTTTAGAGATGAAATGTGGAATATATAGGTCTTCATCGGACTACAGCAAGGTTCTGTTCCAGTGACCTGTCCAGAACAGCAGCCGTGGGTCATGTTTCCACCCAACAGGAGATGCCAACAGTGGCTGGAAAACCCACCCCTCATGTATGTAAGGTAACCTGGGGAGGACCTGTAGCTTGAAGGCTGAGGCAGTGGGTGTTGTGCAGCAGGAAAACATGAAGCTGGGGCAGGGAAGTGCACTTGAAAAATTCCAGCCCAGATGCATAGAATCCAAAACACAGGCAATTCTGCAGGTGCTGGAAATGCAGAACAAGACACACAGAATGCTGGAGGAACTCCGCCAGTCGGACAGCGTCTATGGAGAGTCATCATCGAGCTGAGACCCTTCATCGGGGCGAGCAAGGAAGGGGGCCGAAACCAGATTCAGAGGGTGAGAGGAGAGGAAGGAGTATATGCCAGCAATGATAGGCAAGGCCTGGTGAGGGGAAGTGGAAGGAGGGAAAACACAGGAGCTGTTGTGGGTATGCCTGTTTGAAGGGGCTGTAGACTGCACATCTGCAAAGGAAGGGACTGGTGTTGAGCCTCATGAACATAACCTCTCTTCTCTCATCTTCTATCAGGCCAAAGATTCAAAACTGTGTCAGTGTGTGCCACCAAGTGCAAGGACAGTTTCTACCCTGTTGTTAAAAGATTAGTAAATTGTTTCCTAGTGTGAGAAGCTGCACTCTTGACCTCACCATCTATCTTGGTGCTATGTTGCACCTTATAGTCTACCTGCACTCCACTTTCTCTGTAGCTGTTACACTTTGATTTGCATTGTTATTTTCATTTGTCCTATGTATATTTAAACACCCAGTGAAATGTGTCATTTACGTCCATGGCCAATACAGTCTGAGGACGTAACGGGAGCAGCTAGCAAATGTCGCCATGCCCCCAGTGCGAGCTCACGGCTTGATAACCCTAGCCCATACATCCTTAGACTGGGGCAGGAAACCCACGCGGTCACAGGGAAAATGCTCAAACTCCTTACAGGCAGCAGTGGGAATTGAGCCCAGCTGGTGACTGCTGATGCTCTAACAGCGTTGCTGTGCTAACCGGCCACCCCATTCAGAATCAGGTTTATTATCACCGGCATGTGACGTGAAATTTGTTAACTTAGCAGCAGCAGTTCAATGCAATACAAAATACAGAAGAAAAAAATTAATAATAAATAAATAAATAAATAAATCTTATTCTGTATATTTATACAGTATATACATATTGAATAAATTAAAAATTGTGCAAAAATCAGAAATACTATATATTTTTTGAAAAAGTGAGGTAATGTCCAGGGGTTCAATGTCCATTTAGGAATTGGATGGCAGAAGGGAAGAAGCTGTTCCTGAATCTCTGACTGTGTGCCTTCTGGCTTCTGTACCTCCTACCTGATGGTAACAGTGAGAAAAGGGCATGCCCTGGGTGCTGGAGGTCCTTAATAATGGACACTGCCCTTCTGAAACTCTGCTCCTTGAAGATGCCCTGGGTACTGAATCATCCCTCTTGTGCTTCTTGATTTTGTCACTCTAGATTCAGTGCCATGCAACCCTGCCACTTTGATCTGGCCCACGCCTTCATTAACCAGGTCCAACACTTAGCTTTATTGGATCTTGCTCCTCCTTACACAAGTCATCGGGTTTGTGGGGGTGTGGCAAGATTTACTCGGGCTGTGCCTTCGGTTAGTGGGGGGGGTGTGCCCCCTTGGGCTTTAGGATTAAATTTGAGGTTAGGGCCGGTGGATGTATATGTGGGGCTGGGAGAGGTAAGGTTGTGGAGTTTAATGCGGTGAGGTATGAGGTGCTATGCCAGATAGGGTAGTGTGGTGGAGCCACTTTAATCTGGCCCATGCCTTTCATTATCATGGTCCGACACCACTTGGCTAACAAACCGTCTGTGTACTGGGACACATCATCAGTAATGCATCCCAGGGTCATTCGGTGTTTTGGGTCCTCTACTAAAATGCAAATGATTAGATTTGTATTAACAATATGCAAGACAAGCTTTTCACAGTATCTCGGTATAGGGGACACAAATAAACCAATTCGAAACTCCCTGTTGTATTTGCTTTTGCAAAGCATTGATGTACACAGAGTGCCCACTGATCTCTATAGAATCAACAAGGGTAAAATTGAGGCAACTTAACCTCAAGGAATTGGAATCCACTCATTACAGCACTTGTGGCGAGTATCTACCCCCGATATTTAAGCCGATCTTCTTTAAATATGATTCACGCTTCTGTGTGTCTTGTCTAAAGATATGATTACCTAAGTTAATGCAAGAACTACTATTATTGGCTGTTTACTCCTCTCCATAGATGTTGCCTGACCTGCTGAGTTCCTCCACCGTTTTGTGTGCGTTGCTCTGGATTTCCAGCATCAGCAGAGACTCCTGGGTTGGAGAACTTTTATTTCCTTAATAAAAAGATTATTGAATTCTACAAAGTGGGATTTATTTTTACTCCCAGACCCTCAATGGTTTGGTTAATTTGATCCCTTTTTGATTTCCAGGAGAGGACTCATTCAAGCCTCCTCCCCATTTAACCTTTGTCCACATGAACAATATCATCTACTGGATACATCTTTAATGATTACATATATTCAGTGGCCACTTTACCTGTGTACCTGCTCATTAATGTAAATATCTAATCAGCCAATCACATGACAGCAAGTCAATGCATAAGAGCATGCAGAGACAGTCAAGAAGTTCACTGATTGTTCAGACCAAATGTCAGAATGGGAAAGAAATGTGATCTAAGTGACTTTGACTGTGGAATGGTTGTTGGTGCTAGATCTCAGAAGCTTAAAGTTCAAGATTATTGTCATCTGATTGTACATTTATACAACCAAATGGCACAACCTTCCTCCAGACCACAGTGCCCCCACAAAATATATATAATACAAAATATTACCATATATAAGGCAATAAAATATAGATAAATGCAAATGCAGTAAAGCACAGCACAGGAAAACAGTTCACTGTACAGTAAACAGCTCGCTGTCCTAGTGATGAGACCACAGTGGTGACAAGGTATTCATTAGCGTCACAGCCTCGGGGAAGAAGCTGTTACACCATCAGGAAGTCCTAGTCCTGATGCTCCTGTACCTCCTTCCAGATGGTGGTGGGTCAAAGAGATGGTAGGGATCCTCAACAATGCTTCCGGCCCTTTCTGCATAATGATCCCAGTAAATGTCACAAATTGGGGGGTAGGTGGAGGGAGACCCCAAAGATTCTCTTGGCAGTGTTTACTATCTCTGTAGGGTCTTGCAGCTCAATAACTTACAGTTTCCCTGCCAATGATGGAGCCAGACAGGACACTCACTAGTGTTAAGGTAGAACATTATTAGAATGGGGCCAGGAGTGTTGAATGTCTCAAACTTCTCAGAAAGTGCAGACACTACTGTGGCTTTTTCACTAGTGAGGAGATGTTGTGGGTTCAGGATGGATCATCCATAGTGTGCACATCAAGGAGATTTGTGCCTTCTCTCTCTCTCCACGGCAAAGGAGAGTACCTCCCTGAACTACACAGTCATCTACTTTGTCTTGTCCAATTCAGACTCATGCTAATGTTCTCACACCATTTGCTCAGCTCCTGGGATTTTCACACACAGCAGTCTCTAGAACTTGCAGAGAACGGTGCGAGAAACAAAAACACATCTATTGTGTGGCAGTTCTGTGGGTGAAAACCCTTTGTTAATGAGAGGGGTCAGAGGAGAATGGCCAGACTCGTTCAAGCCTACAGGAAGTCTACAGTAACACAAATAGCCACGTGTTACAAATGGAGTGTAGAAGACACAACACATCGAACCTTGAAGTGGACGACCTACAGCAGCAGAAGACCACGGACAGACACTCAGTGGCCACTTTACTAGGGGCAGGAGGAACGAATAAAGTGTCCACCGAGCGTGTATCCCAGCTCCATATACGCCGAGCGTGTATCCCAGCTCCATATACGCCGAGCGTGTATCCCAGCTTCATATACACCGAGCGTGTATCCCAGCTCCATGTACGCCGAGCGTGTATCCCAGCTTCATATACACCGAGCGTGTATCCCAGCTCCATGTACGCCGAGCGTGTATCCCAGCTCCATATACACCGAGCGTGTATCCCAGCTCCATGTACGCCGAGCGTGTATCCCAGCTTCATATACACCGAGCGTGTATCCCAGCTCCATGTACGCCGAGCGTGTATCCCAGCTCCATATACACCGAGCGTGTATCCCAGCTCCATGTACGCCGAGCGTGTATCCCAGCTCCATATACGCCGAGCGTGTATCCCAACTCCATATACGCCGAGCGTGTATCCCAGCTCCATATACGCCGAGCGTGTATCCCAGCTCCATATATGCCGAGCGTGTATCCCAGCTCCATGTACGTCGAGCGTGTATCCCAGCACCATATACGCCGAGCGTGTATCCCAGCTCCATATACGCCGAGCGTGTATCCCAACTCCATATACGCCGAGCGTGTATCCCAACTCCATATACACCGAGCGTGTATCCCAGCTCCATATACTCTGAGCGTGTATCCCAGCTCCATATACACCGAGCGTGTATCCCAACTCCATATACGCCGAGCGTGTATCCCAGCACCATGTACGCCGAGCATGTATCCAAGCTCCATGTACACCGAGCGTGTATCCCAACTCCATGTACACCGAGCGTGTATCCCAACTCCATATACACCGAGCGTGTATCCCAACTCCATATACGCCGAGCGTGTATCCCAGATCCATATACGCCGAGCGTGTATCCCAGCTCCATGTACACCGAGCGTGTATCCCAGCTCCATATACACTGAGCGTGTATCCCAACTCCATATACGCCGAGCGTGTATCCCAGATCCATATACGCCGAGAGTGTATCCCAGATCCATATACGCCGAGCGTGTATCCCAGCTCCATATACTCTGAGCGTGTATCCCAGCTCCATATACACCGAGCGTGTATCCCAACTCCATATACGCCGAGCGTGTATCCCAGCACCAAGCGTGTATCCCAGCTCCATGTACGCCGAGCGTGTATCCCAGCTCCATGTACGCCGAGCGTGTATCCCAGCACCATATACGCCGAGCGTGTATCCCAGCTCCATATACACCGAGCGTGTATCCCAACTCCATATATGCCGAGCGTGTATCCCAGCTCCATATACGCCGAGCGTGTATCCCAGCACCATATACGCCGAGCGTGTATCCCAGCTCCATGTACGTCGAGCGTGTATCCCAGCTCCATGTACGTCGAGCATGTATCCCAGCACCATATATGCCGAGCATGTATCCCAGCTCCATATACGCCGAGCGTGTATCCCAGCTCCATATATGCCGAGCGTGTATCCCAGCTCCATGTACGTCGAGCGTGTATCCCAGCACCATATATGCCGAGCGTGTATCCCAGCTCCATATACGCCGAGCGTGTATCCCAACTCCATATACGCCGAGCGTGTATCCCAGCACCAAGCATGTATCCCAGCTCCATGTACGCCGAGCGTGTATCCCAGCTCCATGTACGTCAAACGTGTATCCCAGCACCATATATGCCGAGCGTGTATCCCAGCTCCATATACGCCGAGCGTGTATCCCAGCTCCATGTACGCCGAGCGTGTATCCCAGCTCCATGTACACCGAGCGTGTATCCCAACTCCATATACGCCGAGCGTGTATCCCAGCTCCATGTACACCGAGCGTGTATCCCAGCTCCATATACACTGAGCATGTATCCCAACTCCATATATGCCGAGCGTGTATCCCAGCTCCATGTACGTCGAGCGTGTATCCCAGCACCATATACGCCGAGCGTGTATCCCAGCTCCATGTACGCTGAGCGTGTATCCCAGCTCCATGTACACCGAGCGTGTATCCCAGCTCCATATACGCCGAGCGTGTATCCCAGCTCCATGTACGCCGAGCGTGTATCCCAGCTCCATATACACCGAGCGTGTATCCCAACTCCATATACGCCGAGCGTGTATCCCAGATCCATATACGCCGAGCGTGTATCCCAGCTCCATATACTCTGAGCGTGTATCCCAGCTCCATGTACACCGAGCGTGTATCCCAACTCCATATACGCCGAGCGTGTATCCCAGCTCCATGTACACCGAGCGTGTATCCCAACTCCATATACACTGAGCGTGTATCCCAACTCCATATACGCCGAGCATGTATCCCAGATCCATATACGCCGAGCGTGTATCCCAGATCCATATACGCCGAGCGTGTATCCCAGCTCCATGTACACCGAGCGTGTATCCCAACTCCATGTACACCGAGCGTGTATCCTAACTCCATATACACTGAACGTGTATCCCAACTCCATATACACTGAACGTGTATCCCAGATCCATATACACCGAGCGTGTATCTCAGCTCCATATACACTGAGCGTGTATCCCAACTCCATATACACCGAGCGTGTATCCCAGATCCATATACGCCGAGCGTGTATCCCAGCTCCATATACTCTGAGCGTGTATCCCAGCTCCATGTACACCGAGCGTGTATCCCAACTCCATATACGCCGAGCGTGTATCCCAGATCCATATACACCGAGCGTGTATCCCAACTCCATATACGCCGAGCGTGTATCCCAGCACCAAGCGTGTATCCCAGCTCCATGTACGCCGAGCGTGTATCCCAGCTCCATGTACGCCGAGCGTGTATCCCAGCACCATATACACCGAGCGTGTATCCCAACTCCATGTACGCCGAGCGTGTATCCCAGCTCCATATACGCCGAGCGTGTATCCCAGCTCCATATACACCGAGCGTGTATCCCAACTCCATATATGCCGAGCGTGTATCCCAGCTCCATATACGCCGAGCGTGTATCCCAGCTCCATGTACGTCAAGCGTGTATCCCAGCTCCATGTATGTCGAGCGTGTATCCCAGCACCATATATGCCGAGCGTGTATCCCAGCTCCATATACGCCGAGCGTGTATCCCAGCTCCATATATGCCGAGCGTGTATCCCAGCTCCATGTACGTCGAGCGTGTATCCCAGCACCATATACGCCGAGCGTGTATCCCAGCTCCATATACGCCGAGCGTGTATCCCAACTCCATATACGCCGAGCGTGTATCCCAACTCCATATACACCGAGCGTGTATCCCAGCTCCATATACTCTGAGCGTGTATCCCAGCTCCATATACACCGAGCGTGTATCCCAACTCCATATACGCCGAGCGTGTATCTCAGCACCATGTACGCCGAGCATGTATCCAAGCTCCATGTACACCGAGCGTGTATCCCAACTCCATGTACACCGAGCGTGTATCCCAACTCCATATACACCGAGCGTGTATCCCAACTCCATATACGCCGAGCGTGTATCCCAGATCCATATACGCCGAGCGTGTATCCCAGCTCCATGTACACCGAGCGTGTATCCCAGCTCCATATACACTGAGCGTGTATCCCAACTCCATATACGCCGAGCGTGTATCCCAGATCCATATACGCCGAGCGTGTATCCCAGATCCATATACGCCGAGCGTGTATCCCAGCTCCATATACTCTGAGCGTGTATCCCAGCTCCATATACACCGAGCGTGTATCCCAACTCCATATACGCCGAGCGTGTATCCCAGCACCAAGCGTGTATCCCAGCTCCATGTACGCCGAGCGTGTATCCCAGCTCCATGTACGCCGAGCGTGTATCCCAGCACCATATACGCCGAGCGTGTATCCCAGCTCCATATACACCGAGCGTGTATCCCAACTCCATATATGCCGAGCGTGTATCCCAGCTCCATATACGCCGAGCGTGTATCCCAGCACCATATACGCCGAGCGTGTATCCCAGCTCCATGTACGTCGAGCGTGTATCCCAGCTCCATGTACGTCGAGCATGTATCCCAGCACCATATATGCCGAGCATGTATCCCAGCTCCATATACGCCGAGCGTGTATCCCAGCTCCATATATGCCGAGCGTGTATCCCAGCTCCATGTACGTCGAGCGTGTATCCCAGCACCATATATGCCGAGCGTGTATCCCAGCTCCATATACGCCGAGCGTGTATCCCAACTCCATATACGCCGAGCGTGTATCCCAGCACCAAGCATGTATCCCAGCTCCATGTACGCCGAGCGTGTATCCCAGCTCCATGTACGTCAAGCGTGTATCCCAGCACCATATATGCCGAGCGTGTATCCCAGCTCCATATACGCCGAGCGTGTATCCCAGCTCCATGTACGCCGAGCGTGTATCCCAGCTCCATGTACACCGAGCGTGTATCCCAACTCCATATACGCCGAGCGTGTATCCCAGCTCCATGTACACCGAGCGTGTATCCCAGCTCCATATACACTGAGCATGTATCCCAACTCCATATATGCCGAGCGTGTATCCCAGCTCCATGTACGTCGAGCGTGTATCCCAGCACCATATACGCCGAGCGTGTATCCCAGCTCCATATACGCCGAGCGTGTATCCCAACTCCATATACGCCGAGCGTGTATCCCAACTCCATATACGCCGAGCGTGTATCCCAGCTCCATATACTCTGAGCGTGTATCCCAGCTCCATGTACACCGAGCGTGTATCCCAACTCCATATACGCCGAGCGTGTATCCCAGCACCATGTACGCCGAGCATGTATCCAAGCTCCATATACACCGAGCGTGTATCCCAACTCCATGTACACCGAGCGTGTATCCCAACTCCATATACACCGAGCGTGTATCCCAACTCCATATACGCCGAGCGTGTATCCCAGATCCATATACGCCGAGCGTGTATCCCAGCTCCATGTACACCGAGCGTGTATCCCAGCTCCATATACACTGAGCGTGTATCCCAACTCCATATACGCCGAGCGTGTATCCCAGATCCATATACGCCGAGCGTGTATCCCAGATCCATATACGCCGAGCATGTATCCCAGCTCCATATACTCTGAGCGTGTATCCCAGCTCCATATACACCGAGCGTGTATCCCAACTCCATATACGCCGAGCGTGTATCCCAGCACCAAGCGTGTATCCCAGCTCCATGTACGCCGAGCGTGTATCCCAGCTCCATGTACGCCGAGCGTGTATCCCAGCACCATATACGCCGAGCGTGTATCCCAGCTCCATATACACCGAGCGTGTATCCCAACTCCATATATGCCGAGCGTGTATCCCAGCTCCATATACGCCGAGCGTGTATCCCAGCACCAAGCATGTATCCCAGCTCCATGTACGCCGAGCGTGTATCCCAGCTCCATGTACGTCAAGCGTGTATCCCAACACCATATATGCCGAGCGTGTATCCCAGCTCCATATACGCCGAGCGTGTATCCCAGCTCCATGTACGCCGAGCGTGTATCCCAGCTCCATGTACGCCGAGCGTGTATCCCAGCTCCTAACTCAAGACCTAACTTGTTCAACCTTTCCCTGTAACTTCGGTGCTGAAACCCAGGTAACATTCTAGTAAATTTCCTCTGTACTCTCTTTATTTTGTTGACATCTTTCCTATAATTTGGTGACCAGAACTGTACACAATACTCCAAATTTGGCCTCACCAATGCCTTGTACAATTTTAACATTACATCCCAACTCCTATACTCAATGCTCTGATTTATAAAGGCCAGCATACCAAGAGCTTTCTTTATAGAAATAAAAAGCAATAGGTCATCAGCATAAAGCGAAACTTTATGAACAAACCCTCTCCTTAGAATACCAGTAATATCATTAGATTCTCGAAAAGCAATGGCTAAGGGTTCTAAAGCCAAATCAAAGAGCAAAGGCTCAGGGGACAACCTTGTCTAGTTCCACATTGTCTAGTTCCACATTGAAGTTTAAAAGGTTTAGAACACTGAAAATTTGTAAGGACTTCTAAACTCCAGCAAGTACAGGTTCAGAGCCATCAAAAACCCTCATATGTTAACCCTTTAATTCCCAGGATCATTCTCATGAGCCTCCTCTGGGCCCTCTCCAATTCCAGTGCATCTATCTTAGATATGGCTATATTTCTCAAATGTTACCCATGGGCACCAGCTCACTAATCCTCTTTTGCAGTTATTTATTATTGAAACCTATGACATTTTTTCATGTATTGGACTGTACTAATGCCATAAACCAACAAGTTTTATAGCTTATATCAGTGATAAAAATCTGATCATTATTCTAAAAGGTGACCACCTCTGCCAAACAAGAAGTCCTCTTACATTACTGCACGTGCTTAGATTTCCGGAATAGGATGTGACTTGGTGAGATTTCTACCAGCTGAGCCAGGCTTAACAATGACCACACAACTGTGGAATGTATCATCGGAACTCCTGATTCTGTGGTTCATGTAAAAAGGCGTCTTAATTGCAGTGTTTGTAGCAATGTGAGTGATAATCAAAGGCTGAAGTTTCAGATTCATTGCATATTTGTGCAGAAGCTACATCAATGCCCTTGCTCACTGTTAAATTCTGCTTTGCGTTGTTTTTAAGGCTCCATCCAATGCAAAAGTGGATTACTAGGAGGTAATCTTTGTATTTTCTCTCCATTTAGAAAATAATCAGCCCTTTCATCTCTTCTATCAAAGTGCATGACCATAAACTTCCCAACACTGTATTCCATCTGCCATTTCTTTGCCCGTTCTCCTAATCTGTCCAAAATCCTTCTGTAGCTGCTCTACTTCCTCAAAACTGCCTGCCCCTCCTCCTGTCTTCAAAACATCTGCAAACTTTGCAACAAAGCCATCAATTCCATCATCCAAATCATCAACATATAACGTAAAAAGAATCAGTCCCAACACAGACCCCTGTGGAACACCACTAGTCAACGGCAGCCATTCAAAAAAGTCTCCCTTTATTCCCACTCTGCCTCCTGCCAATCAGCCACTGCTCTATCCATGCTAGAATCTTTCCTGTAACACCATGAGCTGATAACTTGTTAAGCAGCCTCATGTGAGGCACCTTGTCAAAGCCCTTATGAAAATCAAAATACACAGCATCACCTGATTCTCCTTTGTCTATCCTGCTTGTTATTTCTTCAAAGAATTCCAACAGATTTGTCAGGCAAGACTTTCCCTTGAGGAAACCACACTGACTACAGCCTATTTTATCATGTGCCTCCAAGTACCCCGACACCTCATCATTACTAACCAACTCCAGCCACTGAGGTCACACTAACTGGCCTATACTTTCCTTTCTTCTGCCTCCTCCCTTCTTGAAGAGCGGAATGACATTTGCAAATTTCCAGTCTTCCAAAACCATTCCAGAATCTACTGATTCTTGAAAGATCATTTCTAATTCCTCCGCGATCTCTTCAGCCACCTCTTTCAGAACACTGGGTGTACACCATCTGGTCCAGGTGACTGATCAGCCTTCAGACCTTTCCCAAAAACCATCTCACTATATATGGCAACCTCACACACTTCATGCCCCCTGACACTTGGAAATTCCAAAATACTGATAGTGTCTTCCACAGTGAAGACAGATGCAAAATACTTATCCACTTTGTCCACTATTTCGTTGTCCCCAATTACTAGCTCTCCAGCATTGTTTTCCAATGGTCCAATATCTACTCTCGCTTTTCTTTTATACTGTATGGATCTGAAGAAATTTTTAGTATCCTCTTTAACATTATTGGCTAGCTTACTTTTGTATTCCTTCTTTACCTTCTTAATGACTTTTTAGTTGCATTCTGTTGGTTTTTAAAAGCTTCCCAATCCTCTAGTTTCCCACTAATCTTTTCTCTATTAAATGCCCTCTCTTTGGCTCTTATGTTGGCTTTGACTTCTCTTGTTTGCCACAGTTGCTTCATCTTTCCTTTAGAATACTTCTTCCTGTGTCTTCTGAATCACTTCCAGAAATTCCAGCCATTGCTGCTCTACCATCATCCCTGCCACTGTTCTTTTCCAATCAATTCTGGCCAACTCCTCTCTCATGCCTCTGTAATTCCCTTTACTCCACTGTAATACTGATACATCTGACTTTACCTTCTTCTCAAATTTCAGGGTGAGTTCCATAATATTATGCTCACTTTTCCCTAGGGGTCCTTTTGCTTAGGCTTTCTAATCAGTTCTGGTTCATTGCACAATACCCAATCCAGAATCGCTGATCCCCTAGTGGGCTTGACAACGAGTTGCTCTACAAAGCCATTGCATAAGCACTCCAAAAATCACCCCTCCTGTAATCCAGCACCACCTGATTTTCCCAACTTACCTGCATATCAAAGTTCCCCCTGACTATTGTAACATTGCATTCTTAGCATGTATTTTCTATCTCCTATTGTAATTTGTAGACCACATCCTTAGTACTGTTTGGGGTCTGCATACAACTCCCGTCAGGGTCTTTTTACCTTACCTTACCTTAGCTCTATCCACAATGATTCAACACCTTCCAATCCTATGTCACCTCTTATTAATGATTTGACTTCATACTTTACCAACAGAGACATGCCACCCCCTCTGCCTTCCTGCCAGTCCTTTCAATACAATGTGTATCCTTGGGCATTGAGCTCCCAGCTATAATCTTCTTTCAGCCTTGACGCAGTGATGCCAACAACATCATACCTGCCAATCTGTAACTGCGCTGCAAGGTCATCTACCTTATTCCGTATACTGTGTGCATTCCAATACAACATCTTTAGTACTGTATTCATCCTTTTCAATTTTATCGCACCATGCTCAACCATTAGATTTCTGACTTCGTCTGAGGTCTTACCAACATCTGCCTTCACAACCTCTCCACTAACTGTTCTGGCACGCTGGTTCCCATCCCCCTGCAACTCTAGTTTAAACCCCACCATGCAGCATTAACAAACTTTCCATGAGGATATTAGACCCCTCCAGTTCAGGTGCAAACTGTCCCTTCTTACAGGTCCCACCTTCCCTGGAGTTGAGACCAATAATCAAAAAATTTTATGCTGTCCCTCCTACACCAACTCCTTAGCCATGTGTTAAACTGTATAATCTTCCTGGTTCTGGTCTCTCTGGAATGTGGCACAGGTAGCAATCCTGAAGATCACAACCCTGGAGGTCCTGCCCTTTAACTTAGCATTCAACTCCCTGCCCTCCCTCTGCAGAACCTCATCACTTGTCCTACCCGTATCTACATGGACCATGACATCTGGCTGTTCGCCCTCACACTTAAGAATGCTGAGGACTTGATCCAAGGTATCCCGGTTCCTGGCACCCGAGAGGCAACATATCATCTGGGAATCTTGATCTCGCCCACAGTACCTCCTGTCCATTCCCCTAACTAACAAATCCCCTATTGTCACAGTGTGCTTCTTCTCCCCCTTCCCTTATGAGTCACAGAGACAGACTCAGTGCCAGAGACCCGACCACTGTGACTTCTCTCTGTCATTCCCCCTCCAACAATATCCAAAGTGATATACCTGGTGTTGAGAGTAATGGCCACAGGGGTACTCTGCACTGGCTCCTTAACCCATTTCCCCTTCCTTACTGTCACCCAGTCTCCTGTGTCCTGCACCCTGGGTGTAATTATCTCTCTATGTCCTGCCTATCACCCCTCCAGCCCCCCAAATGGTCCAGAGTTCATCCAGTTCCAGCTACGACTCCTTAAGGTGGATTATTGGAAGTGGCAGCTGGATGCACTTCTCTCAGGAGGAGTTGTCAGGGACACTGGAGGTCTTCCTGCTTTCCCACGTCCCACAAGAGGACCATTCCACTATCCTGCCTGGCATTTCTACCTACCTGAGCAAATATAAAGAAGAGAAAGAAAAAACTTGAACTTTCCTTTCCCTGTGTGTAGCCTCACTTTGCTGCAGCCTCGAAGAGCTAAAGCCTTAAGATCACCATTCTGTCTATGTCCACGCAGACAATGGCCACTGCACTTGCCCCACCTTCCTTTAATTTGCTCTTACTGTTTAATCCCAAAAGCCGATTGGCTGCTGGTCAAAGCTCTATTAAGCTCGATCTCTCAATGTGTTACCCTGGTTACAGTGGTCCTTCACATCTCCATGTAATCTTACTAAACTGGCATTTGTAGTTTCTTCCTGTACTCTTGTCATTCCTGTTGCTTCTTGTCATTTCTGCTGCCCTCATCACACTGATGTCTGCCAACTTGTTCCTTATCTGCTCCTTACGATCCCCTACCTGGAGAGCCTTTACTGTAATCTCTGCTACTTCCTCCGGCAGCTGCACCACATCTAACAGCTCCTAACTGTGCTTGGCCCCTACCCTTGGACCTCCTGACGTGATTCCCACACATCGCCCTGTCTCTCCTCCCTGCTTGGGGCTGCTGTCGCTCTGTGGGCTATGTTAGCTGCTCTGTAGGGCGCACGTGTTCACTGTCCCTGTCTTGTCTATGTTATTTCTCCTTTCCCTGAGTCTATGATAGCACCTGCCTTATTCAGAGTGTCTGTCCCAGGATAGTACCTTCATTGTTTGAGCACACCCAGAAATTAACAGGAAGCTGCACTCCCTCAGTCTCAAGTACCTTTGGGCTAACTTCTCTCCACCCTACACACGCAAAATGCTGGTGGAACACAGCAGGCCAAGCAACATCTATCGAGTATATTCTCCCTATAGATGCTGCCTGGCCTGCTGCATTCCACCAGCATTTTGTGTGTGTTGCTTGAATTTCCAGCATCTGCAGATTTCCTCGTGTTTGCTTCTCTCCACCCTCATTATTTCACCTCCTGTACTATGGAAATCGCCTCTCCATTCGTGGGCAAGGATAGATCAGTTATCGATACAAATGACCCCATGCCCGCTCACATTTCACATTGCTGGCCCCCTGATAGACCTCGTGTACATCCATGGGTGACCACCACAGGCAATAGGGGCTGCTGTCAGCCATTTGTCTGACCTCACCAGCTCAGAAAGAGCTGCTGTGAACTCTGCCTGCTTTGGTGACTGATGCCCACACCTTCCTCTCTTCAGAACACTGCCTCCAACCATGGCCTGAGAAGCCACTGCTGTAACAAATCATCTCCTTTACCCTCCCACGTCTATTCCAGCAGTTCCTTGCTACGTGCCCCAGTTACATGCACACAAAGCAAGTGATCTGTGGTCTACATCCACTGCAGCTACTGTACGAATTCACTTCCCCCTCCGCTGGTCTATATCACCGGCCCATGATACTAACGCGGAGTAGGTCGATCCCACCACTATCCCCAAATCTAAAACTTCCGGGTGGGCTGAGCTCAGGCCTTCCTTCAGCATTTCCAGGAAGACTGGATCATCTCTCTCTCAATTGTCCAATCCTGAATACTCTTCATACGCTTGATATTTACATTCTGCATAATCCATGGCTGGCTCATCGGCTCTCTGAACCACTGATGTTATCACTCACCAGTTAATCTCCCCTACCCCCAGTCGCTGCCTCACTTCCCCTTTAAAGAAACGATATCTTTCTTCATTGCTGGTGTTCCTGGTAGTTGCCCCTGTGCTACCCTGCACTCCCTGGGCCATACTGTTCCACATATTCCTTGGGCACTTTGATTTTACCGACTGTACTGTATATCCTTTGGGTGCATCTGGTGAATTTCATTCATCTCCTTGAGCTTGCACCAGAATTTTGCATTCCCACAGGCAGCTTTAAGTGAGGTCAGGACTGACAAAATGCTTTGCTTCTCCCTGGGAGTGAAGGGCTTATCGATGGTTGTAATCAAGTTCAAGGGCTGGCTCGACCTGATGCTGCCTGACCTCAATAAGTGCTACCCTGACAGATATACCTGGGTATAACCTCTCCCTCAAATATCTCCACACTAATTCCCACATTATGCAAAATAGAAATGATGGATAAAAATCAAACTGTACACATTAAAACCACAGAGTATGTATTCTGCAATCTGCCACTTACAAAATTCCTTTGCATCTAACTGTTACACCGGGGCTCCAGACTATTTTTAAAACAGAGCAACACATTCGTAAATGCGTCTGCTACTAAGCACTTCCCTGAGTGAGTATACATACACCCCACAGGCGTCCCAAAATTAACAGGAAAATGTTGAGTCCATGTTTGTGATATTTCATGATCCTGTGGTCACAGATCTAAGTGTAAATACAAAACTTGAAAAAATACTCACCCATGTGTTGTGGGAGTCGGAAGATCTACAGCTGTGTGACCAGAGATCTGAAATCTTTGGGCACAGAGCTCGTAAAGAGCGCCACAATGGACTTTTAACACTTTAAACCAGTGAGTTGTCTGTTATGTCTCCCCTCTCGCTGTGAAACAGAGACACCTCCTTCTCCCTTATCAGGGAATGTCGAATGCCGGGTGAACAAGTGGTCTTTGGAGTACTGCAAGTCTGTGCCTTTGCTGTTGCTTTGCTGCACACTTGAGTGCCTGGTGGGGGGGGGGGGGGTTCGATTTTTTTTGCCGGTGGGGAGTGGGGGATCGTTGCTTGCTGCCACTTACATGATGGAGGGTGGGGAGTTGGGGGGGCTTTGGGGTTCTAACATTTAACTGTCAATCATCCTCTGGGGGCACTCCTCTTTTTGTGAATGTTTGTGAAGAAAACGGGGAGCTGGGTCAAGCACAATAGGCAGCGATTCAAACAGAGAGAGGAGAAATGGGCTAAAAATTCTATATCTGAATGCACAAAGTGTCAGAAATAAGGCGGATGAGATTGAAGCTCAGGTGCGTATGGGTAACTATGATGTTGTTGGGATAATGGAGACATGGCTGCAGGGAGATCAGACCTGGGAAATGAATGTACAAGGGTATACGTGCTATCGTAGGGACAGAAATGTGGGCAGAGGGGGTGGGGTGGCCCTGTTGGTGAGGAATGAGATTCAGTCCTTTGCAAGGGGGGACATAGGATCAGGAGAAGTAGAGTCTGTGTGGATAGAACTGAGGAACAATAAGGGTAAAAGGACCCTAATGGGTGTTGTCTACAGGCCACCAAACAGTAGCATGGATATTGGGTGCAAGTTGAATAGGGAGTTAACATTGGCATGTGGCAAAGGTAATGTCGCAGTAGTTATGGGGGATTTCAACATGCAGGTGAACTGGGAGAATCAGGTTGGTGCTGGACCCCAGGATAGGGAGTTTGTAGAGCGCCTACGGGATGCATTCTTGGAACAGCTTGTACGAGAGCCGACCAGGGACAAGACTATTCTGGATTTAGTGTTATGTAATGAACAGGATTTGATAAGCGATCTTAAAGTAAAGGAGCCATTAGGAGGTAGTGATCATAATATGATAAGTTTTTATCTGCAATTTGAGAAGGATAAGGGCAGCTCGGAGGTGTCAGTGTTGCAGTTGAACAGGGGAAACTATGGAGCCATGAGGGAGGAGCTGGTCAAAGTTGACTGGACGGATATCCTAGCAGAAAAGACAGTGGAACAGCAATGGCAGGTATTCTTGGGAATAATGCACAAGGTGCAAAATCATTTCATCCCCCAGAGAAGGAAGGATTCAAAGGGGGGAAAGGGGCCACAGTGGTTGACAAAGGAAGTCAGAGATTGCATAGCATTAAAAAAAAGGAAGTATGACAGAGCTAAGATGAGTGGGAGGACAGATGATTGGGAAGTTTTTAAGGAACAACAGAACTTAACTAAAAAGGCAATACGGGGAGAAAAAATGAGGTACGAACGCAAGCTAGCCAGGAATATAAAGGAGGATAGCAAAAGCTTTTTTAGGTATGTGAAGAGAAAGAAGATAGTTAAGAACAATGTTGGGCCCTTGAAGAATGAATTGGGTGAAATTGTTATGGGAAACAGAGAAATGGCAGAAGAATTTAATGAGTACTTTAGATCTGTTTTCACTAAGGAAGACACAAGCAATCTCCCAGATGTATGGATGGGCCAAGGACATAGGGTAACAGAGGAAATGAAACAGATTGACGTTAGGAAGGAATCAGTGATGAGCAGACTGATGGGACTGAAGGCTGACAAATCCCCAGGTCCAGATGGTCTGTATCCTAGGGTACTAAAGGAGGTGGCCCTGGAAATTGCGGATGCATTGGTAATCATTTTCCAATGTTCCTTAGATTCAGGATCAGTCCCTGAGGATTGGAGAATGGCTAATGTTATCCCACTTTTTAAGAAAGGAGGGAGGGAGAAAACAGAGAACTATCAACCTGTCAGCCTGACATCGGTGGTGGGGAAGATGCTAGAGTCCATTATTAAAGATGAAATAGTGGCATATCTAGATAGCAGTGATAGGATTGGGCCGAGCCAGCATGGATTTACCAAGGGTAAATCATGCTTGATTAATCTGTTGGAGTTTTTCGAGGATGTAACCAGGAAGTTAGACGGGGGAGATCCAGTGGATGTAGTGTACCTCGATTTTCAGAAGGCATTTGATGAGGTCCCACATAGGAGATTGGTGGGTAAAATCAAAGCTCATGGCATTGGGGGAAAGACATTGACATGGATAGAAAACTGGTTGGCAGATAGAAAGCAAAGGGTAGCGGTGAATGGGTGTTTCTCGGAATGGCAGGTGGTGACTAGTGGGGTGCCACAGGGCTCGGTATTGGGACCACAGCTGTTTACGATTTACATCAACGATTTAGATGAAGGCATTGAAAATAACATCAGCAAATTTGCTGATGATACTAAGCTGGGTGGCAGTGTGACATGTGATGAGGATGTTAGGAGAATTCAGGGTGACTTGGATAGGCTGGGTGAGTGGGCAGATACTTGGCAGATGACGTTTAATGTGAATAAGTGTGAGGTTATCCACTTTGGGAGTAAGAACAGGAAGGCAGATTATTATCTGAACGGTGTAGAGTTAGGTATGGGAGAAATACAAAGAGATCTAGGAGTCCTTGTTCATCAGTCACTGAAGGTGAATGAGCAAGTGCAGCAGGCAGTGAAGAAGGCTAATGGAATGTTGGCCTTTATTACAAAGGGAATTGAGTACAAGAGCAAGGAAATCCTCTTGCATTTGTACAGAGCCCTGGTGAGACCACACCTGGAGTATTGTGTACAGTTTTGGTCTCCAGGGTTAAGGAAGGACATCCTGGCTGTAGAGGAAGTGCAGCATAGATTCACGAGGTGAATTCCTGGGATGTCTGGACTGTTTTACGCAGAGAGGTTAGAGAGACTGGGCTTGTACATGCTGAAATTAAGGAGATTGAGAGGGGATCTGATTGAAACATATAAGATTATTAAGGGATTGGACAAGATAGAGGCAGGAAATATGTTCCAGATGCTGGGAGAGTCCAGTACCAGAGGGCATGGTTTGAGAATAAGGGGTAGGTCATTTAGGACAGAGTTAAGGAAAAACTTTTTCTCCCAGAGAGTTGTGGGGGTCTGGAATGCACTGCCTCGGAAGGTAGTGAAGGCCAATTCTCTGGATGCTTTCAAGAAGGAGCTAGATAGGTATCTTATGGATAGGGGAATCAAGGGATATGGGGACAAGGCAGGAACTGGGTATTGATAAGGAATTGATCAGCCATGATCTCAAAATGGCGGTGCAGGCTCGAAGGGCCGAATGGTCTACTTCTGCACCTATTGTCTATTGTCTATTGTCTAAAAAGCATTTCAGGATGTATATTGTATACATTTCTCTGACATTAAATGTACCTTTGAAACCAGTTAGACTGCTGAGATCACTGGCCACACGATGGGATACAAAAGTATCCCAGATGTTGCGACTGTGAACAAAGTCACCAGAGAGACATTGAAGCTGGTGGATATGGAAATCTTTATTCATCAAAACAAGCAGCAAGCATCATATTCAAGACACTCATGTAAGAAGAGGTCTGCCTGACCCAATACTACATGACATTTTTATATGCTAAAGGTCAAAGGTAATAGCAGGGTAATTCTATAGTTACAATGCATCTACAAGGCTTCCTTTGAATTACATACACTTTTCAAACACCCCCATCTTCACACCCACACTCCAGAAACCCAAAATGAACATTAATTCCCACTGACTCGGGCTGCATTCATGCACATGCAGGCATCTGAAAGTTTGCGACCAGCCTCAAAATGCAGCACCAGGAAGACCATTGTTCAGAGCTGCATTTTAAGTTCAATCTACAATCCATGTTCAGGTCTGAAGACTGGCTGCTGTTGAAATCAGTATATGCTATATAGCATAACTCCAGAATATGCCCTAACGGGTGAAAAGCTCGCTTGTATTCTGTCCTTGTGTGCACAGCAACAGCATATTCCAGAACCAGGATAACCCTTTGGCTTGAATGAGCAGCCAGTCTGTAATAACACTGCAAACACTGGGCATTCAGCTTCCCCAGCAGACTTGCAGGTGTTCACAGATATGACATTCCGGCCATAGGCCCCTGACTTCCAGACTTCTGAATGACCTTCGGGTTTCAGGCTTCGATATTGACCTCAGGACTGGCTGATGACGATGAATGGGGACCCTGGATGAGGTATTGAAGAAATGTACCTGGTTAACCCCATCTCTCTTCATCTCACTGGTTCTTGAGCTCCTGCAGTGACAAGTACATCCCTTGCTCGGTTTGGAGACGCAGGTGTACTCCAGGTGCATCCTCACTAAGCCCCTGTGCATCTACAGTAAGATATCCTTGCTCCTACAGAAGCAATTTCTTACAGTGAAGGCCAGCAATCAATTGTCCTCACCTGCTTGCTGATTGGCTGTTCCATTTTTCAGTGACTGTGGTACAAGGAGCCTGAAGGCCCATACACAACCATCAGATTTCTGAACGGTCCATGAACTGTCTTGCAATATTTACTTATTACGTTTGTAACTTAGAGTGATTTTTATATATTGTACTGTACTGCTGCCACAAAACAATAAATTCCATGATATACACTCAGTGGCCACACCTGTACACCTCATTAATGCAAATATCTAATCAGCCAATCATGTCGCAGCAACTCAATGCATAAAACCATGCAGACATGGTCAAGAGGTTCAGTTGTTGTTTAGACCAAACGTCAGAGTGGGGATGAAATTTGATCTAATTATCTTTGACCATGGAATGATTGTTGGTGCTAGTTTGAGCATCTCAGAAACTGCTGACCTCATAGAACATGCAAGCGTACAGCACAGGAACAGGCCCTTCAGCCCACAATGTCATGCTGAACCAGCTAATAAGAAAATCAAAAACACCCAAACACTAATCCTTCCTATCCACACAATCTTCATCTTCCTCACATCCATGTGCCTATCTAAACTTCTCTTAAAAGCCTCTAATGTATTTGCCTTTACCACCATACCAGGCAGCACATTCCAGACATCCACCTCTCTCTGAGTAAAAATCTTACTCCTCACATCCCTCTTGAACCTACTCCCTCTCACCTTCAAGGCATGACCTCTGGTATTGGACATTTCAACTCTGGGAAACAGATACTCCTTGTCTGTTCTATCTGCGCCTCTCAAAACCGTATAAACCTTTATCAAATTTCCTCTCAGCCTCCATGATTCATGAGAAAACAACCCAAATTTATCGAGCCTTTCATGATAGCACATGCAGTCTAAACCAAGCAGCACCCTGGTAAACCTCTTCAAAGCCTCAACATCCTTCCTATAATGGGGAGACCATAGTTGCATGCAATACTCCTGATGTGGCCTAACCAGAGTTTTAAAAAGTTGCAACTTAATCTCTTGACTTTTGAACTCCATGCCTCGACCAATAAAAGCAAGAGTTCCATAAGCCTTCTTAACAACCTTATCGGCCTGTGAGCCACTTTCAAAGAGCTGTCAACTTGGATCCCAAGATCTCTCTGCTCAGCAACCTTGTTCTTGTCCTTAACACTGTCTCCTTGCATTTTCCCCTCCAAAGTGCAACATCTCACAGTTATCTGGGTTAAACTCCATCTGCCCACATCTCCTGGGATTTTCACATACAGCATTCTTTAGAGTTTGCAGAGAATGGTGCAAGAACAAACAAAAGAAAAAAAAACATCCAATGAGTGACAGTTCTGCGAGTAAAAACAGCTTGTTAATGAGAAAGGACAGAGGAGAATGGCCAGACTGCTTCATAGAAAACCTACAGCACAATACAGGCCCTTCGGCCCACAAAGTTGTGCCAAACATGTCCCTACCTTAGAAATTACTGGGCCTACCTATAGCCCCTCTATTTTACTAAGCTCCATGTACCTATCTAAAAGCATCTTAGAAGACCCTATCGTATCCGCCTCCACCACTGCTGCCGGCACCCCATTCCACGCACTCACCACTCTCCGAGTAAAAGCTGACAGGAGGGCAACAGTAACTCAAATAACCATGCATTAGAACAGTAGTGTGCAGAAGAGCATCTCTGAACATACAACAAGTCAAACCTTGAAGTGGATGGGCTACAGCAACAGGAAACCACAAACATCCACTCATTGGCCACTTAGGTAGGTGCCTTCTGTATATCTGTTACACCCTAGGTATTAATAATTTAAATATTAATCATTGTTTGTTTTCCATCACACCTTTCAATGTAGTTTCCCAATCTACCACAGTTAAATAACATGCTAAAGGTTTATAGTTTACTTTATTTAAAATTAAGACCCTAGTTTCAAATTAAGCAAAATCACTTTCATACTTGTATATAGTTTCTACATTATTGTGACCACTGTTCTCTAGCAGCCCCTAAACTATGTCAATATGGCGTTAACTATCCATCTCCCTTTCTAGAAGCTGCCTGACCTGCTCAGTTCCTCCTGCAGTTTGTTTTGCTTTTGCCCCAGATTCCAGCAAGTGGTCGGTGAGGCCACACTTGGAGCACTGTGTAGTTATGGTCACCCTGCTGTAGGAGAGATGTGGTTTAACTGGGAAGAGTGCAGAGAAGATTTATGAGGATATTGCCAAGAGGGGGCCTGAGTTATAAGCAGAGGTTGGC
Organism: Hemitrygon akajei; assembly: GCF_048418815.1. NCBI lineage: Eukaryota > Metazoa > Chordata > Chondrichthyes > Myliobatiformes > Dasyatidae > Hemitrygon > Hemitrygon akajei. Next base: position 51,013,580 of record NC_133137.1, read on the forward strand.
CAGCCGAGTTCTTTATTCCTTGGAATGTAGGAGAATGAGAGGCAACCTTAGCAAAAGCTTGAAGTTAAATAAGGTGGATGTTATCAGCCTTTTCCCCACGGCAGGGGAGACCAAAGCTAAGGGGCAGGAGCAGGGATAAGTGACCTGAGGGGCAGCTTCTTAAGGAAAAGATGGTGAGTATAAGGAATAAGGCTTCAATTATACTGGTGGTAACCTGCCTCGATGACTATTGTCCAGTAGCACTTACGTCCACTGTGAGAAAGAGCTTTGAGAGGTTGGTGATGAAGTGTAGCAGTCCTGTCTAAGAAGCAAATAGTATCCACTACAATTTGCCTACTGGAGCAACAGGTCCAGAACAGATGCCATCTCATTGGCTCTTCACTCAACCCTGGAACATCTGGACAGCAAAGATGGATACATCAGGATGCTCTTTTTCGACTACAACTCGGCATTCAATACCATCATCCCCTCAAAACTAATCAATAAGCTTCTTCAAGATCTTGTGCAATTGGATCCTCGATTTCCTGATTAGCATCTCCGCCAGAAACTCCATCAGCGCAGGTCTACCACAAGGCTGTGTGCTTAGCCCCTGCTCTGTTCACACACCTATATCTGTGTGGCTAAGCCAGATTCAGGTTTGCTGAAGCTGCCACTGTGTTAGGCAGAATCAAAGGTGGTGACAAATCAGCATATAGGAGAGAGATTGAAAATCTGGCTGAGTGGTGCCACAACAACAACCTCTCAGTCAATGTCAGAAAGACCAAGGAGCTGATTATTGGCTAGGAAACCAGAGGTCCATAAGCCAGTCCTCAACTGAGGATCGGAGATGGAGAGGGTCAGCAAGTTTAAATTCCTTAGTGTTATTGTTTCAGAGGATCTGTCCTGCGCCCAGCATGTAAATGCCATTACTAAGAAATTACGACAGTGCCTCTACTTCCTTAGAAGTTGGCGAAGATTTGGCATGGTATCTAATACTTTGCCAAACTTCAAGAAATGTGAGTATATTGGCTGGCTGCATCACGGCCTGGTATGAAAACACCAATACCCTTGAATGGAAAATCCTACAAAAAATAGTGCATAGAGCCCAGTCCATCACAGATAAAGCTTTCCCACCATTGAGCACATCTACATGAAAATCTGTTGCAGGAAAGCAGCATCCATTGCCTGGGACCATCCCCATCCACCCAGGACATGCTCTCTTCTTCCTGCTGACATCTGGAAGAAAGTACAGGAGCGTCAAGACACACAGCGCCGGGTTCAGGAACAGTTATTATCCCTCAACCATCAGGCTCTTGAACCAGATGGGATAACTTCACTCAACTTCACTTGCCCCATCATTGAAATGTTGCCACTACCCACTTTCAAGGACTCTTCATCTCATGTTTTTGATATTTATTGTTTATTTATTATTATTATTATTTATTTCTCTTTGTACTTGCACAGTTTGTTGTCTTTTGCACACTGGTTGGACACCCAAGTTGGTGCAGTCTTTCATTGATTCTATTATACTCACAAGAAAATGAATCTCAGGGTTGTATATGGTGACGTACATGGACTTTGATAATAAACTCACTTTGAACTTTAAATGAGCTGCCAGAGGAAGTGGTTGAGACAGATACAATAATATCATTTCAGAAGCACTTGAATAGGCACTTGAGCAAGGCTTGGAGGGAATGGCTGAATGCTGGAATTTCGACCGAGTTGGGTGGTCAGTATGGACTGCTGGGGCTGAAGGGCCAGTGTCCATGCTTTATTGATCCGTGACTCTCTACAATCCATTAATTCACTCTTTCTCATTACACTGCTCTTTTGTTCTTCCACATAGTGATCTTGAAAACCATCTCTCACATACTCCTCCAGATTATTACTGCTAATTTGTTTTGTTTATTAAAACTCATACTGAGTGTTACCTCCCTTGTCTGATTCCACTCATCACCTTCCGTTCCTATCAGATTCTATAATCTGCAACCCTCCATTTCCTCCACCAATCACCTCCCAGCACTCTGTTACTATCTCCACTCCTCCCACCCTCACCTGCCATCATCAACCCCTGCTCACCTGAACCCTCCATTCATTGGCTAGCTGCTGCCTCACCCCGCTACCTCGTTATACCAGCCATCCCCTCTTTACACCCTCAGCCCTGATGCAGCCTCAACTTGAAACATCAACCAACCCTTTCCCCCTACAGATGCTGCCTGCCCCGCAGTTTGTTTCTGCTCCAGGCCCCAGCACGTGCAGTCTCTTGTGTCTCCAGCATATTATGCTTGTTCCAAGACACTGCGCCATACAGTACCTATCAATGGTGGAGTAGGCCCTGTACTCAGAAAGGAAGAGCCTGATGAAGTCATCGACTCCCAGATACACAAGATTCTGCAGGTGCTGGAAATCTTGAGCAACACATACAAAATGCAGGAGGAACTCAGCAGGGCAGGCAGCATCTACTTAGGGGAATAAATAAAGTAATTGGCATTTCAGAGCTGGAAAGGAAGAGGCTACTGTTATTTTAACCTTTTTTTGTCCCCTTCCTTGCTCATCGTTAATTGCCGGTGGTGAGTTATGGTGGAGGGAGCAACAAGGAAATGAGTACCCCAATAAACAAGAACCACTGAAGCTACAGCACCCCCTCACCGCTGTCACCGGTCTCAAAGGAACCTCCAAACCCAGCCATCTCCACACACATCACAGCACCACGTCATGGTCTTACTGAAAAACAAGTGACAAGCAACAGATTCATGGCAGTTCATCTGGTGAAGCTGCTCCCCCAAATAGGATTGGTATCACCGGTTTATCAATGACAGATGTGCAGTGAACAACTTTGTTCTGTATGCCATCCACAGAGATCTCTTCATCATCTCAGAGCATTGAGGTAGTACAGGAGTTGGGATGTAATGTTAAAATTGTACAAGGCATTGGTAAGGCTGAATTTGGAGTATTGTGTACAGTTCTGGTCACCGAATTATAGGAAAGATAGAGACAGTACAGAAGAGATTTACTAGAATGTTACCTGGGTTTCAGCACCTAAGTTACAGGGAAAGGTTGAACAAATTAGGTCTTTATTCTTTGGAGCGTAGAAGGTTGAGGGGGGACTTGATAGAGGTATTTAAAATAATGAGGAGGATAGATCGAGTTGACATGGATAGGCTTTTTTCATTGAGAGTAGGGGAGATTCAAACAAGAGGACATGAGTTGAGAGTTAGGGGGCAAAAGTTTAGGGGTAACACGAGGGGGAATTTCTTTACTCAGAGAGTGGTAGCTGTGTGGAACGAGCTTCCAGTAGAAGTGGTAAAGGCAGGTTCAGTATTGTCATTTAAAGTAAAATTGCATTGGTATATGGACAGGAAAGGAATGGAGGGTTACGGGCTGAGTGCGGGTCAGTGGGATTAGGTGAGAGTAAGCGTCGGCATGGACTAGAAGGGCCGAGATGACCTGTTTCCGTGCTGTAATTGTTATATGGTTATAGTGCGAGGGAAAACTATACCAGGAAGATTTCTGTAAGGTGGTAGCACTGTGGCTTCTACCGGGCCAACCAAAGGTGTTATTATCTTTTTTAAATGTATTTTTTTTACGATCGCAAGACACTGCTGGACATTAAGAACTTAAAGTACTGCAGGTCTGCCCCAGCAGCGAGGCACTTGTTGGCGGAGAAACTGAAAGAGCTGGACTTGGTGTGGACTGTGACAGAGAGGTATTGGTGTGTGAAGAGAGCGCACAGTCTATCACTGAATGATTGTGTTAGATGCTTTTTTTGTGTGACTATTCTATTCTGCTGTGTATACGTGCCATGTGAGTCTTGTGCTGTGTATGACAGCTGGTATTGTGTTTTGAACCTTGGCCCCAGAGTAACACAGTTTCGTCTGACTGTGTTCATGGGTATTCACATATGGTTAAATGACAACTAAACTTAAACTTGTACGGTAACAATGCAGAATGAAGTGTTACAGTTACAGAGAAAGTGCATACAGGCAGACAATAAGGTGCAAAACCATAACAAGGTCAGGAGTCCATCTTACCATCCTGGGGAGCTTTCAATAGTCCCGTAAAACTATCCTCAAGTCTGCTGGTATGAGCTTTCAGGGTATATAGCTTCTGCCCAATGGGAGGGGGAAAACAAGAGTGCCCAGACTGGGTGGGGGCCTTTACGGAAGCAGTGAGGAGTACGGACAGAGGCAGTCCCAGTGACTCTGAGGGATAGGTGATTCATTTCCCAGTTAGGATGGCTCGTGACTGGGAAGCAAATGTGAAGGTAGTGGTGCTCCCATGCCTGCTGCCCTTGTCCTTGGCAGCAGAGGCTGTGTGTTTCAGAGGTGTGTTTGCGAGTAACTGGAGCAGAATTGGGCCACTCAGCCCATCGAGCCTGCTCTACCATTCCATCATGGCTGATTTATTATCCCTCTCAACATCATTCTCTTGCCTTCTCCCCGTAACCTTTGATGCCCTTTCTAATCAAGAACCTATCAACCTCCTCTTTAAATATACCCAGTAACCTGGTCTCCACAGTTGTTGGTGGCAATGAATTCCACAGATTCACCACCCTCTGGCTAAATAAATTCTTACTCATACCTCTTCTAAAGGGATGTCCTCGTAGAGGTGGTGAGAGGGAATATTCAGGATGGGGGGTTGGTACCTGAGAGCTGGGCTGTGAGGAGGCTCTTCAGTGACGTTGGAGCAGTCATTCATCCAGGCAAGAGGATACTATTCATCATCTTCTTGACCTGTAGATGGTGGACTAGGAAAATGCCCCTTGGCTGAGATCCCCCTTGCTGTCTGTTGTTTCAGCCTATTTGAAGGCTCTCTCTCAGATTCTGATCTATCAGAAAGACCTCTCCCATTCCCTCTCACAGATTGCCAATCTGCTGCCAAAACCCTCAACCATCTCCAGAGTTGAGATTTCTCTTGTCCTATATCCATCCTACAGGCTTCATGAACTCCTCCAAAGCTTTACGTCCAACATCTTGGGTCCTTCGACAGCACCCTCTCACCACTCAGCCTTGTTCTCGCTGACTTAGGACCCTCCGAGCTGAAGGTTCTCATTGTGTGGGGCAGCGTAGCAGTTAGCCTAATGCTTTACAGCGCCAGATGTAAGTTTGGGGTTCGATTCCTGCTGCTGTCTGTAAGGAGTTTGTACGCTCTCCCCTTGACCGCAAGAATTTCCAGAGACGTTCAGTTAGTGTTAGTGAGTTGTGGGCAAGCTATGTCGGTACCAGAAGCAAAGCGACACGTTCAGGCTGTCCAGCATAATCTTTGCTGATTTGATTTGACGAAAAGTCACACTTCCCTCTATAAACACAAGAGATTCTGCAGACACTAGAAATACAGAGCAACACACACAAAATGCTGGAGGAATTCAGCAGGCCAGGCAGCATCTATGGAAATGAACAAATAATTGACATTTTAGGCCGAGACCCCTCAATAGGGCTCTTGTGTTGCATTTCAGTCTATGTTTTGATGTGCATGTGGTAAGTAAAGATTATCTCCATGGCCTTGCCCTCCGTCCCTACTGTCTACAGACTGTCTGAGGTGCTCAGTCCCACATCAGGACCTGCTTGGTCTGTGGTGCAGCAGTCTCTCAGCTCCAATGACCAAGGTTCGATTCTGGCCTCGTGCGCTGTCTCCTTTCGTTCTGTGACCTCATGACTTTCCCCCAGCACATGTAGGTTGGTGGGTAAAATGTGGCTCTAGGGCTCCGCTGGGGTATCTGTAAGTGGCAGAATCTGAGGGGAACAGGTGGGAATGTGGGGTATAATGTGGGATAAAATGGGATGTGTTGGGTCAATGTAAATGGGTGGTTGATTAGTCACTGCAGATCCATGGGGCCTATTTCCGTGTCGACTGCGATATACCATTTCCAAGCCCCGGCTGACCAGGATTAATGCTGAGAATTTAATGAGCACTGCAAATCTGTCTGCTATTGATTGACTGCTTAATAAAGAAAGTAAAATAAACCCTCAAATCGGACGGTGGAAATCTCCATATAACCCGTCCTCCCCAGTTTCCGCTTCCCAAGAGCAGTTTGTAACCCAAACAGTTCATGAGTCAGAAAAGTGGACACAAGCTGAGTTCCATGTGGCAGAAGGTCCTTGCAGCAGCATGGCAGCCAGCCAATCCATCTCGCAGGGCTCCCAAACACCCAATAGTATGTCGGTTTGGGGAACCTGTATCCTTGTCTCTCAAAGGGAGTTCCTTTTTCCTAATGGTGTCAGCGATGCACAACCTTCCATCTCAGGGAGATGTAGTCAGAATTAATTACGTTGCTGAGCAAATATGTTAATTGTTCTTAACTTTGTTAGTTAAATTAGTCACTGAAATGGGTGCACAGGAGTCGCTGAGTACAAACAGCAGGCTATTGTGTAACACTAACGTTGAGCTTAGTTTTATCTTGATGTGCAGCAAGAAACTTAATTATGCAAATATACACTGCTTTGTGTGTTCCTTATGTACTCTTTGAACACCAGCTGGTGCAGACTATTACTAATGGAAATTAAGTACTATGGTAGCGCCAGAAACTAAATACTTGTACCCACACGACCGTGGATTGGAGATTTTCATAACCTCACAATGGCCTATTTTCTCCTCATCTCTCCGACCTCCTCTATCTCAAATGTCCATCTGACCATTTATGTGTCCTGTCCTCGTCGTCTTCCTGAAACCCTAACCATCCCCCACCGTGTGCTTTATCTTCCTTTAACTGTGACTGCAGTGATGGTGTTCGGAGGTCTGTGGCATCACCAGCAACAGACTCAGTAAGCAGTGCTTGGAGTTAGAATTGGCTTGGCACAACTCCAAATGCAAGCTTAAGAACTGGGTGGCCCGGCTGTTATGATATTTCAGCCATGCTCAGTGCATAGCCATTGCACCTGTAACAGGAGTGAGTGTGTGTGTGTGTGTGTGTGTGTGTGTGTGTGTGTGTGTGTGTGTGTGTGTGTGTGTGTGTGTGTGTGTGTGTGTGTGCGCGTGTGTGTGTGTGTGAGTGTGTGTGTGTGTGTGTGAGTGTGTGTGTGAGTGTGTGTATGTGTGTGTGTGTGTGTGAGTGTGTGTGTGAGTGTGTGTGTGTGTGTGTGTGTGAGTGTGTGTGTGTGTGTGTGTGTGAGTGTGTGTGTGAGTGTGTGAGTGTGTGTGTGAGTGTGTGTGTGTGTGTGTGTGTGAGTGTGTGTGTGTGTGTGTGTGTGAGTGTGTGTGTGAGTGTGTGTGTGTGTGTGTGCGCGTGTGTGTGTGTGTGAGTGTGTGTGTGTGTGCGCGTGTGTGTGTGTGTGAGTGTGTGTGTGTGTGTGTGAGTGTGTGTGTGAGTGTGTGTGTGTGTGTGTGTGTGTGAGTGTGTGTGTGAGTGTGTGTGTGTGTGTGTGTGTGTGAGTGTGTGTGTGCGTGCGTGCGTGTGTGTGTGTGCGCGCGCGTGCGTGTTTAAGCCTCACAGCAGCCATCCTCTACAATGCCAGTCCGGGCTTTTACAGAGCAAGCACTGCATAGTTAGAGGAGCTGTGTTGAAGAAGGGACATACCACAAAGGCCTTAACCTTACCTGATCAGATGTCTGGGCCAGGTCGTGCAGCTCCGACCGTTCTGCTCTGGGTACAGCTCAGCAATTGCCTCTCAGAACAATACTTCCAATTCCTCATTGCTAATGCAAGGATAGAAACACAACTCTTTCCACACCAGACATGTATACGAGTACACACATGTGTGCACATGTGGTGAACTACATATACCTGTCTGGACACGCCCCTCTGCTGACTGCTCCTGTGGCTCCTCCCACAGACCCCTGTATAAAGGTGGTTGGAGGCACTGCTCCTCCCTCAGTCTCCGAGATGTTGTGTGGTGGTCTCTTGCTGCTAATCGTGGTCTCTTGCAGCTAATAAAAGCCTATCATTTGCCTCCCATCTCCAAGAGTTATTGATGGTGCATCAGCACACACACACACACACACACACACACAACACAGACACTCACACACACACACACACAGACACACATACACACACACACACACACACACACACATACACACACACACACACACACACACACACACACACACACACACACACACACACACACACACACACACGTACGTATCAAAGATGCTATTCTGTGAGGAACATGGATCACGTACAGGCAGAAGAGATTTAGTTTAATTTTGCATTGTGAAGGGCCTGTACCTATGCTGTACTGTTCGGTGCTCTATTTCACCTGACGTGGCTTTACACTGCCAAAGCTTCTTTGAAGTGATGGAGAACAAGCGCAATTTGGGCCTTCCCCATGCTGTCTTCTGTTGACTAGAGATTTCCGTCTCTCCTGACGTCCTGCATTCTGCAGACACCCAAGATATCAGTGAACCGCGTAGTTATAATCTTCCCTTGGCCTGTGCACCAGTCAGATGAGGGTACCTGCGGAATGCTTATGAGCTCTCTGTATTGCGGATCGCAGAGTATTTTGTGTCTTCTTTATTGAGCCAATCCCTTCAGCAAAGCCCTATTGTCCAGGGGTACACTAAAATTTCATTCAAAGAGATAAATATTTTTGGACAGTGCAGCACAGAGCCTCATGTACAGCTGTTAAAAATCACATTTAACTAGGCTGCAAAATGAAATTCAGATAAATGTTTATGTATTCACTTACTTATAGATTTCTTTTCATCTGAATTCTTAAAAAGAACAAAGAATCACGAATACAAGAGATTCTTCAGATGCCAGAAATCCAGAGTAACTCAACAGGTCAGGCAGCATCCATCGAGGGGAACAAGCAATTAATATTTCAGGCTGAGACCCTTCATCCGGACATGTTCATGAATTGATTTTCATCCAACAGCTTCTCAAGTGCCACCTGAAAGCTCTTTACAGCCCATGGAGTATTTCTGGACCGTAGTCATCATCTGCATTAAGGAAGAAAATAGAGCTTCCATTATGATGATAAGCAGTGAATTACATCCCACCCACTCCATATTCGATTCATAATTACATTTTATCTGTTGTTCTTCTCTGTATAACCACAAGAGATTCTGCAGATGCTGGAAACCCAGAGTAACACACACAAAATACTTTAAAAACTCAGCGGGTCAGGCAGCATCTATGGAGAGAAATAAACAGTCGATGTCTTGTGCCATCAAGGGTCCCGATGAAGGGTATTGGCCTGAAATAAGTATTTTGCATCAGTCTTCACTGTGGTAGACATTAGCAGTGCACTGGAAGTTCGAGAGTGTTGGGAAGGCAGAATTGTGTGAAGTTGCCATTACTATAGAGAAGGTTCTTGGGAAACTGGAAGGTCTGAAGGTAGGTAAGCCACCTGGACCAGATGGTGTGCACCAAGGGTTCTGAAAGAGGTGGCTGAAGAGATCATGGAGGCATTAGTAATGATCTTTCAAGAAGCAATAGATTCTGGAATGGTTCTGGGGGATATGAAAATGACAAATGTCACTCCTCTCTTCAAGAAATGAGAGGCAGAAGAAAGGAAATTATAGGCCAGTTAATCTGACCTCAGTGGTTGGGAAGATGTTGGTGTCAATTGTTAAGGATGTGATTTTGGGGTACCTGGAGACACATGATGAAACAGCATGGTTTCCTGAAGGGAAAATCTTGTCTGACAAATCTGTTGGAATTCTTTGAAAAATAACAAGCAGGATAATTGGTGAATTGGTGGATGTTGTGAATTAGGAGTTTCAAAAGGCCTTTGACAAGGTGCTGCACATAGGCTGACTGACAAGCTATGAGCCTATGGTATTCCAGGAAAGATTCTAGAATGGATAATGCAGTAGCTGATTGGCAGGATGCAAAGAGTGAGAATAAAGGGAGCCTTTTCTAGTTAGCTGCTGGTGACTAGTGGTGTTCCGCAGGTGTCTGTATTGGGATTACTCCTTTTTATGTTATATATCAATGATTTGGATGACAGAATTGATGGATTTATGGCCAAGTTTGCAGACAATATGAAGATAGAAGGAGGGGCAGGTGGTTTTGAGGAAGCAGAGAGGCTACAGAAGGACTTAGACAGATTAGGAGAATGGGCAAAAAATGGATGGAATACAGTGTTGGAAAGTGTATGGCCATGCACTTTGGTAGAAGAAAAAAATGTAGACTATTTTCTAAATGGAGAGAAAATTCAAAAATTGAGGTGCAAAGGGACTTGGGAGTTCTCGTGCAGGATTTCCTAAAACCTAACTTGCAGGTTGAGACAGTGGTGAGGAAGACAAATGCAATGTTAGTATTCATGTTAGGACTAGAATATAAAAGCAATAATGTAATTTTGAAGCTTTATAAGGCACTGGTGAGGTCTCTTTTGCAGTATTATGACAGTTTGGGGCCCCTTATCTAAGAAAGAATGTGCTGACATTGGAGAGGGTCCAGAGGAGGATCATGAAAACGATTCCATGATTGAATGGCCTTTCATATGAAGAGTGTTTGATGGCTCTGGGCCTATACTCACTGGAATTCAGAAGAATGAGGGGGACTCTCATTGAAACCTTTCAAAAGTTGAAAGGCCTTGATAGAGTGGATGTAGAAAAGATGTTTCCTATGGTGGGGGTGTCTTGGAACACAGGCTACAGCCTCAGAATAGAGGAATGTCCATCTAGAATAGAGATGAGGAGGAATTTCTTTAGCCAGAGTGTGGTGAATCTGTGGAATTTGTTGCCACAAGCAGCTGTGGAGGCCAAGTCATTGGGTATATTTAAGGTAGAGCTGGATAGATTCTTGATTAGTCAGGGCATGAAGGGATACGGAAAGAAGGCAGGAGATTGAGACTGAGAGGAAGATGGATCTGCCATGATGAAATGGCAGAGCAGACCTGATGGGCCAAATGGCCTAATTCTGCTCCTATATCTTACGGTCTTATGACCATCCTGGGTATTCTATCTTTCACCTCTCCCATCAGGCAGGAAATACAGAAGCCTGAAAGCACATTCTACCAGGCTCAAGGACAGCACCTACCCTCTCTAAGACTTACTGAACGGTTCCCTATATGATAACACAGTCTCTTGGCCTCACAATCTACCCCACTGCGACCTTACCCTTATTGCTGACCTGCACTGCACTTTTCTGTAATGATTCTGACAAGTTTTAACATTGTGAACCAGCAGGTTGTTGTTATGTCTCCCGCTTGCTGTGAAAATGGGGGACACCTCCCTCTCCCTCGCCAGGGAGAGAGAGAGAGAACCTGTGGGTTGCCGAATGTTGGATGAAATGCGAAGCCTTTAGGGTAACTGCAAGGTCTGTGTCTTTGCTATCGCTTGTGCTCAGTAGCGGGTGCGCTTTTTGTTTTGCCGGTGGGGAGGGGGGATTGTTGCTCGCCACTGCTTACGCATAGGAGGGGAGAGCTGGGTGGGGGGTACTTTGGGCTCTCACGTTTAACTGTCGTTCATTCTTTGGGGCATTTCTCTGTTTTCGTAGATGGTTGCGAAGAAAAAGCATTTCAGGACGTATGCTGTATACGTTTCTCTGACATTAAATTGAACCTTTGAGGTTTTTCCCTGTACCTCACTACTTATAACAATAATAAATCAATTTACCACTTTTATTGTTTAATGATGCATTTTTGAGGAAGATCCACAGGACAAATGTCACGCTCCCACCAACAGTGTTACAGTAGCTTGTCTTCTCCCTAGTAGTCAAACTACAGACATTGCAGAGAAACCCATACAGAACAAAATTCTGCCAAATTCAGCCTCACAATTTGCACTTGGAGGATGCTGCCGCTGTTAATTTGGTTAAAACGTACACTCACACAAGTCACATGAAGGAGATGTTAATTAAGAAGATAGTTGGAATCAATGTGTGCCAGAGCTGCGAGCAAAAGATGTCAATCCCTTTGCCATCCTGATCTCATGTTGTCGCTGCCAATTTTGAACTTAACACTCCAGCCAACAGGAACCCCCCCCCAATCCCTGCCTTTAGTTTTTACAGCTGCCTTCAGTGCATCCCAGTGGAACCCTCCAACTGCCTTTGTGGAATTTAGAACCACCTGTAGATCAGATCTTTAAACTTTTATTTATAGATACATCATGGTAACAGGCCCTTCTGGCCCAATGACCTTGTCCCACCCATGCCACCAATTAACCTGCTAACCCGTATGTCTTTGGACTGTGGGAGGAAACCAAAGCAGCCAGAGGAAACTCATGTTGTCACAAGGAGAACATACAAACTCCTTACAGACAGTGGTGGAAATCGAACCTGGGTCACTGTTTGGTAATGTCTCAAATTCTGTGTAAGTGCAGGAATTTCCAGGGGGCAATGTGACAAGTCCCAAAGGACTATGACTTCCTTTCATATTCAACCACCAGCATAGAATTTTTGGAATACACGCACGGTTTTCAGAGTCAGATTGAGATCAGTTCAGTGTCCTGTAGACCAAGTTGCTCACTGTGTACAGAGTTATTTAGATGAGATTAGATTCAACTTTATTGTCATTGTGCCGAGTACAGATACAAAGCCAATGAAATGCAGTTAGCATCTAACCAGAAATGCAAAAGAATAGTGTTATTTACAAAATAACTGCAAATAAAAAGTAAGTGCTACCACACACAAATATAAAAGTACTGAGACAGTACCATATGGGTGCAATACTGCTTAGCGCTGTGATGTGAGGTTCAGCAGGGTCACAGCCTCAGGGAAGAAGCTCTTCCTGTGCCTGTTGGTGTGGGAGCGGAGGCTCCTGTAGCACCTACCGGATGGGAGGAGAGTAAAAAGTCCATGGTTAGGGTGAGATGCATCCTTGATAATGCTTTTCGCCCTGCCCAAGCAGCGTTTACGGTGAAGGTTCTCAAAGGTGGGCAATTGGGTGCCGATAATCCGCTGGGCAGTTTTCACCACACACTGGAGTGCTTTGCAGTCTGATATGGGACAATTGCCATACCACACTGAGATTCAGCTGGTGAGTATGCTCTCAGTGGTACAGCGGTAAAAGTCCGTTAGTATCCTGGGACAGAGGTGAGCTTTCTTGATGCTCCGCAGGAAATAAAGGCACTGCTGCACCTTTTTGATCAGGATGGAGGAGTTCAGGGGCCAGGTGAGATCCTTGGAAATATGGACACCAAGGAATTTGAAGCTTGATACACGCTCCACTACAGCTCCGTTGATGTAGATGGGGACGTGAGTGTGGCTCCTAGCATGCCTGAAGTCCATAATGATCTCCTTGGTCTTCTGGGTGTTAAGGGCCATGTTGTTGTCGACACACCACGCGGCCACTTGTATTGATATTTTTATCAATACAATGATAAAAAGTAAATGCAGGACCACAGAATGCTGCCGGGTATAGTTGTACAAACTGAAACAGTGCAAAAAGAAACGATGAAGTCCCAAAAAGGAAGGGGTAGAATTAAAGGTTTGAGAACATTGCTTCACTACTGGGAAGGGGATGTGGAAGAGGTGAGGGGTCTGAAGTCCAATAGCAGTAGAGAAGAAGCTGTTCTAGTGACTGGTCATCTGGCCTGTCAAGCTCCCCTATATTCTCCTAGACAAAGTCAAAGTTGAGTTCATTGCCATATGCACAAGAGCGATGAGTTCAAGTTTAATTGTCATTCAACTGTATGCATGTATACAGCTAGACAAAACAGTCCTCAGGGACCAACGTGCAAAATACTGTACATATAATGCATATAGTACATTAACAATATTGACAAGGTAATTGGTTTCTTTTGTAATGTTATTTCCTATATTTAAATAGATTATCCTGAAAGGGGGTCCATAGGCTTCACCAGATTGTCAAAGGGGTCTTTGGCATAAAAAAGTTAAGATCTCCTGTTCTAACCAGAGGGTTATAGATTAACAACATTACAAGATCCAAGATTCAAGAATGCTTAATATCATTTCTAGTGCACAAGTGTAATGGAGAATGAAATAACTGTTACTCCAGATCTGATGCAGCACAAAAAAGCACAGCAAGATAAACAATGGTTACGGTTATGGATCCTGCAACACCCCCCCCCCCCCCCAGTCGTAGGGACACTGTACGGATATCACTGCCCCAGTTGCCTCCATCTCTGACAGGTGTGCGCTAGTGTCTAGGTGGCAGCAAAGCTCTCTCCGATCCACTCTGCAATGTTGTCTGCCCATTTCCTCCTCTGTCTGCCCCTTTCTCTTTTCTCCTGCACTGTTCCCCGAAGAACGGTCTTTGATAGTTCACCTGATCTTGTTATGTGGCCACACCATCTCAGTTTCCTCTTAGTTACTGTGGACAGTAGATCTTCATAGTGCCTCATGTGCTGGGTGATAGTTCATCATACTTGTGTTTGTATAGATCTGTATAGGACACGATGACGAGCCTTCTGAAGCACTTCATTTCTACTGCCTGGATCTTCTTCTGCAGTTCTGCTGTCAAAGTCCATGAATCGCCTGCATACAAGAAGATGGAGAGCACAAGCCCATGCAGGAGTTTCAACTAGGACCTGAGCGCGATGTTACTGGGTTTAGTTTAGTCAGTGTTGTTGTTGTTTGAGCTGACCTTGCAAGGACTTTAGGCTTTGCTCCTTCTTGGTTGATGACAGTACCAAGATACAAGAACATTTTGAACGTTCCTGTCCACTGACTGAGATCTTTGTTCTGATTGGCTCCTCTCTGTGTCTCATTAGCTTGGTTTTCCCTGCACTGAACTCCATGCTGTATCCGGTAGGTGTATTGTCTGGACGGTTCACAAGGTAGGCCAATTCATCCTTACTTCCTGCCAGCCCATCAATGTCATCGGCAAACCTGAGGTTGGTTATGATACGTCCTCCGATGCAGAACGTGCTGATTTGGTCTTCTGGGGCATCTGTTATTGTTTGCTTCAGGGAAATCAGAATCAGAACCTGGTTTATTATCACCGGCATGTGATGTGAAATTTGTTAACTTAGCAGCAGCAGTTCAATGCAATACATAATCTAGCAGAGAGAAAAAAAATAAACAAGAAAATCAATTACGTATATTGAATAGTTTTAAAAAGATGCAAAAACAGAAATACTGTTACCCGGGTATCTCACCCGGGTGCATTAAAGATTGATAATGGCAACTGCTCTTTCCGAGACTGCAAAGAATTGCCAGTTGTGGACACAGCTCAGCACATCATGGAAGCAACCTCCCCTTCATGGACGCTGTCTATACTTGTTACATCGGTAAAGCAGCCAAGATAACCCAAGATCACACCCACTCAAACATTCCTAAATGAGCTAATACAATGTCTCTACCCCCCCCCCCCCCCACACATTCTCTACACATGCATGTGTTATCTAAGAGCCTCCTCAAAGTGTCTATTGTATTTGCCTCCACTGCCACCTCTGGCAGCACATTCCAGGCACTCCCAGTCTAAAAAAATTTGCCCATCAGCTCACCTTTGATCTCAACCCCTTCACCTTAAATGTGCCCCTGTAGCATTTAACATTTCAACCCTGGGGGAGAAAGTTACCAGCAATCAGAATGAGAATCAGGTTTATTATCACCGGCATGTGACGTGAAATTTGTTAACTTAGCAGCAGCCGTTCAATGCAATACATAATCTAGCAGAGAAAATAATAATAATAAATTAAATTAAAATAATAATAGACAAGTAAATCAATGCCATATATTGAATAGATTCAAAAACGTGCAAAGACAGATATACTGTATATTTTTAAAAAGTGAGGTAGTGTCCAAAGATTCAGTGTTCATTTAGGAATCAGATGGCAGAGGGGAAGAAGCTGTTCCTGAATCACTGAGTGTGTGCCTTCAGGCTTCTGTACCTCCCATCTCATGGTAACAGTGAGAAAAGGGCATGCCCTGGGTGCTGGAGGTCCTTAATAATGGACACTGCCTTTCTGAGACACCGCTCCCTAAAGATGTCCTGGGTACTTTGTAGGCTAGTGCCCAAGATGGAGCTGACTAGATTTAGAACCTTCTGCAGCTTCTTTCAGTCCGGTGCAGTAGCCCCTCCATACCAGATAGTGATGCAGCCTGTCAGAATGCTCTCCACGGTTCAACTATAGAAGCTTTTGAGTGTATTTGTTGACATGCCAAATCTCTTCAAACTCCCTATAAAGTATAGCCGCTGTCTTGCCTTCTTTATAACTACATTGATATGTTGGAACCAGGTTAGATTCTCAGAGATCTTGACACCCAGGAACTTGTAACTGCTCACTCTCTCCACTTTTGATCCCTCTATGAGGATTGGTATGTGTTCCTTCGTCTTACCCTTCCTGGAGTCCACAATCAACTCTTTCATCTTACTGACGTTCAGTGCCAGGTTGTTGCTGCAGCACCGCTCCACTAGTTGGCATATCTCACTCCTGTACACCCTCTCATCACCACCTGAAATTCTAACAACAATGGTTGTATCATCAGCAAATTTATAGATGGTATTTGAGCTATGCCTAGCCACACAGTCATGTGTATACAGAGAGTAGAGCAGTGGGCTAAGCACACACCCCTAAGGTACACCAGTGTTGATCGTCAGCGAGGAGGAGATGTTATCGCCAATCCGCACAGACTGTGGTCTTCTAGTTAGGAAGTTGAGGATCCAATTGCAGAGGGAGGTACAGAGGCCCAGGTTCTGCAAATTCTCAATTAGGATTGTGGAAATGATGGTGTTAAATGCTGAGCTATAGTCGATGAACAGCATCCTGACGTAGGTGAATTTGTTGTCCAGGTGGTCTAAAGCCGTGTGGTGAGCCATTGAGATAGCATCTGCCGTTGACCTATTGTGGTGATAGGCAAAATGCAATGGATCCGGGTCCTTCCTGAGGCAGGATTTCAGTCTAGTCATGACCAACCTCTCAAAGTATTTCCTTATTTGTTGATGGGAGTGCTACCAGGCAGATAGTCAGTAAAGCAGCCCACATTATTCTTCTTAGGGACTGGTATAATTGTTGCCTTTTTGAAGCAATTGGGAACTTCCGCCTGTAGCAATGAGAGGTTGGAAATGACTTTGAATAATCCTGCCAGTTGGTTGGCACAGGTTTTCAGAGCCTTACCAAACTCCATTGGGACCTTCCACCTTGCGAGGGTTCGCTCTCTTTAAAGACAGTCTAACATCGGCCTCTGAGACGGAGATCACAAGGTCATCAGGTGCAGCAGGGATCTTCACAGCTGTAGTTGTGTTCTCCCTTTCAAAGTAGGCATAGAAGGTGTTGAGTTCATCTGGTAGTGAAGCATTGCTGCCATTCATGCTATTGGGTTTACTTTGTAGGAAGTAATGCCTTGCAGACCCTGCCAGAGCTGCCGTGCATCTGATGTCACCTCCAACCTCATTAGAAATTGTCTTTTCACCCCTTGAACCCTCCGTAAATCATACCTGGTTTTCTGGTACAGGCCTGGGTCGCCAGACTTGAATACCACAGATCTAGCCTTCAGCAGACGACGTATCTCCTGGTTCATCCACGGCTTTTGGTTTGTAAATGTGCAGTAAGTCTTTGTGGGCACATACTCATCCACACAGGCTTTAATGAAGTTGGTAACAACTGCAGCATACTCATCCAGGTTCAAAGATGAATCCCTGAATACAGTCCAGTCCACCGATTCAAAGCAGTCCTGTAGGCGCTCCTGTGCCTCTCTTGTCCATACCTTCTTGTGCTTCCTTTGTCTATGCCTTCAAATGTTGAACAGTGTGGGTGAAAGGAGGCAGCCTTGTCGCACTTCAACTGATGTGTGGAACCACTCTCCAACTGTGCCTTGAACAAGTTCTGCACTGCTAGCTTTGGTGTAGAGCTGCCTGATGGTTTGGATCAGCTTCTGTCCCATGCTGCATCTCTTCATTGTGGCCCAGAGTGCATCATGCCACACCTTGAACTTTATGAACACATGGAAGATGTCCTGTTGATGTTGTTTGCATTTCTTTCACAGTTGTCCATCATATTGTTAGGTGTGATGGACAACTGATCACTTGATATGCACAGATCAATTGCCATTTCCATTTTCCTGATGTAGATCCTTTGCCAGGTTCCTGTCTCATTCTGCTTATTATTACCTATGTTGCTACACTGTGCTACAGCGATGCTCTTTCTGCTAAACTTATCCCTCCAGAACTCTTTCCTTCACAATGTTGTTTAAAGCCATAATTTACCATTGGACATGTGAACAGAATTAGGCTATCATGTCTGGTCTGTCCACCATTTGATCATTATGATTCCTCTTGACCCTATTCTCCAGCTTTGTTCCTGTAACTTCTGACACGGTTAAAAGATTTAGACCTGAATCAGAACCAGTGCCAGGTTTATTATCACTGCCTGACATGACGTGAGATTTGTTGATTTGTGGCAGCAGCACAGCACAAAGACGTCAAAATCAGAATAATGTGGCTGTTAGAAATCGGACCTTGGAGCAGAAAGTGCCAGAAGTACTCAGCAGGTCAGGCAGTGGCTATGAAGGGAGAAACAGAGGCAATATTTCAGGTCAATGATCACTTGATTGGAATTGGAAAAGTGAAAAAGACATGTTTTAAGTTTCAGAGGGTGTGTGGAAAGAACGAAGGGCCTGTCAGTGATGGGGTTGTCTGGGTAATTATTAGTTTGGTAGAAAGACAGAGAATAGAAAGCAAAGGAAGACGGACACTGGTGAAAATCAGGATCAGGAGAGAATGCTGGAGATAACTACCAGGTCAGGCAGCATCTACAGAGGGGGAATAGTCAAGTGCTTACTTACATCATAAACAGGGACATCTGGTTATCTGAAATTAGTGAATTTAGTATCAAATCATGAATGAGGCAGCATGTCCAGACTGAAGAGGAGATGCTGTCCGTCATCACATTTAAGCAGTGCGATTGAAGAGGTGTTGTCAGCAGGATCATGGAACAAGTGTTAGAAGGTGGGATTAGGTAAGGATCGACCATCACAGACACAGTGGGATGAATGACCTTTAAGCTTTCTATGATCTTGTAATGCAGCTTGTGATCTGATCCAAGTAATTTTTTTATTGATGTATCTCACCCGGGTGCATTAAAGATTGATAATGGCAACTGCTCTTTCCGATACTGCAAAGAATTGCCAGTTGTGGACACAGCTCAGCACATCATGGAAGCAACCTCCCCTTCATGGATGCTGTCTATACTTGTTACATCGGTAAAGCAGCCAAGATAACCCAAGATCACACCCACTCAAACATTCCTAAATGAGCTAATACAATGTCTCTACCCCCCCCCCCCCCACACATTCTCTACACATGCATGTGTTATCTAAGAGCCTCCTCAAAGTGTCTATTGTATTTGCCTCCGCTGCCACCTCTGGCAGCACATTCCAGGCACTCCCAGTCTAAAAAAATTTGCCCATCAGCTCACCTTTGATCTCAACCCCTTCACCTTAAATGCGCCCCTGTAGCATTTAACATTTCAACCCTGGGGGAGAAAGTTACCAGCAATCAGAATGAGAATCAGGTTTATTATCACCGGCATGTGACGTGAAATTTGTTAACTTAGCAGCAGCAGTTCAATGCAATACATAATCTAGCAGAGAAAATAATAATAATAAATTAAATTAAAATAATAATAGACAAGTAAATCAATGACGTATATTGAATAGATTCAAAAATGTGCAAAAACAGAAATACTGTATATTTTAAAAAAGTGAGTTAGTGAGTTAGGATTCAGTGTTCATTTAGGAATTGGATGACAGAAGGGAAGAAGCTGTTCCTGAATTGCTGAGTGTGTGCCTTCAGGCTTCTGTACCTCCTGCCTGATGGTAACAGAGAGAAAAGGGCATGCCCTGGGTGCTGTATGTCCTTATTAATGGACACTGCCTTTCTGAAACAGCGCTCTCTGAGGATGCCCTGGGTACTTTGTAGGCTAGTACCCAAGATGGAGTAGATTTACAACCTTCTGCAATTTCTTTTGGTCCTGTGCAGTAGCCCCTCCATACCAGACAGTGATGCAACCTGTCAGAATGCTCTCCACAGTACAACTATAGAAGCTTTTGAGTGTATTTGTTGACATGCCAAATCTCTTCAAACTCTAATAAAGTACAGCCACTGTCTTGATTTCTTTATAACTACATCGATATGTTGGGTCCAGATTAGATCCTCAGAGATCTTAACACCCAGGAACTTGAAGCTCTACTTCTGATCCCTCCTCTGTCTTACCCTTCCTGAAGTCCACAATCAGCTCTTTCATCTTACTGATGTGTACTATGTATATGCCTCTCATAATCTTACAAAATTCTATCTGATCTCCCCTCCGCTGCTCCGAAAATAAAACCCAGTGTAGCCCATTGTCTACTCTTGCCCTCTAATCCAGGCAGCATCCTAGTAAGCCTCTTTCTGCACCCTCTCCAAAGCATCAATATCACCATCATTACTATGTGCTGTGTTGTGTGATCATGGTCTTTGACCATGATTGTTTTTCTACAGAAATGGTTTGCCATTACCTTCTTCTAGGCAGTGTCTTCACAAGGCAGGCAACTGCAGCCATTATCAGTAATCTTCAGAGTTTGTCTGCCTGGCATCAGTGGTCGCATAAACAGGACTTGTGATATGCACCAGCTGCTCCCTTGGCTTCACATGACCCTGATCAGGGGTCTAATCAGGTGCTACACCTTGCCCAAGGGTGACCTGCAGGCTAGTGGAGGGAAGTGTCTCCTTACACCTCCTCTGGTAGAGAAGTATCTCCACTCCACCACCTAAAAACATTCTTCCCATAATGAGACAACCGGTATTGATTGCAATACTCTGGATGCAGGTTGCAAGGTTAATTGTCTGCTGTAAATAGTTTATTATTGCCACAAATACTGAGGTACAGTGAAAATCTTGTTTTGCGTAGAATCCATACAGATCATTTCATTACATCAGTGCTTTAAGTAGTGCAAGGTAAAACAATATTACAGAGAAAGTGCAATGCATGCAGATAGTAAGGTTCAAGACAACATCAAGGTAGATTGTGAATTCAAGTGTCCATCTCACTGTACGAGGGAATCATCGTTCAATAGTCTTATGACAGTGATATGGAAGTGGATCTCTAGCCTGGTGGTACAGGCTTTTAGACTTTTGTAGCTTCTGCCCGAGGAGAGAGGGGAGAAGTGAGAATGTCTGGGGTGGGCTCTTTGGTTATGCTGGCTGCTTTACCAAGGCAGTGAGAAGTGTAGACAGAATCATTGGAGGGGAAGCTGGTTTCTGTGATGTGCTGAGCTGCAGTTTCTTACGGTCACAGGCAGAACAGTTGCCATGTCAAGACATCATGCTTTCCATGGTGCATGGACAAAAGCTAGTGAGGCTCAAAGTGGACATGCCATATTTCTTTAGCCTCCTGAAATAGAGGTGCTGGTGTACTCTCTTGGTTGCAGTGCCATATTGCCTCTGGAGTGATGGAATTTGAGGGGAGTTGGTGGTAATAGGATTAGTGTGGATGAGCACTTGATGGTTGGGCTGAAGTTGATGGTCCCTTGCTGTATGAACCCATGATCAATGACCATGGCTACTGCTTTTCTTTTTACTCTACCCATTTCATTGCTTCCTACCTTTAGTTCAAGTAGTTAGTTTGCTTATCCACCCTGCAGTCTTGTTCTCATCCATACTGGGTGTAAGAACTTTGTACCCTGTTGGACAAAGGCAAGGACAGAGGCTCCTTCACTACATCTTGAGTCTCCAAAACATCTAATCTTGCAGTCACACTATCTCCTTCCTGATTACAGACTATGGACTAACTCCAAAGTCCCTCTTAATCCATGGGATATAACTGCTTCTTGGAACAATGATGAAGTCAAGAGTCAGAATCAGGTTTAATATCACTGGCATATGTTGTGAAATTTGTTAACTTTGCAGCAGTAGTACAATGCAATACATGATAAATATAGAAAAAAATTGCAATACAGTATATTAAATAGTTAAAGTAAGTAATGCAAAATCCAAAATTTAAATAAGTATTGAGGTACTGTTCATGAGTTCAATGGTATTTCAGAAACCAGATGGCAGAGGGGCAACAACACTTTCTGAATCACTGAGTGTGTACCTCCATCCTGATGATAACAACGAGAGAGAGCATGTTCTGGGGGTCTTTAATAATGGACAATGTCTTTCTAAGGCACCATTCCTTGAAGATGTCTTGGAAACTACAGAGGCTAATACCCAAAATGGAAGTTACTAATTTAACAACACTGCAGCTTACTTCAATCCTGAGTAGTACCCCCCGCCTCCCCCATACCACACAGTGATGCAGCCAGTCAGAATGGTAGCTCTGTAGAAGTTTTTGAGTGTTTTAGGTGACAAAACAAATCTCCTCAAACTCCAAATGAATGAAAGCCTCTGTCTTCCCTTCTTTGTAGCCACGGCAATACGTTGGTACCAGGTTAGATAATCAGAGATCTTGACACCCAAGAACTTGAAATTGCTCACTCTCTCCAGTTCTGATCTCTCTGTGAGGATTGGTTTGTGTTCCCTTGTCTTACCCTTCCTGAAGACCACAATCAGTTCTTTGGTCTCACTGACGTTGAGTGCAAGGTTGTTGCTGCAAAACCTTTTCTAATATATAACAAACTTCAAGCCTCAGATTCCAGCTCATCACCTTAGAATTTAATTTTTTTTGGGTAGCAGGTACTTTCTGCTGACCTGGTTTTCTGGGATTAGCCTGATCTCTGGCAACTTCCACTTTGTGTAGCCACACTACGCTCCCTTCTTTGCCAGTATTATTTTACTTTGCTTTTTCATATATTCATAGAGCCATAAAGCACTTCAATAAATACATTTAATGTCAGAGAAATGTATATAATATATATCCTGAAATTCTTCTTCGCAGACATCCACGAAAACAGAGGACTGCCCCCAAAGAATGAATGACAGTTAAATGTCAGAACCTCAAACCCCCCCCCAGCTCCCTCCCACCAGCAAAAAAACATCATCACCCTCCACTGAGCACTCAAGTGTGCAGCAAAGTATCAATAAAGACACAGACTTGCACTACCCTAAACTCTACTTGTTCACCCGGTAATTCGACATACCACAGGCTCTCTCTCTCTCTCTCTCTCTCTCTCTCCGTCATCCTCGGTAGGTCGCACCTGGAGTTTCCAGTTGGTGGACGATTTCCCTCCACGCCACTTCTGACATATTGGGAAGTTGCAGCAGTGGTTTGCCTATGCCTTCTGCCGGGTGAGTTTATTTTAAGAGATCACCAGCTCTTAACCCAGCACGGATGGAGAGCATGCAAGGGAGCTGGCTGGATTTGAACTCCGGACCTCTCGCCCCGAAGTCCAGCGCTGATGCCACTATGCCACCAGCGGCTAATAAGGGAAAAAGAGGTGCCCCCGTTTCACAGTGAGAGGGGAGACATAACAAAGCAACTTGCTAATTGATGGTGTTAAAATTTTGTTGCGTTGCTTCCTCTGAGCTGTGTGCACAAAGAACTCGGGTCTCTGCGCACATGGCCAGCAACCAGCTCGCTGCTTACGATCTTCTACCTCCCACAACGCATCGGTGGTGGAACCAGCCTTGAGTCTGCCTTCAGGAAGAAGCAAGCTGTTTGGCCCTTCTAGTCCATACTAACCCATTACCATCGACCCACACCTGGACCATATCCCTCCCACCCATGCACTTATCAAAGTTTCTCTTAAATGTTGAAATTGAACCCACATCCACCACATGTGCTGGCAGCTCATTCCAATCTCACACCGCCCTCTAAGTGAAGAAGATTCCCTTCTGGTTCCCCTTAAATATTTCACCTTTCACCCTTAACCCATGACCTCTAGTTCTAGTCTCAACCAACCTCAGTGGAAGTCTGCTTGCGTTTACCCTATCTATACCCCTGATAATTTTATATAACTCTTTCAAATCTCCCCTTATTCTCCTATGCTGTAGAGAATAAAGTTCTAACCTATTCAATATTTCCTCAGTCCTCAGATCCTCAAGTCCTAGCATTATTCTTATAAATTTTCTCTGTATTCTTTCAGACTTATTTATATCTTTCCTGTAGGTAGGTGACCAGAACTGTACACAGCGTTCCGAATTAGGCCTCAGCGATGGCTGATACAACCTATCACTGGGACTTTTTGTAGTATTTTTGAACTCTAGTTAATAATCTAAGTTGAGTTGTTTACTCTGGTTTAATGTACAGCGACAGTACACAGCCTGGTACTGTAGCCACGATAGTGTAGCAGTTAGTATGATGCTATTACAGCTTGGGGTTGTCAGATTCTTAAGTTCTGTTCTGGTGTCCTCTATAAGCGAGATTGCACATTCTTTCCTGGGTTTCCTCCCACAGTCCAAAGATGTACCGGTTAGTGGCTTCAACACACACACACACACACACACACACACACACACACACACACACACACACACACACACACACACACACACACACACACACACACACACACACACACACACACACACACACACACACACACACACACACACACACACACACACACACACACCTCAGCAGGCCAGGCAGCATCAATGGAAAAAAAAGCACAGTTCGGGCCGAGACCCTTCAGTTAGTAGGTTAATTGGTCATTGTAAATAGTTTCGTGAGAGGCTGGCGTTACGTCGGTGAGGCTGGGTTTAAACTGGTGAGGCTGGGGTTACGTCGGTGAGGCTGGGGTTATGTCGGTGAGGCTGGGGTTACGTCGGTGAGGCTGGGTTTAAACTGGTGAGGCTGGGGTTAAACCGGTGAGGCTGGGGTTACGTCGGTGAGGTTAGGGTTAAACTGGTGAGGCTGGGGTTACGTCGGTGAGGCTGGGGTTAAACTGGTGAGGCTGGGGTTACGTCGGTGAGGCTGGGGTTACGTCGGTGAGGCTGGGTTTAAACTGGTGAGGCTGGGGTTACGTTGGTGAGGCTGGGGTTATGTCGGTGAGGCTGGGGTTACGTCGGTGAGGTTAGGGTTAAACAGGTGGGGCTGGGGTTACGTCGGTGAGGCTGGGGTTACGTCGGTGAGGTTAGGGTTAAACTGGTGAGGCTGGGGTTAAACCAGTGAGGCTGGGGTTACGTCGGTGAGGCTGGGTTTAAACTGGTGAGGCTGGGGTTACGTCGGTGAGGCTGGGGTTAAACTGGTGAGGCTGGGGTTAAACCAGTGAGGCTGGGGATACGTTGGTGAGGCGGGGGTTACGTCGGTGAGGCTGGGTTTAAACTGGTGAGGCTGGGGTTACGTTGGTGAGGCTGGGGTTACGTCGGTGAGGTTAGGGTTAAACTGGTGAGGCTGGGGTTAAACTGGTGAGGCTGGGGTTACGTCGGTGAGGCTGGGGTTACGTCGGTGAGGTTAGGTTTAAACTGGTGAGGCTGGGGTTACGTCGGTGAGGCTGGGGTTACGTCGGTGAGGTTAGGGTTAAACCAGTGAGGCTGGGGTTACGTCGGTGAGGCTGGGGTTACGTCAGTGAGGCTGGGGTTACGTCGGTGAGGCTGGGATTACGTCGGTGAGGCTGGGGTTACGTCGGTGAGGCTGGGGTTACGTCGGTGAGGCTGGGGTTAAACAGGTGGGGCTGGGGTTACGTCGGTGAGGCTGGGGTTACGTCGGTGAGGCTGGGGTTAAACTGGTGAGGCTGGGGTTAAACCGGTGAGGCTGGGGTTACGTCGGTGAGGCTGGGGTTACGTCGGTGAGGTTAGGGTTAAACTGGTGAGGCTGGGGTTACGTCGGTGAGGCTGGGGTTAAACTGGTGAGGCTGGGGTTACGTCGGTGAGGCTGGGGTTACGTCGGTGAGGTTAGGTTTAAACTGGTGAGGCTGGGGTTACGTCGGTGAGGTTAGGGTTAAACTGGTGAGGCTGGGGTTACGTCGGTGAGGCTGGGGTTAAACTGGTGAGGCTGGGGTTACGTCGGTGAGGCTGGGGTTACGTCGGTGAGGTTAGGTTTAAACTGGTGAGGCTGGGGTTACGTTGGTGGGGCTGGGGTTACGTCGGTGAGGCTGGGGTTACGTCGGTGAGGCTGGGGTTACGTCGGTGAGGCTGGGTTTAAACTGGTGAGGCTGGGGTTACGTTGGTGAGGCTGGGGTTACGTCGGTGAGGTTAGGGTTAAACTGGTGAGGCTGGGGTTAAACTGGTGAGGCTGGGGTTACGTCGGTGAGGTTAGGTTTAAACTGGTGAGGCTGGGGTTACGTCGGTGAGGCTGGGGTTACGTCGGTGAGGCTGGGGTTACGTCGGTGAGGTTAGGGTTAAACTGGTGAGGCTGGGGTTAAACCGGTGAGGCTGGGGTTATGTCGGTGAGGCTGGGGTTAAACCAGTGAGGCTGGGGTTAAACCGGTGAGGCTGGGGTTACGTTGGTGAGGCTGGGGTTAAACCGGTGAGGCTGGGGTTACGTCGGTGAGGCTGGGGTTACGTTGGTGAGGCTGGGTTTAAACCGGTGAGGCTGGGGTTACGTTGGTGAGGTTGGGGTTACGTCGGTGAGGCTGGGTTTAAACCGGTGAGGCTGGGGTTACGTCGGTGAGGCTGGGGTTACGTTGGTGAGGCTGGGGTTAAACCGGTGAGGCTGGGGTTATGTCGGTGAGGCTGGGGTTACGTCGGTGAGGCTGGGGTTACGTCGGTGAGGCTGGGGTTAAACCGGTGAGGCTGGGGTTAAACCGGTGAGGCTGGGGTTACGTCGGTGAGGCTGGGGTTAAACCGGTGAGGCTGGGGTTACGTCGGTGAGGCTGGGGTTAAACCGGTGAGGCTGGGGTTACGTCGGTGAGGCTGGGGTTATGTCGGTGAGGCTGGGGTTATGTCGGTGAGGCTGGGGTTACGTTGGTGAGGCTGGGGTTACGTCGGTGAGGCTGGGTTTAAACCGGTGAGGCTGGGGTTACGACGGTGAGGCTGGGGTTACACCGGTGAGGCTGGGTTTAAACCGGTGAGGCTGGGGTTACGTTGGTGAGGCTGGGGTTACGTCGGTGAGGCTGGGTTTAAACCGGTGAGGCTGGGGTTACGTCGGTGAGGCTGGGGTTACACCGGTGAGGCTGGGGTTACGTCGGTGAGGCTGGGGTTACACCGGTGAGGCTGGGGTTACGTCGGTGAGGCTGGGGTTACACCGGTGAGGCTGGGGTTACGTCGGTGAGGCTGGGGTTACACCGGTGAGGCTGGGGTTAAACCGGTGAGGCTGGGGTTACGTCGGTGAGGCTGGGGTTACACCGGTGAGGCTGGGGTTAAACCGATGAGGCTGGGGTTACGTCGGTGAGGCTGGGGTTACGTCGGTGAGGCTGGGGTTAAACCGGTGAGGCTGGGGTTACACCGGTGAGGCTGTGGTTACGTCGGTGAGGCTGGGGTTACGTCGGTGAGGCTGGGTTTAAACCGGTGAGGCTGGGGTTACACCGGTGAGGCAGGGGTTACGTCGGTGAGGCTGGGGTTACGTCGGTGAGGCTGGGTTTAAACCGGTGAGGTTGGGGTTACGTCGGTGAGGCTGGGTTTAAACCGGTGAGGCTGGGGTTACGTCGGTGAGGCTGGGGTTACGTCGGTGAGGTTGGGGTTACGTCGGTGAGGCTGGGATTACGTCGGTGAGGCTGGGGTTACACCGGTGAGGCTGGGGTTACACCGGTGAGGCTGGGGTTACGTCGGTGAGGCTGGGGTTACGTCGGTGAGGCTTGGGTTACGTCGGTGAGGCTGGGGTTACACCGGTGAGGCTGGGGTTACGTCGGTGAGGCTGGGGTTAAACCGGTGAGGCTGGGGTTAAACCGGTGAGGCTGGGGTTACGTCGGTGAGGCTGGGGTTAAACCGGTGAGGCTGGGGTTACGTCGGTGAGGCTGGGGTTACGTCGGTGAGGCTGGGGTTACACCGGTGAGGCTGGGGTTAAACCGGTGAGGCTGGGGTTACGTCGGTGAGGCTGGGGTTAAACCGGTGAGGCTGGGGTTACACCGGTGAGGCTGGGGTTACGTCGGTGAGGCTGGGGTTACGTCGGTGAGGCTGGGTTTAAACCGGTGAGGCTGGGGTTACGTTGGTGAGGTTGGGGTTACGTCGGTGAGGCTGGGTTTAAACCGGTGAGGCTGGGGTTACGTCGGTGAGGCTGGGGTTACGTCGGTGAGGCTGGGATTACGTCGGTGAGGCTGGGGTTACGTCGGTGAGGCTGGGATTACGTCGGTGAGGCTGGGGTTACGTCGGTGAGGCTGGGGTTACGTCGGTGAGGCTGGGGTTATGTCGGTGAGGCTGGGGTTAAACTGGTGAGGCTGGGGTTACGTTGGTGAGGTTGGGGTTAAACCGGTGAGGCTGGGGTTACGTCGGTGAGGCTGGGGTTACGTTGGTGAGGCTGGGGTTACGTCGGTGAGGCTGGGGTTACGTTGGTGAGGCTGGGGTTACGTTGGTGAGGCTGGGGTTACGTCGGTGAGGCTGGGGTTAAACCAGTGAGGTTGGGGTTAAACCGGTGAGGCTGGGGTTACGTCGGTGAGGTTAGGGTTAAACCGGTGAGGCTGGGGTTACGTCGGTGAGGCTGGGGTTACGTTGGTGAGGCTGGGGTTAAACCAGTGAGGCTGGGGTTAAACCGGTGAGGTTAGGGTTAAACCGGTGAGGCTGGGGTTAAACCGGTGAGGCTGGGGTTACGTCGGTGAGGTTAGGGTTAAACCGGTGAGGCTGGGGTTACGTCGGTGAGGCTGGGGTTACGTCGGTGAGGCTGGGGTTACGTCGGTGAGGTTAGGGTTAAACTGGTGAGGCTGGGGTTACGTCGGTGAGGCTGGGGTTACGTTGGTGAGGCTGGGGTTACATCGGTGGGGCTGGGGTTACGTCGGTGAGGCTGGGGTTACGTCGGTTGGGCTGGGGTTACGTCGGTGAGGCTGGGGTTACGTCGGTGAGGTTAGGGTTAAACCAGTGAGGCTGGGGTTACGTCGGTGAGGCTGGAGTTAAACTGGTGAGGCTGGGGTTAAACCAGTGAGGCTGGGGTTACGTCGGTGAGGCTGGGGTTATGTCGGTGGGGCTGGGGTTACGTCGGTGAGGCTGGAGTTAAACTGGTGAGGCTGGGGTTAAACCAGTGAGGCTGGGGTTACGTCGGTGAGGCTGGGGTTAAACTGGTGAGGCTGGGGTTAAACCAGTGAGGCTGGGGTTACGTCGGTGAGGCTGGGGTTAAACTGGTGAGGCTGGGGTTAAACTGGTGAGGCTGGGGTTACGTCGGTGAGGCTGGGGTTACGTCGGTGAGGCTGGGGTTAAACCGGTGAGGCTGGGGTTAAACTGGTGAGGCTGGGGTTAAACTGGTGAGGCTGGGGTTACGTCGGTGAGGCTGGGGTTAAACTGGTGAGGCTGGGGTTAAACTGGTGAGGCTGGGGTTACGTCGGTGAGGCTGTGGTTAAACTGGTGAGGCTGGGGTTACGTCGGTGAGGCTGGGGTTACGTTGGTGTGGCTGGGGTTACGTCGGTGAGGCTGGGGTTACGTTGGTGAGGCTGGGGTTACGTTGGTGAGGCTGGGGTTACGTCGGTGAGGCTGGGGTTAAACTGGTGAGGCTGGGGTTACGTCGGTGAGGCTGGGGTTAAACTGGTGAGGCTGGGGTTACGTCGGTGAGGCTGGGGTTACGTCGGTGGGGCTGGGGTTACGTCGGTGGGGCTGGGGTTACGTCGGTGAGGCTGGGGTTACGTCGGTGAGGCTGGGGTTAAACTGGTGAGGCTGGGGTTACGTCGGTGAGGTTAGGGTTAAACTGGTGAGGCTGGGGTTACGTCGGTGAGGCTGGGGTTAAACCGGTGAGGCTGGGGTTACATCGGTGAGGCTGGGATTACGTCGGTGGGGCTGGGGTTACGTCGGTGAGGCTGGGGTTAAACTGGTGAGGCTGGGGTTAAACTGGTGAGGCTGGGGTTATGTCGGTGAGGCTGGGATTACGTCGGTGAGGCTGGGGTTAAACCGGTGAGGCTGGGGTTAAACCGGTGAGGCTGGGTTTACGTCGGTGGGGCTGGGGTTACGTCGGTGAGGCTGGGGTTAAACTGGTGAGGCTGGGGTTAAACTGGTGAGGCTGGGATTACGTCGGTGGGGCTGGGGTTAAACCGGTGAGGCTGGGGTTACATCGGTGAGGCTGGGGTTAAACCGGTGAGGCTGGGGTTAAACCGGTGAGGCTGGGGTTACATCGGTGAGGCTGGGGTTAAACCGGTGAGGCTGGGGTTAAACCGGTGAGGCTGGGGTTACGTCGGTGAGGCTGGGGTTACGTCGGTGAGGCTGGGGTTAAACCGGTGAGGCTGGGGTTACGTCGGTGAGGCTGGGATTACGTCGGTGGGGCTGGGGTTACGTCGGTGAGGCTGGGGTTAAACTGGTGAGGCTGGGGTTATGTCGGTGAGGCTGGGGTTACATCGGTGAGGCTGGGGTTAAACCGGTGAGGCTGGGGTTAAACCGGTGAGGCTGGGGTTATGTCGGTGAGGCTGGGGTTACATCGGTGAGGCTGGGGTTAAACTGGTGAGGCTGGGGTTAAACTGGTGAGGCTGGGGTTACGTCAGTGAGGCTGGGATTACGTCGGTGGGGCTGGGGTTACGTCGGTGAG
Organism: Hemitrygon akajei; assembly: GCF_048418815.1. Classification (NCBI taxonomy): domain Eukaryota; kingdom Metazoa; phylum Chordata; class Chondrichthyes; order Myliobatiformes; family Dasyatidae; genus Hemitrygon; species Hemitrygon akajei. The sequence goes on from NC_133137.1 coordinate 51,043,808, forward strand.
GCTGGGGTTACATCGGTGAGGCTGGGGTTAAACCGGTGAGGCTGGGGTTACGTCGGTGAGGCTGGGGTTAAACTGGTGAGGCTGGGGTTAAACTGGTGAGGCTGGGGTTACGTCGGTGAGGCTGGGGTTACGTCGGTGAGGCTGGGGTTAAACCGGTGAGGCTGGGGTTAAACTGGTGAGGCTGGGGTTAAACTGGTGAGGCTGGGGTTACGTCGGTGAGGCTGGGGTTAAACTGGTGAGGCTGGGGTTAAACTGGTGAGGCTGGGGTTACGTCGGTGAGGCTGTGGTTAAACTGGTGAGGCTGGGGTTACGTCGGTGAGGCTGGGGTTACGTTGGTGTGGCTGGGGTTACGTCGGTGAGGCTGGGGTTACGTTGGTGAGGCTGGGGTTACGTTGGTGAGGCTGGGGTTACGTCGGTGAGGCTGGGGTTAAACTGGTGAGGCTGGGGTTACGTCGGTGAGGCTGGGGTTAAACTGGTGAGGCTGGGGTTAAACTGGTGAGGCTGGGGTTATGTCGGTGAGGCTGGGATTACGTCGGTGAGGCTGGGGTTACGTCGGTGGGGCTGGGGTTACGTCGGTGGGGCTGGGGTTACGTCGGTGAGGCTGGGGTTACGTCGGTGAGGCTGGGGTTAAACTGGTGAGGCTGGGGTTACGTCGGTGAGGTTAGGGTTAAACTGGTGAGGCTGGGGTTACGTCGGTGAGGCTGGGGTTAAACCGGTGAGGCTGGGGTTACATCGGTGAGGCTGGGATTACGTCGGTGGGGCTGGGGTTACGTCGGTGAGGCTGGGGTTAAACTGGTGAGGCTGGGGTTAAACTGGTGAGGCTGGGGTTATGTCGGTGAGGCTGGGATTACGTCGGTGAGGCTGGGGTTAAACCGGTGAGGCTGGGGTTAAACCGGTGAGGCTGGGTTTACGTCGGTGGGGCTGGGGTTACGTCGGTGAGGCTGGGGTTAAACTGGTGAGGCTGGGGTTAAACTGGTGAGGCTGGGATTACGTCGGTGGGGCTGGGGTTAAACCGGTGAGGCTGGGGTTACATCGGTGAGGCTGGGGTTAAACCGGTGAGGCTGGGGTTAAACCGGTGAGGCTGGGGTTACATCGGTGAGGCTGGGGTTAAACCGGTGAGGCTGGGGTTAAACCGGTGAGGCTGGGGTTACGTCGGTGAGGCTGGGGTTACGTCGGTGAGGCTGGGGTTAAACCGGTGAGGCTGGGGTTACGTCGGTGAGGCTGGGATTACGTCGGTGGGGCTGGGGTTACGTCGGTGAGGCTGGGGTTAAACTGGTGAGGCTGGGGTTATGTCGGTGAGGCTGGGGTTACATCGGTGAGGCTGGGGTTAAACCGGTGAGGCTGGGGTTATGTCGGTGAGGCTGGGGTTACATCGGTGAGGCTGGGGTTAAACTGGTGAGGCTGGGGTTAAACTGGTGAGGCTGGGGTTACGTCAGTGAGGCTGGGATTACGTCGGTGGGGCTGGGGTTACGTCGGTGAGGCTGGGGTTACATCGGTGAGGCTGGGGTTAAACCGGTGAGGCTGGGGTTACGTCGGTGGGGCTGGGGTTACGTTGGTGAGGCTGGGGTTAAACTGGTGAGGCTGGGGTTACGTCGGTGAGGCTGGGGTTAAACTGGTGAGGCTGGGGTTAAACTGGTGAGGCTGGGGTTACGTCGGTGAGGCTGGGGTTAAACCAGTGAGGCTGGGGTTACGTCGGTGAGGTTAGGGTTAAACCGGTGAGGCTGGGGTTAAACTGGTGAGGCTGGGGTTACGTCGGTGAGGCTGGGGTTAAACTGTTGAGGCTGGGGTTACGTCGGTGAGGCTGGGGTTACGTCGGTGAGGCTGGGGTTAAACTGGTGAGGCTGGGGTTAAACTGGTGAGGCTGGGGTTACGTCGGTGAGGCTGGGGATAAACTGGTGAGGCTGGGGTTAAACTGGTGAGGCTGGGGTTACGTCGGTGAGGCTGGGGTTACGTCGGTGAGGTTAGGGTTAAACCGGTGAGGCTGGGGTTAAACTGGTGAGGCTGGGGTTAAACTGGTGAGGCTGGGGTTACGTCGGTGAGGCTGGGGTTACGTCGGTGAGGCTGGGGTTATGTCGGTGAGGCTGGGATTACGTCGGTGGGGCTGGGGTTACGTCGGTGAGGCTGGGATTACGTCGGTGAGGCTGGGATTACGTCGGTGGGGCTGGGGTTACGTCGGTGAGGCTGGGGTTACGTCGGTGAGGCTGGGGTTAAACCGGTGAGGCTGGGGTTAAACTGGTGAGGCTGGGATTACGTCGGTGAGGCTGGGATTACGTCGGTGGGGCTGGGGTTACGTCGGTGAGGCTGGGGTTACGTCGGTGAGGCTGGGGTTACGTCGGTGAGGTTAGGGTTAAACTGGTGAGGCTGGGGTTAAACCGGTGAGGCTGGGGTTACGTCGGTGAGGCTGGGATTACGTTGGTGAGGCTGGGGTTACGTTGGTGAGGCTGGGGTTAAACTGGTGAGGCTGGGGTTATGTCGGTGGGGCTGGGGTTACGTTGGTGAGGCTGGGGTTAAACTGGTGAGGCTGGGGTTACGTCGGTGGGGCTGGGGTTACGTCGGTGAGGCTGGGGTTACGTCGGTGAGGCTGGGGTTACGTTGGTGAGGCTGGGGTTATGTCGGTGGGGCTGGGGTTACGTCGGTGAGGCTGGGGTTACGTTGGTGAGGCTGGGGTTACGTTGGTGAGGCTGGGGTTACGTCGGTGAGGCTGGGGTTAAACCAGTGAGGCTGGGGTTACGTCGGTGAGGCTGGGGTTACGTTGGTGAGGCTGGGGTTACGTCGGTGAGGCTGGGGTTAAACTGGTGAGGCTGGGGTTATGTCGGTGAGGCTGGGGTTACGTCGGTGAGGCTGGGGTTACGTTGGTGAGGCTGGGGTTACGTCGGTGAGGCTGGGGTTACGTTGGTGAGGCTGGGGTTACGTCGGTGAGGCTGGGGTTAAACCAGTGAGGCTGGGGTTACGTCGGTGAGGCTGGGGTTAAACTGGTGAGGCTGGGGTTACGTCGGTGAGGCTGGGGTTACGTTGGTGAGGCTGGGGTTACGTCGGTGAGGCTGGGATTACGTCGGTGAGGCTGGGGTTACGTCGGTGAGGCTGGGGTTAAACCGGTGAGGCTGGGGTTACGTCGGTGAGGCTGGGGTTAAACCGGTGAGGCTGGGGTTAAACTGGTGAGGCTGGGGTTACGTCGGTGAGGCTGGGGTTACGTCGGTGGGGCTGGGGTTAAACTGGTGAGGCTGGGGTTACGTCGTTGGGGCTGGGGTTAAACCGGTGAGGCTGGGGTTACGTCGGTGAGGCTGGGGTTACGTCGGTGGGGCTGGGGTTACGTCGGTGGGGCTGGGGTTACGTCGGTAGGGCTGGGGTTACGTCGGTGAGGCTGGGGTTACGTCGGTGGGTTGCTGCGTGCAGTACCAAGGGCCGGAAGGGCCTGTTCCACGGTGTATCTCTAAGATAAATAAAACAGTGATCTACACTTTGCTGTCATTCCATTCTTAATTGTCTTTCTTTTATGCTGTTCCCCTTCCCATCTCCCTCCCTCTCCCCTGACTCGCTCTGTCCTCTCCCACAGAATCCCCATCTCCATTTACCAGTCTCCCTCCTGCCTGCATTCTCTAACCACTTCATATCTCACTTCACCCCCTTCACCATCCTCAACCCCACCCCCCACCACCACCCGTCATGTCTTCCTCTCTCATGCCTCAGTTACTCTTTCTCTGCGTTGTTACCACTCTGCAGGCACTTTACCACCCCTCATTTTCTTGTGTTTGTATCTGTCTCCCCCCACCCCAGCAGATGCTTCCTCTCTCCCAGACAGCTCCCCCACTTCACACTATGGGACAAATGTGACGATTGGATGAAGCGGGATTCCACGGGGCTGAGAAATTGTGCTTTCACTTACCCTTTGAATTTCCAACAGGTGGTCTCACTGAACGAGTTTCTACTCTGTTCAGTGTTGACATCAACATTTTCATCGAGCAGCATGGATTTTGTTTGATGATGGACATTTGCTTTGTGGAAAGCACCACGTCGTGGGTGTGTGGAACGCACGGCCAGTGATGGTTGTACGTGGCAGATGCATTTAATAGGCACAGGGATAATAGAAAAATGAACGGCTATGTAGGAGGGAAGGGTTAGATTGGCCTTAGAGTAGGTTTTAAGTTCTGCACAAACATGCATATACACTCAAACCCGCAGTCAAGCAAAACACACTCACGAGGGCGTCCATTTAGAACGGAGGTGGGAGGACTTTCTTTAGCCAGAGGGTGGTGAATCTGTGGATTTAAGGTGGAGGTTGATAGGTTCTTCATTAGTCAGGGCATGAAAGGATACGGGGAGAAGGCAGGCGAATGGGCCGAGAGGGAAAATGGATCTGTCATAATGAAATGACAGAGCAGGCGCAATGGGCCAAATGGCCTAATTCTGCTCCAATGTCTTGTGGTCTAATGAATGTGTGTGTTTGTGCATGGATGCGAGTGCATGTGTGTGCGCGCGCTTGTGAATGCGGTGTGAGTGTGTTTTGTGCACGAGTGTGCCAATGATAGATACTTTATTGATCCCAAAGGAAATTACAGTGTCACAGCAGCATTGCAAGTGGAACAGATATAGAATGAGCGTGTGCATGCATGTACGTGTGAATGCGTGTTTGTGAATTAACGTGTCCATTGCAGGAGTGTTTGTGACTGCGTATGTTCATGAGCGCGCGCGTGCGCGTGTATGTGTGCGGTGTGTGTCTGCGTGTGCGCTTGTGAATAAATATATGCATGTGTGTGAGTGTGAGAGAGAGAGAGAGAGAGATTCACACGCGGTCAGTTTGCGGAAGTGGAGGTATCGGGAGCTGCTTACGGGCAGAGACAGTGCCACCCCCTGACATTCCTGCACACTTCCGCGTTGCCGCTGCGCTGTCGCCCTGTGTGTGTGTGTGTGTGTGTGTGTATATATGTGTATGTGTGTGTGTGTTCGCGAGGTGTGAGAGAGGGAGCGAGAGACTGAGTGACTGTTTACTTTGAGGCGGCCGCCTCTCTCCGGGAGTGTGTGGAGAGCCGCGGGAAAGGCCGGTTATTTCTTCCCCTCCCCGGAGTCTGTGAGCCCCCTCCTGCCCGGACTGGACCCTATACCATGAGAAGATGGAGAAGATGTCCAGCTTCCTCCACATCGGGGACATCGTGTCCCTTTACGCCGAGGGAACTGTCAATGGCTTCATCAGCACGCTGGGGTGAGTGCAGACAGGCGCAGCCCGGCGGCTGACAACTACGGGCAAAGTTGGAGCCCCCGCTCTTCCCCTGCCCTCCCCAGGGGGTGGAGGGCCGGGAGGGAGAGGGTCGCCCGCACAGCCGACCCGCAGGAGTCGAGGCGGAGTCGGAAGTGGCGCTGATCGCGGGGTGAAAAGAGCGGGGGTTCCACCTGGGAGGGAGAGGGAGCAGCGCCGGCCACTGTTAGGGAGCGGGCTGTACCCCCACCGTCTGTCCCTCTCCGCACGGCACACCTCATCTCACCAGCCCTTCAATACCCTCCCCACACCTCCTCTTCACCCTCTCTCCTCCCCCACTTCCTCTCTCTTCTCCCACCCTCCCCTTCTCCTCCTTTCCCCTCGCTCACACTACCCCCTCTCCATACCCATTCCATCCCCTCCCACTCCCCTTTCCTCAAACTCCCTTTCCTCAATCTACCATTCCTCCCACTCCTACTCCTCCCATAACCCCTCCCCACTCCCCCTTCCTCTCCCTCCTCCCATCCTCTCCCACTCTTCTCCCCTTCCCTTCCTCTCCTCACACATGCTACCCCTCAGTCCTCCCCCTCGCCGCTCTCACACTCATGCTCCTAAATTCCCCTCACACTTCACCCCGCCTCCCTCCTCCCCATCTCCCCTCCTTTCCTTTTTTGCTGCTCCTCCACCCTCCATCCCTCTCTCCTCTCTGCCCTCTTCCTTTCCTGACACCTCCTCCTCTCCCTCACCCCTTCTCCTCTCCTCCACTCTCCCTCATCCTTCAACTCTCCCCTCCTCCTCATCACCTTTCACCCTCTTCTGCTCCTCTCTCACTCCCTCCTTCTCCCATCTCCCCCCTCCTCCTCCTCCCTCCCATCCCCCACTTTCCTCCCATTCCCCTCTCCACTTCCCCATCATCCTCTCCCCCTCCTCTCCCCTTTCCCCTCCCCCTTCATTTTCCCCTCACCTTTTCCCATTCCCCTTCTCTCTCTCATCCCCTTTATCCCCTCACTCCATTTCTTATCTTTGCCCCACCCCTCTCCCCCGAGAGCCTCTAAAAAGCGGAAACCTCACAGGCTGTTGGAGGCTCTGTCACTCACTCTATCCCCCCCCCACTCTCTCTCTCACACACACATATACACACACTCTCTCACACACACACACACACTCACTCTTCACATTCTCTCTCACACACACATATACACACGTACACTCTCTCTCACGCACACTTACTCACATACACTCACTCTCACACACACTCTCTCACACGGTCTGTCTCTCACACACAGACACACGCACGCACACACACTCTCTCTCACACACTCACTCACATACACTCTCACACACACACACACACACACACACACACACACACACACACACACACACACACACACACACACACACACTCTCTCTCTCTCTCTCTCACACGGTCTGTCTCTCTCTCGCTGTCTCGTTGTTTATTTATTGAGTGACTGGTTAAAACAAGCTGTCCCTGGCCCAGGATCAGGACTGGGGCCGCTTACGAGACCTGCGTTTGGCAGGTTGGGGCTGAAGCAGGGAGTCCCAGGCAGAGCTGTTGCTGGTACAAGGCGAACCTGTCTACAGTGCCCCTCTGCGGTTTGAACCCAGTTCGATCCCACCTGATAAATCCTGGCGAAATCTGATCTTCATTACAGTTGGAATGGGTGGGATATCTTTAAACTATCACGTCCCGTCCGGGGCAGCTCACTTCCTGACCTGCTCGGGGTGGGGAAAGCCTGTGGGAATTCAACAGTCTCCTTTGGCATTTGAATGCATCTGTTGTTGTGTGACATTTTTGTTGCGGAACTTGTGCCCAGTGGGGCATTGTAGAATGATGTGGTCTTTTCCATATGTTACATCAAGTTGCAATTAACATTGCACAAATGTTGCAAAAGTTTTAGTCTGGAATTTATAGCAAAAACACTGCTGTGAACATTCAACAGGTCAGCCACCAGCCCATAAGACAAAGGAGCAGAATTAGGCCATTCAGCCCAGCGAGCCATTCCATCATGGCTGATTTGTTAACCCCCTCAACCCCATTCCTCTGCCTTCTCCCTTTGACACCCTCTGTTTTAAATATACCGAATGACTTGGCCTCCACAGCCATTTGTGGCAATGAATTCACACTCGGGCTAAAGAAATTTCTTCTTTAGAAGATGAGGAGATGAGGAGGAATTTCTTTAGCCAGAGAGTGGTGAATCTGTGGAATTCTTTGCCACAGGCAGCTGTGGAGACCAAGTCATTTTGTATATTTAAGGCAAAGGTTGATAGGTTCTTGATTTGTCAGGGCAGGATGAGATATGAGGAGAAAGCAGGAGAATGGGGCTGAGTGAAATATTGGATCAGCCATGATGAAATGGTGGAACAGATTCAATGGGCCGAGTGGCTTAATTCTGCTCCTATATCTTATGATCCAGTGCCTACTTGTGAGATTTCCAGCACTGTTTAAATAATAACAGGTTTGACTTCAAAGTTCAAAGTAGATTCATTATCGAAGTACATATTGTCACCATATACAACCCTGAGATTCATTGTCTTGTGGAAAATGTATCTCTTGTGGATTGCTTGTGGAATCTAGAGAATAATAACCTTAAGGGAATCAACGAAAGACCACCCAGCCTGTGTGCAGAAGACAACAAACTGTGCAAATAGAAAAAGAAGGAATAATAATAATAATAAATAAATAAGCAATAAATATCGAGAACATGAGCTGAAGAGTTCTTGAGTCCATTGGTTGTGGGAACATTTCAATGATGGGGCAAGTGAAGCTGGGTAAAGTATTCCCTTTGGTTCATGAGCCTGATGGTTGAGGTGTAGTAGCTGTTCCTGAACTTGGTGGGGTGCATCCTGAGGCTCCTGCACCTTCTTCCTGATGGTAGCAGGTGGGGTGAGAGCATATCCTGGGTGGTGGGGGTCCCTGATGATTGATGCTGTTTTCCTGCGACAACATAGATGCGCTCAATGGTTGGGAGGGTTTTACTCATAATGTACTGGGCCGGCTCCACTACTTTTTGTAGGACTCTTTGTTCAATGGCATTGGTGTCCTATACCAGGCTGTGATGCAGCCAGTCAATATACTCTCTACTACCCATCTACAGAAATTTGTCAGAGTTGTAAAGGTCATGTTGAACCTCCGCAAACACTGAAGAAAGTAGAGACACTGCCACACTTTCTTTGTAATTGGCCTACGTTAGGCCCAGGACAGGTCTCTGAAATAATAACACCTAAGAATTTAAAGTTGCTAACCCTCTCTACATCTGATACTTTGATGGGGACTAGCTCATGGACCTTTAGTTTCTTCCTATCTGGTCAATAATCAGCTCCTCGTTCTTGGATTTGAGTAAAAGGTTGTTGTTAGAAACATAGAAACATAGCAAACCTACAGCACAATACAGGCCTTTCGGCCCACAAAGTTGTGCCAAACATGTCCCTACCTTAGAAATTACTAGGCTTACCTATAGCCCTCAATTTACTCTGCTTTATGTACCTATCTAAAAGCCTCTTAAAAGACCCTATTGTATCCGCCTCCACTACCGTCGCTGGCAGCCTATTCCACGCACTCACCACTTTCTGAGTAAAAAACTTACCCCTGACATCTCCTCTGTACCTACTCCCCAGCACCTTAAACCTGTGTCCTCTTGTAGCAACCATTTCAGCCCTGGGAAAAAAGCCTCTAACTATCCACACGATCAATGCCTCTCATCATCTTGTACACCTCTATCAGGTCACCTCTCATTCTCCTCACTCCAAGGAGAAAAGGCCAAGTTCACTCAACCTATTCTCATAAGGCATGCTCCCCAATCCAGAAAACATCCTTGTAAATATCCTCTGCACCCTTTCCATGGCTTCCACGTCCTTCCTGTAGTGAGGTGACCAGAACTGAGCACAGTACTCCAAGTGGGGTCTGTCTAGGGTCCTATATAGCAGCAACATTACCTCTCGGCTCCTAAATTCAATTCCACAATTGATGAAGGCCAATACACCGTACGCCTTCTTAACCACAGAGTCAACCTGCGTAGCTGCTTTGACCGTCCTATGGACTCGGACCCCAAGATCCCTCTGATCCTCCACACTGCCAAGAGTCTTACCATTAATACTATATTCTGCCATCATATTTGACCTACCAAAATAAACCACTTCACACTTATCTGGATTGAACTCCATCTGCCACTTCTCAGCCCAGTTTTGCATCCTATCAATGTCCCGCTGTAACCTCTGTCAGCCCTCCACACCATCCACAACACCCCCAACCTTTGTGTCATCAGCAAATTTACTAACCCATCCCTCCATTTCCTCATCCAGGTCATTTATAAAAATCACGAAGAGTAAGGGTCCCACAACAGATCCCTGAGGCACTCCACTGGTGACTGACTTCCATGCAGAATATGACTGGTCTATAACCACTCTTTGCCTGCTATGGGCAAGCCAGTTCTGGATCCACAATGCAATGTCCCCTTGGATCCCATGCCTCCTTACTTTCTCAATAAGCCTTGCATGGGGTACCTTATCAAATGCCTTGCTGAAATCCATATATACTACATCTACTGCTCTTCCTTCATCAATGTGTTTAGTCACATCCTCAAGAAATTCAATCAGACTCATAAGGCATGACCCACGCTTTATAAAGCCATGCTGACTACTCCTAATCATATTATACCTCTCCAAATGTTCATAAATTCTGCCTCTCAGGATTTTCTCCATCAACTTACTGACCACTGAGGTAAGACTCACTGGTCTATAATTTCCTGGGCTATCTCTACTCCTTTTCTTGAATAAAGGAACAACATCTGCAACCCTCCAATCCTCGGGAACCTCTCCCATCCCCATTGTTGATTCAGAGATCATCGCCAGAGGCTCAGCACCACACAGCCAAATTTTCAATCTCTCTCCTATATGCTGAATTAACAGTGATGTCATCAGCAAACTTGAATATGGCATTGGAGCTGAGCTTAGCCACACAGTCATAAGTGTAAAGTGAGTAGAGCGGGTGTCTAATTACACAGCCTTGAGGTGCACCTGTGATGATGGAGATCATGGAGGAGATGTTTTGCTAATCTGAACTGACCGGATGAAAATAATGAAACCTGGGATTCAGGTGCACAAGGAGGTATTGAGGCCAAGGTTTGGAGCTTATTGATTAGTTTTGAAGGGATGGTGGTATTGAATGCCAAGCTGTGGTCAATAAGGAGCATCCTGTTGTATCCATCTTTGCTGCCCAAATGTTCCAGAGTTGAGTGAAGAGCCAGTGAGATGGTATTTGCCCGGGGCTGGATTAAGCTAGTGCAGGGCCTGTAGCAAATGTTATAAAGGGGCCCTGGATTTAAAAAATGTTCATAAGTATTAAAACATAAATGATTTACTTGCATAGTAAAGTAATTGAATTTTTTCATTTGCTATACAGCCAGATAATACGACAAATATCTGACACTTCACTAATAGTATTACTTACATGTAGATATCAATTTCAAATGTCAAAAGTAACAAAACTACAATTTAAAAGTTACATTTTCTAGATTTAGCATGAGCAAATTTGTTGATGATATTGGAAGTGTCTATTTCACACAGAAGTTCATGTTGAATGCTCATTGGAGTGAGATTGTTCAATCTGTTTTGACCCATGGTGCTCCTTAGTTCATTTTTAATCCTTTTCAGTTTTGAAAGTGAGCGTTCTCCACTGCAGTTGGTAACCATGAGTGACAAATAGACGCGCAAGGCATTTTCTACATTTGGAAAACATGACTCCAAAGAATTGTCAGCTATCAAACGGTACAACTGTAACTCTACAAGGTCTTGTTTGGCACCAATATGAGAAGCAAGATCAGTTTTCAACAGTTCAGTCAACTGCACAAATTCTTCATCAAGACTTTCTTCCAGATCTTCCGGATATGATTTGATGACCTCTTTACGATCTCTTCAGGTGCAAACAACTGTAACTGATGAAGGAATCCAAAAACACCATTCACCTTTAGATAAGCTTTCTGCCTTTTTGACAGGGCAGAAAGCAAGCTGTCAATAATGGCAAGAAATGTTCGGCTTTTAAACTTCTGAGAAGGTGTTTGAGATTCAACAAGTGGATCAAAAGTGCTGGAACCACTAAAATCATCATATGCGCGATTTTGCTTGAAGTAGACTGCATAGCTTGAATATATCCATGCAAGGATTCCTAGAGTGCACAAGCTGTGTTCAAGTCTTGGCCAGAAGATTGCAAAGAAGCACTGGTCATTTGCATGGTTGAAAGTAGTCCACAAGCCTGTTGTCGACACTCTGGCTTCTGATCATTGTTATTTGAAATGTCATCCAGGACTGGTTTTATTGCAGAAAAGCTGTGTAAAAGTGCTTTTGTTGCATCTGCACGAGCTGACCACCTGGTATCTGACATTCTTTTCACAATGGGCAAATGAGCACCACCATCAGATAATGCAGCAGAAAGGAGATCCCACCGATAAGTAGAAGCAGAAAAAAATGTGTACAGGCTTTCTACAAATTGAAAGAAAATTAGTGCTTCTTGACAACATTCAGCAGCACATTTTCCAACCAAATTTAGTGAATGAGCAAAACATGGAATGTAATCCGCAAACTCATTCAGCTCTTTGCTTGTAAGCCACTATACTTGCCACTCATGTTGCTGGCATTGTCATAACTTTGACCATGGCAGTCTTTTAGATCAACATCATTTTCCTTTAAAAAGTCAAGTAAACTTTGAGCGAGCTGTTCAACACTATGGCCTTCCATATCCAAAAACTTCACAAATCTTTCAGCTGGTCCTGACGGCAAAACATAGTGCACAGTCAATAACAAATTTATGTGACTGTTGTGGCGATGAGCGCGTGTGGATCACCTGCACTCAACAACCAACTAGGAATAGTGTTCTGAAAAATATCTGTTTAGTTGCTTATTGAAACTCATTTCAATTGGGAAATACAGGTTGAAACTCACAGTCTAATCCGATCTTGTATGTTCCTGAGCTGGTTCGGACTACCTAAAATCAGGAAAAAAATGAGGAATCATGAACTGGGTCACATAAAACTGTTGAGTCGCACATCCCTCGTCACAGGCTCACTGCGCTGGTGCACCCTCCAGCGGCGTAACAATGCACGCTGCAGCGGCTTGGGAGCATGGGAGATAGCACGACGGTCACCACGACACAGCAAGGAGCCAACACACGCCTGCACACACATACCATGCAGCGTGCAGCTCCCCTCGACATGAAAACAACAGCATTGCCAGATCGTCGTGAGAATACGGTGAAATGACGATTTCACCAGACTGCAGCTTGCAAGCATTTAGTGCGGGCGGGGCCCGTAGCATATGCTACTTTTGCTACTAGGTTAATCCGGCACTGCTTCTGCTGTGGACCTGTTGCTTTGGTAGGCAAATTGGAGCAGATCTAAGTTCTTCTCAGGCAGGAGTTGATATGTCTAATCACCAGTCTTTCAAAACACTTCATCACTGTAGATGTGCTACTGGGTGATTGTCGTAGAAAAGTACAGCTCATGAACCAGCCCTTAAGCCCATCTAGTCCATGCTGAAACCATTTAAAGTGCCTATTCCATTTTATCTGCACCCAACTGTAGCATCCATACCACTACTATCCATGTACCTATCCAAACCACTTAAACATTGAAATCGTGCTCACATGCGCCACTTGTGCTGGCAGCTCCCTCTGAGTGACAAAGCTCCCCCTCATTTTCCACTTAAATCTTTCACTTTCACCCTTAGCCCATGACTTCTGGTTGTAGTCCCACCCAACCTCAGCGCAAAATCCTTGCTTGTATCTATACCCCACATAATTTGATATACTTCTATCAAATCTCTGCAATCTTCTGCGTTCTAAGGAATGAAGTCCTAGCCTAATCAATCTTTCCTTATAACTCAGGTCCTACAGACCCAGCAACATCCTTGTAAACTTCCTCTGTACTCTTTGAAACCTATTTACTTCTTCCTGAAGGTAGACGGCCACGATACTTCATAGTAGATCTCACCAGCATCTTATACAACTTCAACATGACATCCCATCTTCCAAGTACTCAGGCCAATGTGCCAAAAGCTTTCTTTATGAGCCTATTTACCTGTGACACCACTTTCAATGAATTATGGGCCTGCATTTCCAGATCCCTTTGTTCTACCACACTCCTCAGTGCCCGGCCATTCTCCGTACAAGACTTACTTTGATTGCTCCTACCAAAGTGCAACACTTTGCACTAGTCTGCATTAAATTCCATCTGCCATTTTTCAGCCCATTTTCCAGCTGATCCAAATCTCTCTGATAGCCTTCCTCGCTGTCCACTACACCCCCACTCTCGGTGTCATCCAATTAACCACATTATCATCCAGATTGTTGGTGTAGATGACAAGCAACAAAGGGCCCAGTATTGATCCCTGCGGCACTCCGCTAGAGAGCACCTTGTCAGGCCATGGGGATTTATGCACCCTGATTTGCCTTAGGACAGCAAACACCTCCTCCATAACCTGTGTAGAGTCTTTGAGGCTGACGCTGCTTCACCTCACTTCTATAGGCTCTGTGTTCATCTCCTGAGTTAAAGCAGATGCAAAAACTATTTAAGATCTCCTTCATCTCTTTTGGCTCCACCCATCGATGACCAATCAGAGGACCAATTTTATCCCTTGCAATCCTTTTGCTCTTAATATATCTGTAGAATCCCTTAGGATTCATCTTGTCTGCTAGAGCAACCTCATGCCTTCTTTTAGACTCTTGCATTTCTTGTATTCTACAAGCACCTCATTTGTTCCTACCTGCCTATACCTGCCATGCTCCTCCTTTTTGTTTTCTTAACCAGGGCCTCATTATCCAACACGTGTGATCTTTGGCTTTTATTCTGACAGGCACATACAAACTTTGTAGTCTCAAAATTTCTTTTTTGAAGTCCTCGCACTTGCCAAGTACACCTTTGCCAGAGAACAGCCTGTCCCAATCCACACTTGCCAGACCCTTTCTGATGTCACCGAAATTGGCCTTTCTCCAATCTGGAGTTTCAGGCTGTGGACCTGACCTACCTTTTTGCATATGTACTTTGAAACTAATGGCATTATGAACACTAGATGCAAAGTGTTCCCCTACACAAACTTCTTTCATCTGCCCTGTCTCATTCCCTATTAGCAGATCAAATATCGCACTCTCTCTTTGAGACTTCTGTGTACTGATGAAGGAAATTTGGCTGAACACATTTGATAAACTCTATCCCATCCAGTCCTTTAACAGTACGGCAGTCCCAGTCAGTTTGTGGAAAGTTAAAATCACCTGCTTTACCAACTGTATGTTTCTTACAACAGTCTGTGATCTCTCTATAAATTTGTTCCTCTAAATCCCTCAGACTATTGGTGTAGTTTGTAATATCAGAATCAGGTTTATTATCACTAACACTTACTTACTGCCTGTTATGCCGCTGTCATTTAAGGCAGCAATGAAGGTCCTCCATCCAGAGATATTCTTCATTACTGCTCCCATAGCAATTTTGTTTGCCTGGTCAGGGTTGTTATCCCTGAGCTGAACCCTGAACCTGGAGGACTGGTAGACCACTCTTAGTCTGGCCTCTACTCTTTGTCTTGTTTGGCATGGGGTGAACCTACCAAGAACCAAAGCACAAAGCCCTGACTCCAGCTAACATAGCTCTCTGGGTCGTTGAGGCCCCCAGGACTCCTATCCATGACAAGGTGTTGTGAAATGTGTTGTTTTGTGGCAGAAGTACAGTGTAATACATAAAATATACTATAAATTATGATTTTATATATATAAAGAGAGCAAAAAATATTGAGGTGGTGTTCATAGTTTCATGGACCATTCAGAAATCTGATGGCGGAGGGGAAGTTTGTAACTTGGGGCTCCTGTAACTCCTCCATGATGGTAGTAATGAGAAGAGGGCATATTCTGAATGGTGGGCGTGTTTAATGAAGGATGCTGCCTTCTTGAGGCCTCACCTATTGAGGATGTCCTTGAAGCTGGGGAGGCCAGTGCTCATGATGGACTTGGCTGAGTTTACAAGCCTCTGCAGCCTTTTCCACTCCTGTGCATTGGTCCCTTCCTACCAGATGGTGATGCAACCAGTTGGAATGCTCTCCACTATACATCTGTAGAGGTGTGCTAATCTCTGGTGACATTTCAAATCTCCTCAAACTCCAGATTCAAGGTCTATGATTCAAGTTTATTTACCTTTGTACATTGAAGCATGCAGTGAAATGCATCGTTTGCATTAAACAACTAACACACCCGAAGGTGTGCTGGGGCAGCCCGCAAGTATGGCCACACATTCTAGTGCCAACATAGCTCGCCCTCAACGCTCAGCAGAAGCACACAGGACACAACAAGCAACAAAACAACAACAGCAAAACAAGTCCCCATCCTCCCATGCACATCCACATCCCTTAACCCAGTTCAGGCCTCCAGCACACTCAGGCCTGCATGCTTTCACAGTGGACTCGCAGAGATTCATAGACTCGGCTCTGGCCAATGGGCCTCAACTTCTGGACTTCCAGTTCACTCCTCAGGCCTCAGTCCTTGGCATTGATCCGAGGTCATGCCGCTCACCGAACACTAGGCCTCGCACTCCGGACTTGCCAATGGTGGGACCCCGAATACTAGACCTTGAACTCTGGTCTCACTGATTACGAACCAGGAGGCCACTGGAACTTGTTCCTCCTGCCCACAGGGAACTCTGACTCCAGATCCTGCTGACCTGGGAGGTCTCTCGTCCACTTTCTGCCGGTCCAACGTCTGCCATCCAACCACAGATGTCCCATATCTGGGTCACTGGCCTTTGAACTTGGAGCAAAGACTTGGACTCTGGCCTGACCTCTAATTTCCCCTACATTACCATCCTGAACCCCTAAGATGACCCCTAATTTCCCTATCTGTCCCTCAAACAATTCTTACAAACCTAAAAAAAATTAAAAATCAACTAAATCTGTGCTACGGCTCAAAGTTGATTGCAGCTTGACGCCATCTTGGATTCAGTCTAACTTCTAATTAAAATAAAACTGATGTCCTCCCTTCTTCATAATTACATTAATATGTTGGGCACAAGATAGATATTCAGTGATGTTGATACCCAGGAACTTGAAGCTGCAACATAAAAGCACACTTAATTCACTGATTATCGCACCGTTTAATGGTACTGTTTGGTAGCAGTGCTTAATTTAATAGTCCTGATGAAGGATCTTGACCCGAAATGTCAATCGTGCATTCCCTTTCACAGATGCTGCCTGACCCGCTGATTTTCCGCAGCAGTTTGCGTGTATTGCTCTGGATTTCCAGAATCTGCAGAATCCCTTGTGTTTTTAATTTAATAGCAACTTTGATTCAGTTCCACATTCACATCAGTGAGTAAATGCAGTCACTAGTTACTGATCCTGGGGTGGTTAACAGTTGAACCATTCCCTTAGCGTTCATTGTCTGGATTATCTACAGTATGAAAGGTTGTAGGACTTTACTTGCCGCAACAGAGAAAGAGGCCATTTGGCCCGTCAGGTTCATGTAGACTCTTATCTGAGCATCCCCATCAGCCCCATTCTCTTTCCTTATTTCCCCGCACCCCTGAGCTCTGTTCTCCTTCACGTGCCCATGAATGACCCTTTGATTCTCCCGCCTCTGAGCTGTTGCAGTGGCTGGTTGATGTGGGAGGAAGCCCATGCGGTCGCAGGTTGAATTCGCAAAGTGCACACTGCCGGAACGTGAGGCAGCAGCACTAACCACTGGGCCACTCGGAGTTTGAGGCTTTTCAGAAAGAAAGGTGGAGCTGGAGAGGGTGTGAGGCAGGGAAAGCATCTAAGCACACACCCAGGTTCCACCTATGGATGTGTCGTGGTTAGCACAATAGCTTTACGGTACCAATGATCACCAATCAGGGTTCGATTCCTGTAAGGAGTTTGTGCGTTGTCCCTGTGGCCCATTGGACTTCCTCCCATGTTCCCAAGGTGTACGGTTTGGGTCAGTGAGTTGTGGACGAGCTGTGTTGGTGTCGGAAGCAAGGCGATGCTTGTGGGCTGCCCTGCACAATCCACGCTGATTTAACTTAACACAAAATGATGTGTTTCACTGTATGTTTTGATGTACATGTGACAAATAAAGCTAATCTTTAAAAAATCTTCATGCACCCAGGATTCTGTGCCCATGTCACCCCAGACCCTTCCTCGACTTGCCCTACTCCTCAGGCTCCACAGCTCTGGGCTCGCCAACTTTACCCCGCCCCAACCTCTCAAAGCCGAGAGTGACTGGGATTCATTCCATCTCACCCAGCCTGGACTGGCTGACATGCTCTGCGTCACTGTGCTTCTCCTGCTCTGGGTTGCCAGAGTTGCTTTCAGAAGGCAGCTCAGCTCGTGCTGAAAGCAAGGCAGTGTACCTGCAAACATCTGTTAGTCATATGAAAGCAGAGAGTGGCGAAAACACTCAGCAGGGCCGGTGGCACCTCTGGAGAAACACCTTCAAGTTATTACCTGCCGTGCTGAGTTTGTAGAGTGGAAACAAGCGCCTCGAGCTCACTGAATCCTTGCCAGTGCTCAGCACCTGTTCATCACATTTTAATCTCCGCATGCTATATAGAGCATAGAGCACCACAATACAGGAGCAGGCCTTCATCCCACGATGACGGCACCAAGCATGATGCCAAATTAAACGAAAGGCCTTCTGCCTGCACCACATCCATATCCTCCCATTCGCTGCGTATCTACAGTGCTGTGCAAAAGCCATGGGCACATGTACGCTGTGTAGCCAGGGGGCCCAAGGCTTCTGCACAGCACTGTATTTGTCAACGTGGAGCAGAAAGCAAGTCTGCAAATCTGGCAGGAGGAAGGTGTGTTGGGAATGGCAAGGGTAGATCCCCGGGGGTGGGGTGTGGGATAGGAGGCAGAGAAGGCGTGATGTAAACACACCCAGCCCTGAGACACGTTGATTCAAAACAACTGGCTTATCGATCACTACAGACTATCTCTCCGGGTCTTCCTGCTGCCTTCCCTCTCCCTTTCCTTTTCCCAACCATGATTCCCCTGTCCCTGCCCCCTTCCCACTCTCGGTCCACAATAGAGACCCATATCAGAATCAGGTTTATCATCACTCACATGTCATGAAATGATTTTTTTTTGCGGCAGCAGTACAGTGCAATATATAAAGTTACTCCATACTGTGCAAAAGTCTTAGGCACCCTGGCTATATATGTGACCCGGAGACTTTTGCACAGTACTGTACGTTTATGTAAAAACTCTCTATACGCTGCTAGTATTTCTGCTTCTGCCACCACTCCTGGCGCCCACCACGTACTGTGTGTGAATAAAAAACTCCTTTAAACTTTTCTCCTTTCATGTGTGCCCTCTAGTATTTGACATCCCCTCCTGGGGAAAAACATCCTGGCTGTCTACCCTTTCTATCCCTCTCATAACTGTATTGTGTTCTGTCAAGTTACCCCTCAGCCTCCACTGCTCCAGAGAACACAAGCCAAGTTTGTCCAACCTTTCCTTAAAGCTCAGACCCTCTAAACCGGGCAGCATCCCGATAAAACAAAGAGCATCACAGTACAGTCCAGGCCCTTCATCCTATGATGTTGTGCTGACATTTTAACCTACATTAAAGTAAATCTAACCATTCTCTCCGACATAGCCCTCCATTTTTCTATCATCCATTGCCTTTCTAAAAGTTTCTTTAATACCCATAACGTGCCGTTCCCAAAGCCTCCACGTCTTTTGTAATGGGGTAATGCGCCGTTGACTCCACACACCCCAGGTTCTTCCATTGGACTTTGCACCAGGGATAATTTATACTGACTGATTTAAATACAAACCACATGTGTTTGAGACGCAGAAAGACACCAGAGCACCCGGAGTAATCCCGCGTAGTCACAGGGAGGACATGCAAACTCCACGCAGACAGCATAGGAGGTCAGGATTAAACCCGAGAGCTGTGAGGCAGGTGGTCTTTCAGATTCACTACTGTGCTGCTGGACGTTTCTAGCATTTTCTAACTCCTTTTTCATGTTTCCAGCATCGGCAGTTTTATGATTTTCATTTGCTGGTCTTTCTGTGGCCGGCATTCATACATCAATGGGGAGAAATTCTTGCTCTTTGTTAAATTCAGTCATGGGATCACTGTGCACAAGTCTGGGTGAGAGAGAGAGAGCGAGAGGGTGAGAGAGAGCAAGAGAGAGGGGAGAGAGAGAGAAGTGAGAGAGAGGAGAAAGAGCGAGAGAGAGAGAGTGAGAGAGAGAGCGAGAGAGAGAGAGTGTGAGAGAGAGAGAGTGAGAGAAGTGAGAGAGAGAAAGAGAGAGGGAGACAGAGGGAGAGAGAGAGAGCGAGAGAGAGAAGTGAGAGAGTGTCAGTTATCACCTGTGATTATCAATATCAACAGTTAGACAGGAAGACAGATGGGGAGCTACTTACTGATGCCTTGAATGGAGTGTGGTTTAATTGACTAATATTTCAATGTTCAAACATCAGAGTAAATTTATTATCAAAAGCACATACTGTATGTGTTCACCATCTACTGTCTTGAGATTCATTTTCTTGCAGGTATTTACAGGAAAATTAAAAAATACAATAGAATTTATGAAAAGCTATACTTAACAAAGATTACAAACATCCAATATGCAAAAGAGGACAAATCATGCAAATAATAAAAAACAGCAAGTTGTAGAGTCCTTGAGAGGGAGTCTGTAGGCTTTGGAATCAGTTCAAGTTGAGGTGAGTGAAGTTATCCATGCTGGTTCAGGAGTCTGATGGTTCTAGGGTAGTAACTGTTCCTGAATCTGGTGGTGTGGGGCATAGGGCTAATTCATCTGAGATCTCCTTCAATGTACAATATCCATCACTGACAATGTTTGATAAGTCAATCAGCTTTTGCCTAGTTTACATCACCGTGATCACAAAGGGCTGCCAGAGGAGATGCTGTTTGTCGCTGTGCCTGCCTTCCAACGGTGAAGGTTTCCTTTGATTTTCCCTTGTGCCTACTTGGACACGAGGCAAACTGAGGGTATAATTATGTAATATGATTTCCCCTCTGAATCTGTGCTTTGTTTGAAACTTGGCACATTTGGATTGCGGCACGTGTATCTCATTACCTGAGTGATCATTTCTCTGTGAGCCAGTGCTCTTTCACATGAATTGAGGCAAGATTGTAAATACAGTCATTTCACTGTTACTGTTGTTAAATTTGACAATTCAGTCTGTTTATACTCTATAGGCTGAGGTCTATATTCTGTCTCAGATTTGCTTGTTGGTTAGAGCACTGAGGGGGTCACAGTACCAATCCTAGAAAGCCCATTAGATGTCACTTGTGTAAAGGGTAATATCCGGACCAGACTTGATCCAGGTATTGGAGTGGACTTGATGAGCCAAATGGCTTAATTCTGCTCCTATGTCTTATGGACCTGGTCCTCAGAATCGGAATTGGAATTAGGTTTATCATTACTTCATTCATCCATTTATCTATTTATTTATCCATCTATCAGTCTATCCACCTGTCTATCTATCCATCTATCTGTCCATCTATCCATCTATCTATCTGTCCGTCTATCAGTCTATCCACCTGTCTATCTATCCATCTATCTGTCCATCTATCAGTCTATCCATCTATCTATCTGTCCATCTATCAGTCTATCCATCTATCTATCGATCTAGCCACTATCCATCCATCTATCTGTCTATCGGTCTATCTATTTATTTATTTATCTGTTTCTTTCTTTCCTTATTCTATGTTGAGGCCCTTCCATCCCTTTGAGCCAGACTGCCCAGCAACCCCCAATTCAACCCAAGCCTAATCACGGCACATTTTACAATGGCCAATTAACCTCTCAATCATCACTGACATATGTCATGAAATGTGTTTGTTTTGTGGCAGCCGTACAATACATCAACTGAAAATTACTAAAAGTTACAAAAATAAATAAATAGTTTAAAAGAGGAACTGTGAGGTAGTGTTTATGGACTGTTCAGAAATCTAATGACAGACGAGGAAACACACTGTTCCTAAAACATTGAGTGGACATCGTTTTTAAATTTGATTTTATTTAGACAGAGCACAGCAACAGGCCCTTTGGCCCAATGAGCCCAAGCCCATGTGACCAATTAACCCACTAACTTTTACATCTTTGGACTGCGGGAGGAAGCCCACACGGTCACGGGGAGAACGTACAAACTCTTCACAGTTAGCGGTGGGAATTGAACCCGGGTCACTGTCACAGTAATGACATTATGCTAACTGCTATGCTACTGAGCCACCCCCTTTAAGCTCCGAGAGATATAATGAGAAGAGGGCAAATCCCAGATGGTGAGGGTCCTCAGTGAAGGAGGCTGCCTGCTTGAGGCATTGCCTTTTGAAGATGTCCTCAATGATGGGGCGGCTTGTGCCCATGATGGAACTGGCTGAGTCTACACTTTCGATCCTGTCTATTACTTTGGGACTGTAAGAAGGCCACATTTCCAGAATTGCACAGAGTTCTGATTGGTGTGTCTTGGTCATAGTGACCTTGGAAGAACACATCTACCAGCTACACTAGACCTCTACAGGAGCAACGTAAAAATAACCTGACTTAAGGTTAAAGGGGCTAAGTTAGTTGGGCTGCATTGTCTTGAATGCAGAAGAGTCACCTTTTGTACTTCCTGTATATACTTTTTACAAATAATGTTTCATTTTGAAATATAACAAGGAATCGTCTAGTGGAATATAAAGATAATGAGTGTTGGAAGTCTGGAGGAGAGTCTACTAAGGACAGCAACATCAGGTAAAGAGTGTGCAAGTAATTCTCTCCCCAAGTTCTGCAGAGGATGGGAAACCGAGAGAGGTTTGACAGTGGAGTCTAAAAAGAATGTAGTGTTATTATGGTGTGGGGTGTGTAATGTTGGGAACCGCTGGTTGGTTGTTGGTGAGGCCCCCTGTAGAGGTCTCTTTATGCAGGGGTCTTTCCCCTGTGCCCTGGGGACCTGGGGTGGAAGGTACGTGGAGCAGTGGTGTACAACAGATTTTTGAGTCAGTTCACTGACTGCCCAGCCAGCTGCCCTTTCTGTGGCCATGAGGAGTCAGTGTTCCACATGTACCTGAGTGTGAGAGCTTGAAGCCCCTGTTTGAGCTGCCCTACTCCACCTGCCCCCCACCCCGCTCCTGATCTCAGTCACCTGCTGCCAATGTGGGGGCAGTGGGCCACTAGAAGAATCTCCTGGCTAGCTTGCCCCTGGGCCTGGGGAGCTGGCTTCTCACAGTGGGCAGTTGAGCTGACTGCCTGTCCCTGGGGAAGGAGCAGGCAGTCCCTATGGGCACAGTGGGGGATTTCCAGGAACTGACAGGCTTGAGAGCATTATAGATAATAATCCCACGTTAGTTTGAGACTGCAAATATAATATAATGTGAACAAATGTGAAGTTATCCACCTTGGTGCAGAGAAAGTGTTAAATGTTCAGGGATTGGGTAATGTTGGTCTTCAAAAGGATTTCGATGTCTTTGTGCATGTGTTGCTGAAAACTAACATGCAGGTGCAGCGAGCAATTGGCAAAGCACACGGTGGGTAACAGATGTCCCAATTATTGTATAGTGCTTTTGTTAGTGAGAAAACTTTTGTAAAGAAAAAGAGCTGGGACAATGTGTCTTATAGAATTACTTCTGATTCTGACGTGAATGTGAATGCAGGTGCAGGCAGAGGCACCGTGCACAGTGTAGCGGGAGAAATGTGGAAAAGACAGCTCAGACCTTAACAGTTACCTTTCTGCTCAGCATTCTTAACTTCCTCCTACCCTTCCCTTGCAACTGCACGTCTCCACAACAGCGAGGTCACTTTGAACACTTACCAGGTGATTGATCTTACCGATGGGGTCATCCTCAGTAAAGGTTCGTTGTGTAAAAGGCACGGACTCGGACTACCTGCTGCAAGAGGGTGTCACAAGAACGTTAACACGATAAGCTTATCTCCATTCCTGTTGTCATAATAAATCACTATAATCACACAGTTTAAATGGAGACGTAACGTAAAGATTTTTACTCCTCATGTTTATGAAGGATGTAAGTAATAAAGTCAATTCAATTTAAGGAGTAATGTCTGACTGATGGAATGCAGTATGTCAGGTTAATACTCATATCTGCAGCATAAGACCTGTAAGGAAATGTAATTTCAGGATTGCAGAGCAGCAGAACCCTGATGCCCTATATTCCACAGCTTTGAATGTAGTCTTCTGTTCTAAAATGAATGTTTGCAGCAGCCCCCCGTCTTGTGGCTGCACCAGCTTATCAGTGGTCAATAAAGTAAGAGGCATCAGAATTGGGATGGACAACCACAAAATGCTGGAGGAACTCGCCGAGTCAGGCAGCATCTACAGAGGGGAACAAACTGTCGGTGGTTTTACTGAGGTCCTTCGTCAGGACGGGAAGGGTAAGAGGAAGAACAGAAAAGAGGGTTGTGGGGGTGGAGGGGAGGTGAAGGAGTACAACCTGGCAAGTGATAGGTGAAAGATTCTGGCCTCTTCCCCTTCCTCTCCAGTGCGAGGGTCTTGGCCCGAAGCATTGGCTGTTTATTCCTCTCCATAGAGGCTGCGTGACCTGTGGAGTTCCTCCAGTATTTTGTGTGTGTCCTTGTGGATTTGCAGCATCTCTTGTGTTTAAGATTGGAGATGGCTCAAATATTTGGTACGTGCTTCGCTGGGCGAGAGTGTCTGATGATACTATAGAGCTGAACCGATGAAGCCAGCGCCAGACCCAGCTTTAGAGGATGAAGACCTAATCTTTGACCAAGGAGAATAGTTCAGCAAGTAACCATTATTTAGACCAATTCTGGCCAGATTCTCACGTATTTATGTTGGGCTGCACTTCTGTAGCTGAGAGATGCAGGCGCTTGGAACCTGCCAGGTTTCAGTCACAAGCCACGAGGAGTATTCCTGGTACCATTATTTCTTAAAGAATACACCCGTTTTTCAGGCTCTGCATGTGGATGTGCCAATTTAATGGATCAAAATGCCATTTCATAAAGTTAATCAGAACAAGGTTTAATGTCACTGACATGGCGTGAAATTTGTTGTTTGTGGAAGCTGTATAGTACAAGACCTAAAATACTATAGTTTGCAAAATTAAGTAAGTAAGTGGTGTAAAAGAGGAACGGTGAGGTGGTGTTCGTGGGATTATGCACTTTTCAGGAATGTAATGGCAGAGGTGTGCCTGGACTCATTCAAAGACCTAGCCAGGAAAAGATGAAAGGTTTTAGTATTTACATCAGTACGTGGGTGGGAAAGGTTTATAGGGATATACACTAAACATAGGAAAACAGGATTAGCTTAAATGGGAATAATAATAAGTGGGAAATTATTTTATTACAGCAACAAAATTTAAAAACACACTTTGCAATAATAATAAATTATAATAATAACTAATAACGAAGTACAGAATAATAATATAAACAATAATTTACTGATGTGCACTACAGTGCAATAACAATGTATGAAATAATAAACAGAGACTATTGTACTATGATGTGTGTTCTCCTGTCGCACAGAGATGAACTGTTGTACTGTATGCTTATTGCATTGGGTAGGAAAGATTCTCTGCAATGATCCTTGTGACAGTGGAGCTGAATGAGTCTGTTCGAAAGGATGCTCCACTGCTTATTCAGTAGGTCATGGAGAGGATGTGCCTGATTGTTCATAATGGATAACAATTTGGTTGCTGTAGACCTGTTGGGCCAATGGGCTTGTTTCTGTGCTGTATGACTCTATGACATTATTTCATCACCTGAAGACCCAGTTACTGGTAGTTCGTGGTCATCACTATCACCGACGTTTTGTCCAGTTCTAAATCCACAACTGCCATGCTGGGATTTGAACTCTAGTCTTGCTGTGGTCAATCCCGTGGCAGAGGAAAGGCCACATCTCCAGTTGGAACCCCTCAGTCATGCAGTGGTAGCCCGTTTCAACATTCCACTCCCTACTCAAGTCCCAGGGAAATTCAGGACTATGAGGTCCTAGAGAAAATGCAACACAAACCTTGAGCTACATCTTCATTTGACAAGAAGTGGGGCGCACACAGGTGCATATTTCTGCATGAACATTTATCACTTTCAATGTTATATTGCTAATTTTATGACCAAACAAGTGAATTTCAAAGGAACAGTTTGCCTACCATTGATCCTGATTGAACCATCGACTGTATAAATATAGTGAGAGCTCTCTGGGAGTATTGTGCTCAGTTCTGGTCACCCTGCTATAAGAAGGATGACATTAAGTTGACATCCTTCATGTGAAAAGCTTCGCAAGCTTGTGATCATGACTGAAGGCCTTGAGTTATAAGGAGAGACTAGATCAGCTGGGACTTTTTTTTTGTTGGAGTTTAGGAGTCATCCCCCTCCTCACCTGAATCTACCTATTACTTGCCTCTCCTTATACTGGTGATCTGCCCTCTGCACTCTCATTCCCTGCAGGTTCTTGAACTGAAATGTCAACCATCCCTCTGCCTCCACAGGTGCTCCCCGACTTCTTCCAGCATTTGTTTTTTTATCCTCTTCATTGTCCTGTGGACAACCATGCTCTCAGATGCTCCGTACAGCCCAACATTAGTGTTGTAAAGGCTGACTCTAGGTACAGAGAAACCTGGTTATGGATAGTCAGAGCAAGTAGGCCTGTGGACACATGATGACAGTATAAGTCTGGTCTGGTAGCTTGCTTGAGCTCCGCCACAAAGATGCAAAATAACTTAATGATAAACAGCAAACCATCTGCTGATTAACTCAGTAATTAAGCTGCATCAGTGGGAGGAAAGGCACAGGGTTGGTACTGCATTCCTGCATGATGTGGAAGTGCCCGACGCCCGGTTTGAGTTTGGCCAGTTAGCAAACCCCATGGCCTCACATTTGGCAGATGCATGTGTGTGTCTCTTGAGCAGCCAGTTCACTTTCTGGGCCGTCCAGCTGGATAAACCTCAATTTGAAGAGTATCACACACACAATGTTAGAAGAACACGTTTGTTATAGGCAACATTTATGGAGAGGAATAAACTGATAACGGGTTGAAGCCCAAAATGTCAACTGTAGAATCCCCTGCGAGGATGCCCCCCCTCTCCAGCATTCGGAGTTTGTTGATTAATATCTCCAGCATCTGCAGAATCTTTTGTCTCTGGTTTGTGAAGTATTGCTGCCTTGAAGGCATAAAATTGGCTTTGAGCTCATCGTTAGTCAGCTCCTGTGAGCTTGGCAGTGCACTGAGGCTCGGGAGGGCTCCATGGTTCTTGTCGAGGGAGATTTCTCCCCATTTTAAGCAGACACCCAAACTTTAACAACTGTTGGGGAAAGGAGATAGTGAGGAGATGACTTCAGGCACTCTTCCTCGAATTGCGTAAAAGGCAGGACCAGTCTGAGGGCTGGACAGGTTGGACGTGGGATTCCTGCTTGCATTTCAGTTTGCCTGTTCAATCTTATCCAGGCTTAGAAGTCATTGTCACGGATGTTTGGATGTGTTGTGTGGGAAGCTCAGATTCATTTATTTATCACTAGTGCACCAGAGCACGTAGTGGAATGCATCATTTGCATTACCAGCCAACACAAACTAAGGGTGTGCCAGGGCAGCCCGCAGGTGTTGCTACACCTTCTGCATGTGCCCACAGGGTTTGGCAGAACACAACGGGCAACAAACAACGAGAGCAAACAAGCCCCGTTCCTCCCACCCACCCACTCAAACACACGGACAGCCCTCCAGCCTCCGTTGGATTCTTGGAGTTGCAGGTAATGGCCCTCCACCTTCGCCAGTGGATTTGCAGATCTGCCGAGTCAAAGTTTCAGTAATTGGGCCTCGACTTCTGAACTTACCATTGACCTTCGGGCTTTGATCTTTGAACTTTGATGGGGAGTCAGGCAGAGGGCTGCATCAGCACCTGTACGTCTGTTTCATTGAGTTCGGACCAGCTGTACCTGCCGGCTCTCTGATTCCCATTAGCATGTGGAGCCTGGCCCTCGCCAGGTGACCATTTCTCCACCTTCTAGCGCTCCGTAATTCTCCAGCCATCCAGTACATTACCACTTCCCTCACTCCACCATGCCTTAAACTCTCAAACTCCTTCCACCTCCCTCCTGCTCTTTAAGACAACTTGCCTCTTTGACCAATGTCAAACTACACTTATTAACAATAAAAGTAAATAATAAAAAAATGTAGCAGTAAATTCATTACCACATGCAAGTCACCATATACTACCTAGAGATTCATTTTTCACAGGCATTTACAGGAAAATAAAGAAATACAATAGAATTTATGAAAAACTATGCACGTACAAAAACTGACAAGCAACCAATGAGCAAAAGAAGACAAATTCTGCAAATAAAAAAATCTGAGGACATGAGTGATAGAGTCTTTGAAAGTTATGGAATCAGTTCAGGGTTGAGGTGAGTGAAGTTATCCACATTGGTTCAGGAGCTTGATGGGTGTAGTGTGATAACAGGTTACCCGATGTACATAATTACACGATAGTGCAGAATAACCATCACACAGAGTTTACAGAATCAACAAAGCACAGCTGAAGCAAACATTAGTCATGGAGACAGAACACTACAGCACAGAAACAGGACCTTCGGCCCATCTGGACTGTAATGAACTATTATTCTGCCTAATCCCATCAACCTGCACATCGACCATAGCTCTCCACACCACACCCACCCATCCATCTACTTATCTAAACTTCTGTTAAACGTTGAAATCGAACTTTCATGGATTGAAATCTGCAGCTGAGAGGCTGAGGCCTCCCTTCAAAGGATGTAGTCTGAGAGATCTGGATATTGATTTTCATATTTGCGTTTCATTCAGATGCTTTTGTTCAGATTAGCAGCATATTACACTCTGTTTGAAAATGTCTCCTTCTGTAAATCAAGAACATTTTCACTAGCTAATTTTTTTTCTGGCGTTTGATATGGATGAGATAGCTGTTTGGACCTGCCTAAGTCCAACGTTCTTGGCCAGACAGGAAAGTCAACTGCATATTACGACATCTCGAAACTGGCTAATCACAAGGAATTTAACTTTTTTGCCATTCAAATGCCGGAAGTGAACTATTGCACAAGCATTGTGGTTTGGAAATGTTTCTTGCACTGAAGGTAATGTCTGAAAATCAAATGGTTGTCATTTCCCCCAATGTAGCCATTAAATGAGGCATGGAAGCTCTTTTTGTATTTACTTATGAATTTCATAATTTGTGGATTTTAAAGCCAATTAAACGCTCTTGAAAATATACAAGCAGCAATGAAATAATAAAATTTCAAGGTACTTTTATTTTCAAAGTACATAGACAGTATACAACCCTGAGATTCATCTTCCCAGACAGCCACGAAACAAAGAAACAGCTTGGAATCCAATTAGAGAAATCATCAAACACAGAATGTGTGAGTAAAAGAACAAATCACGCAAAAAACACAGAATATTCAACATCAAACCACAGAGTCTAGGAGCCACAGTCACCGAGTCAGTTCAGTTGTCAATGACTGCAGGCCTCAGCTGCAGAGTCAATTCCATGTCGAAGTGCCTCGGTCAAATCGCGCAAATAGCAAAAAAAAAGAGTAACAAGGAACACGTGAAACATGTGTCTTGGAGTCCTCCAAAAATGAGTCCACACCCTGGGGTGTGTTCAGCGCTGAGGACATTAAAGATCAAACTGCAGAGTCCCACAGCCAGGAGCCATGAGGTGATCAAAACCACACCTTCCCTGGCAGCAGGTGAAACGCAGGCAGACGGCACTAAACACCCACTTGTCTCCCGCTCTCGTCCCTGTTGATTTCGATCTTGCTTGATGCTTTAATTGATGAGGAGTAATGGAGCCAGCCATGGGTTGCATCCTTCCTTTAGGAAACTGCACATTTGGCTATCAACCTTGTTGAATTCCCCAGGAGATGCAGAAGCCCCAGATTGTACATTCAGCTCAAGAATACAGTACATCATCAAAATGGAAATTACAGGCTGCAATCGATTGCAGTTCAGGAGAAGAGGCATATTTAATAGAAGAAGTAGTAGTTTCAAAAGCTGTCTGCAGGATCTTGCCGTTGGTTGCTGTCTTCATCTACGTAGCTAATAAACTTTGAGAGAAAGGTTTGGTCCGATCACTTGGAACATGAGAATGTACATTGCCCACTCTCTCCTGACACAGGGGTACGGCTGGTAGTGCCGCTGCCTCACGGTTCAATCTTTAACAACCCCCACCCCCCCGGCACTGTCCATGTGGAGTTCGCACGGTACTTCTTCTGGCCGTGTGGGTTTCTTCAGTTGCTCCACTGTTGTCCCACAAGATAAGTGGGATTTTTTTGGCCACTGTATATATCCCCCAGTGTGCAGTTAGTTGGTAGACCTGGGGCCATTGATGGGGACGTGGGAGAATAGAATGGATTAGGGAAGGATCAGTGTAAATTGGTGGTTGACGCAGACCTGATGGACTGAAGGGACTGTTTCTGTGTTGTTTCTACGACACTCTGACATTCCTCATGCAGTTTTGCCCTTCAGTTGCATCAGCACTAAACTGTGCCTCCAATCCACATATTCACCTCAGTTCCAAATTCCTTAGTAACTTTCCCTAAGCACATCACGGAAACTCTGGGTTCATAATTCTCTCTGCCTTGACAAAGCAGCCAGCATAATCAATGAGCCCAGTCACCCTGAGAATTCTGTCTCCTCCCTTCTCCCATCAGGCAGCGGATACAGAAGTGTGAAAGCATGTGTCACCAGGCTCAAGGACAAATTCCTCTCCACTATTATCAGAATCTTGAATGGACCGCTTGTATTTTAAGATGGCCTTTTGACCTGAACATCTGCCTCATTGTTTCCCTGCACCACACTTTCTCTGGAGCTGAACACTTCATCCTGCATTGTTATTGTTTTACCTCGTTCTGCATCAATGTTGCCTTCTCACATGATTTCTCTAAGCATGCACTGTGTTATCATTTGATCTGTATAAACAGTATACCAGACAAGCTTTTCGTTGTGTCTTGGTACATGTGATAACAATAAGCCAATATCAATAACAATTCCAATAACTAAAACCAATACTCCACTGAGCACCTGTTTGTGGAGGGATCGCCTGTTACATGAGGAGATGGTCTGGTCATCCACTGGTGCTCCGGAATTAACGGGCCCCCCAAAGGGCACTTCTCCTCCAACGGCGCTGTTTCCTCTTGAACGTTAGCCAAGATTGGTGCTGGAGGAAGGTGACTTCAACTCAGAGGCTGTGTAAAGAGAATTCTGCTTCTTGCCATCTGATTATAAACAGATTCTAGTTCACCATAAGGCATAGGAGCAGAATGAGGCTATTCAGCCTATCAAGTCTGCTCCACCATTAGATCATCACCGATTTGTTATCCCTCTCAACCCCACTCTCCTGCCCTCTCCTCATAACCTTTGATGCCCTTACTAATCAAGAACCTAATAACCTCTGTTTTAAATCCATCGAATGACTTGGCCTCCATGGCCATCTGTGGCAATGAATTCCACAGATTCACCACCCTCTGACTAAAGAAAATCCTTCTCATCTTTATCCATCAAGTCCAGAATGGCTTGTTTCTCTCCTTCTAAGCCCATTGTTCCGAAATTCTGGCAGCTGTGCAGAGTGCCATTTTGGGAGGGCAAGAGGTGGTAGATCTGGCATTGCCAATAGATAGTGGACCCTGGTCTCACCGATCTCACAGGGTACAACCTGCATAAATGGGACTGGAATCACATACAGCCTAGATCAGGTGAAGGCATTAGTCAGTTTTACAGATCTAGACCATGCTCTGTTCTCACTACTGCCACTGAGCAGGAGGTACAGGAGCCTTAGGTTCCACACCACCAGGTTCAGGAACAGTTATTATCTGACAACCATCAGGCTCCTGAACCAGTGTGGATAACTTCACTCACCTCAATGCTGAACTACCTACAGACTCACTTACATAAACTCTGCAACTCATGTTCTCAGTATTTATTTATAATTTGCACAATTTATCTTGTTTTGCACTTTAGTTGTCTATCATTCTTTGTTTATGTGTAGTGTCTCATAACTTCTATTGTATATCTTTGGTTTATTGTCTCAAGGTAGTATGTGGTGATATTTATGTAGTTTGATAATAAAATTACTTTGAACTTTGAAAATTGTGAATGACTAGTTCGTCTTTAAAAATTATTAATTCCAAATGATTAACAGCCACCAACATAGGATTTGATCTCGGAATTGTCAGTCTGGTAAGCTAACTGGCGCTATCTCCATGCCCATTGGCATCACCACACTTCCATCCCTTTCTTTGAAGGAATTGGGCTGGTTGCTGTTGTCCTTGCCTACATTGCTTCAGTGAGCACACCGCGCGTCAGTCTTGCCTGGGTAAAGGTGATGAGATAGAGCACGGGCCCGAAATGTGAGGTGATCTGTTGTCATCCGATTCCCTGGCCTGTTTCCAATTGGGACCAGTGGGTGGAGAACATAATCCGTGGCAGGCCAGTGTCCAGAACAATATACATAAAATACTGAAGGAATTTAGCAGGGTCAGACAGCATCCATAGAGAGGAATGAACAGGTGACATTTTGGGCCAGGACCTTTCATCAGGACTGGTGAACGGTCTTGGTCTGAAACATCAACTGTTTATTCCTTTCCCTAGATGCTACATGACCTGCTGAGTTCCTCCAGCATTTTATTTGTGTTGTTCTGGATTTCCAGCACCTACAGAATCTCCTGTGTTTCTGATTTGCATGCCAGTATTAATTTTTGTTGGTTTTACCTGACTGAAACATTTAGGTTGGCACACACAGGAAGGGAACCTGAGATCCTGTCTGTATTGTTAGTCGGCACTTCCTTCACCAGCTATTTCATTGTAACCTTAAGTTTATTTGCAAAATTACAGCTAATGGTGGCTAACTTCACTCAGCCTGTTGTCTTGGGGTATTGTGATGTGAAAAGAGCTGTAGAAAAGCAGCATCTCTATTTCCGCGTGGAGGTTGCATTATGGGTTGTAGATGAGGATGTCTACCTACTTATTTGCTGCCTGTTATGTCGTTGGCCTATCAGGCAGCAAAGAAAATCCTCCACCTCTGGTGGTACTCAGGGCTTCCTTCATTGTGTTAATAGCTTCCTCTCGGTTTTCACTACTGTCAGTCATACAAGTCCCGGGTGGAGACTTAGGAATAACGTCACAGTCAGATGTAGAAGAATTTTTCATTGCTGTTTCTGTAACAATTTTGCTTTACCAGTCAGGGTTGTTAGCCCCGAGCTGAACCCTGAACCTGGAGGACAGGTGGACCTCTCCTAGTCTGACCTCTACCCTTTGACCTGTTTGGCAGGGGTGACCCTACCAAGAGCCAAAGCACAGAGCCCTGACTCCAGCCAACAGAGCTCTCTGGGTCACTGAGGCACGCAAGCCTCCAAACCACTCTTTGAGGTGAGGATGAGTAGAGTTTGCTAATTGATTCGGCACAGAAAGCCCAGTTTCTCTTTGTCTTGTTTACTGAGGTCAGTGTGATAGTTTGTTATATTTCATCTTGAGGTGCAAGATCAATAGATTTGCTGGGCATGAATTTCAGAGAGAAATAGAATATGGATATAACAACCTAATGAAAAGGTGTTCTCCTAAGGAGTTCAGATAAACTAATAGATGGCTTTGCTGTGGTGTTCATCTTGTCAGATTACCCGAAGGCAAGTTTATTGTCATGTCACAGGTACAGTTACAATGAGAAACTCGCATCACAGTCACAAAGCCCAGGGTGAGCAATATACACATTTTACAAGAAAGAACACATAGAGTAAACAATAGACACAAACTAGTCTGCAAAGTGCCGGAAATCCAGAGCAACAAACACACACAAAATGCTGGAGGAACTCAGCAGATCAGACATCACTGATGGAAATTTCAAAAGTTCAAAGTTCAAATTAATATTTATTTTTAGAATACATATGTGTCATCATCACATACAACACATAGCAAGGCATACATAGCATGTCTGTAGAACAGTAACTGTAAACTGTAAACAAACTGTGCAAATGCAAATATAAATAAATAGCAATAAATATCAAGCATACAATAACAATACAACAGTCCTTAATTGAGTGTTACTATCCGCTTTTGTTCACGAGCCTGATGGTTGAGGGGTAGTAACTGTTCTTGAACCTGGTGGTGTGAGTCCTGAGGCTCTTGTGCCTTCTCCTACCCAATGGCAGCAGCGAGAAAGGAGCATGGCCTGGGTGGTGAGGACTTTTGATGATGGATGCTGCTTTTCTACGGCAACATTTCATGTAGATGTACTCAATACTTGGGAGGGATTTACCCATTATTAACTGGGCCAAATCCACTACCTTTTGTAGGATTTTCTGCTCAAAGGCATTGGTGTTCCCAATGCAGCCAGTCAGCACACTTTCCACCACACATCTATAGAAGTTGGCCAAGGTTTTCGATGACATGCCACATCTCTGCAGACTCCTGAGGTGGTAAAGGTGCTCTCATGCTTTCTTTGCCAGAATATTCATATGATGGGTTAGGACAGGTCCTCGGAGATAGTGACTCCCAGGAATTTAGTTACTGACCCTCTCCACCTCTGATTTTCCTATGATTATTGGCTTATGGACCTCTGCCTTCCCTCTCCTGAAATCTACAATCAGTTCCTTGGTCTTATTGATATTGAGTGAAAAATTGTTGTTATGACACCGCTCAGACAAGTTTTCATTCTCCCTCCTGTATGCTGATTCATCACCCCTTTAATATAGCCCACAACAGTGGAGTCCTCTGCAAACTTGTATATGGTTTCGGAGCTGTATTTAGCCACACAGTCATAGGTGTAAAGCGATTAGAGCAGGGGGCTAAGCACACATCCCTGCCATACTCCTGTGCTGTTGGAGATTGTGGAGGAAATGCTTTTGTCAATCTGAACTGACTGAGATCTACAAGTGAGGAAATCCAGGATCCAACTGCACAAGGGGGTATTCAGGCCCTGGCCTTACAATTTACTAATTAGTTTAGAGGGGATGATAAATGCTGAGTTGTAATTGATAAAGAGCATCTTTGCTGTCCAGATGTTGCAGGGTTGTGTGAAGAGTCAATGAGATAGCACCTGCTGTATACCTGTTGCTTCGGTAGGTGAATTGGAGCAGATCCAAGTTGCTACAGGTCTTCAGTATTTGGCCATGAACTCAGTCTGGACCGGATGCTTTCCTTGGATTCACTCCCTCGAAGGCAGCCCACACATCATCTTCAGATACCGAGACCAAAGCATCATCGGGAGACGGAGGGGGGAGGGGGGGGGGTGCTTGATGATTCCTCCCTGTTCTGGTGGTCAAAGTGAGTATAGGAGGCATTGAGCTCATCTGGAAGCAAAGCTCAGCTGCCCCCTAGGTCGCTAGATTTAACTTTGTAGGAGGTTATGTCATTCAAACCCTGCCACAGCTATCATGCATCCTTTGTTGATTCCAGTCTAGTCCAGAATCTCCACTGCACCCAAGAGATGGCTTTCCAGAGATTATACCTTCAACTCTTGTAGCATTCTCGATCTCCAGATGAATGTCTCTGATCTGGCTGTCGTCAGGTTCTGGATCTCGTTGTTCATCCAGGGCTTCTGATTGGGAAAACCCTGAACGATTTTGTGGGGGTACAATTATCCACAGCTGGTTTAATAAAGTCTGTAACGACAACCCTGATGTAGTCATTCAGGCCCTCAGATGAGTTCCTAAATGTGGCCCAGTCCAGTGACTCGAGGCAACCCTGTAACCATTCCTCTGCCTCCTGCAACCATCTCTTAGTTGTCTTGATCTCTGGAGCCTTGCTCTTTAGGCTCTGACTGAATGAAGGTAGCAGGACTACAGCAAAATTATCTGACTTACCAAAGTGTGGTCTCAGGAAGGACCTTATTGTAGCATTGGTCTTGTGTGTTGGGACCTCTGGTGCAACAGGTTATGTGCTGGTGATAATTGAGCAGGGTTTTCTTCAAACAGGACTGGTTAAAGACTCCAATTCTAATTTAAAATGTGTCGGGATGGGCCATTTCTTGCTTACAGACAGCATCATGCAGTTTTGCGAGAGCTTGCTTATAATCGGCCACTGATGGTATGTAAACCATGGTCAGGATCACAGATGAGAACTCACGAGGCAATAGAATGGTCTACATTTAACTGTTAGCTGATCTAAGGAGAACAAGAAATTGATATAACCCCAACATCTGTCTCAATGCAACAGAGAGTTGAGACCTGCCTCATCTGCTTCTGATACACCAGCCTTGCCTTGAGATCGTCAAGTGACTGCACATTCACAAAAGAGGAGGCCTCATCCCCCTGTACTTCAGCCTGGTTTGAATCCCGCCTCTCCTGCCAAGGTTTCAGCCATGCCCATGGCGTTGACCCTTAAAGGCACCACACTTAACTGCTCTGCATTTATCTGTTGAATGTGAGTTATGAAGATCATTTCGTAGTCCAAAGTTAAGAGGACATTTTAATAGTGCAGATTGCAGTGAAAGTAGTTGAAAAGGAGCATATTTAAAAGGAAACCTGGTACAATTCCCTGCAGCCTGCAGAGAGTCGTTGATGTACACTGGCGTCATCTTGGAAATGATTAAACAGAAGACATTTGGGGCTGAGGAAGTGGCAAGAAGCAAGAATAAAATAGTTGAGGGAGGGCAAGCAGGCTAGCTGAAAGGTGATGGGTGAAGTCAGGTGGGTAGGAAAGGTAAATGGATGGAGGGGAAGGAATCTAGA
Organism: Hemitrygon akajei; assembly: GCF_048418815.1. Classification (NCBI taxonomy): domain Eukaryota; kingdom Metazoa; phylum Chordata; class Chondrichthyes; order Myliobatiformes; family Dasyatidae; genus Hemitrygon; species Hemitrygon akajei. Next base: position 51,079,652 of record NC_133137.1, read on the forward strand.
GCAAATAAGACACGTTCTTGTCATATGCACAAGTCCATATACACACAGATGGGATGAAAATCTTGCAGCAGCATCACAGGTATACAGCATTAGAGACACAACATTTAAAAGAAAAACATAAAGATAACTTATATATGAAAGAACATAATTTGTACAATGAAGAAACAAAGTCCAGTGTCGTGGAAAGTGGTCATAGCGGTGCTATACCGAGGTAGTGATTGGGGCTGTGCAGGTTAGTTCAAGAAATGAATTGGTTGAAGGGACTTAGTTCTTCTTGAACTCTGTGATTTGTGATTTCAGGTTTCTGTACCTCACATCTAATGGTAACTGTGAGAAGATAGTGTATCATGGCCGCGATGGTGGGGATTTTCCATGATAGATGTTGCCTTCTTGAGGCAGTGCCTTGGGTAGAAACTACCGATGGTGGGGAACAATGTGCCTGTGATGTATTGAGCTGAGTCCACATCGCTCTGCAGCTTCCTACTCTCCTGCGCATTCAAATTGCTCTACCAGACCATGATGCTTCAAGGATAGTTTCAACTGTACATCTGTAGAAGTTTGTAACAGTGTTTGGTGACAGGCCAAATCTTGTTAAAATAAAGATAACAGTGAGCCTTCCCTGTGGTTGAATCTCTGCAATCCCACTGATCTTCATCATGCTGAAGCAAGTTCTTGAAGGAGACCTTGTGGCCACTCCTCTTCAAAAAAACTGGGCATGAGAAAGGAGAATTGTAATAACCCCAACTTGAGCATTTAAATAGGTGCTTAATTCTTCCCTCACTTGTGAGTCTTGGAAAAGTTGAAGGCCATATGAAAGAATCAGCATCAGTATCGAGCTTATTACCACTGATATATGTCATGGAGTATTTTATTTTGTAGTGGCAGTACAGTGTAATATACGATAATTACAATCATGTATATGTATATGTGTATATATACAGTAGAGAGAAAAAGAAAGGTCATGTTCATGGATTCAGGCCTGTTCAGAAATTTGATGGTGGAGAGGAAGAAGCTGATAATAAAACCTTGATTGTGGGTGTTCAGAAAATAGCAATAATTTTAATTTCTGTAAAGCCTTTCATTGGAAGCATTTCACAAGCAGGAACAAGTTTTTTTTAAGGTGGTTCATTGTTGAAACATGGATTTAGCGCTTCCTTGGAATCCTCAGTGTTTGCTTTTTCTACAGTCAGATGGAGGTAAGTGTGCTGTTGTTGCTGTTTGCCTCTTTACAACTTGTATTTCTGAGGAAAAGCTGGAAGACTAATGAAACATCCCTTCCAGGAGCTGATGTTTGTCATCTTTTTGACAAGCTGTGATGCTGCTGTGAGGAGCTTTTCCACTGTACACATGCAGACATGCTCTCAGGCATATGACAATCATCACCACCCTGACTTTCAAACAAATAAGTCAACGCCTAAATCTAGGTGGCTGCTTGACTGTGATCCTAGAGCCAGGTGTGATTCTGAACTTTTTTCAAAAACAGAGAAATTGATCCATTGAAAATGGGCTCCAGCTTAGATATGGAAGCAGAAATTGGTCACTCAACCTCTGTGTCAGATCTGATTGTAACTTTGGGCAATCAAATGTAAAAGGACAGTATTATTATTATTATTATTATTATTATTATTATTATTATTAATAATAATAATAATAATAATAATAATAAGTACTTTATTGATCCCAAGTGGGAAATTATTCCATTACAGCCAGAACATTTAAGAATACACTTAGCATTAATAATATATAATAATGATAATATTAACTAATAATAAAGTACAGAATAATAATATACACAATAGTAACGTACCAATGTGCAATAATAATGTATGAAATAATAAAACAGAGACTATTGTACTATGACAAATTCTTCAGATGCTGGAAATTCGAGCAACACACACTAAATACCGGAGCAACTCAGCAGGCCAGGCAGCATTTTGTGTGTGCTGCTATTGTATTATAATGTGTGCTCCGTCGCACAGAGATGAACTGTTGTATATGCTTATTGCATTTGGTAGGAAAGAATTTCTGTAACAATTCTTGTGACAGTGGAGCTGAACAAGCCTGTTTGAAAGGGCACTCTGCTGCTTATTCAGTAGGTCATGGAGAGGATATGCCCAATTGTTCATAATGGATAACAGTTTGTTTAGTGATCTCCTCTCTACCACTAACTCAAAAGAGTCCGGGTTGTAGCCAAGGACGGATCCAGCCTTTCTGATGAATTTATTTAGTTTTTTTGCACCACCAACACCAATGCTGCCCCCTCCCAACATAAAGCAGGACCCTTAACAGCATTGATGTAGAGAAGGATCAGAGTCCAAGCCCATAGTTCATTGGATGTGGTAGCACATTGACAGAGAGGTAAAGAAGCTGTATGGCACACTTGCCTTTATTAGTCAGGAAGTTATTCTGCAGCTTTAGAAAACTCTGCTTAGGTCACATCTGGAGTACTTTATTCAGTTCTGGTCTCCCCATTATAAGAAGGATGTGGAGGCTATGTCAAGGGTACAGAAGAGGTTTACCAGAATGCTGCCTGGATTAGAGAGCATATGGATAAGAAGAGTTTGAATAAACTTGGATAGTCTTCTCTGGCTGAGGGGAGACCTGATAGAGGTTCACAAGATTATGAGAGGTATAGAGAATTGACAAACCGTATATATTTCCCAAGGATTGCTAATGTTGTTCTGTTGTAGGAGAAATGCTCTAAGAATAAGCTAGGCAATTACAGGTCCATGAACCTGACGTCAGTAATGGATAAATTACTGGAAGGACAGGATATGTAAGTATTTGAATAGGCAGGGCCTGATTAAGGATAGTCAACATGCTTTTGCGCATGGTAGATCATGGAAAGGTGATGAAGGAAAGGCAGTGGAGTTTGTCTACATGGACTTTAACAAGGCCTTTGATAAATTTCCACATGGGAGGCTGGTCCAGAAGGCTCAGTTGCTTGGATTTCAGGATGAAGTGGAAGCAACGTTGGCTTCGCAGGAGAAGTCAGAGAGCGGTTTCCTCTCAAACTGGAGGCCTGTGACTAGTGATGTGCCACAGGGGTAGATACTGGGTCCATTGCTTGTAATCTACATTAATGACTTGGATGATAATGTGCGAAACTGGATCAGCAAATTGTGGATAACACCAAGTTTTTTGCTGAAACAGGTAGGTGGGGAAGGGGAGGGGGAAGTTTTGACACTGATGCTTGCTGCTGCTTGTGCAGGGAGTGGGGGGTGGGAGAGGGTGCTTTGGGGCTCCAAAAGATTTTCTCGTTCATTCTTCTGGGGTTCTTCTGTTTTTCATGTATGTCTGCGAAGACAAGTATTTCAGGTTGTATACTGTATACATTCACTGATAATACATGGAACCATTTGATTGGACAGTGAGGAGGACTATCAGAGCTTGCAGTAGGATCTGAAATGGCAGATGGAATTTAATGCAGACAACTTTGAGATGTTGCTCTTTGCGAGTACAGAGAAAACTTACAAGGATGTTGCTGGGACTTGAGAACCCGCACTACAGGGAAAGGTTGAATAGTTTAGGAGTATAATTTCTGGAGAATGAGGGGAGATTTGATGGAGATATACAAAATTTTGACGGGTGTAGATAGGGTAGATGGAAGCAGGCTTTTTCCACTGAGGTTGGGTGAGAGTAGATCTAAAGGGTTAAGGATGAAAGGTGCAATATTTACGGGGAAGCTGAGGGGAAACTGTGACTCAGAGGGTAATGCAAGTGTGGAACAAGTGGTGGATGAGGTTTCATTTGCAATATTTAAGAGACATTTGGTTAAATACATGGATGGGAGGGGTACGGTCCAGGTGTGGTTTGATGGAACTAGGCAGAATAACGGTTCAGCATGAGCTAGGTTGGCCAAGGGGCCTGTTTATGTGTTGTAGTGCTCTACGAAAGGGCCTCTTTCTGTGATTCTATCTCAGAAGCAAATGTCAAATGTACATTAAGCCCATGAAAGTGATTCCTTAAAACTGAAGTCTCTACAAGTGGGTGTGAGACGATGGTGGCTGGCATGCTGACTCCTCACCGTAACTTGGACACCGCACCACACAGTGTATCAAAATTCTTGAAGGTCAGAGCAGTGACAGTTGAGGGTCGAGGGTGGGAAAATGGGGTTGGCACAGAGGAGTACTCAAGGGCCAGCATAGAAATGATGGGCTGAAGAGCCTGCTCATCTGTTGTGCGATTCTACGACCCTATTATCCAGTCTCAGCACTGATCAGTTCACGGGATAGTGAGGAACCTTTCTGCATGCACCTTGGACAGAGGCCGGGATGAAGTGTGAATTATTCTAAGGATTGTCAGTATTTGGGACCCTATTTCAAAGGATACTGGAAGCAAATCTTTGGCATAGACATCGAGATAGATCAGTGCAGCGCTGGCCTATATAAACCAACTCAATTAATACCCTTCTGTCCAGTGTTCCAGTGATGTTAAGGCAGAGAGAGAATAGAATGGAAGGACATGCCATTAGAACAGAGATGAGGAGGAAACTCTTTAGCCAGAGGGTAGTGAGTTTGTGGAACCCATTGCCCCAGCTGGCTGTGGAGGCCAAGTCATTGGGTGTATTTAAGGAGGAGGATGATAGTCAGGGTGTGAAAGGTTACCCCCTTCCCTCCACTTTATATATACTGGCTATCTCCTTGTCTTTGGACTGAATATTTCCCTCCACAAATGCTGCCTGACCCATGTGCCTCCAGCATTTCATATGTTGCCTCACAATCCAGCATCTGCAGACTCTTGTGTCTTCCTTCATCATCCTCAGTCCAGGTGAATGGTCTCAGCTTGCGAACTATTCATCACCCCTCTGCCTGACCTGCTGAGCTCTTTTTTTAAGCTACTTTGTAGTGAAATTATGAAATAAAGGAAGGAAAGAATCTGTAATCCTCTCCCCTTGAATGGCAATGGAATTGCAGGTCTGTACAATCTTTCTCTAATAAGATTACCTGATTATTGACAGTGAAGTGCTTCAAGGGGCTTCTCTTGGCACGCATTGACTCCAGCCAACCAGACAACCTCAATCTACTGCATACACCATTGCTTGGTATGACAACTGCTCTGCCTGTAACCCCAAGAAATTACAGGGAGTTGTGGACACAGTACATCACCGAAACCAGCCTCCCCTCCTGGGACTCCGTCTATAGTTCTCCTGGCCTCAGTGAAGCGGCCAAAGACCCCACACACCCTGAACATTGGTTCAGGAGATCCAAAGACCAGTGAGCATATTAAGGTCAAGGGTCAAGGTCAGCTTCTATCCGACTGTTTTAATTCCCTGGTAAAATTGGACTCTTGACCACACAATCTATCCCATTATGATCTTGAACATTATTGCCTACACTGTATCTGTCACACTCTATTTTGCATTCTGTTATTGTTTTACCTTGTTTTATCTCAGTGCACTGTGTAATGATGTGAACAGCATGTAAGAAGCACTTTCCATGTTGTCTCAGTATGTGTGACAATCATCAACCAATTCCAATTGAAGGGCATCAGTACATGATGATGTGATAAGATGTGGTTCAATCATTATCTTTGAATAGTCATACAGGCTCAAGGGCCGAATGAGACTGAGTCATGCAACAACGCAGTGTACTGCTCTGCTATTAGGCAAGTTTCTCACCCTAAATGAATTTTCTCGGGTATGAAAAAGACCCAGAGCTGACTTGATCATTGTGTCCAAAGTTACTGAAGATAAGGTCAAAGGAATATCCAAAGCTAGAAATTTAGATTGGACTTTGCATAATTCCTGTGATGTGCTAGATGGGAACTGCAGTAATTAGTTACAGAATCATTAAAGTACCTTGTTGTTGTCAATCACTCATAACAATTCCATATTTGCAGTGTGTATTAAGTCGAACTAGAATCTTTTGGCTAGGCTTTGGTGTACCGCAGATGCTGTTTGCAAATATTAATCTGCATTTTGAAAGTACAGTAGTGTACAAAAGTCTTAGGTATGCACAGTATATATAAAATCAGGGTGCCTTAGACTTTTGCAGAGTGCTGTAGCAATTTTATGTATTGCACTGTACTGCTGCTAATTTCATGACGTACTTGATGCACCATCAATAACTCTCTGAGACGTGAGGTGAGATATTGGCTTTTATTAACTGGAAGAAAGAACAAGTAGCAATTGACCACCATGCTACATCCTGGAGACTGAGGGCAGGGCTCAGGCCCCAATCTCCTTTATACCAGGGTCTGTGGGAGGAGCCACAGGAGCAGTCAGCAGGGGGGGCGTGTCCAGACAGGTATATGTAGTTCACCACAATACTGTATATGAGTGATGGTTGTCCTGATTCTGATATGGGTCTCTATTGTGGACTGAGAGTGGAAAGAGAGCAGGGAGAGGGGAGGGAGCGGGAAGCACCAGGGAGACATTATGTAAATGATCAATAAACCAGTTGTTTGAAATCTTGCCTGGTGTCTCAGGGCTGAGTGTGTCTGCACCCGCATCAGTCCCCACCTCTGGCACTCTTCTCTGCCACCTGTCCCACAGCCCTCTGGCGGTAGTCTACCCTCACCATTTCCAATGCCCTGTGTTCCCGCCATATTTACAATCTCAGTCTCCGACCCACATTGACTAATATGGTACTGTGGTTGGGCACCCTAAGTATATTGATGTGCCTAAGACTTTTGCAGAGTACTGTTTGGTATGACTAAATGGGCATTTCCCTACCTCTCAGCACTTTAGGAACTTTGTTGAGATGTTCTGAGTTTGTGGAGATGCTAGAAAATCGGGTCCTTGCTCATTGTTGGAGAGGTTTGGTTGACATGGACTGTGGTCCTGAGGTTACAGAGAGAGATACAGCATGGAAACAGGCTGTTTGGCCCCACTTGTCCACACCAACCTAGATTCCCATCAAAGCTAGTCCCATTTGTCCATGTATGGCCCATATACCTTTAACCCTTTCCTATCCATCTACCTGGCCAAGTGCCTTTTAAATATTGTTTATGTACCTGCCTTAGCCACTTCCTCTGGCAACTCATTCCATATACTGAGTTCTTCAAAAGGACACCTTCAAAAGGTGATGCCTCAAAAGGCAGCGTCCATCACTGAGGTCCCCCACCGCCTAGGATGTATCCTTTTCTCATTACTGCCAGCAGGGAGGAGGTATGGGAGGTTGAAGACACACACTGCGTGTTTTAGAAACAGCTTCTCCCCTTCTGCCATCACGTGGTCTGTGAGCCCATGAAGGCTACCTCACTATTTTGCTCCCTTTTTGCTCTACTTGCTCTTTTTTCTGATATTTCTTATTGTAACTTGTGATATATTTTATGTATTGCACTGTACTGCTCCCACAGAACAAATTTTACGACATATGTCAGTGATAATAAACCTGATTCGGACACCCCCTGGATGAAAAAATTGCCCCTTAGGTTCATATTAATTCTTTGCCCCGTTGTTCTTGATTCCTGACCCTGGGAAAAAGACCTTTCCTCTCCCCCCCCTCTCTAAGATCTGCGACACGCTACTGAGTGGCAGACCTTTAGATTCCATCACCAGGCTGTGACCAACAGAAGCAACAATGGCGTCTGTTCGGCTGCAGCTGCTGAATCTGGGTGGACGTGTGCCGAGTGTTTTTATCGCACGGAGCAAACCCTTCCGATCCCTGAGCTGAGAGTTGGAAGGAAATAGTTTAAAACCAGGCAGGGGTCAGTTAGATTTGCTCAATGATTTACACTTTTATCCTGCTAATTCTGAACATGAAAATTCCAGTGGTCACAGTATGTTACATTTTAAAAATAAAGGGCAATTTAAACTCAGTGGCTTTTGAAGATATGAAGCCAATCCACCATGCTACACTAGCTCAGCTGGTTAAACAGATTAGCGTGGACATCCTAAATTAGCCACTTATTCACAAATTAGTACTCTAGTAAGGTAATGTTCTGAAATGTGAATACTCTTTACAGGTAATTGCCCATTTACTTGCATTTGCTGCTCTGCTGAACAAATGAGGCCTCCCTTTGATAGGTGTCATAAATAAATCTGACAATCTGAAATCTTTTTGGGTCATGGCCAGTTATGTATCCTTCAGATGAGTGCAAGGGTTGGAACTAGTGTGGAATGCTGTCATTAAAAAGAATATGTCAATCGAGTGTGATTATGGTGTGTGTGACGTGAGAGAGTTTCTAACCAGTCTGGGTAAAAAATGCATTCCCATTCTCTATAGGAGACCCACACTCAGAGATTCATGAGCAGCCTCTTCCCACCCGCCATCAGATTTCTGAATGGTCCATGAGCACTGCCTTGTTATTCCTCTTCTGCACTGTTCACTTATTTTGTAACTTACAGTAATTTTTATGTATTGCAAGTTCATCTGACTGTACATGTATACAACTGAATGAAACAACGTTCCTGTGGACCACAGTGCACCAGCACACTATTTATCACACACAACACACAAAACAAAATATTATACTATAAATATGTTAATAAAAGTTCATTCGAAATGCAGCTATACAGTGAACAGCTCTCCGTCCCGGTGGTGACAGGGTGTTGATTATTCTCACAGCCCGAGGGGAGAAGCTGTTACCCAGCCTGATGTTCCTGTAGCTCCGTCCTGACTGTAGTGGGTCAAAGAGATTGTGGGACGGGTGGTCGGGATCAGGCTCTTTTCTTTCCTGGCAGCTCCCATATTTCTAAATATAGAATCAGAGTCACAGAGCGATAAAGCACAGAAACAGGCCCTTTGGCCCATCAAGTCCATGATAACTATCAATCACCCAATAACACCATCATTTTACTTATTCCTCATACATTCCCATTGACTCTCACCCTTCCCCATCATCCCTCCAGATTTTACAATTCACCTGCGTAATTTACAGCAGCTTATGAATTGCCAGTAGTGTTATACTGTTTACTTGTGTTGTAAATGCATCTTATGCTAAATGTCAAGCTTCTGGATTCTATTTTATTATTTGTACTCTACATGCGTCAGTTATACATACTGTGTTGTGCACCTTGGTTCAGAGGTATGTTGTTTCGTTCAGTGGTTGACATGTATATGGTTGAATGACAATAGACTTGAACTTGGATTTGAACAGTTAGGTTCAATAGGTACATTTACTGTCAGAGAAATGTATACAATATACATCCTGAAATTCTTTTTCTTTGCAAACGTACCATCTTGCCTGTCTTTGTGATGTGGGAGAAGCTGATGCAGTTGCAGGGCGAGTGTGCATCGACAGCACCTGAGGGCAGGATTGAACTTGGCTCTCTCAGTCTGTGTGGCTGCAGCTCTGCTCACTGTGTCAACGCGTGACCCTATATACACTGGATAAACTGCAGCTCAGTGTAGAGTGGTTGGTGATGTTTAAATTCAGCACTTCTAATATCTATGCACAATGTTGTTTCTCCAGATAAAAATCATTCCCTTGCAAATCTGATCTTTGGTTATTCTCGAACTAACCAGGTCCATGTGCTAGTTAAATGGACACACGAGGGGCTGCAGATGTGGAATTTGGAGCAACAAATAACTTGCTGAAGGAATGCAGTGAGTGGAACATTGTTTGTGGGAGGAAAGGAGTGACACAGGGTTTTAACCCAAAGCAACAACCACTCTTTCCCCCCACAGATGCCGCTTGACCTGCTGAGTTCCTCCAGCAGCTACTGAGTCATCTGGTAATTATCTCAATGCCTCTTATGGGGAGGCCTGCTGTGGACAGATTGGTTTCTGAGTTTCCTTTGTCCCAGTGGTGACCACACTTTTACAAAGTAGTTCTTTAGCTTTAGAGCAGTGAAAAGAAAGAAACATTAGAGCAAAGTGGAGCAAATGGAAGAAATAACAACAGAAAATGCTGAACATCAGGGCAGATGAGTGGCCATTGCCTAAGATGTCAGCTCTGTTTCTTCCTCCATTGATGCTGCTTGACTCGCTGACTATTTCAAGCATTTGATAGTACTCTAGAAATGCAAGTTCTTGCCTGTGCTTTGCCCTTCCTCCTCTTTCCATCAGTTAATTTCTTTTTACCCCCCTCCCTTTAGTTATTGGTTTAATATCGTCACATCTAGAGTGGAAAACTTGGTTTTGCATGGCGTCATTCTAAACTTTAGTCTTCGAGATAGTAAACAGAAAGAAAATGATCAGAATGCCGATGTAGCATAAGATTCTGCAGATGCTTCAGCTTCAGAGTAACACACACAAAATGTTCGGGGAACTCAGCAGGTTGGGCATCACCTAAGGAGAGGAACATGCAGTCAACGTTTTGGGCTGAGACCCAGCATGTGGGCTATCCAGTCTATTGTCCTGATGATGCATTTGCCCCCAAATGTTGCCTGACCTGCTGGGTTCGGGAGTGATGCAGAATATAGTGTTCCATTTGCAGAGAAAGTGCAGTCTCTTCAAGTGTTTATTGCTTAGAAGTTCCTGTTAGAATTCTGGTGGGCGTTGCAGAAGGTCCCAATTGATGACTGGCCTCAGGCTCCAGGTTTGCTGTTGTCGCATATACTGAGGCACAGTGAAACACTTTTGTTTGCATGCCATCCAGACACATCATTTCATAGATGTATGCCAGTCAGAAGTATCATCCAAATATCAGTACCTTGAGACAGTACCAAAGGGGAAAAGAAAGAATGCAGGATATCATGGTGCAGCTACAGAGGAAGTTCAGTGCAGCAAACAAATTAGATTCAAGGGCCACAATGAGGTTGACTGAGAGATCAAGAGTTCATTGTTATTGTAGAAGATGGCTGTTAAGTGAGAGAGAGCTGTTCTTGAACTTGGTGGCCCGTGTTATTGCATCTTGTGGCAACTGGAAGAGGGGCTTGGGGGAGTGGAGGAGGGAATGAGTGGGATGCAAAGTGCCTTTGATTATGCTGGATGTTTTCCCAGGACAGTGGGAAGTGTAGACAGAGCTGAGAAGAGCGGAGGCTAGTTTGTGTGGTGAACTGGGCTGTGTTCATAATTCTCTGTGCTTTCTTGCGGTCTTAGGGCAGAGTACGAGGTAGTTGCCATTTTGAGCTGTGGTGCGTTTGGATATGATGTTAAACACAGCAGTATGATGCGAGGTACCAGAGGGTGCCAGTGGATATGGCCTCTGGAGGGTTAGAACTGCAGTGTAAAGGTTTGTGAAGGGGCCTGCTGTTGTTGCCAGTGATGAATGTCCATTGCTCTGACGGGGCGAGATACTAATGTTTTGAATGTGAGTCATTACAACTTTGCCATTTAAAAACAATCTGAACCTGTGTCGGTCATTGTGCGCACTATTGTTTCAAGGTCATAGGGCGTCAGCTGTAAAAGCAGGGCCAGGAGCCAGTAATGAGAGGGGGAGGGAATGCATGGCTTTTCCAATCCAAATACTTCTGCAAAGAATTCCTGGAAGTTTAAGAGGCAAACTGTCGGAGTCACTTGTGAATCGGAGGAGTTTCAGAGGGATGGCGATAAGAGCATCAGAAACTAGTCTGTTGCCTCAGTGCAGTACTGTCAGAGTGCTGCACTGTCATGAAGTCATACGGCTTTGAAACAGGCCCTTTGCAGGCCAAGATTCCCAACTAAGCTCATTCCATGTCCTCACATCTGGCCAATATCCCTCAAAATCTTCCCTATAAAGAAAAAGATAAAGATTGGCTTTATTTATTTCACGTTTGTTGAAACACACAGTGAAATGCATTGCTTGCGCCAAACCAGATCGGGAAGGAATGTACCGTGCAGCCCACAAGTGTCGTCACGGTTCCAGCGGCAACATATCTTGCCCACAGCTCACTAATCTTGACTGTATGTCCTTGGTATTGGGAATTCCTATTCACGGAAACGTCCTAGTACCTTTTAAATGTTGACAGTACACTGTATGCCTTCAAACACTTCCTCTGGGGGCTCAATCCTTACACTGACTATGCTCTTGGGGAAAATGTTGCCTATTAAATCACTCCCCTCTCATCCTAAACCTGTGCTATCTAGGTCTTTTTTCCTGAACTGGAGAAACAGATAGTGTGCATTCACCCTATCTCTGCCCCTCATAATCTACAACACCTACCGTAGATTCCGTACTACAGAGCGCACCTGATTAAAAGCCGCAGGCTCTAATTTTAGAAAGAAAATCAATTTTGTACTTGTACAAGCCGCACCGGATTTTAAGCCTCAGGTGTCCCACGTTGTAATATGAGATATTTACACAGAAAGATATTACACGTGAGGATTTTTTAACTTTTAATTAAATCCGTATGGTAACATAAACAAATACATATTGCAAATGCTTTTTTTCGAACCGTGCCTGTAACACGGCTACTTTTAAATATACATACGTATCGGTAACACACAAATTACGTTGCGTATACTTTTTTACTGAACAGTGCATGAACAACATTCCAATATCTCCTAACGACTGGTAAAAAAATATATACTGCAGCCTACCAGGAAAAGTTATTGATCGCCTTTAACTTAAAAGCTGCATCATTGCGCTGGCCCCCTCCTTTCCGTTTATCGCAAACCGGTATTTTCCCCACAAGACGCGGCGAAACCGGATGTGACGTCATAGCATCCCGGGATGTAATACAGAAAACAAATATACTTAAAACACTTCTAACTTTAACTAGAAAATACTAACAAATGAATTACTAAGCGAAAATATTATAAACTAAATAACTGCCATAAAGGCAGCACAATGCTTTTCTTCGAGTGTTTTCCATGTTGATGAGGGTGAGTACAAATGACTGATTTACAATAATTTAATTGTGAAAGTGCGCTTGATTTATCGTACAATTTCATTGGACCTCTGTGAACTACTCATCAATTTTATTGGTCTACTGTTACGAGGCAAAATGTTTTTGGCGGCATGAAAAAAAAACATGCATTAGCCGCACCGTAGTAAAGGCCGCAGTGTTCAAAGCTGTTCAAAGCGTGGGAAAAAAGTAGCGGCTTATAATCCGGAATCTACGGTAGTTAAGATCAGCCTTCATTCTCCTCTCCTCCAATAAATGGGGCCCCAACCTCTTCAAACTCTCTATAACTCAGCAGTTTGCCTTTCAATGAGAAATCTGTCATTTGCTCAACAGATTCAGTAGTGTTAACAATTTTTTAAAAGCATAGTACCAATGCCCCTCACGCAGCCCCTTAGGGTGATACACCTTTCCACTGTATGAGGATCTTGCCCACCCAACTCGTGTGGTAGCAGAAGGAGCCTCGACTGTGGTCTTTCCCCACAAGCCTTAGCCCTGGCTGCATCCTTCAGCACATTTCCCTCTGCCTGCAACCCTGAATGTGTCAGTGGGCAGTATTCACTTACGGACTGAGCTGGGAGACCAATAAGTTGTCTGCAGAACAAAAAAGTTGATAAGCTTCCAGCAGCACTTGATGTCTGTGTGTGCGTGTGTGTGAGTGTGTGTGTGTGCATGAGTGTGTGTGTGTGCGCGCGCATGTATGTGTGAATGTGTGTGTGCGCGCGCATGTATATGTGTGTGTGTGTGTGAGTGAGTGTGCGTGTGTGTGTGTGAGAGTTGGGTGTGTGAGTGAGTGTGTGAGTGAGAGTGAGTGTGAGTGAGTGAGTGTGTGTGTGGGTGAGTGCATGTGAGTGGGTGTGTGTGAGTGTGTGTGTGTATGTCCGGGAAGAGCCCGTAAATCAGAGAGTCCTCTGTTTCTGCACAGACCTTTGCATCAGCTTCCACACCCACTTAGCAAATCCACAGTGGGCAAAGAGGTGGTAATTGTCTCATCCCCACCGCAGCTGTCCTAACATCAGTGTGCCTTGGGAATGACATTTTGAACATACAGAGAGGATTTGAACATAACGGCTCCTCTCATCACCAGCCAAGTGAGGCCTTGGTGTGTGTTTGACACCCAACATCCTGATAAGCTAAGGCATATTCTTGTCTCTTTCCCAGCACAATTGCTTTAGCTCTTGTCTCTTTCCCAGCAGGACTGCTTTCAGTTTGTCTCATTCCCAGCAGGTTTGCTTTCAGCACTTGCCTCTTTCCCAGCAGGATTGCTTTCAGCACTTGCCTCTTTCCCAGCAGGACTGCTTTCAGTTTGTCTCATTCCCAGCAGGATTGCTTTCAGCACTTGCCTCTTTCCCAGCAGGATTGCTTTCAGTTTGTCTCATTCCCAGCAGGATTGCTTTCAGCACTTGCCTCTTTCCCAGCAGGATTGCTTTCAGCACTTGCCTCTTTCCCAGCAGGATTGCTTTCAGTTTGTCTCATTCCCAGCAGGATTGCTTTCAGCACTTGCCTCTTTCCCAGCAGGATTGCTTTCAGCACTTGCCTCTTTCCCAGCAGGACTGCTTTCAGTTTGTCTCATTCCCAATAGGATTGCTTTCAGCACTTGCCTCTTTCCCAGCAGGATTGCTTTCAGCACTTGCCTCTTTCCCAGCAGGATTGCTTTCAGCACTTGCCTCTTTCCCAGCAGGATTGCTTTCAGCACTTGCCTCTTTCCCAGCAGGATTGCTTTCAGTTTGTCTCATTCCCAGCAGGATTGCTTTCAGCACTTGCCTCTTTCCCAGCAGGATTGCTTTCAGCACTTGCCTCTTTCCCAGCAGGACTGCTTTCAGTTTGTCTCATTCCCAATAGGATTGCTTTCAGCACTTGTCTCTTTCCCAGCAGGACTGCTTTCAGCACTTGCCTCTTTCCCAGCAGGATTGCTTTCAGCTCTGGGAATCAATTGCTGATTGGCTGGAGGGCTTCTGTAACTAATGGTCAACAAAGGACCAATCAGCTCATTGACATAGTCAATACTTGGTTTAATTGACCACTAGTTTGCAGTGAATGGAGCTCTCCTCATGATGTAGTGTCCCCGGAACCACCAGCCACACCAGTGGGACTGTTAAGTAGTGAAAGGCTTGACCGTGCAATGTATTGGTTACTACACCTATGTTGTTTCAGACCTCAGTGTTGCTATTTGAGGATTCAGTACTTATAAAACCTTTGGAAGTAGCAAATACAGTTCACTATGAACATACTAGATTTTTGGAAAAGCCCAAACCTTTCCAGAAGGAATTAGAGCAAACACACAAATCTATGGCAAAGAGTAAACAGTCGACAAGGTCACGGCCCGAAATGTCAACTATTTATTCATTTCCATGGATGCTGCCTGGCCTGCTGAGTTCCTCCAGCATTTTGTGTGTGTTACTCGGACTTCCAGCGTCTGCAGATTTTCTCTTGTTGGGGAAGAAGTTAAATCAGTGCTCTCCAGATCTGTCTATCTGTAGCTCCACTTCCACACAAGTCGTTTGATTTCAAATTGCTCTGAAGTAGATCAGCTAGTCCCAAGGCTACTCAATAAACATTGGCCTCGCCATGGGACATGAAGAAAATGATCAGCAGAGCTGCCCAGTCTGGACAATTATTATCAAGCTCTTACATCTGGTGTTCACATTAGCATTGTCAACTTTTTTTCAACACATTGAACCTTTGTGCATTTAATGTAATTGCTGAATTATGTAACCAGGGTAAGGAAAGCAAACAAAAATGATGAAATCTCAGGGAAAAGTGCTGACTGCATAAGATTAGAAATATACAGTATATATAAAAAATCTGATTGGAAATCTGCCATCTCATACTAATTGATAGTCTGCAAACAGGGCAGAGTGTACCTGAGGTTAAAATGTCATTATTCCTTTCTTTAAGGTAGGATCCAAGGGCCCAGTATCAGAAGAAAGGGACATCTCTTTAGAACTGTAATGAAGAGGAATTTTCTCCAGCTCAAACATGGTGAATCTGTGAAATTTGTTGCCACAGAGGGCAGTGGGTATATTTGAGGTAGAGATTGATGGGGAGGGGTTAAAGGTTACACAAGAAGTTGGGAGAATGGGGTTGACAAAATCAGCTCATGGGAGAGCAAACTCGATGGACCAAATAGCCTAAATTCCACTCCTAGATCTTATATATAAATCTGGCCCCTCACATGGAATTCAACAGGGCAGGATCTGTCAGTAAGGCTGGAGGATAACTGTTGTCTGAGGAGTGAGGAGAACTCTTTGCAGCCAGTAATAGATGTAATGATGAATCATAAGGCAACATGAGTGAATCTGCAGATGCTGCAAATAAATAAAACACAAAATGCTGGCAGAACTCAGCAGGCCAGACAGCATCTATGGGAGGAGGTAGTGACGACATGACTACCTCCTCCCATAGATGCTGTCTGGCCTGCTGAGTTCTGCCAGCATTTTGTGTTTTTAATGGTGAATCATGATGTGGTTTAAAACCAATGTAGTCAAAGTGCAATGAACTACTGAACTCCCCCATGGACTGAGGAAGTGTAATCTGATGTAGAAGTGTTGGAACATGCTGGTGAAATGTTACATTGCCCTGTAAACTGTAGAGCATAGAACTTCAAATGGAATTCACACTTTCCCAAGGTTCACTCAAAGGAGATTATATTGACCATAAGATGTAGGAGCATACTTAGGCCATTCAGCCCATTGAGACTGCTCCACTATTCAATTATAACTGATGTTTGTTCAACTCCATTTTCCTGCCTTTTCCCTGCAACCCTTATCATCTGTACCAATCAAGAGCTACCAATCTCTGCCTTAAATACACCCAATGACTTGGCCTCCACTGCCTTCTGTGGCAATGAATTCCACAGATTCATTCCCTGGCAGAAGAAAGACCTCCTCACCTCAGTTTTAAAGAGACATCCTTTTATTCTGAGGCTGTGCCCTCTGGTCCAAGGCCCCATATCTAAGGAAGCTGGGTGGCAGGGTGGTGATACATCTTTACCAAAGGAGGTGTAAGGTGCTCCTTCCCTCCACCAGCTTACAGGTCACCCTGCTGGTGGAAACATCCTCTCACATCCATTCTATCCAGGCCTTTCAATATCTGGTAGGTTTCAATAACATCTCTCCTCATCTTTCTGAACTCCATTGAGTGCAGGAACAGAGACATCAAGCACTCCTCATTGGTTAAGCTTTTCATTCCTGTGATCATTCTTGTGAACGTCCTCTGCATCCTCCCCCAGGCCAATACACCCTTCCTTAGGTTTGTTTGTTCGTTATCTGCTGTGTCCTATGATGTGGGTCCCATGACCATGATTGTTCTTGGCAAATTTTTCTACAGAAGTAGTTTGCCATTGCCTTCATCTGGGCAGTGTCTTTACAAGACAGGTGACCCCAGCCATTATCAATACTCTGCAGAGCTTGCTTGACGTCACTGGTCACACAACCAGGACTTGAGATATGCACCGGCTGCTCATACAACCATCCACCACCTGTTCACGTGGCTTCGCGTGACCCTGATCGGGTGGTTAAGCAGGTGCTACACCTTGCCCAAGGGTGACCTGCAGGCTAGTGGAGGGAAGGAGCACCTTATGTCCTTTGGTAGAGACGTATCTCTACACGGCCATCCAACTTCCTTAGGTATGGGGCCCAAGTTGCCCACAATATTCCAAAAGTGGTCTTACCAACACTTTCTAACACCTAAGCAGTACATCCTTGCTCTTATGGTCTAGTCCGCTTGAAATGAATAGCAAAATTGCATTTGCCTTTTAAACTCCGGCCTATGTATTATCGTGGTGGGAGTTAAGTCTTTCCTTTATGTATGGCAGCCCAGATGTACCATTCTCCTGTGGTGTTTGTATACTTATGCACTACCCATTTCCTAATGCACTGTTGGTTGCTTTTCATTTTTGTACCTCCACTTTCCCTTTCCTTCCAGCATCTCATCCACCACCTCCTTTTCCTTCCCCCTTTCTTTCCAGTCCTGATGAAGGTCTCAGCCTAAAACATCAGCTGTTTATTTCTCTCCATAGATGCTGTTTGATTTGTTTGTTCATTATGTGAACTCTATTTGAAAGTTATTAATATTAGTCTTTGAAAAACAACATCATTTGAAATATATTGTTATTGTAATTGTTTCCTACCCGGATACTGATGAATACCCCTTGTCTGCAAGGATTTCAGAGCGTATTATGCAATGTCATGTTTTCTCACAGCCATCTAGTTGGTGCCACACCAGTATGAAATGTTTCTCAGGTTGTAAAAAACTCATTCCTTACTTCATCTGGTAGTAAAGATAATCATTATGTTTCTTTTTTATTGTGGGTGGGGTTCGTAGAATCGAGGGGCGGGTGCATGCCTCATGCCGGCAAACCTATTGCACTTGCCATCTTGGGCACGTGTGCCATAGGTTCATCACTCCTGGCTTAGATCGTCAACTTTCTGAGTCAGCAGTGAGACAGACCGAAAACTGAGGTGCAGATGCCTCCCAGTACTTGGGGAACATAGAAATATAAGAGTTACAAGCACAATAAGAGTATAAGCAATAGAGGAGTTCAACGGGCCATTGGATTGTGTCTTGTGTAGGATACACCAACCTTGTGATACTCTCCTTTGTTCCATGTTTTTCCTGATGTCACTCATGCTTCAGTCCATCTGAAGGGCTTGGACATTGACTCCTTTATACCATGCAGCAGGACTAAAGGGTTTTTGCCATTTGGTGTTAAATGGTTACTAAGATGATGTCAGAAGGATCCAAGGTGAATGTTGCACTATCATCCTGTTTGTGCAATGTAATCTGGTACTAACCCAATCACGTACCTGCTCTGTAGCAATCTGATCTTTTAAAGCACTCTTTGTCATTCTATCATGAATCTTGTTCTGAGTAGCAAATGAAATGTCAGTCCTTGTAAGTGTTTGCTCCCAGAGTACAAAGTCAAGGGTAAAATTGTGTAGTTTTGTCTCGGCTAATTCAAGCAACGGCTTTTCTCTTGCAGGTTAGTGGATGACAGATGCGTGGTGCAGCCAGAAGCCGGAGACCTGACCAATCCTCCAAAGAAATTCCGAGGTGAGTTAACTGACAGAGGTGAATTTCTAAAACATACCAATATTGTAACTGCTACATTATGTTCTGCATTCTGTTTCCTTGTTCTGTCCCAGTGTACAGTAAGACATCATCCATCTTGATAGTGTATTTACAAACGCTTTTCACTATGTAACCTGATGCCAACTCCAATATTTCTCTGCTCAAACCATTAAAATGTTGATCTGGCATTGACTGATTGATTGTCCACCGTATCTGACGATGGCTGTTACATTTGTGCAGTTCTGTTGTGATCCAAAGGTGGCTGTTAAGTCCAAATTGTGAGTGACATGGAAATTCACAGTAAGGATGTAGAAACTGTACTAGATCTGGTATTGCTTCCTTTCCTTTTTCAGCAGTGACTCTCCTCTGGGTGTTGTGAGTGATTTCAACCAAGGCTCACTTACTGCTCTGGTCTTGCATACTCTGCTCCAGCTGTTTGGGAACAAGTTTAGCTTGTGCAATATTAGCCTCCTCTTGCAGGGTCTGCCTTGATTTTTCTTGCCCCTTGACTTGCAGAGGCTGTTTGGGGGGGGGGGGGGTTTGGGAATCAAGAGGCAATTACAATGCTATTAATCATCCTACAATCTGACGGCAAGCTGATGGAATAAACGGTTGCTGTAAATTGCCCTATAATGTAGTTAGGTACAAAAAAAATGTGTTGATGGTCATTCATGAGAAATTTGCAGGGCCACAGGGAAATAAAAAGAGAGGGAATGGGAGAGATGGGATTGATTTGCCAGGCGCCAATAGGAGCCCAGTGGGCCAAATAGCCCCCTCCTGTGTTATCTTCCTTTAGGGAAAAAGATCAAAGAGTTTTTATTTAGAGAAAGAGCACAATAACAGATCCTTCTGGCTCAACAAGCCCACAGTGCCCAATTAGACCCATGTGACCAATTAATCTACTAACTCGTATGTCTTTGGACTGTGGGAGGAAACCGGAGCACCCTGAGCCAACCCATGTGGTCAAAGGGAAAATATACAAGCTTCCTACAGACAGCCGTGGGAATTGAACCAGGATCACTGGCATTACAACAGCATTGCGCTAACCTCTATGCTACCATGCTGCCTAAATAATCTTAATGAGAACAAGAGAACCTACATCTCTAACACTTCACATGCTCTTGATCTTTTCAATGACTTCAAGTTCCCTGGGCCTGGTCTTCTCATCTTCACTATGGATGTCCAGTCCCTGTACATCTCCATCTCCCATCTGGTTCTTTCTGGACACCAGACCCAACCAGTTGCCTTCCACCACCACTCCCCTCCGTCTGGTGGGACTGGTCCTCACTCTCAATAATTTTTGCTGTGGTTCCTCCCACTTCCTTCAAACCAAAGGTGTAGCTATGAGTACTAGCATGGCTCCCAGCTATGCTTGCCATTTTGTCGGCTATGTGGAACAGTCTATGTTCCAACCCTATGCTGGTGTCACTCCCCAACTTTTCCTATGCTGCATTGGTGCTGCTTCCTGCACCCATGCCAAGCTCAGCCACTTCATCAACTTTGCCTCCAACTTCCACCTGCCCTCAAATTTAACTGGTCCATTTCCGACACCTCCTTTCCCATTCTTGATCTCTCTGTCTCTATCTCTGGAGACAGCTTATCTACTGATGTCTATTATAAACCCACTAATTCTCACAGCTACCTCAACTAGACCTCTTCCCACCCTGTTACATTTATAAATACCATCCCCCTCTCTCAATTCCTCCATCTCCACCACATTTGCTCTCAGGATGAGGCTTTTCATTCCAGAACTAATGAGATGTCTTTGCTTCTTCAAAGAAAGAGGCTTCCCTTCCTCCACCCACCACCCAACCAGGGACAGGGTTCCTTTTGTCCTCACCTACCTCCCCACCATTCTCTGCGACATGCAGAAAATTCTCCATAACTTCTGCCAACTCCAACCGGTTCTCACCACCTACCATATCTTTCCTTGCCCCCCACTTTCTGCTTTCCTATGCAACTCCCTTCTCCATTCGTGTCTCCTCGCTGATCTCCCGCAGGATCTGGGAGGTGTAAGGTGGGAGAGGTAAAGGGCTGAAGAAGAAAGATAGAGTGAATGATGGGTGAAAAAGACGGAGAAGGGACACCAGAGGGAGGTGATGGGTAGGTGTGGAGAAGAGAAGGGGTAACTGTGTAGTCAGAATGAATAATGGAAAGAGGGAGGAGGGTGAGGAGGGAGAAATTACTGGAAGTTAGAGAAATCGATGATCCTGCCATCAGGTTGGAGGCTACCCTGATAGAATTTGATGCGTAGTTCCTCCAATCTAAGAGTGCCCTAGTCGTGGCCACCCTAAAACCCTCTCAAACTGATGGGATAAACCCAACACAGAACAGGAGTGTCTCGCTGCTAGCCTGATTAATGTTCACCCCTCCATTGACATCACAGGGATAACTTTAATAAGCAACCGGGGAGAAATGTACAAATGTTAAGTTTCAGGCTGACAAAGTTTCACTAGAGCTGGCAAAATATGGAGATGTAACTAGATTTAAGCAAGTGCAGAGGCAGGGAATATGGAGGGGTGGAAACAGAGGGACGATTGATTTAATGATGGAATGGAAAACAGAACTAATTCAATGGTTATGATTTTGTTGAGGCTACACAAAAGCGAAGAGAAAGAAACACCAGAGGATGGAAGATCTTCAGGGTGGTGGGTCTCCACCAGCTGTGGGTACCCCAGAACCTGAGATCTGGATCCGAGAATCTGCTACTGAAGTGTGGGTGATGGGCAGATGAAGTGTTGTCCCCCAAGTTTACAGTGAGCAGGATTTGGCAGAGAGAGAGGTCAGACAGAGAGTGGGTGACTGAATCAAAATGGCAGCTCAGTATCACTGTTTAGGGCTGACAGATGCTTGGCCCTTCTAATGAGGACAGCACTGAGTACTGTATACTGTACTGTACTGTATACTGTATTGTACTATACACGACTGTATACTGTACTTCCTGTGCACTGAGCACTGTATACTGTACTGTACACTGAGTACTGTATTTTGTACTGTACTGTACACTGAGTACTGTATATTGTACTGTACTGTATACTGTACTTCCTGTGCACTGAGTACTGTATACTGTATTGTACTATACACGACTGTATACTGTACTTCCTGTGCACTGAGCACTGTATACTATACTGTACACTGAGTACAGTATACTGTATACTGAGTACTGTGTATTGTACTGTACACTGAGTACTGTATACTGTACTGTACACTGAGTACAGTATACTGTATACTGAGTACTGTATACTGTACCGTAGAGAGCTGGGATATTTCAAGAACTGACCAAAGTATCCCAGAAGGTGCAACAGGAACATAGTTGTCAGCCACAGTTTAATTTCAAGTTCAAATTGAATTGTCATTCAACCACACAGCTGAACAAAGCAGCGTTTCTCCAGGGTAAGATGCAAAACACAATCATACAGTCAAACACAGCGGATGGCATGTATTGTTACCATAGCACTTGCAGTTACAAAATAATATTAGCACAAGTCCCTGAGTGGCATGGCCTAAAGATTGATAGTACATGAGATTTGATCTTGGAACCACTTTTCTGCAAGAACAGGCACGCAGCAGTTCCTCATCTCAGATGAAAGCGATCCAATTTGTCTTCCAGAGAGTGAACACTGGAGAGCAGGCCTGCAGGGCCCAGTCCTCAACCCAGCATGGATCCCTGTGTGCCTGGTGTGTCTTTGTTCCCTCCTGCACCTCATCCAGTGACTCCTCCCTGGGCAGCTTAGCAGGCGATTCTGTGGCATGGTGGCCTGGCCCACACAATAACCAAGGCCCGAGACCATGTACCTCCCTCCCCATCGGTTTCACCAATGAACCAGACTGGCAGTATGAAGAGAGTCTTGCAACGAGAAAAATAATGTTTAAGGAACACATTTGCACCTTTTGTTGAAGGTGCAGCTGGAGAAGCCGCTGTGACCCCACGCACACCACCATCTTACCAGAAGCCTTGTCGACCATAGTTCCTTCACCCTACCATCTTTTCCTTTTCTCAATGGGAGTAACCTATCCAGAGCCCCATGCAGGTGCTCCCTGAACAACCTCCACAATAACTTTCCTGCCAGAAGACCTCAATATACTCTCCCCCAGGAGAAGCTGGACAACTAGATCATATATCCTTGTACAGAGTTCCATTGTCCCAAGAGCCACAGAAAGAAATAGGCCCTTCAGCCCATCAAATTCTCACCCACACACTTATAGGGCTCTGTAGGAGGGAAGGCTTAGAGCAGGTTAAAAAGTCAGCATAACATCATGAGCCAAAGAGCCTGAACTGTGCTGAAATGTTCTGTGTTCGATGTTCTAAAGTTCTGATGTTGTTGACTGAGGAACGTACACTGCTCAGACAGTGGAATTTGCAGCTTACATCCAACACTTGTCTGGCCTTGACCGTGGTACGTACACATCTGCAGATGGTTGAAATGTGGCCTGGAACTTCTCTGCACAAGGATCTTGCTGCACCCGTGCATTTGCTGCTCCACAGAGCAGTTCATGCATTTCCCCCTGCACTGCACTGTCTGCAGCTTAGCAGCGGTAACTTTCGGGCAGCTGTTACCTATGCAAGGACAAGTCAAGAGAAATCCTGTGGTTTGACACTGCTTATTGGTATTTGATGTGTCTGTTTAATGCAATTAGCAGTTTTCTCTCTCTCTCTAGTTTAATATTTAGTTTGTGTAACTTAAAATAGTTTTTATGTTTTGAACTGTACTGCTGCCGCAAAACAACTAACTTCACAACTGTATACAAAATGCCGGAGGAATTTAACAGGTCAGGCAGCATCAATGGAAGGGGATAATCAGTCAACATTTCAGGCTGAAACCCTTCTTCAGGACCCAAACCATCAACTGTTTATTCCTTTCCATAGATGCTGCCTGACTTGCTGAGTTCCTCCAGCATTTTGTGTGTTGCTCTGGATTTCCAGCACCTGCAGAATCTCTCGTGTTTAAAATTTGGGATGATCAACAGGGGCAAATATCTGGAAGTGCTTCAACTGGATGAGAATCCGAATCAGAACCGGGCTGGTCATCACACGCATATGTCATGAATTTTGTTTTGTGGCAGCAGTACACCGCAATACATAAAAGAATTATAATTTTTTAAAGAAATACATAAAATACAAATAAAGTGGAGCCAAACAGCGAGGTAGTGTTCATGTGTTGGTCCATTGTCTGTTCAGAAATCTGATGGCAGAGGGGAAAAAGCTGTTGCTAAAACATTGAGTGTGGGGCGTCAGGCTCCTCTCCCTTCCAGATGAATGACAAGAAACCTGAACACTCTTGCTGCTTGATTTACCACATATTTCATCGTTAGCCAACGGACTGGAACATAAAGCTGTTGCTTGAAGCGTGAGCCCCACCCTTTTGCCTGCTACTTTTGGTTTCAGTTTTGTTTATTCGGGAAGCATTGTTTCCAGATTTGTTAATGCTCGGTTGGCTCTCCGCTCACTGCTTTCGTTGCTGCTCACTATGTACTGAAAGAGCCTGTGTTTATGCCTATTTGCAGTCCCCTCCACAACCGCAGCGTGTCCCATGGGTGTGTGACAGAAGTGCTGTCTGAAGTGTGCTCACAGTTGTCGTGGGGGAAGTGTGGCGACCCATAAGCAGGCCGGAGGCGGAGCAGGTAGTACAGTGACTGCACTGAGAAGGGGGAGACCTCGGCTGTGACAACACTGCAGGCTTGCTACCTCTGTCCAGCCTGCCATTCGGTGTCCCATTTCCTTTAAAGTGCTGAGAGATAAAGAGACCACAGTAACTAAGATCATCAAAGCTACTGAAGGAAATAGTTATGACCTTGAGCTTGCCATGCTTAGATACTGATTAATCTTCAGCCTTACTTTTAAACATTAATGCAACTGAGTTATAACGTCAGTATCACAAGAGATTCTGCAGATGCTGGAAATCCAGAGCAACACACATGGAGGAGCTCTAAAGTTCAAAGTAAATTTTATTATCAGAGTACACACGTCACCACGTGCAATCCTGAGATTCTTTTTCTGCAGGCTTACTTAGCAAATCTACAGAACAGTAACTGTAAACAGGATCAATGGACAACAAACTGTGCAAATGCAAATATAAATAAACAGCAATAAATAACCAGCGTGAAATAACAAGATAAAGTCTCTCTCTCTCTGTCTCTGTCTGTCTGTCTCTCACCCTAAATCCTAATCCTAATCCTAACCCTAAACTCCCCATCCCTATCTCTTCCAGCCTAGCCCCCTAATCCTAACCCTAACCACGTACACCCCTCTTGCCCTGACAGGCAGCCTTCACCATCTCTCAACACTTCTCCTTATGCTAACATCCACACCCCTCCCTCCCCGCCAGGTACCCCCCACACCTCAAGAATCACTCTCTCTCTCTCTCTCTCTCTCTCTCTCTCTGCCAATTCCCTCCTTCCCTCTCTGCCCATTTGTCAATTCCTCTCTGTCATCCTGCACCAGGTCCACCTCCTTTCAATCTCCACATTCTCTCTCTCTCTCCCTCCCCTCCCCCTCTCCTCTCCCTCTCTCCAGTTCTCCCTCTTTCTCCCACTCTCCCCCTCACCCCCTCACCCTAACCCTAAGCTCCCCATCCCTATCTCCGCCAGCCTAAACCCTTAATCCTAACTCTAACCACGTATCCCCCTCCCTACCTGCTTGGAGGCCTTCTCCTCCATCACCCAACCCTACCCCTAACCCTAACCTCCACATCCCTCTTCCCTCCAACTGAGGTTCCCCCACCTCTCTCCCTGGCAAGTAATGGGTTCTTTTCGGTTTCTTTGTTTTGTGGCTGTCTGTAAGGAGACAAGTCGCAAGCTTGTATTAAGTGTACAGACTTTGATAATAAACGTACTTTGATAGACCACACTCTTCCGGGACGGGCAAACAACCAATGTGCAAAACTGTGCAAATACAGAAAGAAAAAGAAAAGAAATAGTAATAACAAATAAGCAATAAATATTGAAAACGTGATGAAACATAAAAGGGACTTGAGGGACAAATCTTCTGGTGAGTATTTGGAACATGCTGCCAGAGGAAGTGGATGTGGCAAGCAGATTAACAATATTTAAAAGAGAAAGGATCTAGTGCTTTAGTATAGGTATTTGGATAGGAGGGACAAGGGCCAGATGTAGGCAAATGGGACGAGCTCAGATGGGCACCTTGGGTTTTCACGAGTGAGTTGGGCAGGTTTTGTACTGGATTAGTCTACAGTTCATTGTCTGATTATACCTCTGGCTACTTTACACTCCCACTGGAGCTAAATAAGTGCAAGGTCTTGCTGAAGGCATTGCGATTGGGAATCTTTCATGGATGAGGCTTCCGTCTCCCGGGTGTGTTTCTAAGTGGGAAGGACAGACTTCCCTTCATCCACCTGGTTCGCTCAGCTCTCTCCAACAACCTGCCCCCTTCTCACAGCGCCTTCCAGTGCAACAGCTGCCCTTCCCGGTATCCATGTTCGAAAGCAGAGTCCTTACAGGGAAGCAGGGATCCGGGGAGAGGCAGGAGGCTGCTGGTTTTGGGAACTGGGGGGTAAAGGGGTAGTGTTTCTGGTCACAACCCTGCTTCAGGCTGAGAGTGTGATGAGGTGAGGGAGAGGACTGGCATGTGATTGGTGGAGCCAGGTGGCGAGGAATTGATGGAGGGAGGGGTGGGAATAGCAATAGCGTGCTGGGCCGTGATTGGTGGAAACCACAGAGGGCTGTAGGTTACAGAATCTGATAGAAAAGGAAGGTGATGTGTGGAATCGTGTAAGGGAGGGACGCTGGGCACGGTGCAGGGAGGGAGGGCTGAACATAGGCCACTGTTCCCTCTGTGTGGACCAGCCATTGCTCTGAGCAGGAGATTCCTACACCACCTCAAAACTGCGTGGCTCCTTAAATGTTTTTTATATAATATGCAGACTATGAATATTTAGAATAAAAACTGGATTAATTACAGGGTATTTCGCAATTATATTAACATAGATTTCATTATTATATTAGCATAATTTCAAAATCGTATCAACATTAAATAAAACAATTCCAGCTGTACAGCAATGAAGGCTACGTGCACGGGAGCGTTTCAGCTTCTGCATGGCTGCGCTCCCACACAGCTTAGAGGGAGCAGTGGTGTAGGGGTGGTAGACAGATGGAATTAGGTAGGGGATGGGAAGGGAACTGGTTTACGAAGGTCAGGTGTGTGTGAAGACCAGGTGGATCAGAGGGAGAGAGAAAGGAAAAACAGGGGTGCAGGTTACCTGAGACGGGGGAGTGCAGTTTGATTCTGGTGAGTTGTTGATTACTCAGGAAGAAGATGAGGTACAGTTCCTCGGGTTGGCATTTGGCCTTGTCCTCAGCCGGTGTTGAACTGACTCAGCTGCACTTCCTCCTGTCCAGCGCACGACAGTCAGCGTGATCTCCACTACACGCAGGAACCAAACTGAAATTGCAGAGCAACACACACAAAATGCTGGTGTGTGCATTGCTTGAATTTCCAGCATCTGCAGATTTCCTCGTGTTTGCTTTTGAAATTGCAGAGCACCTCCTTCACTCCACTTCCAGCTGCCTGTCACCTCAGGTCTCTGCCCCAGTCCCAGTTTGATCTCCTCTCCTGTCCCAATGGAAGCCTGAGGAACAGGGTTTCATCTTCCACCCAGACGAGTTGCAGCTCCGGGTGGGGTTCAATGCTGAATTTAGTAATTATGGTCATTGCTCTTTGTGTCCGATGGGGCCAGTGATGACCTCAGGCCATCTATCTGTAATGTCATCTCAGGTTCCCTCTCCAGCATCAAGTGAAGATTATTGTGTATGGTCAGGATGAGAGTGGAACCTCATTGAAAGTCCTGGATAGAGTGGGTGTGGAGATCCAGGGATCTGAGGGCACAGATTTAGAATAAAGGGAATTATCTTTGGGGCTGAGATGAGCAGGAATTTCTTCAGTGAGACAGTGGTGAATCTGTGGAATTCATTGCCAGAGAGGTATGTGAAGTTTAGGTCATTGAGTGTGTGTGAGGCAGAGATTAATAGGTTCTTGATGACTAAGGGGTTTAAGGATTAGAAAGAGAAGGCAGGAGAGTGAGGTTGAGGAAGAAATCAGCCATGATTAAATGGTAGGGTAGGTGTGATGGGCCAAATGGCCCAATCTCAGCTTCTATATCTTATGGTCTTTATGGCCATGCTTTATCACTTGGTTTGAACAACTTAATTTTAAAAGCTGTAGAAAGGAGCTGTGCACTTCATGAGTGTGAGTGAGAAACAGCAGTGACGTATCCATTGTGGTGAAGGTGTTGGGCGTATCATGGCACGTATCTTTGTTTTTTGTTATCTTCTGTGTATTTATAGTCAGTTTGCCATCACTGTTACAGCTGACAGAGGTAGCTGAGAATCTTATTTTGAGGTGATATCGTTAAGCCAATAGAGAAAGTATTGGACTCCTTCAGTGGCTCAGTCAATGTCCATCTCACTTCGGATTCTGATCGACTGGGCTTGAACACAGGATCCTAGGCCAAGCCTGTGGGTGTCATTAAACCCATCTGCCCACTTACATCTCAGGTACATGTAGAAGATGGCAATACTGGCAGAGTTCTTCCCCTGTGTTTAATCAAGAAGCAGGCCGGAGAAGTCTTTGTGGACACCATCCACCCTACAAACTGCCTTTTCCTAAAGCTCCCTTCTGGAAAGCATTACAGGGCTATTAAAACAAAAACTTAACACTACCTTAAGTTTCTTCCCCCATGCAGTCAATCTGATCAACCATTCTAGTTAACCCCGTGCTCTCCTCTATCTAGTACCCCAGTCACTGCAATTTAAACACTTTATAATGCTGCTTCCATTGTAAATACATGCTGGTATTTGTGCACATTTTATTCCAGATCAGTACCTCCAACTTTATTTTTATATAGTTCTTTTTCTGTATAATTGTCGAATGGTGTTTTTCATTGCACGCTGCCCCCTGACCAACACAACACAGCGAATTCCTAATGCATGTACATGTATGCGGACTGTATGCTGTATAGAAACAAGGTAGCATTAAGGACTGGAGCCTTGCTTTTGTTGCTTGTAGCAAGTTAGGAATTTGCACAGGTTGACGGTAAAACATGAAGCTTATCTTTACAGAGTATTGTCACATTATCACAGTGAAACGATTGTCTCACATACTGTTCATAAGGACCAATTCATTACTCAGTGCATTGAGCAGAGTCCCCAGCCTTTTTAAGCCATGGACCCTTACCATTAACTGAGGGGTCTGTGGATCCCAGGCTGGGAACCCCTGATAGAATAAGGTAAATTAATGGAATGCAGAATAAAGTGTAATAGTGACAGGGAAAGATCATAATGAGGTAGACTGTGAGAGTCAGGAGTGCATCTTGTACTGGAGGTCCATTAACAGATTTAATAACAGTGGGACAGAAGCTGCCCTTGAATTTGGTGGTACGTGCTTTCAGGCTTCTGTATCTTCTGCCCAAAGAGAGAGAGCAGAAAGAACGTTCAGGGTGAGTGCGGTCTTTGATCATGCTGGCTGCTTCACTGAGGCAAAAACAAGTACAGACAGAGCCCATGAAAGAGAGGCTGGTTTCTCTCATGTGTCCACAACTCTCCGCAGCCTCCATTCCTCACGTGCAGAGCGGCTGCTATACCAAATCATGATGCATGCAGGTAGAATGCCCATTCTCCCTGCGGTCATGTGGAAAACGCCCAAACTCCTCACAGAAGGCACTAGAATTGAAGTCTGAACTTCTCCCCGAGCTACAATAGTGTCACGCTAACCACTAGGCCCTTACTGGCCTCAACTCCTATCCCCAACAGAAATAGATCTAATAATCTGACCCCCACACCCTCGGAGGGTGGGGAATTACAGAGATTCACTACCCTGTAGGCAAAGACATTTATAGAGTCGTTGGTTTTAATGAACGTCCCCTTATTTTGTAGCTATTTCTTATTTGATACACCCCCATTTGTGAAAAGCACACCATCTATCTTGTCAAGCCCTCTTTAAGTCTTTTTACATTACAATAAGGTCACACCTTATCCTTTGAAATTCCAAGTAATACAGACCCAACTGCCCTTTCTTAAAAGGACAAACCCTCATCCCCAGAATTAGCCACCACCACTAAGTACAGGAACAGTTATTACCCACGGCCATCAGGCTGTGAACTGGTGTGATAGAAAGGCTGTTTAAAAACAAAGTAGATCATCTTTTTGGCCCGAAATGTTGGCTGCCTGACTTGCCGGGTTGCAACAGCATTTGGTGTGTATTGCTCTGGATTTCCAGCACCTGCAGAATCTCTTGGGCTACCAAAAGTAAAGATGTGGCTTACTAATGAGAAAGGAGTTCCCCATTGCATATCCTGAGGCTACTGACAAATGCTGCTGCAGGGAACAAACTGGGGAAGCAGAGTTGAGGAGCTGTCATGTAAGATCAAGGCCAGCAGCACAAAATGGGATCACACTGGGATACAACAGAGAGACCATTCAGCCCCAAGTGCCTGTGACTGTGAGAAAGCAGTCTACTCTGTCGTCTTTTCCATCTTCACCTCTCAGAAAGGAGTAAATCTCCGGAGTTCTCTGTCCCTGAGTGTGCAGATCATTAGCTATACTTAAGGTAGAGATGGGA
Organism: Hemitrygon akajei; assembly: GCF_048418815.1. NCBI lineage: Eukaryota > Metazoa > Chordata > Chondrichthyes > Myliobatiformes > Dasyatidae > Hemitrygon > Hemitrygon akajei. Next base: position 51,109,951 of record NC_133137.1, read on the forward strand.
CAATATGTGAATGATCCAGGAATTGGCACAGAAGGGGAGTTGAAACTGGTTTCGGCATTGATGGTTATTTTCTAGGACGACATGGTAGCATAGTGGTTAGCACAACGCTTTACAGTACCTGCGACCCAGGTTCAATTCCCGCCACTGCCTGTAAGGAATTCGTATGTTCTCCCCGTGACTGTGTGGGTTTCCTCCCACAGTCCAAAGGTGGCAGGTTAATTGGTCATTGTAAATTGTCCCATGATTAGGCTTGGATTAAATCCGGGGATCGCTTGGTGGCAGGGATTGAAAGGGCGAGAAGGGCCTATTCCACGCTGTATTTCAATAAATAACTAAATAAAGAATGCTCTCCATGGTAACTCTGTGGAGTCTGCTGGAGTCTTCAGTGACATACCAAATCTCCTAATGAATTAGAGCCACTGGATGCTTTTGTGACTGCAACAATGCGGTGGGCCCACAATAGATCCCCTGAGATGCTGATGCCCAGGAATGTGAAAATTGCTCACTCTTTCAACTGTTAACCCCTCTACAAAGGCTGATGTGTGTTTTCTGATTGCCCCTCCTGACCAGCCTTGACCAACAAACAACCAATGTGTAACAGAAAAGGAATTGTGCAAATAAAAAATAAATACCATGAGAACATGAGTTGAAGAGGCCTTGAAGGTGAGCCTGTAGGTTGTGGAATTAGTTCGGAGTTGTGCTGAGTAAGGTTCTCCACGCTGGTTCAGGAGTCTGATGGTTGTAGGGTCATAACTGTTCCAAACCTGGTGGTGTGGGCCCTAAGACTCATGAACCTCCTGCACAATGGCAGCAGAGAGAAGAGAGCTTGGCCTGGATGGTGGGGTTCTTTGATGATGGAAAGTGAATAGATAGACAATCTTCCTCAGACTGTTGAGAGTTAAATATTGTTCAGATTGTGGATAACTCAGTTCAAGGTTTATTGCCATGTGTACAAGTGTGGTGAGGCGGAAATACAATGAAAAACTTGCTTGTAGAGGCATCACTGGCATGTAGGTACAGACAACACACAGAATTATGCAAGATCACTTGTGCTTCTCTGAAATGGGCCTTGCAGCTCAAAGGGCTGACCAAGCCTCAGGTTACTGACTGGAAGGTTTTCTCTGCAACAATGTCTTCAGGCTCCTGTACTTCCTTCCTGATAATAGTAATGAGAAACTTACTCGGCTCTGTGGTGAACCGAGGGTGAGGCTGTGGCCTGCTCCGGGCTTCATGTCACTTTTGTTCTAAATACTATTTGCTTGCTTTTATTAATTGCACGATTTCTCTCTCTCTCTTTCTCTCTTTTGAGATTTCTTTGATTTGTGTCTGCCTGTAAGGAGATGAATCTCAAGGCTGAATGTATAGATTGATAATAATGTAGTTTGAACTTTGAAGAGGATATGTCCTGGATGGTAAATGCCCCTAATGATGGGTGTCACTTTCTTCAGGCATCACCTTTTCAGATGTTCCTGATGACTGGGGAGCTGGTGCCCATGATGGAGCTGGCTGAGTTTACAACTCTCTGCATCTTTTTCTGATCCTATTCAGTGGCACTTACATACCAGACAGTGATGCAACCAGTCAACATCTGTGGAAATTGACCAGTCTTTGGTGAAATAAAGCCTCTGGCTTGTCTTATTTGTAATTGTATCAACATGTAGGGCCCAGGTTAGATCTTGAGAGATTCGTATTGCTGGATGCAATGTTAAGCGCTTTGAGATCATAGTTGCTTGGCTTAATGTCAGCAGCTCTGTGATCAGGGACTTCCAGCCTGGGGTCCACAGATCTCTTGGTTAAAGTTAGGAGTCCATGGAATAATAAATGCTGGGAAGCCCTGCTATAGATCAAGAGACAAGTGCTAATATCAGCTTTGTGATAGAGAAGGAAACCTAAAATCCAACTACCGCACATTTGACAAACAAGGGTGACTCACGCACCCTACTTTAACACTAGTAATGCACCTTCTAATCTGCTGGGCTTGTATCTGAACTGACTTGTTGGCTTCCTTTATATAATCAAATAAACCCAATACTTGTGGAGAGATTGAATCATGTCATCTCACTGAGAATTATTCAAATTGTGACTGAGATATTTTACATGAAAGCCCTTCAAAGAGGTCAATGGAGTATAATCACACGGCACCATCATTTCAGAGATGATAAACTTTAGCTTTATTTATCTCATGTATATAGAAACATGCAGTGAAACACATCATTTGCATCAGCTCAAATCAGAGAGGATTGTGCCAGGCCACCTACACTTCTTTAATTAAATTTCTTAGATTTTGTCTTCATTATCCAGTTATTTATACCATTTACTTACTGTCCTTTCTAAAAGGTCGATATTTTTAACCTTGATTTTTTTAAAAACAACTACAGAATAAAGCAATAGTGCCAACACTGAGAATATCTGAAGATATTTTGGGTGGAATGTGTTTTTGTACCAAAGATCACAATTTGTGATAGCTTAACTTTAACCACAGTAAAAGACTCAGTTAGGGTTCAAAGTTCAAGGAAAATTTATTATTAAAGTAGATCTATATCACAATATGCAATCTTGAAATTCATTTTCTTGCAGGCATTCATGGGAAAACAAAGAACTATAATAGAATCAGTGAAAAACTGCACACAAAGAAAGGCTGGTAAATAACCAATATGTGCAAAGGAAGATAAGCTGTGCAAATGAAAATAAATTAATAAATATTACCTGAGAACATGAGTTGTAGAGTCCTTTTTAGTGAGTCCATTGGTTGTGGAATCAGTTCAGAGTTGAGGTGAGTGAAGTTATCCTCACCGGTTCAAGTGCCTGAGGATGTGGGTTCTAAGGCTCCTGTACCTCCTGCTCGATGGCAGAAGTGAGAAGAGAGTGTGGGTTTGTTGGAGGTGGGGTCTTTGATGATGGATGCTGCTTTAACCCTTCTAGTCCGTGCCGAACACTTACTCTCACCCAGTCCCACCGACCTGCACTCAGCCCATAACCCTCCATTCCTTTCCAGTCCAATTTTACTTTAAATGACAATACCGAACCTGCCTCTACCACTTCTACTGGAAGCTCGTTCCACACAGCTACCACGCTCTGAGTAAAGAAGTTCCCCCTCATGTTACCCCTGAAACTTTTGCCCCCTAACTCTCAACTCATGTCCTCTTGTTTGAATCTCCCCTACTCTCAAAGGAAAAAGCTTATCCACGTCAACTCGATCTATCCCTCTCATAATTTTAAATACCTCTATCAAGTCTCCCCTCAACCTTCTACGCTCCAAAGAATAAAGACCTAACTTGTTCAGCCTTTCCCTGTGACTTAGCTGCTGAAACTTTCTTGTGGCTGTGCTTTTTGTGGATGTATTCAATCATGCACTAACTGCCTGGACGTGAAAACATTAACTATCGCTTGCAAACACGTGAACAAGCTAGCTTTTCAGGACCCACTTGCCCAGACATTTGGCTCTGTCAGAGAAAGAGTGGTATTGTTAGCACAGAATCAGTGATTTGAGACACGGTTGGCAGCCTGATACGGCAGGTTGTGCAGTCTCACAGCTGCAGGGACCCAGGTTCATTGCCGACTTGTGGTGCTCTAGCTGTGGAGTGTTCTCACCACGACTATGTGAATTTCCTCGGGTTGTTCCAACTTCCTCCAACATCTCAAAGGCGTGCTGGCAGGTTAATTGCCCACTGACATCCCAGTGTCTGGGAGTGACAACGAAATGACAGGGAATTTGATGGGTGTGTGAGGGAAAGGGGAATATAATGAGATTGCTCTAGTAGGACCCAGCATGGTTCTGGTGGGCAGAGTATATTCAGTCTGTTAAGTGCAAAATCTCCATTTAATAGGTGGCCGCAAGCAGATGGTCTGCAGATTTGTTCAGGGCCACAGTACTGGAAAAATTCCACCCTTACTGATAAGATATAGCAACCTCCAGTCATTTTAATGTGGCTGATAAAACCTTGTGGCAACTGGAATCAAGAAAAGCTTAACTTCTGTAGTGTTTTACAAGGTCGTTTTGCTAAAAGCATTGAAAGTGTTGCCAAAATATAACACTTGTTACAGTTCTATTGTAACTAATAAATAGCTTTGCAAGTTTATGAGTGAAACCCAAATGCATAATGTAGGGACCTGTTTGCTGTGCCTACTGCAACAGCCCTCAGCTTGTTAAGAGTCACACAGGATGGGAACTGGCCCTTCAGCCCAACAAGTCAATACTATCAAAAATCCCATCTAAGCTAGTCCCATTTGCCCATGTTTGGCCATATCCCTCTAAGCCTTTTCCAGTCCAAGAAGCTTTTTAGTGTCGTTGATGTACCTTCCTCAACCGCTTCCTCTGGCAGTTCGTTCCAAGTATGCACCTTGCTTTAGGTGAAAAAGTTGCCTGTCTTGTTTTTTATTAATTCTCTCCCCTCACGCCTCACACCTGTGCCCTCTAGATCTTCATTCCCCAACAGTGGGTAAAAGGCTGTTCATCCACCCTATCTCTGCCCCCTAATGATTGTATACACAATATGATGAGCCCTCATTCTCCTGTGCTCCAAAGGGAAGGTCGTAACCTCTCCCCATAACTCAGTCCATTATCGTCCTCGTGAATCGTCTCTGGACTCTTTCCAGCCGAATGGCATCTTTCCTGTAGCACTTTGCAGGTTCTTGCAGCTCTCAGCCTGCAGCCCAACAGATGTGATCTCTGAAGCCAGCTCTTAAAGGGACAAAACACCACTTGGGACATGCTCTCTTCTTGTCTCTTGTAGGGTCTGAGGGAGCATCTTGTCAAGCCCTGGGGATTTACTCATCCTGATTTGCAAACACCTCCTCTTCTGTAATCTGTGTACTGTCCATAAATTTGATGCTGCTCTGCCTCATTTCTATAGACTCTGTATCTTTTACCCAAGTAAATACAGATGCAAAGAATGCATTTAAGATCTTCCCAATCAGTGTTGGCTCCAACATGGATTACCATTCTGATCTTCCGTGTCTATCCAAACACTTATATATCTGGTCCCTAAGAATACCTTCCAATAACTTTCCCACAGCTGAGGACTGATTTTGTCCCTTACAATTCTTTTGTTCTTAACATATCTGTAGAATCCCTTAGGATTCTCCTTCATCTTGTCTGCTAGAGCAACCTCATGCTTTCTTTTAGCCTTCCTGATTTCCTTAAGTGTTCTCTTATGTTTCTTGTGCTCCATAAGCACCTCATTTGTTCCTACTTGCCTATACCTGCTATGCACCTCCTTTTTTCTCTTAACCCGGGCCTCAATATCTCTTGAAAACTAGGATACCCAACACTTGTTATCCTTATCTCTTCCATTCGGTCAGTTATATACCAGCATTGTACTCTTAAAATTCAGTTTTTGAAGGCCTCCCAGTTTCCAAGTATGCCTTTGCCAGAAAAGGGTAGGTAAGGACCTTGTCGACCAGCATACCATAAGGGACCTTGTCGAATGCCTTTAGTAACAAGATTAAGGAGCTTATCATTTCTAACTGAGCTGTTTGGAAGCTTCTTCTTGTAGAGGATATAATTCTACACCCTGGAGGACAGTGCTCAGGGTGCTTAAAGAGAAAGTGAATAGATTTCTGAAAGTTTTGAGAATCGCCGTCTATGCGCAATTGGCACAAAGGTGGGATTAAGGCCTGGGGCAGGTCATGTTAAATAAAAGGACAGATTTAAGAGACCAAATGGCCTAGTCCCACTCCTATTTTCTTACATTCTTATGCCAGTCATCCACGCTGGTTTAAAACACACAAATTCATGGAACTCATGAGAATAAGGATCAAGCAATAACTTTACGTGCCTTGTACAGTACATGTCTCAGGAATTTGCTGTGGTATGTTGGTCAGGATGCGACATGCAATGCAAAACAACAAGAGTCAACTATTGTAAGAATAAAGAATTATAGAAAAGTTAAGTTAGTGGTTAAAGAATGGAAGTGTGCATGAATACATAAACACTAGAATGTATCACACTGTTAACAGCTCTGTACAAAGTGGTTTAAAGGTTTACAGGGCCGCGATGGGGGTGGGGGAGCTAACTAGAATGGTTGATCAGATTAACTGCTTGGGGGAAGAAACTTTTAATAGACCTTTGTGCTTTCCAGAAGTGAGCTTTTGGACAAGTTAGTTTGCTGGGTGGGGAGTACCTGCAATGATTTTTCCTGCCTGCTTCTCTATCCTGCAGAGGCATGATGACCTCAGCCACTGTGCAAATGGATTTTGAAGCCAGGCTGTCAGAATTTCTCTCTTTCAGTTTGTGACCGTCTCTCTGTTTGCTTCATACCAGACTGCCTTTTCAAGGTATGCCCTATGAACCGTTACTCGGCACAGAAGCAGTTCTGGAAAGCCAAACAGTCCAAACAGGGCAACACTGAAGCTGCGTTGCTGAAGAAGCTGCAGGTACCCATACATATTTTATCCGGAGAATGTGTGTGTTTCCTGCCACTTTAATCACTACTTTGGAAGTTGGTTGATGTATGGGTGTCCGTTATACAGTCCATCAGGCTCGAAATGGCAGCTGGGCTACGGAGGATCCTTCAGGTGGTATTGGGTATAACTAGTACAGAGTGTAAGATTAAATGATTTCCTTCAATACATAAGCTGCCCCTCTCTTGAGAGATTCGTATTGCTGGATGCAATGTTAAGCGCTTTGAGATCATAGTTGCTTGGCTTAATGTCAGCAGCTCTGTGATCAGGGACTTCCAGCCTGGGGTCCACAGATCTCTTGGTTAAAGTTAGGAGTCCATGGAATAATAAATGCTGGGAAGCCCTGCTATAGATCAAGAGACAAGTGCTAATATCAGCTTTGTGATAGAGAAGGAAACCTAAAATCCAACTACCGCACATTTGACAAACAAGGGTGACTCACGCACCCTACTTTAACACTAGTAATGCACCTTCTAATCTGCTGGGCTTGTATCTGAACTGACTTTTGGTGTCAGCAGAGGATGCAGTCCTGAGGTTGCTCAGTCATCCACATCAATGCATTACACAACATACACACATCAGGTTACCAGTGTTGTCATCTGGTCTTCAGGGCTTGGAAATATTATTACAGAAGGAACTTCCGAATTCAATATAGAATCAGGCATACTGGGAAAGAAAACAGCTTAGAAATTAAAAGTATGGAAACAAAGCTGGAACTCTGAAACAAAGACAAAATGCTGGAAGAACTCAACAGATTGGAACAGATACTGGGGGAGTTCAACAGGTCAGAGTAACACAGATGCTGGGGGAGTTCAGCAGGTCGGAGTAACACAGATACTGGGGGAGTTCAGCAGGTCGGAGTAACACAGATACTGGGTGAGTTCAGCAGGTCAGAGTAACACAGATACTGGGGGAGCTCAGCAGGTCTGAGTAACACAGATACTGGGGGAGTTCAGCAGGTCGGAGTAACACAGATACTGGAGGAGTTCAGCAGGTCGGAGTAACACAGATACTGGGGGAGCTCAACAGGTCGGAGTAACACAGATACTGGGGGAGCTCAGCAGGTCAGAGTAACACAGATGCTGGGGAAGTTCAGCAGGTCAGAGTAACACAGATACTGGGGAAGTTCAGCAGGTCAGAGTAACACAGATACTGGGGGAGCTCAGCAGGTCGGAGTAACACAGATACTGGGGAAGTTCAGCAGGTCAGAGTAACACAGATGCTGGGGGAGTTCAGCAGGTCGGAGTAACACAGATACTGGAGGAGTTCAGCAGGTCGGAGTAACACAGATACTGGGGGAGTTCAGCAGGTCGGAGTAACACAGATACTGGGGGAGTTCAGCAGGTCGGAGTAACACAGATACTGGGGGAGTTCAGCAGGTCGGAGTAACACAGATACTGGGGAAGTTCAGCAGGTCAGAGTAACACAGATACTGGAGGAGTTCAGCAGGTCGGAGTAACACAGATACTGGAGGAGTTCAGCAGGTCGGAGTAACACAGATACTGGGGGAGTTCAGCAGGTCGGAGTAACACAGATACTGGGGGAGTTCAGCAGGTCAGGCAGCATCTACGGAGGGAAATAAACAGTGGAGATTTTGGGCTGAGACCCTTCATCAGGAATGAGTTCTCCCAGTACTTTGTGTGTGTTACTTTGGATTTCCAGCACCTGCAAAATCTCCTGTGTTTATGCTTAGCAGGTCAGGCTGCATCTGTGGAACAAGTCAACGTTTGGATTTGTAACCCTTCCAAGATCCGAATCTTTGACCATTTTCTCGTTCCACGGATGCTGACTGATTTATTTAGCCTTTCCATTTAGAAACTGGAGCTGTTTGTGCATGTTCTTTGAAGGCAACAAAAGCTGTCCGACCCAGAGTAGGTCAGGGCAGCGAGCACCCATGGGCAAAGTGAGGCCCGATGTAAAAGTGACCTCGATAACAATTCCCTTTCCGTCAGCTGATGTCATGGGTAATGATGCTCACTATGCCTCCATCCCGACACGTATTGGAACTACTGGGAGCAGCCAGTCAGGTGTGTGTATTATTGGGATTAGAAAGGGATGGCAGTATCTGTCGGCCTTCACTGCCACCATCCTGCAATCAGTTGCTGTCCCTTTATTGATTAAAAGGCAGAACTACAGTGGATGTGGTGAGGATGCCTCCGATAGTGTGAGAGACTAGGACCAGAGGACAGAGCCTCAGAATAGACAAACATCCCTTTAGAACAGAGATGAGGGGATTTTCTTGAGCCAGAGCATGGCAAATCTGTGGAATTCATTGCTACTGACAGCTGCAGAGGGCAAAGCATTGGATATACTTAAAGCAGCGGTTGATTGGTAAGGGCATCAGAGGATACGGGGAGAAGGCAGGAGAATGGGGTCGAGAGGGAAAATAATTCAGCCATAAAGGAATGGCGGAGCAGACTCAATGGGTCAAGTAGCCTAATTCTGCTCCTATGTCTGATTCCAGCCTCATTCTATTTAGGTTTCATCATCTCTGTCACTGTCATCTCTGGACATTTAACCAGCCCACATCTTGCGGGGCCTCCCGTGACATGTAAGTTGGTGTCAGCATACTGTCATGAGATGGTTGTCTAGACACAGAGATGTTGGCCTCTTCCCCATGGTTTCCCTCACCATCATGGCAGTGCTTCCTGTGGCTGCAGTGAGGAGTGGCCGTTCAGCTCTGACTCACTACCCATCAGTCAGTGCAGCTCTGGGCTCCATCTCATGACCCTGGTGGTTGCTGTTTCAGCCCAACACTGTGGCATTATTGTGACGGACCTTTGCCCAATTATTTTTGAGGAACCATGATTAGTTCCATCTGCAGTGCAGGTTTAGTTTGCCGGAAGATAGAGGAAAGACAAACTTCGGGTGATGGTTTGCAAGTGTGTTGGGAAGGAGTTGTGTGACAGGCAGGAGGTAGGAATGGGATTAATCAGCTAGACAACTTGTGCAATCTACTTTGATGGTTTATCACTCAACTTACAGTCTATGAAGCCCTGTTTAGACTATACTTTGAGTATTGCATTCAGTTGTGGTCATCTCATTGTAGGATGTAGAAGTTTAGAGAGGCTGCAGAGAAGATTTACCAGGATGCTGCCTGGACTAGAGCACATGTCCATGAAGATAGGCTGAGCAAGCTTGGACTTTTCTCTTTGGAGTGAAGGAGGATGAGAGGTGACTTGATGGAGGCGCAAAAGATGATTAGAGGCACAGAGTGAATAGCCCGCACCTTTTCCCAAGAGGTCATTATTTTAAGGAGATTTGAGGTAAGTTTAGGTGGGATGTCAGATATAAATTTTTTACACAGAAATTGGTGGGTGTTCAAATTACACTACCAGGGGTTGTGGTAGAGGCTGATACATTAGGGACATTTAAGAAAGTCTCAGAAAGGCACGTGGATGATAGAAAAATGAAGGACCATGTAGGAAGGAAGGGTTAGGTTGATCTTAGTGTAGGTTAAAAGGCCAACATTACATCGTGGGCCAAAGGGCCTGCACTGTGCTGTAGTGTTCTATGTTCTATGTTCTGAAGTTGATGAACTTTAACAAATGTTTTTCACAGCAAGCAGCCGAGCTGGAACAGAAGCAGAATGAGATAGAGAAGAAGAAACTGCTGGGAGAGGTTGTGAAGTACAGCAATGTCATTCAGGTAATCTGCTGCACCGGTGTCGTGTGTGTCCCTATGCCGACTCTGCAGCCTGCCTGCCTTCATTTCTCTGCAGGTGATGGCTGTCTGGTTCAGGAGAAGGGCAGCCTGCTGCCGAGGTGACTTTATGCATTTGCTTGTTCTCAAAATCTCTCAGCCTTAAGACCACAAGTCCTGTCAAAGAAGAACCCCGAACGATTCGACTGAATATGCCACTTCAGTGTGACGAGGTGGAGTGTTGATGTGGTGAATGTGTCAGCACCAGCTATTAGCAACACACACAAAATGAGGGAGGAACCCAGCAGGTCAGGCAGCACCTATGCAAGGACTGAGCTGTCGATGTTTTGCACCAAGAAACTTCATCAGGATTGGAAAGGAAGGGGTCAGGAGCCCGGATAAGAAGGTGGGGGAGTGGAAGGAGGAAGGAGGTAAAGGGGAGAAGTGCCTAGAAGTTAGAGAAATAAACATTGATGACATCAGGTTGGAGGCTACCCAGGCAGATGTTGCTCCTCCAGCCTGAGTTTGATCTCATCGTGGCAGGAGACGAGGGCATGGACAATTGTCAGACTGGGAATGAGAAGTCAAAATGAAATGTGTAGCCATCGGAGGATCCTGGCTCTTGCAGTGAACAGAGTGAAGGTGCTTAACAAGTATAAACTGCTGCAGAGAACACTATAAACACTCACCTCAACTCTGACCTGCTTCCACAACATATAGACTCATTTTCAATGGCTCCACAACTCACGTTCTCAGTATTATTTAATTTTTATTCACACAATTTGTCCTCTTTTGCACAGTGGTTGCTTGTCAGTCTTTATTTATGTACAGCTTTTCAGAAATTCTGTTTTATTTCTCTAATTTCCTGTAAATGTCTGCAAGAAAATGAGCCTTAAGGAAGTATATAGTGACATATATGTGTCTTGGTAACAGCTTTACTTTGGCTTTGACTTTGACAATGTCCACTACGGCAGTGAAAGGCTCATCTGATGATCCCTCAAAACCTTTCAACTTTTATTCTCCGTTCAGTTCACTTCTCAGCATCTTTCAAATGCATTGTGTGCACAGCTGCCTGGAGTTCTGGTCTAGGGCAGGAGGTAGACAAGGCCTGTCCCAGTCCTCCAACTGAAGACTGAAGCACCAGGAAGAGAGCCGATACAGATTATACTCATCAGGTCTGCAAGTTTCAGGAGGACAACAAACGGGAGGGCTAGAGTTCTGGGAATTTCCAGAGTCACAGATGGTGCAGTCAAAGAACTCTGTGGGTAAACGGCCTGTGCTGGGAGGATTATTTTTGCTCCCCGTGGCAATGCCTGCATTTATTTCCCATCCCTTATTGCCCTTGGGAAGGACATGGTCGGCTGCTTTTTCTGTCTTGCCACAGTCGGCATGAGGGACGTACTCCACAGTGTCATGGGGGGAGGGGGTTGTGGGCTGAGGGAGGTTGCTGGATAGATACTGAGGAACTTTGAAAGGTGGGGCCCAAGGCTGAAATTCCTATTGCTCTTAGCCACAAAGTGTTGATGATTAGAATGATACAGTGCAGCAAAGGCCCTTCAGTCTATGCAAGTCCATGCTGACCAAAATGTGTGTCCAAGCTGACCAAAATGTGTGTCCAAGCTGGCCAAAATGTGTGTCCAGGCTGACCGAAGTGTGTGTCCATGCTGACCAAAATGTGTGTCCAAGCTGGCCAAAATGTGTGTCCAAGCTGGCCAAAATGTGTGTCCAAGCTGGCCAAAATGTGTGTCCAAGCTGGCCAAAATGTGTGTCCAGGCTGGCCAAAATGTGTGTCCAGGCTGACCAAACTGTGTGTCCATGCTGACCAAAATGTAGTTCAAGCTAATTCCATTCCCCTGCAAATTATTGTCATTCATATATCTGTGCATGTGTTTCTTCAATAGGTCTGTTGAACCCTCTATGCACCTCTTCATTTTATATCAAATATCTACTACCCATTGTGTAAACAATAGCTGCTTCTCAGTTTCTTATTAAACCTTTCACCTCTGACCTTAAAACTAATGCTCTAGCTTTCGATTCCCCCACCCTGGAAAAGAAGACCATTCACTCTATCTATGCCCCTCAGTTTCCTATACTCCAAGGAGTAAAGGTCCTGTCTGTCTAACCTCTCCCTATAACTCAGCCCCTTGAGTCCTGGCAACACCCTTGTAAATCTTTTCTGCTCTGTTTCCAGTGCAATCACAGGCTTCCAATAAGAGAACATGATGCTCAAAGTGTTGCCTTACCAGTGTCTTGCAACATAACCTTCCAACTTCTTTACTCAGTGCCCTGACTGATGAGGGACAGTACGTCAAAAACCTTCCTCACTGCCCTGTCTACTGATGACTCTATTTTAAGGGAATGATGCGCCTGTACTCCCAAGTCCGTCTATTCTACAGCAGTATCTAGTTTGCTTCCATTCAATGTAAAAGTCCTAAAAATTCTAAAGGTCTGAAATAAATTCCGTTTGTCATTCCTCAGCCCACCTCACCCAAATGATAAATGTCCCACTGCAATTCCTGATACACGCTTTCATTTTCAAAGACAACACCTACTTTAGAATCATCTGCAGACTTATTGACTATACATTGTATATTCTTATCCAAATTGTGAATGATATGATGAGGGTTCAATGTGACCTTTTACAGGATACAAGTGACGTGGCCATTTACTGTGTAGGTGCAGGTGAAGTGTGGTCATCCAGTCAAACCACATCATTACATCTTGTGCTCAAAATAAGTTCAATGGAAACATCTTTCAGATAAACTGTCTTCAGTGAGACTTTGTAATGGCTTGTGAAACAGAAGCTCACTTTATGAATATTGCTTCTTTCTGAAGAATCTCCTCTCTAATACTTGCTTCCTTTCTTACTGTTTTGTTGTGTTCTATGTTCTGCCGGGTATTGTGGGCATGCTATGTTGGCACCGGAATGTGTGACCACACTTGCGGGCTGCCCCCAGCGCACCCTTGTGTGTGTTGGTGGTTAATGGAAATGACGCATTTCACTGTATGTTTTTATAAATGAACCCGATTCTGCTCCGACCCTAACCCCCTTCCACCACTAATGTTGGGGGCAAGAGGAATCAGGGTTGTACAAGAAGCCAAAGTCAGATCAGAGGTAAGTAAATAATGTTCAGGTATAAATAATCTGCGGTTAGATCAATGAAACGGTCGGTTGTTTTTTAACCTTTGTCTGCATTTGCTTGCAGTTGCTGCACATTAAGAGCAACAAGTACCTCACTGTCAACAAAAGGCTGCCGGCGCTCCTGGAAAAGAATGCAATGAGGGTGTCCTTGGACCACGCAGGAAACGAAGGGTCCTGGTTCTACATCCAGCCCTTCTGGAAGCTGAGGAGTGAAGGTGACAATGTACGTCCACTCGTGAGAACCACAGGATGGTGCACCAACCAAACTTCCACTGTTCAGGACCTGAGTTATAGGGAAAGGTTGGCTTTATTTAGGCCTTTATTCCCTGGAGGGTTGGAGTGAGGGGAGATCTTACAGAGATATACAAAATTATGAGAGTGTGGTTTGGACAAATTGAAGCTGGCTTCTTCTGTTGAGGTTGGGCGAGACCAATACTTGGATGAGGGTGAAAGGTGAAGTATTTAAGGGGAACCTGAAGGGGAAATTCTTCACTCAGAGGGTGGTGGAGTGTGGTGCAAGCTGCCAGTGGAAGTGGTAGATGCAGGTTTGATTTCCACATTTATGAGAAATTTTGATAAATACTATACATGGAAGGGAAGGTTATGGAAGGAAGTGTTCCAAGCCTGGGTCGATAGGCAGAATAACAGTTCAGCATGCACTAGATGGGCTAAAGGGCCTGGTTCTGTGCTCTAGTGCAACAGGACTCAATGACTTGTGACTCTGTCCTCCACTTGCCAACTCAGGGTCAGCCATTCTACCAGCTCCTTTACCTTGCTCCCCGATTCCATGAAATGATGGCTGTCCTGTTCAATCCCACTTTGCCAAGTTTGCTCCCCTCTCCTCTGTAAGGACAGAAGAATTAGGAGCAGGATTAGGTCCTCCAGGCCTTCTAGACCAAGACCTCACACCTTAGTGCCATTTCCCTACACTGTTTCTTAATTCCGTTAAAACTAAAATCTATTGACCTCTGTTTTAACTGGGCTCTCTAGGATACCTTAGTGCCTTTACCCAACAAAATTATATCTAGCAGAGCTCCAGGCTGTTACCCATATCTTAGCTAAAACAAGCTACTCTCAAGCTCATCGAACTGGTAAATGTAACTTTACAGCTCCCTGAAGAATGGGTGTCGAAGACTAAGGGCTGCATCAGAATAAGAATCAAGTTTATTATCACTGACATATAGAGTGTGGAGTTGTAGAAATTGCAAGCATAGAAATAGGCCCTTTGGCTCAAGTAGTCCATGTCAAACTATTATTCTCCGCAGTCCCGTCAACCTGCACCCGGAACCTAACCCTCAATACAGTGCCAATCCTTGTACTTATCCTAATTTCTCTCAAATGTTGATATCAAGTCACATTCACCACTTGTGCTGGCAACTCATTCCATAGTCTCACCACCCTCTGAGTGAAGAAGCTCCCCCTCAGCTTCTCCTTAAATACTTCACCTTTCACCCTTAACCTATGGCCTCAAGTTCTAGTCTCACCCAAATGTGGTCAAAGCCTGCTTGCATTTACTGTGTCTATACCTCTATCAAATCTCCACCCATTCTTCAACACTCCAGGGATTAAAGATCTAACCTATTCAGTAGTTCCTTATAACGCAGGTCCTCAAGTCCCAGCAACATCCCTGTAACTTGTGAAATTTGTAGTTTTGTAACTTGCAGTTCGGTGTAATACATAAAACATCCTGCAAGCTAAAACAAGAAATATATTTATGTAGAGGGTGTGCTCGATGAGGGAGCTGGTTGAACTTACAGCTGGCTAGCTTCTTCTGATCCTGTGCAGTTGCCCCTCCATACCAGAGAGTGCTACAACCAGTTGGAATAATCTCAATGGTACATCTGTAAATATATGCCAGTGTCTTTGGTGACATACTAGATTTCCTCAAACCCCTAAAGAAGGGGCTATTTTCATGCTGTGTGAGACTCGAATGTTATTGGACCAGCTAAGGTTTGCCAAATATGCAGTAGCTCTTTCTGGCCTGCCAATGGTTGGTCTTGACCTTACAAGGTGGTAGTTAAACTCATGACTTCCAGAAGACTTGTCAGGAGTTACATCTTTTGTGTGACCACTCCAGTTGAAGTAGCTACCAACAGGAAACCTCTGACAAGTAAAATTTCTCTGCACTTTCTCATTTCTGTGTTTTGTTTGAATGAGTCATCCTGACATAATCTGCTGTGGTAAGCGAGGCTCTTGGCAGTGCTTGATATCACACTCCCACATTCTGGCTGATTGTGAGTGGAATTTTGATAACATTCACGAGCAACTGCCTAGTGACTTCCTTCCATTGTCATGTTGTTTTTCAGAGCTGGTGCACTGAGAATTTACTGAGCCATTTATCAGGGCGAGTTCAGTGGTGGACTGACAGACTGGGCTTTTGAATAGTGTGTCTGAGTCATCGTAACACTGGCTAAGTTTAGCCGTCAAGATCCCACCCATCCCTCTGATCTTGGACATCTGATTCTCAACTAACTCAAGTTACTTTTTTTTGCAAAATCCTGCTGTTAAAACATCTGCAAGTGATGATTAGTCCTCTTGAATGAAGAGCATAGAACACTACTACAGAGTACAGGCCCTTTGGCCCACGTGTTGTGCCTGCCAACCTACTAACCAACTCGAAGTTCAGTCTAACCCTTCCTTCCTACATAGCCCTCCATTTTTTCTATCAGCCACGTGCCTGTCTAAGAGCTTCTTAAATGTCCCTAACGTATTTGCCCCTACCACCACCCCTAGCAGCATGTTCACACACCCACCACTCTCTGTGTAATAAAACTATATCTGGCATCCCCTATACTTTCCTCCAATCACCTTAACACTTTGCCCCTTTTGTCAGGCAATTGCACTCTGCAAAAAGAGTTTGGCTATCCACTTCATCTAGGCCTCTTATCATCTTGTCTATCAAATCACCTCTCATCCTCCTTTGCTCCAAAGAGAAAAGCTTAGCTTACTCAACCTAGCTTCATAAGACATGTTCTCTAATCCAAGCAGCATCCTGGTAAGTATTCTCTGGATCCTCTCGAAAGCTTCCACATTCTCCTATAATGTGGTGACGAGAACAGAACACGTATTCCAAGTGTGCTCTAACCAGGGTTTTATAGATCTGCCACACCACTTCGCGGATCTTCAGCTTAATCCTCTGACTAATGAATGTCAACACGCAATTCGCCTTCTTAAGAACCCTATCAGCTTGTGGGCTAACTTTGAGAGATCTATGGACGTGGACCCCCCAGATCCCTCTGCTCCACAACACCAGTAAAGATCCTGTCATTAAACCTGTATTCTGCCTTAAAATTCAACCTTCAATGTATGTTGACTAAGTTTGGTATAGCAGAAGGTTGCACCATGTTTATAAGGTGCAGATGTGAAGGAATACGGATGACACTGACCCACTCATCTTCAGAGTAGGTCCTTCAGACTACCTGTGTATAGAGTTCCCAGTATAAACCTTCCAGTACAGAGCACAGGATGTTAACCAAGCGGGACTGGACAGCAGGAAATGAGGGGAGGCAGTGGGAGAAGGAACTGAAAAAATAGGGCAAGAAGTGTGCGGAACAAGGAAGAGAATGCAAAGGAGTAGATAGATTGGGTGCTGGTCAGCGGAGCAAGTGCAGAGGAAGAAAGTGAGGAGGATGGAGGGATGTTCAGGGAAGGAGTGTAGAGAAGGGAATGCTAAGAAAGATTGACAGGAGGAAGTGAGGAGGAGGGAAGCACCGGAGAGATATTTTGTAATGATCAATAAACCAACTGTTTGTATTCAAATGGCCTTGCCTGGTGTCTCAGGGCAGGGTGTGTCTGCACTCGTGCCATCCCTCACCCTGGCATCCTCTGCCCGACACTCCTCCCACAGTGCTCCACCTTCCTATTCCCAACATCCTCTGCTCCTGCCAAATTTACAAACTCGTTCTCTGCTCCATGCTGACAAATACAGTACTGTGCAAAGGTTGTAGACACCCTAGCAATATATATGTGCCTAAGATTTTTTCACAGTACTGTACACAATGAGAACATGGGTAGAATATGGTTTCTGGGAAGAATGCATTTGGAATGCTTCTGTAAGTACTCATCTATACTTGGTAGACTTCTCTCAGACTTGATGGATACCCCATTTTGAGATTGTGAACCCTGGTTCTTAAACATCATCCCTGCATTTGTCGTACCCAGCTCTGTATG